>NC_040251.1:3903869-4551873 GCF_001444195.1 Xiphophorus couchianus
ATGCTGCCAAAAACGTTTGTTGGTATGTATCTGGAAACCCTGTTAGAATGTGACTATACAATGTTCATTAAATAATAATGATGGTCTGATTTTATTATATTGTAGAAAATTTAACCCGTTTTTATTCATTAAATAAAAAAATAACAGCAAAAATATGTTTTATTGCAGAGGAAAAGATCAAAATCTTCCTACAATTTAGCTCACTTTTAGCTGTGAGATGTTAGAGGGTTTCACTCCATTTCATCTCAATGGTGCCAAAACTAACTTTGACTAGGCCAGGATTTTCCATTTCTTCATTTTCAGCCAATTATTGCAAGACCTCAAAGTTTTATACCTTAGTTTTTTCTTTATCTTTTACTAAGTTTTGTGTCAGTCCTTAAAAAGTTTCTCAGTATTGCTAAAATTGTGTCCTAATTTTTATACATTGCTGTTCTCTTAAGGCTGTTTCCTGTTGTACATTGGAGCTAAGAAGCAGTTTTACACACCAGACAGAACGTTGCAGCCAACAATCAGAAGGTTGGAGGAATTAATGACTGGCAACATAACACTACAGATGTGGAACAACAACAGGCCTCTGCGGTTCATTAATCTGTGAAAAACAGCATTCGTTCTTCAAACTGCTAACACTCGCATGGGTTCACTTCTCGAGCATTCTGCCTGTTTATTGTTGCACAGCATGTTGGTTTATTAAATTATCAGCTTTTAATAATTCAATAAGAGCAGCAAGAAAATCCTCTCTAAAACAGCTGTTTTGTTTGTTTTTCTGAGCTCCTCCTTGATTTAGTTGTTGACACCAATGATTGTAACACTTACAATCATTGATACATTGTCAAGAAAATGTATCCACTGGTGGAAGCAACAGGTACATTTTCTTATTTATATAAAAATCAGACAAAATGAATCTGAATGCTCCATCTTCTCCTAAAGAACCCTTTACTTTGCTTTTGAACAATCTTCTCCACTGGTGCCCCTGGTTTGAACTTAACTCTATGGAAAAATAGGAACCCAATCCATCTGGGGATTAGATGTGTTGCACAATTACAACAGATTTAATCAAAAATGACTTATAACCCCACTTGGCCCTACGTGTCATGTAGAATCTTAACCGGTTCATCTCCATTTTTTGGAACAACCTGGTGATTTGACTGACATCAGACTGCATTCATTGATTGGCCAGCGATAGTTGGCGAGACGGCGAGCAGAAAATCAATAACTCTACAGTCAAACCTTGAGATCCAAGGACTTCATTCTAATGCCAGGCAACATTTTCAATCCCAGCTAAGGTCTTCATTTGTTCTAGGTTGTATTTAGATGCAACCTAGAACAGCCCCATCCTAAATACCGTCTAGGTTTGATCTCCATGGAGTTATTTCAATTGATGTCCATAAAGCCTGTCTGAGGCCCAGCTAAGGCTTACAAAGGTTCCCCAAAGGGTTTTCTGGTCTGTAATGGTCCCACACCAAAACTAATGTCAACTCATCCTAAAAATGATCCACATAGGACTCACAAACACATGTTAGTTTATAAAACATTTGCACATGGGTGCCATGTGGGTATAAAATAGTGATAAAAATAGGCCCTCTTATATTCTGTTCGGTCACAATGGATGCTCATCATCTCTGGATAAGGAGTAGAAGCCACTTTAAACTGATCCTCCTAATACCTATATGAGAGCCAGATAATACCTACATAGGATGTCTAATGAGTTTCCCAGATAGTGGTTGTGTTTGGCAGACTGTGATTCAGTGGGTAAATTAAAACTTTTGAAAGGCAGAAAGTCTAGAGAGCTAATGGTAAATACCATATATGTGCATCAAGTCTTTTAGTAATAACAAGGTCTGGGGTTGCCATGGAGAAGATCCAGATATAAACTATCCACACTCACATGTTTGACACTGGCTTTCCTGAGGACCCCAGCAGCGTCCGGTGCAGGAGCGATGGCAGCGCCTGCCTGGAAAACAAAGCAAAAACACGTCAGACAAACGCCAAAGAAACCGACACGTCGCAGCGAGCGGGGAGCCAAAACTTTCTCCTGACTGGTGACAGGGACACAATTGTGGAAACTCCTGAGCTGAGTAGACAATAGAGTGGTTGTGGTCGGTGAGGAAGAGGAGCGTGAAAACGCGCCCTCTACTCCCTTTCTGTCAGGGAAAGTGGGACCTGACAGCGCTCATCTGGCTGTGGCCCATCATCAAGACTTAATTGACTATGGGTTAATTACACAGTGAGTGGAACAACGCCGCCGACTGTCACCCGGCCCCTTTAGCCACTCCCACCACAGGTCCCTAATGTTAAATACTGACTACGTCTTGGCAACGGGCGCCAATTTGGCAACCTCCACTCCCACACACTCTCTTGTCATTTTTGTTGGCCCACCTCCTCCACACTTTAGTGCTTTACCCGCCCCCCCTCCATCAGCACTAGCTAATCAACAAAATAACAATGTTCCACACATTTTGCATCTAAAGGTCTCTCCCAAAATGTTTTTCTTGGTCTTTCAGTAACCTGCCGTCCATGAGGTCTGGTTAGCTACGGTTTCAAGTTGTTGAGATGCAGATACAATTTTGCTCAAGATCTTGATAGAGCAGAATAACGGATTGGTTGTTTTGTGAATTTCATATCCACTAATCCAGATTAAAGGCACCCGTCTGATTCTATTAGAAACCTCCAAAGAACCAGCGTCCTCGATGTTTCTTCTCCTCAATCGACCGTCGTTTGCGTTGTGTCCAAACACTCCCATTGTGGTCTCTTCTGTCCAAAGGGCGTCACTCCAGAGGTCGTTATGGTTTCTTCAGATGCAACTTTGCAAAAACGCTTCATTCTTTATGCACTTTCTTTCAGAACTCTTCCAGTTTTGCAGCGTCTTTGAGCATTGTCTAGTCAAAACTTGGGTTGAATTTGCTGAGGAAGCCTGGCAAGACAGAAGGATCATCATCTGACTGTTGATTTCTACATTTATTTACTGATAGTTGCAATTGTTGGTCGATGATGATGATATAATCTACTGGCACTCTTGTGTGGAGTGATACTTTTTTTTTTGTTTTGACACATTCTATTGTCCCTCATTTTTAGAACTTTGATTGTATGTCTCTTTGTTTTTATGTCTTTTTTTTGCCTTTTTACTTGCTGTAACACTAATTTCCCTTTGGGACTTGAATGAATCTGAAGCTTGGCAACTTTTTCCAATGTTTTTCACTCATGACGAATCTCTCTCACTCCAAAGTGTTTTAAAGCCCCTTCCATATTGATGTGCAGCAACATTTCCTTATCGGCAGCATTTTGTTAACTCCGGTTTGTCTCAGAGCAGCAAACTGCCAGAGGGCAAGCCTCTATAGATGTGGTCACAGTAGAGAGGATAATTTATTCTAGTTAAATTCACAAATTGTCCAGACAAACCTCATAATTTATCCTTTCAACTCACCCAAAGGTTGAGATACACACACAGAAAAGTTTGCAAGAGTCTGTCTTCAACCGCCAGTTCGTCTGACACCAAATGTCCACCGGACAGAGAGGGAAGCGCGCCACTTCAAACTAGCTGTCAGTTTTATTGAGATTTACAAAGAGCCCAGCCGACAGCAGCTCCATGGGCTTTGCTGCAAAAGCCCTGCTGGTTTCAACTCCACTGGAAAGGTTCGCATGTTGATCTAACACCAAGTGATTTCGCTTCCAAATCCCCAGCAGGCAAACAGAATGAAATAAAAGCGATAGGTCATGAATGTTCAAGCGTGGTCCAGGGGTGGGGGGGGAGGGCGAGCTTTTGGACTTTACTCACATCCGTTGTTGCTGTTGTTGGACGGAACCACCAGCAGCTCCGCCTGGGGGTTCTTGATAATGTCGCGCCAGTGGATGTTGTCAGTATGGCACAGGAACTTGTTCTGGTCCACGTAGACGCCGCCGCTCAGTATCTCTGCACGGGGAGAGAAAAGGTAGAGGGAGACAGGAAGAAAAATGAGCAGAGAGCCGTGGATTTATGGCGCATTTATGGCACATGTACACCATGGCAGGAAATCAATACTTCAAGGTTAACTCTTATGGTTCTTTTGTGTGGAAGCCCCGCGTTGCAAACGGCGTTCCCTTGAAGCGCGTCTGAGCATGAAGGTAAATGCTATTGACAAATGTGCGCCGTAATTCAATGCCACGTCCACAAGCACTGATGGCTGGAATAAAGAGACTAATCAACTAAAGGCTGCTGGATGGATTTCACATGCAAACTTAACAACAAAAGCTTTTAAGGAGAATATATTGTGTAATTTTAAAATTAAGCGATTTCATTTAGCTGCAGAATTCCTCAGTCTTGAAGGCAAACAACAGGCTGAGACAGGAGACTGATGCATTTAGAGCATCTGCTGACGTTTATCTGAAAGTGAACTTGAATCACCAAACACACTCGATTTCCTTCAACTAAAGGCTGGCTCTTCTTACAGATTGCATCTTTTCATATTTTCTTTTCAGATGCCCAACCACTCAAACACATTTTATTGAAATTGTGTGTTCTAGACCAACTCTAGTGTTGAGTAGTAGTGCACCGATTTCAGTTTCTTGATGATCGCCGACCATTTAAACTCTCGAGAGACTGATTTGGATTTTTTTTTTTTTGCCTGAGAAGTCGCTAAGTTGGAAACAGTGGATTGCTTTTGTTTGAGATGACCTGGTAGGTCTGACAAAATGAGAAAAATGTATCAATTATAAAAATTTATTCATTATTTTTAGTTGCTTAACAGTGACTTAATGACATAATACATTAATGAAACAAGAAGAGTAGTCTGATTTCTGTGCCTACATCACTTCCTGAGCTAGAAAGCCAAATTTATGCCATTCTTAAATTGTCATCAAGGGCCGCACAAAATCATTCCAAGGGCTGCAAACGGCCCCTGACCCACACTTTCAACACCCCTTTACTAGGGTTTCCATAGGTTGGTTTCTGTACTGGATTTTACTTTGAGATATATTTCACATTAATATAAAAACGTCCTTCTTTTTATTCCCTGGCATAAAATCCCATTTGAACACATGAAGGTTTGTGTCTGCGGCTCAGAACAACAGCAGCTGCTAAATGAAATCGGGTTTCTGAACCATGTGACTTTACAGGAAGGTTAGCGGCGCCGCCGTAAAGGCGGGATCCCCATACAGAGCAGGCTGAAACAGCAAAAATATGTTTTTCTCAAGGACCGGTAGCCTTAACAGATGCCAGAGTAGGATAATAAAGCCTAATCCCTCTCTATGTTACTAATCCAGGTTTTGGACACAGACTCTGACTATAATGATGCGGCGGTAATCCACCTCCCTCCCGAGCCGTGACCTGCGGCGGCAGATCCACCGCCGCCGCCGCCGCTTCCTCTGCAGCTGCTACCCGGTGCATCGCTAAACCTCCAGAAGAGGGTGGAGGGAGGGGATTTAGATGCAATCACCTCGCATTCCCTATATCCTCCAACATGAAGCCTTATTCCAGGAAAGCACTTGTCATAATAAATGAAATTTAATTTAAAATAAGTTGGAATGCGGCTCAGATTAGAGACGGATAAACTCAGAAGGAAAAGAAGGGCATTGTCTCTCCGGGCAGATTATTAACAGCGTATGAATTATGCGGACGCCTCGGCAGCTCGGGAAGCCGCACACAGGAAGCTAATCATTACCATCCGACACCCTGATTAAGGAAGTGGGCCTTGGTGGAGACAGGGACATTCATTCACGGCCTCTTTAGAGGTGACATGGCGCTTCGTCTGCTTGCTGAACGGCCTGCAGCACCCGGTTCATGTAATCATGTTCCCGTCAGCGCGGAGCATCCATCACCGCACGCCCCCCCCATTTACAAGCAGAAACATTCGCGAGCTCCCTTCAAGACGACGCAAAGAACGCTCTTAGAAGAAACGACGCAGGGTGAGACAGATGGGTGACCTGAGGTGACCTTGGTCCGACCTCAGCCCAGATCCCTGCAGCGCTGTGACGGACGCGGAGAAAAGGACGCCGAACTGTAACCCAAGGCGGCCCGCCGCTCGGTAACGGCGGCCAGCCTTGAGCTTCTGAATGATGTCTGAGTTTAGGTGGAGCTCCGAACTCAGCAGATGTTCCCGGTGGGTCTGGAGAGGTGGAGGGGATTAATGGTGGTCCAGAAGTCAATGCAGCATCTGGACACTCAGCTTCTGTCGCTTCATCCACATTACTGCACAAATACTTAATATTTTATTAAACTAATGTTTTTCTGCACCCCATCATAGTTTTTCCACCTCTACACATTGCACTGCAGAAAACGGCACAACCAAATTAAATCTCTCCAATTCCTTTGATTTAAATTGAATTTTTATTACATTTTATATAAAAAAAATAAAGATTCTGTGACATACGTTCTTGTAATAAAACAGATGAACCGATAAATATAAGGAGATGATTTACAGGCCCAGCCACTGTCCAGCAAGACAGCAGTGGTTATAGGGACATTATTGACTTAACACAAGTGCTGGAGAGGCTTCACGTTCCCAAGACAGCCAAAAAGGTAAATAGCAGAAAAAGTCAAAAATGACAAACTGAACTACCTTTCCCACCTGGGACCTTTGGGTAATGGCAGATATAATGGATTTTGATACTTTCTGGAGAGCCGTCCCTCTGTCAGGGCCCGACTCGGCCCCCAGATGTTCCTGTAAATGCCAGCGGCCGCACTCCAGCACACAAATTGCTGTCCATCCAAGCAGCGGCGCTAACTCTTCCAGAGGCGGGGATGACAAGCCTGGACCAGGTGGCCATTCATTACCGGGGCCGCGGCCGCCTGCTGCACTCCGGCACCGCCGATAACTCCAGGTTTCCATCAGGAAGCCACAGAGGACGGATCGGCTTCCCTTTTGATTCACAGGTCATCGTAAAAACTAGCTCTCCGCATCGCTGGTGGACGCTCAGGGCCTGTGCAGGCACGGGAAGTGTTTTTAACAGCTGTTCTCAAATGAACGTCAAACTAATTGATGCTCTACGGAAGGCCTGACATGCAAAAAAAAGAGATGAAAAACAAAAGAGTAATCGGATAAAACGGTCAACAATGGTTTTAAGATTATGTTTCTATAACAATTCAGAGCAACACAAACAAAAAAAGACTAACTCCAAATGTTATTCTTCATAAATTTGAAATAGAATTGAATTTGATATTTATTTAATTTGGAAAAAAGAAAAAAATGTGCAAAACTCAAGAAAAAAGTGATGTGTGATACTGTTTAAACAGCAGTTGGGGTTTATTTTACTCATATAATTACATCAAATAGTATTAAAGAAAATTTGTGACACTATTGGCTTTCCATATAACTACTGGTCCTCTTCAGTTGCCATAAACTACTGGAAAGAGAAATAAGAATAAAAAACAAGCAGACAATCAATGAAGCTAACTTTGTTCATCATTTCTGGAAAAATAAGGACACTAACAAAATAGCAAAAAATATGACTACTTTTTTTGTTTTATTTTGTGAACTTACTTGTGGAAATAAGGCAGATTTTTGAGAACCATTGAAATATTACACATCATGATATATGTAGAATTTCACCAGTTTTTAATTAGTCTGACATTCTGCTTAATGCCTAAATGTCAGTTATTAAATCACGCCACATTATTATGATACAATTTATCACTAAAACATTTAAACTTGTTAAACCCTTAAAATAAAATATAAAACTATTAGTCTGGTTAAAAATAAAATGTAATATATCCAAAATGTGAAACTGAAACTATTAAAAAGAATGCTAAAAAATAACAATTTGATGTTCTGTCTTTTAAAAATTCTAAAAATATATTTATGTATAAGTGGAGGGCATTATGTTTGTGTAAAAGTTCAAATGTTCCAAAATTCAAGACAAGAAAATTTAGCTGAAACATGAAACCTGGAATTAAAAACAACTTAACCATGGTCAGAGTAGCGCCTGCTCCAAAAGTAAAATTATTCAAAGATGTTAAATAAAAAGGTTTAAACATTTTCTGATTATACTTTTTTTTTTTTTTTGAATGAACTGCAAAAATGACTAGAACTAGAATAATAGAACATGACACCGTTTGGCTGCTAAGTCTATCAATATTTTGAACAATAACTTCTTATTTTAGGCTGAACATTTTGAGAATCACAGCTATAGAATTCAATACGGTATAATTAGTCATTTTACTTCGAGACGCTGCGTTCTTTCAAAAAATTTGTTCTTCACATAAATTTGCCAGGAAGTTCTTGATTTCAATCAGAGCTTGGCTACATTTTACAAGTGGGGCCCCAATCTGGAGCCTTTATCTCCCGTTTCTAGTATTCTGTATGTTCCACCGGCGCCGTCGCTCGGTGCCGCCGGGCGCTGTGCTCCCCGTGAAGTCGTTTTATGTGCGAACAAGGCCGCCGAGGGCCCCGCTGCCATATGGTCAGGTCATGTTTTGCTTCTGGTGTGGCGTTTTTGCTACAGATCTCTTGGCACTGGAAGAAAAAAAAAAAAGAAGCTCTCAGCGTAATGGAGGAGTAAGATTCTTGGCGAGGGGAGGTTGAAGTGTCGGGTTGAATCAGAGGTACGAGCCAAAGCGTGCGGTGGAACACGATGTGGGCTGGGATTGGGAGAATTCCTCAAAATATACAAAATAAATGTATTAAGTTAATACCCTCACTGTATTAAAATGAGATATTTACCCACTTCTCGTGGATTATGGAGTGTGTCAGCTATTCTTTTGGTCTTAACCTGCTTTTTTATTTCATTTCAGAGATACTCTATTGAGGAAGACGTGTAGAATACAGTAGGTCTGACACTTGATCCTCAGTTACCTTCTCTCAAATACTTCAGGTAAGAAGTCTTGAAATATCTCTCTACCAAACCCATTTTTGAGTTAATTCTACAATTACCTAAAAAGAAACTAATTACCCAGAAAAAGTCTATATGTAGAAAGATTTGGAGGAGATTTCTAAGGCAGAGGATTAGGGTAGCCTAACCCTAACCCTACGGATGCATGATATTATCGGCATGTATCGGCCGATATTAGCTGTAAAATTTAATATCGACATCGGCCATTCTGTCAATGACCGACATTGACATTGTTTTTATATGACAAACCAGTGACAATGATGCCTGCATAGAATAGCACAACGTCAAATTTGCGCTGTTTGACTGTTGTCGTTGTCTTAGAAGGTGCAGATATTAAGAAATTTGACATTAAACATAATGCAAGATGAAAGTGTTACATCATTTTCAGCCTTCTTTTTAGCATTTGGTAGCAGGCTAAATTGACAAAGATAATAAAGTATTTTAAGTCCACAGTAGAAAAAGCCATATAGTTTCAATAATGAGCTATAGGAAAAAAAAATATCGGTATTGGTATTTGTTATCGACCAAATGAATTGTAGCATTTTAGCGTATCGTGCATCCCTACCTTTATCTTACGCACAATGAGTGCTTGGTTCTGATCTCCATATAGTCCACATGTTTCACGTGTACCAAACACATATCAATTTTTTGTCATCTTAAGATTTTATACAACAGTATACAAGAACCAGATGAGAAATTGGGTGAAAAAGTAAAGAAAATCCCCAAAGTACTGATATGACTTTAAAGACTACATCAAGTTGTTTCTGTGTTTCAGTTGAAGACTTAAGCCAGGAAGTCTGAGTGTCCTGACAGCGGTACCGTGACCGTTTATTGATTATTACTGTTGAACCAAACAAGGTAAGAGCAGCAGCGTTGGCTTTCTTCACAACATTCATCTGTACAGCAACATTCCCAGAATGGGGAAAAGACTGTTAGCGAAAGTAAGAACCATTTCCGTGCCCGTCTGCCTTTATAAGCCAATTAAGCCCATTTCATAGGCATTCAGCTGAGCACAGTCCTTCAGTTTGAAGTAGTTTCCAGGCAATGATAGCCAAAGCACCAATCAGTGACCGCGGCTCTGAACGAAGCCTGCTGATGAGCTTTCATCAGTGCTGCTAGCCACTTGTCCCGCATCTCTTCCCCTGCCTAATTACGCTGATGAATAAGGCTGCGACAGCGATCCGTCCTCCGCTGATGAGTCCGTGCGTTTACCCTTATTGTTGCGTCTTAGTGGCGGGCGTGTCGCTTGCGCGCCCTGGGCATCCGCCCTCTGCTCGTCTTCATTAGGATCATCCTTCAGAAACACTCAACCCCGGTTCTCACCCGTGCTCCTGTTGTTTTTTATTTGAGTCGAACTCAGCGAAAAGCAACAAGAATCAGCCTCTGAAACCCTACCTGGTTTGGCATTTTAGGTGTCCAGCCCTGGCCTGTGTGAAAACTCACAATCAGAAACAGCGTCTGACAAACTCTGTACATTTGAGGCTTTTATTTTGAAGGTGACGTCTCTCCACCCCAACCTAAACATCCTTCCAAACAATGATAGTTCCTATAAGAAATCTTTGGGTAAAAATGTTCAAAAAGGAAAATTGTCAAAAAGTAAAGATTTATCAATATATATATATATATTTTTAAAATTTCTTCCTAAGTTAAATTGTTCTGATCTGTTTGTGTGGATTTAAATGACCAGACTATATTGTTGCTTATTTTTCCAACATATTTTGTTGTAGATGACGTCTGCGGTTAATAGATATTTTATATTGCAATCATTTTTTATCTGGTGATCCAAAATTGTGTAAACTTTGGCTAGGTTGCCTGTTTTGTGTTCAATTTCAAATGTTGACGTCTTCACTGCATATCTGAGCCACTCCCTCCTATTCAAAATATACTTTCTGAATACATGACAGTTGCACTTCAAACTCTGGTAGTTTCATTCCCTGGGGTTAAAATCCATACAAATGTTCCGTTTTCACACCAGACGAAGGTAAGTTGCAGAACGTTTCTTTTTCTATAGCCAGTGGTTCTGGTGCCAAGGTGTGAAAACTATTTTGGTTCCGTTTTATCAGAGTAGCAGAGTCGGTGTTTTGAGGCAGCATTATTGACTTCAATAGGATGTTTTTTATGTTGAAGAGACGTAGATAACACAAAGTGACTTTACAGAAGCCCTAAAATACTCAATTGTCATTGTGAAATGTTTTACATGTTATTGCTAGCTTTATTTTTCCCCCCCTGCAAAACAGTGATTTTACTAAACAACAGAAACTAACTTAATTTCACCAATTTAAAATGTTGAAACAAAACCATCTGACATCTCTAAGATCAGAATTCCTCCTCTTTTTCAGCTGGTTGAGGAGTTTCTTGCTTGTTCAGTCTGTTTCAAGTCGGTGTATAGCATCTCAAAGTGATCAAGATCTGTGCATTGACTAGGCCTGGATTTTCAGACAGTTCTGTAGGTGTATTTTGGATGATGGTCATGTTGTAGGATGTAGATCTGCCTCAGAATGCTGACTTGTGACCCCTGATGCGTGGCCATTTTATGTGACATAAATATTATATTCCTTACAAGACATTGCCTCCTTTTTTTGCTCCACTTTTATTGTGCTAAAGTTGGCCCTTTGCTCCTTTTTTATGTTATATTCTAAAAAAAAACTGTGATAGAGTAAAAATATATATATATTTATTCAGGGGATTCAACATTTATGAAACTAATATGGATATGAACGCTGGGTGAGTTAAGATCTTCCACGGACTTTACAGAAGAAGTCAGTTCTCTGCTGTGATTGGACGGCTTACTAACCAGCAGAAAATGACGTTTTAAGAATTAGAAATAAAAACGTTTGACACGCGCGCAAAATTGCACAACTAGATTTTTGGTGAAAAGTACAAAATCTCTGCTCTTAAGAAAATGTTTAGTCAGATGGATAAACATTTTCTTCTCCCATTGATCTAAGTTAAGCTAAGCTAAGTTAGTTTTTAACATTTAATGATTCCATATTTCTTTCTTCAATGCCGTTTTTTATTTCAACAAAAAGTGAATCTAGAATATTTTCTTAAGTGTTAAGAGATTCCATAACCATTTCCCCAACATTTAGGTTTTCTGTAAGATGTAATTCAGTGTTTTTCTTACGTAGTGAGTAATTCCATAATCTTCAGCTCAGCATTAAATTATTTCATAATACAATTTTCATCATTGTGCCCTTCAACATATTGTTTCCCCTTAAAATTATATGATGCTTATCCTCAGTGCTTGGTGATTCTGATTGAGCGCTTAGCTGTTTTAAAATTAAAGTCCAGGTATTTTCTTAAAATATAACCAACTTAAAGTATTAATTATGTATTTTTTTTGCCAGAGGTTATAAAATGAAAAAGAATAATGTTTTTATGGAGAGACGTTTTGACATAGATGTGATATGCAAGCTATTAAAAACAGTTCAAAATTAAATTCAAGTTTTGTATTTTCTTTACAAAGAAATCCTGTAATCTGAGGCAAACTCCTGACTCCTCTGTAAAACAAGCACCAGTCCCCGAGGTTAACCCCCTTACCCTCCAGCGCCTCCAAGTGTGTTTACATTAAAGCGGGCTGTTGAGAAAGCGGCTACGTAAGTGAAAACGACTTCCCAAATTCTATGAATAAGTATTTCGCATCCCGCCTGCATGCGGGGTAAATGGCTGCAGATTGCGAAGGGCACGCAGGCGGAAAACAGGAGCCGGTTCGCCGTCAGGCAGGTGGAGGAGATACGCTCTGGTGTTGTAGTGACCAAAATGAAATCAAGCTCCTAACGGTGCGAGTTAGGAAGTTAGAGGGAAATGTCGGGTGCGTTGTATTAGTCACACCCCTAAAAAGCTGCCAAAGCCGTTTGTGCTCCGTTTTATAAACGATACAATCTTTCCAAGTGAGATCCTCTGACTTCAGAGAAACCGCCTCTGCACCGTGGAGGCGGCTCTCCCGAGTCCCGTTTCCCCTCTTCTCCATTATTAGCCCTGCCAGCCAAGGAGATATTGCGGCGGGTGACGAATGAGTGAGGGGCGACAGCGCGGGGGAGGTCCAACCCCGTCTCTCTGACTTAGCCCCACCCTCCAGGAGCCGGCCGCCGCGGCCCTTCAGATAACCATAATCGGGTTTTAAAGCCCCCAGATTAAATTTAGCAGCCTGGACTGACATTGTTTTGCAGTGAATCCTGATGAAAAATGCTTCACCTTAGGAGATTATGGATGCTGTGTAGGTGGGAGGGTGGAGATAGCAACCCCCACCAACACCATCACCTTAAAGCTTCAATGGACGCTAAATGAATCCCTGCCATCACTTTCTTCTCCCCCGGCCACCTCCATCTGAATACCGCTTGATGAGCAGCCATGTTTACAAAAGAACTGGGTGTTACTCTACCTTTGGTGATGAGAGCTTGAGAAGGGGGGTGGGGATATTTCTTTAATTATTATTATTATGTTTTAGGGGTGACAAAAAATGCAATCACGGCGAACCACAAGCCGGTAAATTCAATAATGGAGGCAAATGAAAATGGAGCTGGAGACACGGAGCACTTAAAGGGCCGGATGGGCTTCAGTCCTAATAGGCCCTCTTCTGTCACCGCTTCCTGCATTCAGATGAAGCCGAGGCAGAGGCCCTCCAATCAGCAAAGGGCAAACAAAAGAACATGCCAAACACAACGAGGGGAGGAGGGTGGGAACGCCAATGAAGGTTAAATGTTGGATCAAAGTTCTCGATCACTGCTGTCTGTTGCATCAGTCAATTCATACATAAATATGTTGAAAATATTGAATATTTAGATTTCCTCTGATTACCAATGCAGTCATCAACACTGTTTTGAATTTGCAACGTTTAATGTCAAATAACTGCAGGGGTTTGAAGACGTTTTCACTTTTCCTCGTCCAAGATCCAGCTTTAAAGTCCAGATGATAAAGTCAGAAATCAGCAAAATAAATAAATATATATATATATATATATATATATATATATATATATATATATATATATACTGTATATATAAGCTTTGTTTTTTGAGGTTTATACCCTATTTTTTAATAGCTCCCTCTGAACCCCAGGTCAAGCAACTCACTCATCAAATAAATTGCCACTCTCGGTGCTCAACAACCCTCCGAGAAATTGCTGTGCTGTGTTTTTTTTTTCCTCTTTCCACAACGCCGGTGACAGGCTGTTTTACAGCAGAGTTACCCCCGACGAGCCGGGGTCCGCTCAGAGATTGAGCTGGAAATTGTGTTTGGGTACAATTGTTCAAGATTGCGACATCAAACTGAAATTTAAAGGGCACCGCGAACGAGCCAAGGGGGAGCCGTGACGGCAGGACGAAAACCGCTGAGCCGCCGGCCTCAGAACTTGAAATGTAGCTCTTATTATGTGCTCGCACGCAGAAAGAAAGTTTCCTGTGTGTGTTTTGCCGTCTGCGGATCGGAAACATGCACACGCTTCCGCCCTGACACAGATTTTGTAATTCAAGTAATAAACCATATTCCATATTTTTACCCTGCAGAATGGTTAGCAAGTGCTGAAACCGACCTAACCCCTCTGCATTAAAATTGACACTTACAATGGGCTAAATGGGCAATTTGTCATTCTCTGGCAAAGAGCTGCTGCACTCATCCCTCCGCTTGGATAATTTGGAGCACACAGACGACAGCACACACACCAACAAACCAACTCGGAACGGTAAATTGCCTCCATCTGGCACTACAGAATATTTAACATGACTTTTGATGAGTTTTTCCCCAACAAGAATTCAAGTCTTTTTATTTTGGCCATCTCTGGTTTACGACTTCTCCAGATGTGCAGCACACATTATTATTCATCAGCGATAGGGACTGGACGTGCTTTATTAGTGTTTTGAGATGCAGACGGGGCTCGGAGAACCCAAAGACATCACCGACGCGCGTCGGAGTCAAAGTGTCCGGAGACCCTGGAGGACAACTCTGTTTTCATCCGGACCCTAAATCATGCAAATGGGAGGCGATGTCAGAGCGTGGACGCCTCCGAGAGCAGAACAATCAGCCGGTCTCAGTGTAATTACTGTCAAATGGACACTTCCAGTCATCAGAAGGCCTGGTCTCAAGCACTGTTTACTGAAGGACAAAGTCAACTTTTGACCCTGGTAGTTTAATGGACATAAATGGACCAAAAGTGGTTTTGATTTATGCTTTACTTTGTTTAATCGGTCAAAATATCTCTCAAATGGAAGTAAATAAAAACTTTTTAGAGCCAACTGTTTAAGACCTGCAGCATACAGATGTCCATAAGAACCATTAGGAGGTTTCTACATGTTAACAGGTAGCCTATATGTTTGCTGAAGGTTATTGGAACCTTTGGCTAGAACGGAGTCTTTAAATACTAGGTCATCATTGGGCCATTCATCAGCCAAATCAACTCAGAACTGATTCACCAAACAAATAATCAACTTTCTGCTTTGATCATCATGGCCTTTAGACTAAAATCCCACAAAATCAGGTTCTTCCGTTGGGATTGTCGTAAAGCAAAAGTTAAATGAAACAGGGAAGCGCCTTATACTCTGTTGTGCTGTTTGTTCCTCCACAGGTGAAATTTGTGTGCATGGAACGGAGTCTGCTTTCAAGAGAAGGAAGTGGACTAAAGCGCCCGGCATTCTGGGTAAATGGAACCAAAACAAGCGCACAAGTCTAACACTAGCAGGAGAAACGGCTCAAAAGAGAAACTCCACAACCGCTATAACCTGATGCTACTCTATTTTAGCTTACATATATAGTTTATGGTTGCACTCAATGACTTCTTTAGAGGTTTTTGTGTCATTTCCTTCAGTGGTTCTTGGTGCAGCGCCCCCACAGACGAGGAGGGGAATGGGTTGCTTAAAGTGTTTGGTTGGTTTGACTCAGTGGTATAGCAGCTGAAAATGTTGCAGTTTTGGTCTCTAACTGACCAAAACCAAATTATCAGGTGGGAAAACAGCCTTAGATCAAAGTTTTCAAGAAGGAAATGATTCTGGCAAATGATTTTTTTTGTCTTTAGTCAAAAAAAAAAAAAGAAAAAGGTCAGCAGATTTAGGGACAAATCTGTTTCACATTTGTTGAACCACAGTAGTCCCTTATGGAGAAAAAGTTTGCTTTACTTTGTAGGGCTAGATTTCGTCATCAAGGTTAGTTGAGAGTGCTTGCACCGGACCGATGAGTCATTCTCCTCCAGCCAAAGAGTACCGAATCCCAAAGTGTTGAAGAATGATCTGGAAGGCTGAGTTTACAGGTGATATTAGACAATTCTTTGGAGCAAAAGTCAAGAGTTGCAACTGAGGTGATGTACGTAAGGTGCAGAGTCGGTTCACTCAGCTGGAGTCGGGTAACCTTAACGTCCAGGATCATCGTACAGGGCGGCGGACATACTGCCCTCAGGGGACTGCTTCCGATCCATTAGAGATCATTTATTCCTCCTTCCACGAGTGGTACGGCCCCTAATGGAGACAAACCAGGGGCCCCTCGGCTCTCTCTGTCAATGGACTTAAAAGACTCCCGCCGCAACACAACAATAAGCCTGAGCACAAGCATTGCATGACAATGACTGCTTGGTTGCAGAAATCAAGCCAAAGATGAAGCTTTGCCTTCTCCTGAGCATGAATATTAACGAGAGATAATTTAGTACATCAGGTCTTCAGTCTGAGTAGTGATTAGTCTTCTCCATCAAGAACATTTAAAGGTTTTGTATTGGAACTATCTACATCAAGTTGACATAAGCTAGTCGTCTCAAGAAGCTGCGGCAAAGGCGTTTTACACCAACTCGGAGTAAAAGTTCATATCATTGAGACGTCTGTGCAGATTTATGGGATGAGTTACATCACACCGAACTGGAGCTGCACTTTTGTTTTCAAAAAGGAATGTTGGTGCTTTGGTGTTTCTCTCCTCCAAAAAGGAGCTAGAAGGGATGAAAGAAAAAAAGAAAAAGAAAAAAAAGAGCAAAACTTTATTTCACAAGCAGACTGAAAGGGTTCTCTTGCTTTGCAGATTCACAACTGCAGCATTTCCTAGGATGGCAAAGCAGCGTTTGAAGCTGGGAGATATGTTTTAATCATCTGGTGCCTTAATGATGACACTGGATTCATTATTAATGGGCCCCAACTCTCTACTCTCTCCAGCTTTCCTCTAACGGTCCAGATCGAGAGTGCGTATTAGCATTAGCCGCTTTTGCTCTATTTGATCTTCCTGTAATTACACCACTTTCTGGAGATCACACCACAGGCTTTATGTTAAGTAAAGAGGCAATGGAGGGAGAATTCTTTGCCTAAACAAACTCCAAACGCAATTACGGCGGCTCCGTTCGCTCCTCCGTGTTCTTCCATCAGGAAAATCTGCGTGATTTCTGAAAGCAGCTGGCGAAACGCGTAAAGAAGTGATTAGGGAAGGTCCAACGCTTGACTGCCAATCTGTGCAACAGCTGCACTTTCACTTGACGGGCTGCACTACTTGGCTGAAATTTGACATGCGTTTAGCTAAAACTGCTAAGCTGCTCGACTAAAACCTTTACTCAAGAAAATATATTACAGAGCAGATCCCATCTGTGATGTGAAAACTCAAGGACCGTTGTATTCCTCAGACTCAGTCATCGGCGTTGCATAACGTGCTTATCATGCATAATGTGCGATGCACCCAGATTGAACGATAATGAGACGAAAATCTGAGAAAAAGACCAGAAAATAAAAAGTTTTGGATGATGTGAAACCTTCACAACCGCTAAACCAGTTTCAGCTTCATACTGTAACGAGATTTTGCAAGTATTGGATGAATTGGGTTTGGGTTGGACAGATCGGTTTGATCTATAAGAAAACATGAAGGCCAAAAAGAGAACAGAGAAAAGCTTGCCAGAAAAAAATGTAAATAAAGATCACAACTTCTGAAAAAAACATTTTTTTTTCTTTTTTTGACACGAGTAAGCTTGGATTATTTGTGGAGGATATATGTGTTGGCCTGGAAGAATGAGGTGCCAACTGTTGATCTTTGAAAACAGCCTCTAGACGTCCTCTGCCATGTCTGACATTCCCCAACATATAGCTCTAACTTAAAGCGCAGTCTTTCCCACAGGAACACACTTTCCATATTTGGGCTTCCACTGACTTTGAGCCCGTTCAATCATTCGCCCCTTTATTCCTTGTTTGGTCCCTTCCAGCGTTGTCTCTGGCTCAGAAATCACATGCCTCAAGATCTACCTGTTATCAGACATTACACAGCTTCATTAACTGAGGTATTTTTCTTGTACAATACATCTGGTATAGATGGAAAAGCAGCATTCAGCTTCTATGCACCGCAAATCTGGAACAAACTTCCGAAACAATGAGATCCTTTAAATCCAGACTCAAGTCCACCTGTTTAGAGCAGCTTTTGAAACGTAATCAATGAAACATTAATCAACATTCTGATGTGGAACGACGGCACTAGACAAAATGTTTCAATTGTTGACTTTGTATTTTTGTGGTTTTATGATCTAAAGTACTTTGAACTCCCTTGTTGCCGAAACGTGATATACAAATAAACTTGATTGATTGATTGATTGATTGATTGATTGATTGATTGACCCTGCTGAAATGCTACATTGTGCCCAGGTTTTACTTTTGGAGCTGACAGACGTCGGATATTTTAAAGAATTAGAGATATTTGTCCACTTTTTCATTTGCTACACTTTGTGCCATAGCATGATACTTCCCCCTCCACGCTTGACAGACGGTACATTGATTATTTGGCAACACTTTGATGCGGTAACACTGTCATAAACGTGACATAACACCTGACATGAAGATAATGGAGTGTTCATGAATGTTTAAGACTGCTGTCATGAGGTGTTATTCGGAAAATAATGACACTTTTAATGCAAAGTTGCATTAAAAATCCATTAAAATGGTCAACTTAGCATCGGAAGTGTCATTATTTTATTTTTAAACTTGCAGCTCTCTTCTGCGTAAGTTCTATTTTTATCCTTTTATAACACAATAATAAAATAAAGTTTGTTTTCCTCATTTATGCTCAATTTGTTTTTAAAATGAGTGAAATTCTGAGATTTTTCTGTTGACTGGGCAGAGGCGTGTGACCCGTGGAATCAATAGTCATGCTCTCGCAAATGAAGATGCACGTGGGGTTAATTATAACGAGGTCTATTAATCAATTTATCTCAGCGGCAACTGCTGTTGGTAGTTTGGCCTAAATACCTGCGAAATGCCCACACAAATGCTGCAATTAGTGCGACACGATTAGCTTCCAATCGGGGGAGGAAGCCGCAGCCCCAGTGAGCCTCAGTGGAAGCAATTTACATGAAAGAACAGAGAAATGATAAAAGAGGGGAAGGGAGGACTGCTACCTGGGTTCTGGACGTATGAATATGGGAGCATATCTGCCAAAGAATTTGGTCTACATCCATATGGACAGAAAAAAGGAGAATTAAACACAAAAAAGTGTCAGGAACAGGATCAGAGCGTTTCAAACGCAACACGTCATCAGTTCTGATGGCCTTTAAGATCCGACGGTCGTTACGCCTGCCACTGCTCAACGTGGGGTAATTAGCTCCGTGGTAACACGCTAAAGTGTGTACACAGTTCATATGGCTGCAGAGTTCAAGCTGAACAAGCTGCTGGTTTGACGCCTGCACAGCTGTCTGCAGACTGACTGCAGCAAAACTCAACCCAAATCCATCAGCGAAGGATTTCACAGCCCAGAGTCTGCAGGACCGAGCAGCTGGGACTTCTAATGGATTAGCACAAGTCATCAAGTTAGCTGGATCCTCATTAACGTTCGGGAAGGAACGAGGTGATCTGCTGGAGTAAGAGAGAAAAAACATGGAGGCCCAGGAGAATTCAAGGGACCAGTGCTGATCCAGAAGCTTTACTGGTTCTGCTTGAACTGCAGCACTGGACTGGGATAAAGTCTGGTGATCTGAGGAAGGCGGAGTGCCGGAAAGCGTATGCAGCCGTGGAGATGGGCCGCATATCACGCTCCGAATGCGTCTTTAACATCTTAACTGGCAACCAGAAATAAACACACTGCAAAGACACAAAATCTTACCAAGTATTTCGGTCAGGTTTCTAAGGTAAATATCTTAATACACTTGAAACTTGAAAGTTTTCAGCCAGATATACCAGATTGCTTTAAGTTAATTTCTTAATATTGATGAAAAAGTATTAGTTCTGTTGGCAGATTATTTCACTAATAACATGGGAAAAATATCTTGTTATAAGTGAAATAATCTTTCAATGGAACTGGCATTTTTTTCATCAAAACTAAGGAATTGTTGCCTTAAAACTAGCTCCAATTTCTTGGTGGAAAGTTACTTGCCATATCAATTGCACTAAGATATTCCTACTAGAAACGAGAGAAAAATACTTGCTAAGGCTTTGTGGTTTTGCAGTGCGCCGCTGATGCTAAACTTACACATCCACTGAGCTGCTGAGCAAAACGTGTCTCCTGCCACTTTACCTCGAGAGTCCTTAAGGTTGGTAAAAATAAAGGAAGTTTCTCATTTACCTGAGAAAAGCAGCATTTTCCTGCTTCTTTTGTGTCATTTGTGGAGCAGAACTTGTGAATCATCCAGGGATGAAGGTGCATTTAGGCTTTCCTTCCCTGGTTGGGGCTGTCAAACAGGTGCCCCCCCTCCCAACCCGCCCCCCGCTGCTGTACCGGCGCCGGATGTCAACACGCCCTTACAGCTCTCAGGAGTGCCTTATCACGGCATTCAGACTCCATAAAACGCTGCTTATCACAATAAATCTGGGGCCTAATATGGATCACTGTTTGCTCCCCGGCCATCAATCTCCAAAGCGGCGCTGCAAAGTCAATACGACATGGGCCTGCAGTAAATTCCTGCTGGGGAACTTTTTCTGCACCGATAGCTGTTCTCTTCCATGTGGCCGCTAGCTTTGAATAGAAACACGCAGCAATGTGTCTTTTTTTGTTGTTGTTGAAATCACAACAAATACAGTTGAGTACCTCAGTGTGTGCCGATGAACAGGAAGTGGCCATTTCTGACGCAGTCCTCTTTGTTGTTTGGCGACGGTTCCGAGGACGTACGTGTTGGACGGGACTTTTACTCCCTGGCTGCGCCAGCGTGCACCAAAGCTTTTTGGTTTCAATTCATGCTGGAAGCGCAACAATGAATGTGGTGAGGGTTTTTTTTTTGTTGTTGGTTTTTTTTCCAGCCATCAAGACATCCAACACATTTCTTCCAAAACCCAACAAGATTAAAGACAAAGTAACTGCTGTTTGGAGACCGGAAAGGATTTTCCCCCCCCTTTCTCTAAGGATTGTCAGCAAGCAGAAAAAAACTCCCCAACAAAAACAAAAAAGACATGTCCCGTTTGTTTGATCCCTTCGATTACATGATGGAGGGAAACTGGATGAAGCAAATAGGAGCAGATGCTCAGATAACGTGGATCCCAAACTATTTCCTTTAGTCACTACGACAAGTTTCCATTTGTCATCTGGTTCCACATTTACAGTTGCAAGAATTCAATCAAAAGGTAAAATAAATTATTTATATATACTATATAACTAAAAACAAATACATAAACAAGTAAAAGTTAATAAAATAAATAGTATGTATGTATATATAATAAAAAAATACAATTAACAAACACAGAACAAATAAATATCTGATGGACGCTATACTATGTTAAAATAATAATTTATATACAGGATTTCAGTTAACCATTTAACTCTCACCTCAAAACACATGTAAGTCAATAGGTCCATAAAAACACTAGTGTTGTCATGGCAATTAAAGGGTTATACTAATTAATTCATCAGTTAATTTTATGTTACAGTGCTGATCTGTGTGTAAGTCTGCAGCAGTTTCTTACAGTATAAATCAACTTCTGATGCTGTGACTGAACTGAACCACGGAGTGCGTCAAACTTTTCTAAACGTACGAGGTGAAGACAGGAAGAGTTATTTTGAAGGATCCACTATGAGGCAGCTTCCTGTTTCAGACGTAACCACCGCTAAATGCTCCTTTAACAACTGGCTGCTGTTTAGCGTCGCGCTCCCGCATGGCCCAAACAAAGCCCAACACAGCAGCTGTTATGTAAAACATCGATGCAACCTGCCTCCAAAGCCTTTTGTTTCTTCTGACAGGGAAAAGAATCAAGTTGAGGGGAAAATCTCTCATTATTGAGCCCAACATTCCTAATTCAGCAGCTTATTTACAAAGTTTCAGTTCTGTGACTTACAGCTTTTAAAGCTGCAATAAATCTGCTTGTGTGTGTGTGGGAGGGGAAAAAAAAGAAAAGAATTCAAACTGGTATTTTCTTTTTAGAGCAGAAAATGTGTTGGAAGCACAAATTAAAAAAGAGCCCATAATTCATTGTGTGGGGGAGTTTAAATGGCTAAATATTACATTTACTGCCTCTGATTTATTGCAAAGACGATCAAATCCATTTGATCCGTTCGGCCGCTCAGGCTTTGGAGAAGTTTCCTCTTTTTTTGTTTTAGTTCTCACCTCAGAGAGGATTTAAAACACACACTTCCTTCACCAGATCTGAGAGAGGAGGAAGGAAGCAAGGAAGGAAGGAATGATCATAGAAATATATGAAAGGAAAGGAATGAAGGATATGAAAAGGAATAAATTATTTAAGAAAGAGACAAAGGAAAGAAGAAAGGGAGGACATTGGAATAAAAAACTGAAGGAAGGAATGACCCTATGCGGAGGAGAAAACAGGATGCAGAGAGGAGGAAGGAAGGAGAGTATGTTGGGACAGAAGGAAGAAAAGACGAGAGGAAAAGAAGTAAGAGCAGAATAAAAAGAGAATGGAAAGACGTGACAATGGAACTGGGAATGAAGTATGGAAACACTAACATCTCTTTATGTTTCTTTACACCTTGCAGCTACTGACTTCACATTCTCCCAGACGTTTCTGTGCAGTCAGACCGCGGCCCGTCTTACCCGTCAGGTTGCGGAGGCCCAGCTGCCTCAGGCCGTAGAAGCCGTCCCGCCTGTAGTTGAGGAAGATGGCCAGAGCGTAGCGGCCCTCGTACAGCTTTGTGCCTCGGATGATCCGCAGGTTCTCCAGCGGCAGGTACTCGAACTGATTCAGCGCCACCAGCACGTAACCCGTCACTTCTCTTATGGACTGCGTGGAAAAGGAAAGGACAGGTGGAGGAATTAAACATGAAGATAACCCAAAAAGGAGAGAACAGAAACCTGTAAAAGCAGAGTGGAGAAAGCTTCAAGTGACAAGAAGGTCAACATGCTGCAACGCTAGCTATGCTAACCCAAAGAACTAATCATAAACGTCAGTTCTGCTAATGCCAAAATGCTATACCAACATGGTGTATAGAGGAAGCTAATGCTAAGTGCTAAAGCACTAAATTCAACCATGTTAAAACAATTGCATGTGTTTTTTTCTTCAACTAACACCCCTTGTTGTTTGTTAATGTGAGTTTATCCCTCCTCATTCGTTTACTTTTCGTTTGCCAACCCTTTGTTCAATAAAGTTTATTGAAAAATCAAAAAGAAGAATGTAGGAAGAGGAAATGGAACTGCTACATTTTTAGCTTTTACCTACTTCAAAAGAAGAGCATCTAATTATCTGAATTATTCGTAGCAGTCGACTTCAACTTGAACTGAAAGCTGACAAAGCAGCAAAGTAAATTAGCACTTTAGAATTGATTCAGAAAAGTAAACAAAGGAGAAGCTAAGTGTTTTCAAAGTTAGCAAAGATGTTCAAGTGCTAAATGAAAAATGAGCTCCTGACCTGACTCTTAAGAACCCTCCAAAAACGTTCACGTAATAAACTCCTATCAAAGCTGTGAAAGTTTTTCAAAGAAAGTAGAAAAGTTTGCCTGTTTAGAAGCAAAATACGTAGGAGTGAAGGATGCTTAAGTTTTTTAAACAATGCTCAATATCAAGAACTTCTAACTTTTAACTAAGTTTTGGCTGCAGCGTTCTGATTCATTACCTGCGAGGTGCCTCTGCATTCCTTTCATTTCCTGTCTGCAAATTTGCATTTTAAAATGTCAACCTTATGAAATATTTGGACGTTGAGAGAAAAATGATAGAAACGTCACCTCAGTCACTGCCTGTTTAAGACTTCCATAGCCTGAGTTGTTTTTAAAGAGAATCTCTAATAACTACTGAAAACATCTACGTCAAATTAAAAGTCCGTGTGGTTTACTTGGCTTTTATTTTATTCATGTTGAGCAAAAAAAAAAAAAACAACAAAAAAAACAGGAAAATTATTTGGCTTTAATTCAAGTTGAAGCAATCGGTCTTAACAGATTGGAAGACCTCGACCATCTGCCTCTTCGTGTAGCAGCTGACCTTCTCAGAAGTCACTATAAAAATCAGGCTGATTATCTCTGTATTTTGGACTTGATGAGGCGAATTAATTCAGCTGCAGAGTCAGCCTGAAGGACCGGGAGTAAAATGAGCGAGCGCTTTGGATTTTTTTAAGATATCCTCATTTAAATTCTCAAGAAGAGTGGTAGGACTCAACCTTGGGTCACCACTAAATAAACGCAATGAATAAATGTAAAAAAGAAAAAAAAGAGAGCAACTTATTGGTCAACTGTGCAGAGAATTTTGACGCCGTTTGGCTTGAAGCTCTTTCAATATTCATATACAACATAAAAACTGCCAGACTTAGCTTCCCTGACCAAGAAACAAGCACTGAAATTGCCCAAAAAGCAGCCTGAAATTGTTTCAGTCTTCCACATTAACTGGTAAGTGGATCACAAACACATTGAAGCAAACAGTACAATACAACCGTGACTCTGAAAGCACCTTTCACCTCTGTTTTCTCAACCATTTCTTCATTTTTATTCATAGCCGAGTGAGTTTTTTAGATTTTCTTATCATCTTTGAGTCGGTCACATGTAGGACACAAAACTGGCATTGAACTGAATTGTTTCAAGTAAAGTAAAAGTGAAATGTTCCTTTAAGTTAATTTAAGTTAGTTAGATTTGTAACTTTTAAGTTAACTGAACACAAACAAGTAACTTGTCATCACAAAACCAAATGAATTAAGTGGGATTCATGTAAATAAGACCATAAAATTAAGTCAAGACAAAAACACTTTTTAAGAGTGTACTGAACATCCACGTTAGTGAATGTGAATTAAAAACTTTTATCAATTTACTTGTAAAGAAGACTGAAAGATGTAGCTGAAATAGACATTTTTCACCATGCAAAGAAACTTCAAGGTCCTATGAAGGTTTCTTCAGTGGTCCTGATGTGTTTCCTTGACTTGGAGAAGATTTATGTGATTCCCTTCAGAAGAAGGTGTGAGGATGTGGATTTCTTTGTGTTGTTTTGGTTAATTTAGCCCCCCCACCCTGTCTGTATGTCATTGTGCCCAGCTGTTTCTCATTCCCCTGATTGTCTCCTCTTGTATTTATACTCACCTGTGTCTGTGTTTCCCTGTCGGATCCTTGTCTAAGCTGTCGTGTCTTTGTCAAGTTGTTCCAGTTGATACAAGTGTTTCAGCTCTTAGCCTTTTGCTCTCACTTGAGATTTTCATTAAATCATCAAACTCAGTTGCTGCCTCTCCGTCTCTGCGTTTGGGTCGACACCTCAACTACCACAAGTCATGACAGTAGGTCATTGAAAATGAAAGGTTTCAGGTCCCCAGAGAGATGTTATTTCATCCATATAAAACTAATGTGAGAAGTGGGGTTGAACTGTTGCAATGTATTCCAAGTAAAACTTTTGATTTTCTAGACACCACCACTAACTGAATCATTACAAGTTCTGTTCTCCAGAACTCTGGAATGCATTCCTGCTTCTTGGTTGATGTGGTCCTTCTGGTCTCATCATGTGGACATCTAGAGTGAGACGATTCTGTTCAGCATGACCGGATGATCCAAGTAAAAATTTCAGGAGCTCTTGTTCTTATTCACATGGATGAACTGAGATCTGTACTGGTCTTTCAAAGTCAAGAAGCTTTTGATTTACTTATTGAGCTCTGTCTTTTTTTCTTGTACTTTAGTTAATGGCTGAGAGAAGCATAGTTAGATCTCAAATTAGCTCCCTCTTAAGGAGGCTTACTCTACTTTAAAGGTATCTTGATGCAAGTCAATTCCTTTGTCGCTTGTTTTTGGAAGCAGCTGGATGTAAAGTCAGAAGTTGTTTAGTCATCTGGTGAGAATACCTTCAGTATGCCCAATAGGGACCAGAGCTGCTGAGAGGACAAACTCAGTTCAAGCTGCTTCAGCCGTTATGCCTTCAACACGTCTGGGAGAAAAGTAAGGAGTAGAATCAGTGGAAGTGTTTTGGGCACTCGTAAGGACACTTTCCTGTTTGCCTCCTTAGGGGGATGTTTCATAGATTATCCTGCGTTAGGAGACCTTGGGAGAAATTGGGGACCCACTAGGAAGATTAAATGTCACACCTGGTTTAGAAACAACTCAAAATCCCTCAAGATTAATTAGTGGGGGTAGCTTGCCTCTGGAAATCTTCCTTTAAGCAGTGACCCCTAGGTTGTGTGCTTTGGAGTGGGTTGGGGCAGTGTCAGGTGAAGTGGTTTGGGTATCTGGTAGAAATCCCTTTTGGATGCCTTCCTAGAGAGGAGGTTTGACAAGAGTCACTAGAAAGAGGCCTCGGGGTAATTCCTGGACTCACATGAAAGATTTAATGTCACAGATATCTTAAGACCCAGATGACTTGGAGGAGGGAACTGTGATCTGGGGATCTCCACTTCAGCCCTGGTCTCCACAGTCTGGCAATAACCGATGGATATATTCATTCTCCAGAGGACATAAAGTCGAGTCAGTCCTTAATGACCATTCAAGTCCTATTTTAGGTGAATTTCAAACATCCCATGACAGGATAGGAAGGGGAAAAAAGGTCCTCAAGACTCCTCTTAATGACCAGAGACAGGCCAGTAATGATGTCGATGATTGGTTGGGAGGGAAGGAGTGAATGAGTAATGTGGGGTTTGATTGGCTGCTGACCCCTGGGGTACATTATTGGAGACTGACAGCATGTGGGGGAGGGGGGAGACTGTATTCTGGGATAATAGCAGGTAGCTGAGATTAACTTCCATGGTGAGTGCCAAGCAAACACCAGCGCACACCTGCCAAGTTGGCCTATTGAAATACAAACACAATAGGAAGGAAACATTCAGCGGAGGTGCTTATTAACAAGATTACAATGTGTCAATCATTGGGAAAGAGAAAGAGCGACATAATAAAAGAGCAGTAGAATCCATTTCAGAGGAGCCTTTGATTAGCATACTTATTGGGGAAATGATTTCCATTGTGGGGCCTGTCATAAACCCTTCGGTAAAATCATCTTCTGTCATATATGTTACACGAGTTTCATTTGTTTGCAGAACATACTGCAACTCATTCCATCTTGTGATTCAGTCTCTAAAAACAAAGTGCATAGAAAAGGTATTTTTTGCTCCCTCCGTCTTGAAGTGCCTTCATTGGTCGAAAGTCCTGCTGTTTCATCACTCCGACCCATCCGTGACCCGATGTTTACTGCCGAGTCCCGGCGAGCTTAGTGATCATCGGCTGAACCGTGACCCCCCCCGGCCCCCAGGTGCATGTGGAGGAGGCGTCATGACTGCGCCGCAGCTCGACCCAGCTGTGGGTCCACACTCGGCTGCTGGCAGACGCCACAGTGCCTCCACTGTTGCCCCCTTCTCCCTTCCAGCCTCCGGGACCTGCTGGCAAAAATCCCAACACCAAAAAAAAAAACAAAAAAAAACGTTTCCCTGTTTCTTAGCAACAGCAGGAAAGCCTTTCCAGCAGAAGCGGCGAGGGAAGAGTGTAGCAAGCGAGAGGAGAAAAACAGATTTTTGAAAGGATATTTTGCTGTAATTTATATAATTAAATTAAAGGATTACCCTGCCTTTCCTCGTTCTTTTCACTTTGACACTATTTAATTTCCTTTGGTCGCAGTATTTTTCGGGGGTTTTTTGTCCTGAAAGCTTTCTTGATCAATTTTTATCTGCATTCCTCTGTGAGACAAGGAGGAAGGAGGTCCGGAGGGAAGTAAACACAAGCACCTGCGTTTTCCTCTCCCGCCACATCAACCCGGCTCTGTTTCAGAGGCAAAAACTCAAAAAGCAAAGGGGCTGTAAGCTGCTCACCGAGGCCCGCTGGGTCAGGTGCTCAAATTTAACAAGATGCGGATGGAAGCTGAAGCTATTACAAGTGTGTTCTATCTCAAAAAGAAAAAACAAACAAACAATAGATCCAGCGAGGCGAATGTTAGGGCTAATTTGTACCAACAAGGTGCACAACAAACATACGCCACACCATTTTATAATTATCTGAAACTAAAATTTGGCTGGTGCATTAGAGTTGAAAAACCAACTGAATATATTTGAAGTGATATTTTTGATTAAAGTGTGAAATTCAGATGTAAACCATATCTGCAGACAGCTTTATGTTAGGAAACTCTACATCCAATCACAAGACAGATATAAATTTGAATTGTCCATATTGATTAGGAGAATTTGAACAGTGTCATAAACCACAGCAAATAGACATGTTAACGTGCTAACGCTAACATTGCTCAAAAATAATAAAACAAAATATTGCACATAATACTTTAAAATTTATCAGTTGACATTTTGCCTCAGTAATAGGTAAATTAGTAATTTGCCTTTTACTGAGACAAATTATATATATATATATATATATAAAGGCATCAATGATCAAAAATTTGATCAATTTTTCACTTGATCAAATAGGGTGAGAACAAAAGGCAAGGGATTGTAAATAATAGACCATAAAAACTGAGCCAAACCGGCATGCTAACGCCAATTTTAGCATGCTAGTTCAAACTGTGTCCTTTTATTACGTCACACCAGGCATCTATTAGATAATATATTCAAAATAATGAATCAAATTAGTCATTAGTCAGCAAAAGACAAATGAGTTTAATTGAAATATACCATCAAGAACTTTGCCCAGAGTCAAAGCAGCATTTTAATGCTAAAACAAGCATGCTAGTTCTAGCAATTCTCTGAATGCCAAGTCATTTAAATAAATTTAATATTTTAGAAAGTGTATTCAAATACACCGGTAACTACTTTGGACATTAGTGAAAGGGAAGGGAGAAAGTAGATAAAATAAACTACAATGTGCAATGCTAATGCTGTATCACACCAGTGTACTTATACATGAGTTAACATGCTAACATTTGTTCACTAAGATTATAATCTTAAGATTATAATCCAGTTGGGTAAAACAAATGTGTCTATTTTGAGCTTTCTTTGCAAAGAATGTACTTTCCCTGGGTCAAACTAGCACACCAACATAAACGTCAGCTAATGCTAACATTTTTCTTACCTGTTAGACAAAAGCAAAAAACAAAACAAAAAAACTGCTAAGAATGTGTTGGAAAACCGGATAGAAGCTCCTCAAAGTAGTTTGAGGAGCTGTATGTTCCCATTCAACAGCTGTTTAATGTTCTAAAACGGTTCGTTGTGATTGGCTCTTTCTGCTTTTGCAGTTAGCTGTGCCATAACTCAGCAGCTGTTGATAAAACCAGGTTTAATGTGGAAGCTGTAAAGCAACAAGCGACTCCCCCCAGTGTTTGGCATCCTCCGGCTGTAATTGAAACATAACTTCCAGGCACTTATGTTAACAAATCTAACAAAGTGTATGATGTTTTCAGTCTAATTGCCTGTGCGTCTATTGTAATTTACTCATTTAGCCTACTTTGCAGTTACCCAGGGAACCTCGCCAAACACAGCTAATAGGTACGCACACACTTCCCTCCAGGAGTCTTTCTGAGAATCAATTCAGAGCCTCTTTTACATCTAATCTGGAAACTTTAGGCACGAATATGCACAACTTACTTTTACTAACCTGCAGAGTTTGCTTTGATTTTCCACTGTTGTCACCGGTTGCTCATGACAGTGAGGGTCCTTAATCACTTTTACGTTTAAAAAGAAACAGTCATGTCTAGATTTCATTTTTCTGACTGTGTGTTTTGATCCGGCTAAGCCGATTTGGGTCGAAGCAGCTGGATCTCTAAAGTCCCGGACTTGTTAGCGGAAAATAACGAGATATTTGTTGTGATCATAAAAACAAACAAAAAAAAACCCAATATCTGATCATGTTTGGGTTCCTCAGCAATAAGTGCCACAAAAATTAGAAATTACAGCCAGAATTTAATCCGATATTGAGATAATATCATGTGAAAACTGTTTGATGTCTTTGGATAATAAAATATTAAAATGTAACCTGAACCCAGTGGAGCTGAGGGCTGACAGCAGCTACATCCTCTCACCTGATATTAGTACAATATGACTAGTGCTGAGTTAAAAAGCACTTGCTCTCATGCTTCTGATAATCGAGAATTGTGCAGTTGTTTTGTGGAGTACTTTTGGTTGGCTTGATTCAAATGATCATTTGAAGAGTTCTTCTTGTATTAGCTCTGCTTATCTTAGTCTGATATTAAAGGTCAGATTGAAGGAAACAGAAATTTGTTCACAGCTTCAGAGCTGAAACCAATATGAAGAGGAACGTTTTGCTTCATCTCTACACACTTTCTTGTCTTTATAGTAAATCCTTTCAACAAAGGCAGCTCTCTTTGCCTTTATAAGATCCTTTTTAAACAGGCACTGTGACTGACAGCTAAAAGTCTGCAGTCTGCCTGCTTATCCCATGATGGCTTTAAAACCATACGGTATTATAATCTGTGTTAAATTTTAGAAGCATATCTAAACAGAACTGGCATCTTCTTGCAATGACTTCACTAATTCTTAGACGGTTCTGTCGCCTCGTTCATCAATCACTGTAAAAAAAAAAAAAAAACACCTTATTGTAAATAATAAAAACCTAAGAAAAGCAAATAATTTTCCTCACTGCTTTACAAAAGCAATTAATTAATTAAATTGTTATGCAATATATAAATAAAAAGTGCAAGTTGTTATTATGCAAAAAACAAATATTTTAGTTACTCTGTTTCCACTCTTATTAATAAAGAACGTGTCATAGGCACGACACAGGAAAATAAGATTTTTATGTAATGAGTTCGCCCCTTTTTCTAGTGTCCCCCTGGGATGCTGCCCATTTGATCAATTGCAAAAATGATCATGATCAGGATGACCTCACTATTTCAGTTTTAGCATCTTCATCTCTAAGTTACAGTCAGAGTGAGTACGTCCAACTGCACAATTTAATGCTGTTATGCAATGTGTTTATGTAAATAAATGTAAATACATATTAGCTTTGTTAAACGAATGTGATAGCTCGCCAAATATTCAATCAAAGTCGTTCAGTGTACAGCGTGAAGGACTAAGAATACCTGAGACATCCTCTAAAAACTATTTGAATACTTCAAACACCAAATGTATCTTCAGAAGCATCAGTATGTTCAGCAGAAACCGTCTTAGCGCTACCAGAGAAGATAATATCCACAGATTTCCTTATCTCTGCTCTTAGGCCAATCAGCACTCAGGAAAACAAATGCTACTCCTGGATTTGCAAACACCAGCCAATAACATGTCAAGTAGCATTGGTATCAGGTCTTTTAGCTTTCCAGGCTTTTTTAATATATACAGTACAGACCAAACGTTTGGACACAACTGTGTGTCCAAACTTTTGCTCTGTACTGTATATATATATATATATATATATATATGTATATGTATATATTTTTAGAAATGCTCTACAAAAAGATCAATGAATAGCTAAATATACTACAATTAATGTTAAGTTATGTGCCACAAAAACAAATAAAAATTGTGAATATTGTGTACATTGAAACTCCTATGAGGATTAGCTGTATTGTTCAGCCCTGAAAAATATTCAAAAATATCAGTAACACTACTGCATTCAGGCAACAAGTTGAATCCCGTAAAGAGCAACCAACGTGTTTGCTGGTCCTTCCCAACCATTTGGTCCTTGGCTAGCTTTAGCTAGCTGACGGGCCAATTCACAAAGTTAAACATGTTGGAGATAAATACAGGAAAACCCTGGAAGAAAGAGGCTGCAGAAGACTAGAGACCTTCCAACAGAACAACAGTTTTTTCTTGATTTAGAATGCTAACATGTTAGCTTTTTGTCTTCTACCTCATTCATTCGCTTTCATTTTCCTTCTCTTCAACACCTGGATTACTGGTTGCTTAAACTTTCCTCAAAACGGCACCCAGGAAACAACCATGGTGCCCGGAGATCAAAAGCAGAAAATCTCTAAAGTTTGGAGATGAAGTTTGCACAGAAGGTGGAACACAGGGGAGATATAGATTAAAGCATAATTAATAGGGCACCTGTTCCTGTCATCTGGATGTCAGGAAGAACGGAGAGAAGACGGAGATACAAAAGAAAGACAGAGGAATGGCACCACGACGGGGAAAAAAAAAAATTTTAATGACACCTATATAAAATACAAGAGCTGGAGCTCATATTACGGCCATTATGGCTCATTTCCATATAGAGCCCTTTGCCGGAGAGTCAAGGAGAGTGCAGCGGTCCATGTAAGCCTCGGCATGTTCCAACTCCACGCAGCAGTAAAGTCAGCGGGTAGGAAGAGACATGTTTACATTCTGTTCAATGAGCTCCGTGAGAAAACACACACACGCCGTCTTTTGAGCCGGGAGCCTCGGTTCAGCGGCCCAGCCTGCAGAGAGCATGTGAAGTTTTTACATCCAAGATCTGAAGGAGTCCAGAGAAATGAAGCAGGAGGAGGAGAAGAAAGAGGTGTTGACTTTGAAACGAATAAATATCCAGATGGATGAAATGTCGCCGCGGTGAAAGCTCGGTAAAGTTTTTTTTTCCTTCTTTTTTAAAGGCACATGTGAGGAGAGATCTCAACTTTCTGCCGATTGTACTCCGTGGTATTCATGTAAGATCAACAGAGCGCAGAAAAACAGCTCTTGAGATAAGGAGGAGATTTCCCTCACTTCAAATGAAAACGACATCAAACATGTGAGAGGAAGTGAACCCACACATGACTTTTCATGTTCAGAGTGGCTTAAACTCCCACCGTATTTAAGGTGGTTTAGATCCTTGACCAGCAACTTTTAATGGCAGCCTACTTTCTTCTTTTAAGGCTGCTTTTATTCACTCATAAATCTAAACGTTTTATCCTTGTGTTCCATTGGAGTTGGAGGAAAAAACAACATTACAAAGCGTAAAAAGATCTGTAGCCGGTTAGAGCTCACGTTATGAAAGTAATTACGAATCCTCAAAGATAAGAACAAAACTGGATGGAGGAAAAAAAAAATCTGTTAAAAAACAGACTTTGTTATATTTTTTACTTTTTCATATCAGGAAATCATAAAAATGGTCTGGTCTTTAAAAAAACAGAAGTAAATACATGCCAACTGAGCTCCTAAAAACTAGCATTATTATGCTAATGCTAACATTAGTTCCACATCACATCCTCTTGTTGGATGTTAAATAGCCTATGGTACATAATTCAAATGTATCAGTTGGACTGTGATGAACTTTGCCCTATTTCAGACCATGATGCTAATGCTAACATCAGTCACATGAGATCTGTCCAACAATTGAAGCCTGATCATCAACAGAACAATTTATTCAAACATGGCAGCTTAAAGCCCAACTTCCAGACTGGAGACTGATTGAAACGTGGGGGAACTACATAGGGCGTTTCAGTAATAAATGTGTGTACAGGTCAATGAATTGAAGCAACGTTGCTAAGAACAATGGAATGAAATTCACATAAAAATACGAGTGCTTGTGTGAAAATGTACACAATTTAAGATTTACTCGACTTCAAAAAATGTAAACTGAGATTACACAATAGACTTTGATTTGTGAGCCCAATGAAGTGTTTAAAACTTTTTCATTTTACATTGCAGCCACTCGACGTGCCGCTGAATTCACCCGAATCCCTCTCATACCAAGACATGGACACGATTTAGTTTCAACACTCCCAGCTAGCGTCGACAATCACTTTAGGTTGACAGCGCTGCCGTGTAGAAGTGTGTATGTGGGCTGATATCCAGGGGAGCGCCTCCAGCATCTGCTCTGCCATAGGCTTTCGCCGCTGATACTCATCGCCTCCGACAGCCCGACAATCTCATATAGGGCCGCTTCACGATCGCCGTCTGCGTTGTCAAGACGCATTTACGGTCAAGAGCCTGATTGTGAAATTAAAATCTTCCAAAGGGGTAGGGGGAGGAGCAGGACGGTTTGCAGGACATTAGGAGACAAAACCGAAACAATGACAAAGCTGCACGGTGTCTGAATTCGGAGCTGCGGCTAACAAAAATAAAAACACTAATGCATAACTCATGAGGCAAGGCTGTTGTAGGAAACCAGCAACAGCGGAGTGGAGTATCACATTATGCTGTTGCCTTTGGGGACCCTACATAATGCAGTTATGTGACAAAGCTTGTGTACATCACCCACAGGCTGGCTCCTGCTTGCTTGACATTGACTGTCGACAAAAAAAAGGCAAGGGCCACGTTATGTCCGACACTACCGAGGTCACATAGAGCTGGTTTCAGTCCCCTACATCTCTGCTAGAACCCAAACGGCGGCGTTGAGGAAGGGTCCGATGAGTCCATGTAGAGAAGAAGAAAAGGTGCTTAATGGCCCTTCCAAGTGATTGATGATTGGGCCCTCTGCAGAGGTTGGATGCAGCCATAGGAAGACAATGCAAGACTTAGCTTGGATAATAAATTCGTGTCAACGGCAAAAGAGACAAAAATGCATGAATTCCCGGCGAGGAGAGGATGTGAATGTATAGAAGCAAAATAGCGGTTTCAGTTAATGATTGTGTTAGAAGAGGCCAGTGGGGACATAAATCACATTTCCCCTCACATGGGGCAGCACACTCTTACAATTCTCCTCTTCTATTACACAGACGTTACCTTCATACCAACCATTATACTCTTTGCCCTCCAACACACTGACCATTTTCACACAAAAGAGAACATCCATGTTAAAGCACAAAGTCACTTTAAGATTAGGTTAATATTGTTTTTTCAGCGCTGCAGACGATGTCACATCCGATTCTAGAATGTTCTAGCTCCAACCAGAATACCACTGGACATGCTAATCACTGTGCAGCTAACAACGAAACATCCAAACACCTGTTGTTCATAAATACACGTACGATACCGCAGGTCACTGGTTTTTGACAGAGAGGAGCAAAGAAGATTCTCACACCAACGTCCAATGCACTCTACATGCCTGGCAGCCATTTTGGATTTTACAATCTAAAATCCAAAACTCAGGGCTGCTCTAAGCTTACAATCCAATTATCCCAGAGGCATACTTTTCTAGTTGTGACAATAAATTTGAAACATAAATGGCAGAAGATACGGTCCAGCCTGCAAGAGAAAGTTTCTTTATTTCGATTGACATAGGGAAGAAAAAGCATAGTTAGCTACAAAGTTAGGAGTTGCTATTTAAAGTAAATCGATTGGAAAATCAACTAAAATCTGCACTCAGATCAAAGGAAGATGTGTAAAAACATTCAGTCTTTATCCTGATGAACCGTATGCGTCTCTATAAACCAGCAGCGTTTTCTGCATTGCGCTCATTGCTTATTTTCGTCGGCACCAGACAAGAAGACCAGAAACAATTACAGACTATTTTCCTCCCTCTTAATAAAGAGGAAACTGTAGAATCTGCAAACAGCAATTCCATTTCGTGGCAGGTTACCAGGAAAGCTGCGTGACTGATTAGAGTCATGTCAGATTTGATCAAGCTTGTTTCTTTATAAAGCCAGTGCTTATAAAGCAGAGGGAAGGTATTAGTCATCTTTTTTGCAAATGATTTTGGCATCATTTGTAAGGCAAAATCTCCATACTTTATTACCTTGGATATTTTCCTCACATTTACCTTTTCATGACCCACAATTTGCGTAAGTTCTGATTTTCCTGGCTTAGTCATGCTCTAGATCATGACGTTTGAGATATGCAACTCAGCTGTGAGCGTCTTTACATCTTAATGCTAAAAAGAATTTACATGGACGCCAAGAATGGCTGAGTTTCATCATCCGGAGCGACATTAGTCATGTTTCCCTGAAAAAAGCAGGTTTTGCTTGATGAAGAGAAGGATCAGCATCTCTGACACCACTTGAAGACGTCACATCCACATTCTCTCCAGGACGACACGAAGATTTCTTGGCTGATCGAAACCTCCAGCTGTCACGCCACTGGACAGCGGACTCATCGTCAAGGAGCTACAGTACCTTATCTTGCTGGAAATAGTAATCAGAAGTTGGTAACACAAATGTCTGACATGTTTTCAACGTCAGATATTTAGGGTTGAAATGAGGACCCGAGGTCTCCCACTCAGCATTACACCTCCAACACCAACCTGATCTGTCAACACAACGCAGGACAGATCCAAACTCTCATGTTGTTCGTGCCAGATTCTGACCCTACCACCTCAGTGCCACAACAATGTCACAACCAGAGGCAAGGCTTTCAGTCTGTTCTCTCTCCTCAAAGTTCTGGTCCTTCAATTGGGACCAAAAAGTGATGGCACTTTACAGTTCATTAAGCATATATCCACTTAATGATTTACTGCAGTGCAACAAGAGCAAAATAAAATTAAACACATTTTACAAAAATCTCTATGCTTTAAATCACAAGTCCTCATGTAATAATAAATGTTGAGATAAATAAACATAAAGCTGCCTGTTGTGTGTATTTATACCTTCACCAACCTCCTCATAGCCAAGATGGCCCCTAAATTGATAGGCACACTAAATTATCACCGCAAATTGGTGCAAAAGCAGAGAACTAACTTACAGAAGAGTTGCCAACCAGGAAGTGGTTTGTGTGTGTGTGTGTGTGTGTGTGTATGTCCTCCACGTCGGACGTGGGATCAGCCCCAGAGTTCACCAGGCTGCAGCATCAGAATCAATAAAACGGATAAATATACCGCCGGGTTTTATCAGAGCGGGCCCCCGCAGGCCACCGCTTCCTGACCTCTGCCTGTAGGTGGCAGTGGCGGTCGCCGCTTCCCCTGGAGGCGTCCACACGTGACGGGTCCAGAAAGTTTTCAGTTTGAAATAAATAGATTAGAAAAGTGAAAATGTTTTCCTTCGTGAATAAACCTGATCCAGTTCAATAATACCCGGAGCTAAATGTCAAAGAAAAAAAAATTATCTCCTCTGTAATTTTCATACTATCAAAAGTATTCAACCCCTTTGGATGCTTTACTCTTGTATTGATTTTAAACCTCAACCATGACTAACAAAATGTGTTTTTTTATTAAGGTAAATATTTTTATTTCATATTATTATTTAATTGTTTTCATTTTGACATTAAAGGACTTTTTTAAAGCATTTTTTGGTCTGTCAATACAAAAAAGGAAAGAAACAATAATTCGGTGAACATATTAGAAGAGTTTTCTACATTTTAATACATATTATAACAAATACATCTATTTAAATTCCACTAACAAATGATGAAGAAGCCAAGCCTTACCTAGCGGGAAAAATGACAGAAAATCACAAACAATAACTGCAAATTATTTTTGACCAAGACAATCACAGAGGATTTTCTGAACGCAGCCTTCTGATTATGCGACATGAATGGCAGAACACTGCATCCATATTTGATTAATATGTAGATCGCAAAACGGGAATATAAAGAGAGCAACCTCGAATCAAACAAGCGAAGAGCAGCACAAAAGAGAAGGTGACAGACGAAACCGAAGGGAAGCGAGTTTCCTCCGTGTGTCGCCGTCACAACTGGAATCTCCCAGACTCTGAAAGGAACACAAAGAGAATCTGCATGTCGCGCTCATGGGCGTGTGACGCAGAGATGCACATGGAAATACACATGCTCCTTACAAACACGCTCTGTGTAAAAGCCACTGGAGGAAAGAAGGAAAAAATGTGTTCCTTCTTCTCAGTGTGTTTTCTGCAGAGGGAGATATTCTGAAACTCCTCATGAATGAATTTGTGGCTGCGATGCCGTTTTTAATATCGGCAAAAAGGCCAAGGAGGAAGGCTAGCAGCGCCACATACTAACGTGGTCCTGTGGGACAGATGGCCCATATCAGTGGTGGGAAACGCTAACTGAACGTTAGCAACGCTAACTTTATAGCACTAGCCATGGATATTAGATCCACTAAAGCTAAAAAGCAACATCAATGTGATATTGTAATTTACAGGAATATCAACACCTCCAAGCATCTGTAACAAAACCCAGTTTCTTCCACAGTCCTTAAAATTGAACAAATTATGCAAAACTGCATGTCAACTAGCAAGAATATTAGTTTTATTTTAGGTTTACTTTTTATTGGCTGTTTGAAATAAATAAATAAAATCATGTTTAAATGCTAAAACTATTCAAATTATATCATCCCTTGAAAAACTATAAACCCTTCCTTGAAATAAGGGAGTAGTGTGGGAAAAGAACACAAGGAAACAGAACTGCTGCATAAACAATGCCCGACCCTTTCAAAATAAGAGCATGAATCTAACCGTCTAACTACCAGACGAATTATTAACAGTCGAAAATCAAAACTTCAACACAAATGTTGAGCTTTATACAACAGAAGGTTTACGAAACAGTTACGTATTGGCGAAGTTTGATAAACGACTTCAAAGTTAGCAGAAACTCTAAAGCACTCAGCTGAAATTAGCGGGTTAGCTAAGACTTTAAAGTATTTTGTGCTATTAATTGGTACAACGTTTTTAACAATCTGTTGCAGGGTTTTATAGATTGTATGGCTGTGACCTTATAAAAGCTAAACTTAACAAAAGTCTGCGGGAAACCACTTACCTCAGGGCTCAAGGTTCATAATGAGATGAGTTTCAAAATATTATAACAAGTTTTCCATGTCATTAAGACGTTTCTTATTTTAATCAGCTAGATCATATTCAAGCTCTGGCAGTCAGACACTTCTGTAGGTTTTTATGAATATCTTGTCCTTATTACGTTTTCTATTCCTTTTTGTGGATATTCAAATACAAATTATAATGTGCATGTTGCAGTTTTCTAAATTTGCCCCCATATTGAATTTGATTTAAATCTGAGTTTAAAATAGAGAAACAATACGATGAAGGACAAACCTAAATGCTGAAACCGCTAGACGCCCAAAGCTCAATGAATAAATGAATATAACTTAACAAAATAACCACAACTTAATGCTTATTTATTCAATCGGGATCACAAATTGTTATAAACTATGTTAATTTGATCATTTATATGGTGCAACTTAATTACAGAAGTCAGGGAGTCACTGTTACTGTCTACATCTCTGAATATTTCTTCTTAGATCATTACCATATGAAAGATAAAAGACTTTACACCAGTAGAAATGCGTAATATTTTTGCATGATCTTAATGTGGGACTTAATATGCAAAAGAGCCCTTAAACAATCAGTGGAACGGTGCCCAAGAAGTTGGTCTCTTGCTGGCTGAACGTTGGGAAACATCCAGAGTGTCTCTTATAAATCACTGAGTCCCAAATTCTCTGGAGATGTCATAAAGTTGCAATATGCATATATCCTGCAGCTATGATGAGCTGCTTTAAAAATGATCCAGACGCGGAACTGTACAATCCCGTAACGGACGTATTCATGAGTTGTGAGACGTGAAAGTCTGAAAATGTTCATGGAAGAGAGATGAGAGACGCTCTATTATTTATTTGTGTTCAGAGCCGAAGCCTTGTTCCATTCAGACGTCTGCAGCTGAAGATTACATACGGGACAGTTTGTCCTTCCCAGCTTTTCACATGGAAAACATCCTGTTTTAGCTTCCTGGCAAGGCAGATTTCAGGATTTCGCGTTCTTAACCTACACGGGGATCTCTAGAAAGATTCATTTAAACCCTGGGTCTCATATGAAACAACTTTGAAACAATGTTCTTAAATGTTATGATGAACTTGAGAAGTCAAATACTGGAGAAATGTTGCTTCATATCCAAGAGTTTAATTATCTCAGTGCACGGCGTGTTTTCGTCCTTATCTGTGCGTCATGGCTGGTGCAGCTTCATCACAGCTGCTAGTCTTCAGGGGCTCAAGAAAATCAGAGAAAAGTTTCCGCTCCGGAAATCCCAGGGAAGGTTGGAAGTCGGAAGTTTCCAGAGCGGTTTGTTGAAGAGCGAAGACGATGTAGACTCGATCAACACGTTGAGGAAGTCGAGTGTTTTCACCATTAACTGAGAACGTTAATGTTAATGTTAACATTAACGTTAACATTAACAGCTTTAATGTTCCACCTAAAGCTCATTTCAATGAAAGCTTCGTACTTAGCCCTAATTTGGAACTGAAAAAATAGTTCAGGAAGTTCATTTATATGAGACATACGAACAATAAAGAACAGGTGAGAAGAACGCCAGTCTGTAGAAGCTTCTGCTGTAGCGCTAAGACGCTTTGTACTGTATCAATGCAGGTTAAGGTATAGTTGGTATGGTTGGATTAAAATAGCCAGTTATGAAAGTTTTGTAGAGGTTCTCATTTATTTCTGGGATTTATTTTATTTATGTTACTTTTTTTAATGTGTCCAACAGATTTACTTTAACAAGTACGATACATCTTTTACCACGATACTCCATTTGACATTTATATGAAACTATTAGAAATGGCTTTGGGTTTATTTCACATGTAACGGTCATGGAGACAGAAAAGAGAAAACATTTTTAAAAAAGGGAGAAATGTGTGGGGGAAAAAAGAATAGAGGAGAGCTAGAAGGATAGAGAGCATACATAGCACCCTATAAGTCTGCTTCTACACCTTCAGAAAGAGAGAAAAAAGAGAACTGAGACCCTAAACATTCAACCACTTCTACAACCTACAAGAAAAATGAAAAATCGCCATGTGTTAACTGAAATTGGCAAAGGAACATTTTGGAGAGTCGGTCGGCAAAAAGATTTGGTTTCCAGAAAATCCAACCCACATATTTTTGATTTGTTTCTCATTCAGCCTGACGGTTCTCCTCATATGACAACAGAAGACGGTCTTTTAGCGCTTCTGAATGTAACTTTAACACGAAGCATATCCTCTCCTCTTTAGTCGTGGGAGCATTTTTCTATCATTCGGTTTTTTGTGGACGAAAACAAAAGACCGAAGCTTTACGTTGACACAAACTGTGAAAGTTTAGAAAGAAAGGGAAGGAGAGAAAGAAAGTCAGAGTCGGTTGCTCAACCTCTGACGTCCTGCCTGTCCTTTAAGTCTTTACTTCAGGCAGAAACTAGCCAAACAACAGCTAACGGGAAGCAGGTGAGGGAAACAAGCGAAGGACAGGACGCCAGAGCGCTACCTGTTCCTCCTGGCCCCCGTGAATCTGCCACCATAATTTGCGATAATGACGGCGTCCCAGCAGGGCCACTCTTCGCCGAGTGATTTGGAATTGATTTAGTGCATTAATTACGCCCCTGCTACGCTGGTGTCACGGACAATATTCTACAACTTGATAAGCAAAAGACGCGCCGCGGGATCGTTTTGATGAATTGCCGGGGTTTGCTTTTATGGCCGTACCTTTTAATTTAACGGTAATCACTCCCCCCACCCCCTCACACACATACACCCTTCCCACCACCACGGAAGGAGCAAGGCTTTAATTTCACCTCCGAGACCTCTGCTCTGCACCATGTCTGCTTTGATCAAGCAGACAGAAAAACCAATCCTCAACACACACACACACGTACCCCGCTCCAAACCGCAGGTTACATACTGCAGTGTTTCTGTTGATCCGCAGACGCAGACACACACACACACGCGTGTTTCCATGATGTGTGTCTGCTCCTCTCGCTTCCTGCAGAGGAGAAACATCTCTCTCACTCTCCAGCGCTGCAGGCAAAACGAGAAGGAGCCCAGTAATGAGCAGCAGCCGGGTCTCGGTGGTACCACCTCCTAGTCCACCTCCCCGAGGGCAGAAAACACCCCAAAACCCCCAAACTGAAGAGCTGCAACTCCCACAACAGCCCAGGCCAAAACCTGACAGCTAATTGTCGCTGGTTTTGAAAAACGCGGCTACATATTTACGTCCCAAAACTCAAAATCAATGGAATTCTTCTTGCGCACTCTAGATTATTTTGATAACTTTATTGTTAGGTTTATTGCTTTATGTTCATTCATTGTCTAGTAACCATCGGTTAGTAGCAAAACCGATGATTAGAAAGGCTTAGTTTGTGGTTTACTGCAAAGAATCCAGACAGGAAAGCAAACGCAAGTGGAGAAATTAATTTTACTGCCATGTTGTTTGCATTTATGGGTGAAGATTCTCAAAAAACACCAGTTGATAGTTGGATTTGAATATGATCCACATGTAGGACGGACAGCAGAAAGCAAAACTGATTGAATAAGTAGCAGGAGGAATTACATCAGTATTACCAACAGTAAATGCTGGATGATGCAGGCTGGTTGTATTGTTTACCTGCAGGCCTGCAGGCCGTACAGACATCCAAGTAAATAAAAACTAAAGCTGTAGCAGACCTGGGCCCTTCAACAAGGTCGAGACCCAAAACAAACCCGGGAATCCACCCAGGACTGGGTGATGGGGAAGGAACATGGAAAGGTCTGGGCCTGTTCAAAGCCCAGATCTGGATCTCCCTGAGATACTTCAGCAAACTTTCAGCAATCTGTTTGATAATTTTTCTTTAAAATAGAAATCCAAGTATTTACTCAATTTTTACAGAATTGCTTGAAAAAGGCAAATCGGAGAAAGGAAGATTTGCAGAATTTTCAACGTTTCAGATTGCCTTACCTTGTAATTTTTTATAATTACAATGACAACAGAGAAAAAAGGCTTCATTGTCCACTCTCATCTTCATTTGAACAAATTTCAGATATTCTGGAAACAAAGCTTCACATGAGAACCGATGAGCTGCAATTAAACAGCAGGTAAAAAAAAAGCGAAACAAAAGAGGATGATGTTTTTCTTTTCTTGGACTTACACGCCGTCATTACCCAACAATTAGCGCACTAGCAGCAACACGGGGATGCGGTGCTGGGATCTGATGGGTTAACAGGCTGTCACGTGCAGGGCGCTTGTTTCCCGCGTCAAGAGCTGTAATTATGGCGACGCCGCCAGGCGCTAACAACCTCCCATTTCAGCCGACAGTCCCAACCTTTTATGAGCTCCTCCACCGGTTCAGAGGCTAATGAAACACCGTGATCCACCCCACCGTGGGGCTGTAGTGGGAGGGGAGGCGTGAAGAGGCCCTGAAGCGAACATTGTGCGTTCGAGGAGCACAACGGTGTGAAACATCCATAAAGAGCGAGAACCGGAGGTGAACGGGAGCGGCTCTTGACCTCCGTCTCTACACCGCGCTCTCAACTCTGTCTGCAGGGAAATGGGCTCTGTCGCTTCAAGAGGAGAGCGTCCAGGTGAAAGCTCTGCTGGCTGGACAAACACAAACCAGCAGGGGTGAAGTCTGACTGGCAGGAAGACCAAGGAGTTGGTTTATTGTTGCGAAGCGGAGACTTAAAGATGGTTACGGAGTCGATTTACATCTCCTAACACAGAATCTGCCGTTCAGTTCCTGATCTCAAGAAGCAGATTAAACATTTCTGTTTGTGTTTGTTTTTCCAGACTTTGCGTCCATAACTACAATGTTTCATAACCTGCCACACACCTCTACCGCAACACACGTCCTTCCTGGTCAATTGTTCCTCTGCTGTCGTTGAAGCAGAGAAGGTTCCTCAAATTTAGCAGCAAATACTGTAGAGTTCATCACCGGGCAGCTACTGGGAGTTCTTGATTGAGTGGGTTACGTAAAGGGAAACCAGTTGGTGATTTTCAGACTCTTCACATCGGTCTGAACTACCTGATTCCGGATCTTTTCACCCCCTCCAAAAAAAGCGTCTGCAGTCTGAATGGCCATGTCACATTTTAAACGACTCGATGATGTTGAGTCTCCAGATCGCCTCCAGATCGATCAGGAAATGATCTGGTCTGCATGCCATCGGCTCTTTAAAGTCAATCCATAGACGGCGGCGACCATTATTGCTGCTGTGAACAAAGGGCTGCTTTGTGGCACATACGTACGTTCTTCTTGCATTTGTTAAATAGTTAGAATAAGCATGCAGAAAAATCGTATTTCTACAAAAAATCATAACCGTCCATCAAGGGCTGCTGGGTGAATGTAGCCAAAGACTGGACCCAAAGAACCGGGTCAGGCAGAACACTTTTTCTAATTCGTCCCCTTGTGTCCTGAAATACCTCTAAAGTTTACATTTCTGTGAGTTTCTTCCTGTTTTCCTCAATCTGAAAGGCAAAGTGCAAAGTTCAAAACACTGAATGATGCCCTTCTCCTTTTCTTTTCTGAAGCAAAAAGATAAACGGTAAACATTACTGAAGGTCAGACCGGTGAAACGAGTCTGACAGAGAGCTGTCTGAATTACTGCCTGAGTGGAAATGAATGACACGGAGCCGCTCTGGGAGAAAAGAGAGCAGACTGATCTGATGAGCTGAGCAATGAGTCAAGGAGAAGCAGTCATTCTGACCGACGCTGGTCTCAGGACGTCCCAGCGAGGACAGGAAGTCAGCAGATCAGGAGAGGAAGCAGGAAGTGGGGAAGAATCCAGAAATCATCAAATTCCTACCAGCAGCTGATCCTGAAAGGTCATGACCCCAAAAACTGTAGCTTCCAACATGAACAAGCATCCGTCTTCTGGAGAAAGATCTTATGGTGAAACGAGACAAAGGCTGACTTATGTCATCACATGTCGGTGGTAGCGGCAGCGTCATGATGTGGGACTAAAGAAATCCTTTATTTTTTCATTTGATTTCATAAATAAGCGTTACTGTTACTCTGTGGCTGATGTTTCTACTGGAAGAAAGACGCAAATTTAACAAAACAAAATCTATGAGAAGAAAGAAACAAAGAAGGATACAGGAAAAGATGGAGGGATGCAAAGGACAGATGAGTGGAAGCAAGGGAGAAAGGAAAGAAGAAAAGACATGAGGAGGAAAGAAAGAAAAAAAGGAGCAGGGAAAAAGCAAACAAAGGTCGGACATATGAGGAAAACAGAAAAAAGACGAGAAAGGAAGGAAGGACATGAAGGAGAAAAGAATTGTTCTCCAAAAAAGGAAGGAAGAGAAGTGGTAGAGGAAAAAGCAACAGAAAGAAAGGACAATAAATTCTAGGAATGAAGCAAAGAAGTCAGCACACAACCTTTAGATTAAGAAATAGAGAATGTATTTTATTATTTATCATTCCTAAACTTTAGACAGTGGATTTAACCACCTCCTCTCTGAGCCACGACTGTAAACCTGAAGCTGTGAGGAACGTGTCGCTTTAAGACGCCTCTCTCTTCTTCTCTGGTCCTCCAGCCACGGAGGAACCTCTCTGCCATCAAACACCACAGAGTTCTGCTGCCGCCATCTTTCCTCCTGTCTCCTCTGGCTGCTGTTTGCAGGAGATAAGCTCGGCGAAGTGTGTGTGTGTGTGTATGTCTTTATGTCGACACTGAACACACACCTCCGGAGCTGTGTCATTCATCTCTCCTTACAGCTGCCCCACCCGGAGAGCCAAACGGGTGGAGGCAGGCTGCAGCCATCCACTTGATCACCTGTTAGCCTTTAGCAGCTTTACTGGGAGTTTTCTACAAAGTGCTAAAATCGCAGAACAATTTTAACCACGTCATGACTATTTGTTTTAATGCGCTACTTAAAGTTAGACTGGATAGGGTTTCTAGAGGTTCAAACCTTCGGTTGGTTTCGCTGTCCTCCTCCTGTGTTGGGTTGGCTCGTCCTCCTGTTGGCCCGCCAGTCGCCAGGCTGTCTTCACACTCCGACTCTATCCAACTCTTCCTTATGTTTCCTACATGCCTTGTTCTTGGTCTCCACTCTGGAGCCAAACTATGCGATGTTTATATTTTCACACCCACTGTGAATTACGACAGAGCGCGGTGATTCACATGCGACGATCTGATCGTCCAAAAACATTGTGATTCTGCAGAGTCAAAACATGGTGTGTATGAACTGATATGTTGTCGGTCCGCAAACATGGACGGACGGCACAAACACTAGAGGCGCCTTCTAAAAACACACAGCTGCCTGCTTTAATAATGCAAACACCAAATATAGCTTATTATGCAGGAATACTCACAGTGGAACCCATATTAGCAGAAGCTAATAGCTGAAGTGTCCTTATCGCTGCTTTTGAGGGATCAGTCAATCAACACCGAGAATACGTTGCTAACCTTAGCCAACGTTAGCAACAACTCAACTCTGGGTAAAATCCTGACAAAATTTCAAACACTGTTGTCTTAGCATGCCTTGTGGGCCCAAAAGTGACTGTTAACAATAATAATTGTTGCACATCTACAATCCAGACCGTTAGCCACTTACAGTAGCATTAGCATTGTAAATATGCTCAGCTGTCATGAGCAGGTAGTGTTTACCTGGTTTTAAAATACCACTTAGTCCCCTCAGAGAGGCTAACCTCAGCAGGGCTTTATGGTGACACGGAGCGCTAAACTAGCTGTGCGGCGGTGGAAAATCTGTAGCGCCCAGTTTTCCTCCAAGCTCTTTTCTTTAAATTCCTCTCCTGCCTCCTTTAAGCTCTCAGATCCATGCAGATAAAAACACACAGCCTGGCGGCAGAGTAGCTGAAAATTGTAATTTTAGTGCAGCAGCTGTTTCCTTCTTTTTTTCCCCGCCTGCTGAAAAAGCGGCGCCCCCTCCGGCTCCTTCCTCGCTGCGTCCGCCCTCCGTTTGTCCACATCCACCCGAGCTCCTGCGGATCCGTCCAGAGGCAGCCCGTGGCTCGGGAAGTGTCGAGATGTGTTCGAGTTTACGAGTCTCGATTTTGAACTTTGCGTGAACCGTTGCACTGCAACTTGAGAGCATTATGTTAAAGCCCGGGACCGGCAGAGGAGGAATGGATGGAAGTTGAGCAGAGACAGATGAAGAAGTTCTGAGCTGTGCAGCTGCGTTCAGGAGGAAAACGTGCTCCTCGATCACGCGTTGTTCTTTTTTTAGCCTAAACATTTGATTTTGAAGAATTATAAGACGCTATAAAAGCTGTCCTTTAATTGCAGCCGTTAGGATGTTGATGGAATCAGTCTGGTTGCTGGTGACCAGCAGGATGTTTGCAGCTCCAGATCCGCCTCACCTCTTTCACATTCATTTAACGATCCCACAGATGCCTAATTGTTTCCCTAATGATGCCGAGTCTAATGGGACTGTTTTTGCTCTTCATTTGATAGTGCTGGCCCAGTAATTAGACTGCACCTCACTTCATTAAACAGCAGGAGGGGAGCGAGGGAGGGGCTAGGCCCCGATGGCGAACGCAATAGAAACACACTGAGACCCGACAACAGGAAGCAGCTTCTCACCCAGAAGGTGGAGCCTCTCTTTGTGTCCACGACGTCACACGGCGTTTACCGTCCTGGAAGACACACGGGGGTCATTTCACTAAAAAAAAAAACGCTTCCCTGCAGAGAAGACCTGTCCAGAACCCACATCTGGACGGGGTTCTGGTCCAGAACCCCAGACGGGGTCTAATTCCTGGACGGCTTGATCAGTGCTGCACTTCATTCAAATTCTCTCTAATCCGTCAGTTTAAAGAGACAGTAGCGATTCTGATGTCAGCTGGACGACTTCAATAAATAAATCAGACATGTTCTGATGTTATTGTGGCATTTGGTAAATAGAAATGATTTTGGTCATTCTAACTGATCTAAACAAGAGAAAGTTGAACAAAAAAAAGGTGAATGAAACTTTTGGTTTCAACTATAAATACAATCTAAGATATTAAAGCAGTGGGGCGCGCCCCCTGGGGGGGTCGCAGTGCCATTGCCAGTGTTTTGTTGCAACCTAAAGTGTGAAATAAACTTCAGTGGAGTTTGAAAACAAAATATGTGTTTAGGTTTATGTCTGGTTGAACGATGCGTGTGCCCAGTTGATTCTTTTTTTTTCTTTTTTGTGGGGGATTTTATTGTAATCCATAGTGGGAAAGCCATGGGAAATCTTTGGGAACCACTGTATTAAAGTATTAAAATGAAATAAAAATGAAGAATTGAATAATAGAATAAGGCTTGAAAACCACCAGAATATATAAAATTAAATGTTATAACTCTTTGTTAGCATTAGCACGCTAGCTTAGCATGTTTGCTTGTATTTAAACTAGATTTAATAATTGTTGTCTAAATCTGAACATTTGTTTGGTCATTTGGGAAAATAAAATGTCGCAGTTTGTTGGCATCATTGAGTTCAGTTGGTGTAAAAAAAAAAAAAGAAGAGAAGATGGAAAATGATTAAATTAATCTAATATTAAAAATTAAACCTGTGAAGAACACACATAAAACAACATTTGAGAAACAATATTAATATGAAGCACATGGAGACAACTAGAGTAGCAAATCAATATAAGATGCAGACTATAAGAAATAAGAAATAACATGTTGAAAATGTTTTGCAGGCAAATTCAAACGTTTGCGGAAAAAGAATAACAGATTATGAAATAATTAAGTGAAATAAACCACTCGAAATATAAGTCAATATGGAAAATGTGACAAAATGATTAAAAAACCGAGAACTGATTCCTCTAAGCAAAAAATCTGCTCTCTAAAATGTCCATTGTGTTATTAAATATGAGTGTTAAATGAGTGTGTAGAGTAACAAAGTCAGAGCTGCTGGCCAGCAGCCGGTCTCTGTCCATGGTGCTGAACACAGAGCTCCCCTCTCACAGCGACACAGAACACACACTCCTACCTTCAGGAAGGACAGGTTGCGATTTCGGTCGATGCTGGTGATCTCCAGGTTGCCCATGACGACCTCGCAGTTCTCGTAGAGCTTCCTCAGGGTGCGGTACTGCTGGTCCAGGTCGGACAGCGTGCTCAGCTTGTTCTCCGTACCCGGGCAGACTGGACACAAGCGCACAGAACCAGGGACAAGGTTGAGATGTGAGGATTTACTCGAGATAGTTTCTGTTTACTAAACAAAAAAAAAAAAAGGAAAAGTTTATTCATGGTTATATAAAATGTGAGAAATGATCCAAACTAAAAGCTTTCATTGTGCGAACGCGAAAGAACAAGTTCTGAGACATGGACAAGGATGGGATCGAGCGGACGGATGGGACCCAGAAAACAAATGGGGCCCAGAGGATGGATGAGTCCCAGAGGACAAATTTCGTGTCCTACAGTTTGCCTGTGGGACCGCCAAACGGTTGAATCAAAGTTCCTCAGATTACGCTGCCCGACCTTTTCAGAGGTTTCCTCTGTGAGACTTCACCAACGGAGACGGAGTCGCCGCTTTAGCGAGGATCATTTGTTGCTTCGCCTCCATATAGGAGGACCTAGTGACCTAAAACTGGATCCTGACCAGGATTATTTAGGCCAAAATATAACATTTATGAATCAGAAATAGCTTTTTATTCATATTATGTGATGTTACAACTTAAACAGGATTTGTTTGTTTGTTTTGTATCAGCCGTTAGCCACCGCATTCAGAGTGAAAGCAAATAAATGCTTAAAATGTGTTTGACTTTTTAAACTGGATTCCAAAATAAATCAGCCTTTTAGAAACCTTCAGGTTTATTGAGTGGATTATGGAACACTCCCTGACCCACATTTCCCTAAAAACTTTTTTTTCCTGCTAAATAATCCACACCAGAAAACGTTGAATTGAACAGAAAATCAGATTTTCTTCATAATTCGAAGAGAAATAAGTGAAGAAATGCAGCAGCCCGTCCTCTGCAGCGCTGCTGATGAATGAAAGACGTTTGTCAGATGCGGCAGCTACCTCTGTAATTAGTTCCTCCTGTTTCCAGCCCTTATGGGTCCCCCCCTCAACCCAGAGACCATCTGCTTCGTTCAGTGTGTGTGTGTGTGTGACTGCTCTGACTCAAACGGCCCATTAAAGTTTGTTCGACTCTCTCTGAACTCGACGTGTCGATTTTACAGTGTACAAATTTTTAGTTTGATTTTTATTTTTTCCGGGTTTTCATATTTCTCTAGACTAAAAATGTTCTGAAAAACATTCGGATTATGTTCATGTGCATGAAAAACATAATCAGTTTTGTGAGTTTCCAGTTTTTTTTCAAATTAAAAACACGTTTCCTATCAGAATCAAATGTTTGAAGGCAATTATTGTTGCATAAAATAAAGACAAAAATTGTTTTATTTATCCCTAATTTTTTATTTTTTTTTTCTTTGGATTAAATTTCTTTAGGTTAAATTAGCTTAAAATAAGTAATTTCATCTTGTTTTGCAGTGATGACAGCTCTATTGTTTCATTATCTCTCAATAAGAATAATTTTCTTCTGATTATAATTTGGGTTTCACACGATTTAAAAGTGATTTACTTTAAAATCTGAATATGTCAACGGGTATTTGTTTTAACAAAGATTTAATCGTTTCATTTTCAAGCTAATGAATTATATTTTTTACGATTAAAGTTTCATTATTTCACCATAAGGCTTGTTTTGTGCTGATTTACACTTGAAATGATTTAATTATGTTGTATTTATTACATCATTCTGCATCAGCAAATGTCCTTTAATTATAATTATAATATAAAATATATTATTTTCAGTAATAAAAACTGTAATTATAATTCAATGTAGAGTTTGCTTACATTTGATAATATGTAATATTTAAAATTTTCTTTGTGTTAAACTAATATTGTTGTGATTATTCAGTTTTGACATCATATTGCATTAGGATAAAGGCTAATTTGATTTGGTCATGTTTTTACGATTATTCAAATCTTTCTATTTTATTGGAATAATCATGATTTCTTGATTTCATCATCTCAACGTACTGAAGATGTTTTTTTATGTGGTGATAAATTATTTACTATATTATTTAATCCTAATAAAGCTTATATTGGTATTTCTGCCATATTAATCATTTCTCTCTCAGTCGTTTTTGTGGATTTTGATTCATTTTTTTGATTGTTTGGTGATAAAATTCCTTTGGATATTATCTATAATTTGCACAAAACATCCTAATACATTTTAATATAATACATATTTCGTATCTATTCTATTTTATTAATCTCTGGATGACAAAACTCAAATAAATCATGTAAACTTTATCTCATTATTTTGAGGTAAATATGACTTATTAATTCCAATGTACAAAAACATCAAAGGAAAAAATACTTTCTGTTTTTGTGAAGAGCATTGATCTTATATTAATAAGAAAGCAACATAGTTCCTTCTTCATCAGAGGTCCAGACTGCCAGATTGGCAAACGTATAGAAGCTCAAAATATGAGAAGGAAGGAAGAACATCTATCATTGTCGTGCGCTAACATGACGGAGCTATGCTTGGCTTGGCTCAAGAAAACATAAACATATTTCATCATTTGATCGTATGAAAAGCTCGTCCTTGAGTTGTTGCTGGTTTTTTTCCAGTCAGCTTTGGTAGTCGCGTTTCATTGCAAGCTATACGCGGACGAAATGTCAATAATATCAGCTAGAAAACGACGTTTTATTGAAGAAAAAAAGAGAAGCAGACTTTGTTGGTCAGAGTGACTCTTCGTGTTTTCTTTAGGCAGCATTAAAGCAGAATAAAGAAGCAGCCGTTCGTAATTCGGGCGGGATTTCAAGCTGCTTGACGTTTATTTCGCTCCTCTTCTCGCAGCGTTCTGATGATATTCACGGCTCAGTCGGTTTAAAACGCTCAGTTGAACGCCTCGCCTCTCCGAAAGCCTCCTGTTGCAGCGCAACATGTCAACAATCTGAACTCATGTGCATTTCATAGACATGCACTTTGCCTCAAATGTGAACAAAAATCAGCATCATTTATGCTTATATTAAAAATCGCATAGCTACTCTGCGCTGTAGCATCCATTCGTTTAGGTAATGATTTATTCAGTTTTGAACCGCAAATAGAGTCAATCTGTAATTTAAAACAACGATATACTGTAGCTATTAGTTTGTCAGCTAGCATTAGCGTTTTAGCAAGTTTTTGCTCAAACTGTAAGTAGCATACAAAGCAGAGTGAGATGTTAGCCTGGTGATAGTTATTATGCTAACATTCAAATTATTGTCATCATACTAGTTAATGTTAGCATGCAAGCTAATGTTAGCATTTAGCTAATATTTTAACATATTCTCAGCTAAAAGCTAAAGTTTTACAAGACAAAATGAAGATAATGCGAATCATCAAGCAATTGTTACCGTTTTAGCTAGCACTATTGTTTTAGCTAATTGTTGCTAATAATGTGTAAACATACTCTGTTGAGTAAGTTAATGTTGGCCATCATGCTTGTGTTAGCAAGCAAAATAATGTTATCATTTTGGCTAACTAATGATATGCATTTAGACTTTTTGCAACACTGACTTTATGTGAATATACATATTATACATCGTTTGAAAGCTCAGAATCTTGAGATTCCAATAATGTAAGTCAATCAAGGATACAATCATAACTGTAGAAATAGTAAACGGTTTTTGTCTAACCACTATTATAATGTAAAATACTTTCCAACTAATCTGTAAAACCTTGAATATCTTTTTACAGCCAAAAGTATCCGATTATTGTTCTCCAGTAATTATATATATAAAGCAAACTTGTTGATTAAAATAATAATTTTAAACTCATACCAGTGATGATATAATCCAACTTAGAATTGTTGGTATAACTTTAAAGACTGATCTTAAGGAACTTTTTCCTCCAGTCTGACTGACAGCTTCAGCTATTTTGCAAAAGGAGCAAACAAAAATAAAAAAAAAGTCAGTTCCTGGATGATTAAAAACTGGCAGATGTGCTTCAACAAACTCCACCAGAAGACAACTGGAAATTTGGAAAAGTTTTGAAGATTTCATTTGCTTGCCCTCGATTTTGCAACAGCATGTTTATCTTTTTTTTTTTACTTTGCCTGACAGGAAGACGCAGGGACAAGTTGAGGCTTTTCTCACCTCATTCTGCCGATTCTGTCAAACAGCCGAACCAGTTTAATGACCTCAGACGAACCAATTCCTACAGAGATTTAAAAATCAATCTTTGCTCTCAGTGGTTCAAACGATGTCACACCCGGGAACCTGTTAAACCTGCGTCCGTGACCTTTTAATGCCCAATCATGACCTTATATATAGTACAGACCAAAAGTTTGGACACACTATTTTAATTCAATGGGTTTTCTTTATTTTCATGACTATTTATAAGGCAATAAATCCCACTTATTAACCTGACAGGGCAGGTTGACCTATGAAGTGAAAACCATTTCAGGTGACGACCTCTTGAAGCTCATCAAGAAAATGCAGAGTGTGTGCAAAGCAGTAATCACAGCAAAAGGTTGCTACTGTGAAGAAACTAGAATATAAGGGGTATTTTCAGTTGTTTTACACTTTTTTGTTTAGTGCATATTTCCACATGTGTTATTCATAGTTTTGATGCCTTCAGTGTGAATCTACAATGTCAATAGTCATGAAAATAAACTCATTGAATTAAAAGGTGTGTCCAAACTTTTGGCCTGTACTGTAAGTTAACCTAACAGAGTGTGAGATGTTCTGATGAATGTTGTCTCTGTTTCAGTTAGAAAGGAGAGTCATTGCCTAGCTGAACTTGGTCCCATATTGAACCACATTGAAAGCTCATAAACTCCCATATTGCTTTATGGATCGTTGGCTCGGCGAAGATGAGCGGCTCCGTCCGCTCGATGAGCCGCGGTGCTGCTGCTGCTGGGTGTTTGGGACAGGAAGGCAGGAAATATATATATATATATATATATATAAAAAAAGGACCTGGACAATGGTGACAAATGAGATCTGCTGACCACACACAAACAGAGGCGAGTTATGAAACGCGTCCAAACAGGACAGGAAGTCCAAAAAAAAAGAGAGAAAAAAAGAGTCCGATCAATACGCGCGTGTGCATGAGGATTTATTTTTCTATCAGTGTGCAGAGATGAAAGGTTAGCAGGCTTCTGTAATAATCTGTTATTAAAACCTAAAACTGAGTGTGTGCGGGCGTGTGTGTGTGTGTGTGCGCCGGCTTCTGTCTGTGTGTCCTTATAAAACATCAGTGGGGAGAGGTGAAAAGTGAGGGGAAAGCTGCTCTGAAAAGCCAATATCAGACACACACACACCCACACGTACCCCCTGCCCCCACACACACGCACACACACAAACACCGATTTGGGGTGAGACAGCAAGGTGAAGCCAAGCAAAGAAATAAATCGAAATAGAATGAAGCAAGACAAAGAGAGAAAGACAACCTTGTGTGTGGGAGACATTAGCATTCACAGCGGCTCTCTGTACTGTAAGCTCTTCCACAGAGTCCACATCCATCTGACGCAGCTCTGCCCAACTTCCTGTTCCTGCTCTGCTCAGACGTCACTTCCTGTTCCACGTGTTTCATTCATTAGCTCGGTGTGGTGCAGGTCGGTGAAGTCAAGAGTTTTTTGTTTTTTTTCTGGTATTAATAGAGATTTTTGGTGTTGGGAAGTTGAAACTTCCCCAGCAGACGTGCCTCCGGGTCTGGGTGACTAAATGTTAGCCGACAAGAGATCCGGGCTCAATTCTAGCCCAGAAACTCTAAAGAAGTGACTTTGAGCAGAGATAATTCAAAGAGTCTATTTGTTACTTAAACTGCAGGGAAAACATCCCAAGTGTCTCAGTGATAAACAGCCGGCATCCTGCGAAAGTTTGCAGCAACGAGTTTTTAGCGGCACAAAGGCCAGACGTCCACAGACGGTTCTCACAGACGGCGTTTCCTAATCTGCTCCTGGGAGACATTTCCTCCCGCTCTGATGCAACGCGTTGCTGCAGACAGCAACGCGTTGCATTTTGCTGCGGCGCGTAGATCTGAACGGAGGTTTGTTGAGATAATGCGCGATCTGGGAGGAACACGACTGGAGTGAAATGGCAGAAATCCCACCGAAGCAGGAGACATTTAATTACTTTTTTATTATTACAAAACGGACTTTATGGCCCAATGAACAGGCTGACGTTCCCGGATAACTTTATTCAGAAAATCACCATTCACTCCGGCTTTACATTATTCAAATTCACAAGTGGAACTGATATGTTAGGTTTACATATCGCATTTGTATTAAGCTTGTCATTTTAAATTCACATACATTTTAAATATGTATTTTTTCTATTTCACTCCTCTTACCTTCCGAACTATAACATGTATACTAAATTTACTTTAACGTTAGTTAAAAAAGAAGTTTAAATGCAGAAATGAAGAATAATGTGCAAGTATTTGCAATGATTTAGAGTCCAAAACCGGTTTAAGTTCTTAAAGGAACATGTTAGAAAATGTGTTTATTGTACACTTATAGAGACGCGTCTCAATGAGCTAGAGTTTCATTACTGCTGTAATTAATTCAAAACCAAACTCATATGCATCCACTACAGACTAATATTATTCAGTGAAATGACTAACACTCTAAGAATAGTCCATGTAATACAGCCGGCTTTGGGTGAGCACATTCTTCTAACACTTTTTCCTTCCACCAAACTTTCTATTATTATGCTCGAATACAGCACAATGGACATGCATTCATCGGCCACAATAAGCAGAATTAGCATACGTATTTAAACACATGACTCTGAGTAATGAATGTGTAAAATATGAGGTGGTTGTTTTGGATTTTTTTTTTTAGAATTAGCCTCTGAGATGAAATGTTGTCTCTGAGTGTCCTACTGGCCTAGCTCAGCTCTGCTAGCATGTCACATCTGATATAGTTATGAATGTCTAACAGGTGTTCATAACTTTGTTGGATTAGACGGTTAACATCTCCCTCCTTTCCAGATCGGTGTCTCTTTCTGAGGAGTCACTTTGGATGAGTGACTGACAAGTTTTCAATAGTATCTTAAATATTAGTTTAATCATGAGGCAGTTTGGATTGTACAGCACTTCTTTTAATTTACAAGTTGAAGGAATTAAGTTGGGGGGGCAAAAAGAAGAAAACATAACAGCAGTTTATTTGAGTTTGTTAGCCTGCTGCTAACACACATGCTAGCTGCCTTTCAGTCTGATGCAACATCAACATCACACCCAGCGGCCCTCGAGCCTCATGTTGGACCCCCCAGTCAACAGTAATAAATGTGACTTTAGGGTGAATTTAAAAAGTCAAAGATAAAAATATTTGATATTTTTATCAAATATCTGAAGCAGGTGATTCATCAAGATCATTTCTTCTACATTCACAGAAAGGTTTTTGTAGTGACCTGGAAGGTCAGATACAAAGCACCATTAAATTCTTACCATTGTCAAAGCAAAAAAAAAAAAAAAGAAGAAAGAAAAAGGAACATTTATGTTATATGCAAATAAAAGTGAAATGTTACGTTATGATAAAATCAAACACTTCATTCTATGGTGTCCAAATGTTTTTGCCGAATGGCCCAACATCATCAAATCAAAATAATCATCGTTTGATTATTTTGTACCATGTAACATTTTCCATTTCAAAAAGATTTTCATTTACCAGTGAAATTGATCCACTGTTAAAAAATAAAAAAAAAGTCTCCATGTGCATCAGTAGGCTGCGCTGTGGCGCTAAATATGAACCATGGATGGGTGGCAAATGGCCCCTAAACCGAACTTTGGACACACTTTGTTTAAAAGAGCCAAACACCTAGCATGACACTTTACATGCTGTGCTAGGAGTTGCAGTGCTTACAATTAAAAATAAAAGACATGTATGTTTGTACTTTGGGATTTTAATGCGATTCCATTCATCTTGAAATCACATTCAGTTTGGGCTAAAAGACGTAGCGGTGCTAGCAGCACCGATTGAAAGAAAGTGTAATTATTATGTGTCCTATTAAACTGCAAAATAATTCAGCCACAGAAATACATTTAACGATTATTACATAACCGGCTGCTAATGAATTTAAATGACTCCATTTAAGTCGTGCTAATTTGTCCAAACTCCAGACTTTGGGGTCGTGCTGTTTAATAGAGTTGAGAACAGAATAATGGAGTTGAAGAAGTCAGCAGTTACTGCACTCCGCTGAACGTCTCCCTTCATGTTGCACACTTTGGTCTGCAAGGCGATATTTGAAAGTAGAGGGAAGTTAAAAGACACCTGGATCCATTTTTGTGTAACACTAGCTTCAAAATCTACATTTTATTCATGCTTTTTTGTTGTTGTTGTCATTCTTGATTAAAGAACTCATTTTCTGAGCTGAAAACAAAACAGGAGAAACAACTTTGTAGACATATGAAAGTAGAATACAGAGCCGATAAGCCTTTGTTTCAATGCACACCGACACTCTGAAGGCAAACACATTCTGACTCGCAACACCCGCAGAAAATACTAACTGGATCCTCTTAAGCTGCCTCAAAGCTTTCCCGCTCAGAGACGCAGTTCCACCAAAAGGGAAGTTCCAGTCCGTCCCATCCACCCCCTCGCAGCCTGCTAAGCTCCCACCCGGCTGGCTTCAAACAGCTGGAATTACTCACAGGTCCGGCAGCCGCCTATCGCCATCATCTTCATCACCGCCGAGCGGCTGTGGGGCGGTTCTGATGAGGCAGCGAGCGCAGCTTAAAGGCTCACGGGAGCTCACGCTGCTGCCCCGAATCGTGACTTTCATCCCAAAATTAGAAACACACAAGAAGCAAATTACCTCCGATTACGGAAACCGCTGATACTGAAAATTAAACTCCTGTCTGGCAGCTTTTCAGCCACACAATGAGGCTCTTTGTTAATAACACGGTTAACGGTTAATTATGACCCTTAAATGTGGACTTGCAAATTCCCACAGCTGTTTATTATGTTTACGTTTTAAAATTTTGTGTCTTATTCGTAAGACTTGTGACTGACAAGTAAATAAAAAAGGTTCCTACAAATATTAACATTAGCTGACTTTAGCAAATACTCTTCCTATATAAAGCCGCTGTATAAAGAGACTCGTTTATATTGAATAATTTCCTAAAGGTAATGTCGTAAAGCTGAAACAAAACATCAAAAATGTTTAAAAGTACAGTTCACCAGTGATTAGATTGTACTGCAACCATGTCCAGCGGAGTCACCAAAGCATTAGTTAAACAGTTAATGAAATATTTTAATTGGAAAGTGGCAAAAATTTGTTTTTCCACATGAAAAAAAAAAAATCCTCGTAAATTCACCACTTTTATTTATAACCTAAAAACTTTAAAAATCGAATATGTTTTAAGAAAACTTTTCTAGTCTTCCCCTTATATTTTTTGACACTACATTTCTCTTTTTTTAACTGCATTCTTTTAATTTGACATAGTTTTACCTTTCTACTTCCTTTAAAATATGAAGAGTGTTGTTTATTACGAACTGGTTCCAGCTGAGGATGTTTACAGCCCACAATCTCAGTGCTACTTGCTAGCTTTACACTATTAGTTCCATGGCAGCTTAAATAAATGCCTTGTTAGCGTTTGTGATTGCATGCCAAAAAGATCATTTTGTTCTAATTGTTATTGCTAGTTTAACCATAGTCCTTTGCTAGAAACCTGTTGAGGTCAGGAAGCTGGACTGCCTGCTGATTAAACACGTTGATGGGAATTGACGCCTGGCAGATAGAAAACACGCTGGGAAGTGGGAAGCTGTTTGACATGAGGGAGGCTGACAAGTGGCTGATTGAGGCTTGATAAAAATAAAGAAGAAGAGACAGGATGGAGAGGAGGAAACTGCTAAAGAGGCAGCTGGAGCGGGGGGAACTCTGACCTCGCCTTTGAGCGAGGGAAGTTTAAGTTTGGAAGCGCACCAGCCTCCAGTGTCGAGCCGCTCTCAAACTTTGCCGTTAGATTTGTCGGAACGCAAATTCCACGCGTTTGCTCCAAGCAAGGCAATAGTTTGACCCGTCTGAGCATCCGCTGTCAAGCTGTAGCTGGTTGGCTGATCTGAGGCCAGCCGGGGTTCGGAGACATGAGTCATGTGACCTTTTAAAAAAAAAACCTGCCCGTCATTCCCACCAAACCATCCGGCGGCCGACTAAAACCTGGAGCTGCTCCGGCACGGCGCCCGGCATTTCTGAGCAATGTGTGAGGAACATCACCAGGCACGCTGACACACGTGTGTGTATGCGTGTATGAAGCAGGGTCATTTGTGTAGCAGATGTGTGTGTGCGTGTAGGCGTGTGTGTGTGTGTCTGACACAGGTTTAATGACTCGTCTCAGCCAATTTTCAGCCAGTGGCTCCTCTTTGTGGGGAAATGAAGTTTGCAGTTAATGTAGCACAGAAGGACTGCCTCTGATCTCAACACACACACACACACACACACACCCCATGATGGCACGTGTGTGTGTGTGTGTGTGTGTGAGTGTCGGTTCCAGTGTGTTGGCTCCGAGCTGAATATTAGTAGGAGCCATATGGGAGAAATGATTGTGAAGGAAGGTTGGAGGACATTTACGCTGCAAGGCGTCTGTGTTTCCATGTGAGGACGCTGGAGAGCGACGCTGTGTTTGATCGGGCCTCTTCAAGTCTGCTCAACTACACTTTATAAATCACTCTGAGGTGTGTGTGGGCGTGTGTGTTTCTCTACAGCGTGCAGTAGTCACCATTATTCCAAACACAGCTGTTGGGTTTGAGTTGTGTTCACAAGCACGACATGCCAGAATGAAAATGAAACACACACACACACACACACACACACACACACACACACACACACACACACACACACACACACACACACACACACACACGCCCACAGATGTTTCCGGCGTTCGCTCAGATGCGAGAGACATGGCGGCGAAAATCCGCCAACGATCATTAAAACGCAGAGGAATGTCACAGGACTCGGCGAAACAGCAAGCAAAACATTTAGAGAGCCTTTAAACACAACAGGAAGTGCAAGATTTTAAGAAATTAAACAGTCAACCAAATACTAATGAAAAAAGAAACACTATTTACACGGGATATTTCTCTAAAAAGTTGTTTCCAAAATGAAAAGAAAGTTTAATCTGAGAAGCGTATCCAAGCACAATCTCAAACATCAAATCAATCCAAGCCCAGAGTCAAATCTTTCATCTGAAATACAAGAGAAGTCTTAAGTTTTCTAAAGCAAACCTGAGTAAAAGTTAAATCCTCAAGAGGATGAGATCAGGTCAAGTTTAAATTTTCTGAGTGGGAAGTCGAAAAAAAAGTCAGAATCTTTTAATGTCAGCTAAAATTCAAATCTTAATTCTTGTTGAAGTGAAGTTTCAAGTCATTCTCAATTTTCTGAATGAAACAAAACAAGAAAAAACAATTCCAGACTTTTCTTGCTCTGGAAAAAAAATTAAGAGGATGATCCGTTTCTCTGATTTTACTTTTTATGGGTGTATTTTTGAGTAAAATGAACATTGTTCTTTTTATTCTATGAACTACTGAGAACATGTCTCCGAAATTCCAAGGAAACATTTACAATTTATTTACAGAAAATGATAAAGGGTCAAAATAACAAAACGATGCAGCGCTTTCAAACCTCAAATAATGGAAAGAAATCAAGTTTATATTCATTTGGAAACAACAATACTAATGTTTGAACTCAGGAAGAGTTCAGAAATCAACATCTGGTGGAATAAAAAAGGAGGTTTTCAGTGCAGTGGTCTCTTCATGTTTTCCAGAGCTGTATATTCTAAACCTGACAGGTTCTATAAGAAGCAAGTCCAAGTTACATTTTATTAATTAGCAGGAAATACTAGTCAAGTCTTAATTCTATGCCCACTCTCCTTTCTTTGAAGGTCAAGTCCAAGTCTGATTTTAAATCTCTAATGACTAAAATGTATTCTCACGCAAAATGTTTCCCGTCAGTAGTTGTGCTCAGGACACCAGTTGTACAGTTTACTTTCTTTGTATTGTTATTTTTAGATAATTCTGGGTTTGGAATCTCGGTCCATACGCAGGGCAGGGGGGTTTGGGGCGTCTCACATCAGCAACAGAGAGGCAAATGAGAACCTCCATGCGAAAGCTTCCATCTAAACGGTGACAGCCTGCGTCTGGGGAGGCTCTTTATTGCTGAGAGAATCTAAAATGTCATTCATCTTTCTGTATGACCGGCCGCCTTCCCTCCTTCTGTCCTGCCAACACCTCATTCCACTCCTGTCATCTTTTTCACACTCTTCCTTTTGCACTCCTCATCGTTTTTTCTGTCTTTCTTTCCCAGCGTCTCGCTTCCATCACGTTTTTGATGCCACTTTGTCTCCTGATTCGGTCGATGTCTGTTTTCCTACAAGGTCTTCCACATCGCCTACCCACACCTTTTCCCCTTCTGCCCCCGCCGCTCGGTTGCCCCTTTACGGCTGCACTCGCGCTTAAAGGATTATTTTACACTTTTGGATATTGCGGTAATAAAGCCATTGTAATTTTTTACAGCCCCACATTCAACACGGATACCGTCGAAAAATGTGCAGAGCCGAGTCCTCCTTCAACACCCAGCTGAAATAAACTATTTATGTTTCATCCCCCATTCCTATTGTTGTCAAGAGAATATGGACTGGAAGTATTGAGAAAACACTAAAGCTCAATTTCCAAGGGGCAGAGAAAACCTGAAAAATATCAGCTCCAACAGAATCAGATACTGAGAAATACCAAAATATTAGATTTTAGAGGAATTATAAAAAACTGGCCTAAACTATATTAAAAAAAACTATAAGAAATGTATTAAAGACTGAAGCTGAAAGGAGAGCTCAATTAATTCATTCTGATATGAAGCTATGCACTTTAGCTTCCTCTGTCACTGACGCCTCGGTGAAGAGCGCAGCAGGTGAAAGCACACTTCTGCTAATCTGCTAAAGTGCTAATTTTTAATTTTGCACTTCAGATGTAGATGTTAAACTGTGTTCTATGTTCAACACAACTGCAAAGTAAAAGCAGGTCTCTGATTTAAAAACAAAACAAAACCAAAAAAAAAAAAAAAAAAAGGCCACAAAACTCTAAAACTTTCAATGAAATGTCGAGAAGGTTCGTCTGATTTTTTTTTTTCTTCTAGAAAAACAACTTGTGGGACGGTCGGAACAGCAGAACAGGAAGTCTGACAGAGAAGATGAAGGCCTTGGCGCAGACAGAGCTGCAGTCTGGCTCTTGACCACGGACTGTAGCTGTAGGCGAAACATTTCAATGGAGACATGGCAACGGCATCAAACAGTGTTAAAGCGGATCCCACAATGGAGACAACCACTTCAAAAAAAAAAAAAAAAACGGCGCCGGGATGATAATAAGAAATACTTTGTTTACTCTGGAGGCCAAGATGGACGCCCAGCTGATTTAGTAAAATCGTATGTTGTTCCAAAAAGCTACTTTAGATATTTCTATTTTTTTCCCCCCGTTGCCTTTGCCTGTTAGATCTTTTTAAGTTTACTCTCTTTACTACATAACACTCCTCAAGCCCCCCCCCACACACACATTCTTTTTCTTTTTGTTTTTAATTTCACACTCCCCAAACCATTAATCTTTGGCAAAATCAATAACCATTTGCTGGCACGCAGGAGCTGAGGGATGTAAATAGCAGAAATCTGACATTCGCAAGATATAAAACAAGGGGCCTTCGATATAATCAACAGTAGTGCCGGTGTCATTCCTCAACCAATCCATAGCCTTATTAAAAAGGGGCGTATAATTTAGCCTCTTGTACCCAACAGTGGGGTGGGGGTCCGACTATAGTGTCTGATGAGTCAGGAGTTGCACGGCGACCAAAGATGGGTAGAGGTGATTGAGGTCAGAACAAAGCATGGAGTAATATGCATTAGTGTTTACAGCATTTTCCATTCGTCTTACTTCTTCGCTCTTTTAAATTTATTTGCAGGGGTTCTTTTGAGTTGATGCGCTTTGCCTCGAATAAAATATGATGATATACATACGCTCTTAACAAGGTTTGGTCTTACAAAAACAAAAAAGGGAAAATTGAGTCATTTAGCTATTATTTAGGCTTAGACTGAAGCCAGACTTTAGACGTGTTCAAAGGTTTTGTTTCTTATCCTTTCTCGATTTGCTGTGGTTTGGGGAACTGCGTAGCTTGTCAGACTCTTTTAGCCTACTTCCTGTTATCAGACAAGTTCTGCCTTTAGAAGTCTGGTCTGGGTGGAGCTGGCGAAATTACACTCAGGGACTGGGGAAAAAAAAACGTGGTTAAAGTCACAGTTAATTCATGATTTAACATTTTACCTTAATTATTATATCAGAATTGAAAAATATGTACTTTTTATGTATATTCACTTGTAGCTGTTAATTTTATTTTTGTTCTCATCTATTATACTGCTAAAGTGAATAACATTTTGCTATGATGTGAAATAAGTAGCTTTTGATCCAATGTCTTATGTAAGCGCTGCTTTTCTAGCTTTCCGTGTAGCGGTAATGCTACATTTTCCATGAAAGAGAGGAAGCTATATATATTTTATAGATTTATTTTTAAGCATATGCCTTCATTTAGCATTAGCACATGTTACAAATTTGCTATCAGCACTTCTGCATGTCACTTTTTTAAAGAAAATTGTCAAGTTCTTTGATGCTGCTGCTGTTAGCTTCTGTTGATTTAAGTTGCTATGTTTGTCAGCCACGGTTGGTAGTCTCTCGAGTTCTGAAGGTAATTAAGCCAGTTTGTAATTTTTGGCTGGACGGTGGCAGTCGGGTCCACAGAGAGAGTCGCCAGCTGTCTGGCAGACAGGGAAATCAGACGGTGTCCTCCCATTTTGTCTACTCTTTTTTTTATTTTTTTAGAACTTTGTTACAATTTGTTTACACGCCTTTCTCTGAAGAAAATGTAAAGTCGTGCAGCCTGAACTGATCAGAAGAGATGCACACAAAACTGTGTTGAAACCTGAGTATAAACCAGCAAATAAAGCCAGATATTGATATATTTTTTCTATTATTGTGCATTAGTTGAAGACATTTTGTATTTCTTTTAATTTATTTATTTTTTTTCATCTCTGCCACCAGTCAGCCAAGCAGTGAGACGCTCAGCAGGCTCAACCTGCTTTCACATTCACGGAGTGAGGTGGAGGAAAAGAAATTGACCTTTTGGTGAGGCTATCAAACCCGATCAATAATTATGACATTAAACGGGTTATTGCGCTTGGTGCTAAGTGAGTGATGGTTATTGCTCATTGGGGTGCTAATAAACTCTAAGGTCTGTAATACCCTCTTTTCCACAGTTGGCTTGAGCTTAGAGAAAACATTTTATACATTATGCTGGCCGGAGACCATGAGAAACTTTCTATCCTGTAGTTTACAGCTAATTTTTGTATTAATTGTACATATAATACATATAATAAGAGCAGAATTGCACAAACATTGAGATCATTTAAATACAGGTGACTTCATAATCTAATCATTACAAAAAGGTTAAACTCCCACCCTCTGTTTTCTAACCTTTACACGCCCATATGAATTTATGACCAAAGCAAATATTCCACACGAATAAGATCTTGCTTTAAGAGGCCTTGTAATAAATGAGCAGCAACTCCGCCACCTTTTGCATCATTTACTAAACATTGATCTGTAAATATGCAAATGATTCGCGATTCTGCTCGGCTCAATGGCAACAAGACACAAACATGACACATTACAAGCTGCAGGAAGTAGCACAAGCATCTGGGCTGCTAATGAACTACTATGTGAACATTACTTAAACATTACTGGAAGTAAAAGTGTGACGTGTGTTTACGTTTTCTTTGAATAACTGTTCTTGCATGATCCTAGATCAACAATTTTCATCACATCTGGGAAATAGCAGCTGTTTTTGCTTAGCTGAGTGTTAGCATAACAGCTAACTTGGCCCCAATGCTCATGGGTTTAAGCATTACTGCTTTTTAGAGAATAATTTATGATTGAACCCAGCTACAGAAAATCTCAACATATTCCCTATCGATCATAATGTCGACCTTAGTGCTTTAAAAAAAAAAGATTCCAGTTGAGTCAGTTCAATGTCTTTCCTGTTCGGACTGCATGAAAACGTAAATAAATGCGATACAGAGAATAACACTTAAAATACACACATCAGGCATAACATTATGACCTCCGACTATGAAGTGAATAATGGCGGTTGTCTCTTCGTCGTTGTACCTGTTGCTTGGAGAGATCCGTCTAGCAACATCTTGTCAGCAAATGTCCAAGCATCAAGATAACTGACACATGAAGTAATGACCGAGGCTGGTCTCAAGTCATCCAGAAACATTTGTAAACTAGCTCAGGTTAAACAACACGGTGAAAGCCTGTGTTCCTGATGGTATTCCAAACACTTTTAAATATTCTTTACACCCAAGAATAGGACTTTAAAACGTCCTCTGTATCAAAAGCAAACATTTTAGGCAATGCCATTGTCATTTTTTGTAGTTTTCCATTTGGCTGCATGCAGCATCTTTGTGAAGACATCATCGTGACCTTCCTCATTTCCTCCCCCAGCCCGTTCTCCCTCCCACTCACCCTCCCTCTCATTTGACTTGAAAGCAGGACCTCAAATGCCGAGACTTAATTGCTTTTGACGCTTCGCTGGCAAAGTTAAGAAATGAGCTGCTACCTTCTTTTTTTTTTTTCGTGGTTTTTGTAAAAGCAGCCGACAACGTAAAGGCAGTCAGAGTGAAGACGAAGGATCAGTTAGTGATGAGGGGAGATTATGCTTTACTGAAGACATCATTGTACCAAAGTCAGGAGTATTTTACTGCTGTTCTTACTGGATGTCAAATGAGTACATTTTCTAGTGTATTGTTTAAAAGTATATTTTTATCTGAAAAGTTGATCAGGATAAGAGAAACATTGTTAGCTATTTGAAGCAAAACAACAAAGTACTAAAAACCCAAACATCATAGTTGAATCTTCAATTGTAGCACAATTCATTGCTTTAATTGCTAATAATTTATCTGATAATTCCTTAGAGTGCAACATTAATTGGTCATAATTAATTCTACAGGGTTGAGCTATCGACAACATATCAATATTTTGCTCCAAGTTGGTTTGGGAAAGCAGATTTAAAACTGGAAGCTTTAGGGAAAGAGCAGCATTCCTAAATGTGATGGACTCAGTACCTCCATGATAGATCTTTTTTTTTTAGTCCATAGTGGTCAGAGTTGGCCAAAATGGAGAGCAGAGGGAGAAAAACTGAAAACCTGGCAGCACACTGGGGATGTTTGGAATGTGCTAAAGAAGTTACGACTTTCTGATCTGAGCGAACTTTAGGCCCAAAACAAAGCTCTTGTGTTTGATATACAAGATCCAACACGACAGTCACTTTACGGACCGCTGGACTCTCAAGAGCGAGAGAATGTCCCGGAAATCCCGGCAAACAGAACATTTCGGTTCCGGTAAACGCAAACATAAAGCTGCTTGAACAAGATTGCTGTTTCACTCTTTCTTTTTTTTTCTGCATTTCTGAGCTCCTAACATGAGTGAGTAAAAGATTTTAGTTTGTTGGGTTTCACTTTTTCTTTCATCATGACATTTTCATCAGATTTCTGCGTACAGCTCTGACTAAAACCAACCCCGGGTCTGTTTCTACCGGACAGTCGCAGGGAATCGCTAGGCCTCATTAGCGCTAGCATGTTCTAGTTGCTGTGTGCATCATCCGGCCTGATTTTCCATCAGATCAGATGCTAAAATGGTTCTGACTTTCTGGGTCTAAGACTGGATTATTGCTTCACGCAATCAGGATTCACCAATCTCCCCAGAAACAGATGAAAGTTTAGAGGCAATTACTTTGCGTGGGAAAACATCTGAAAACATGAATAGTCCCAAAGTCCAAAGTTGAGAAGACATTTTTTGCGTGTTCCCTGAAATGTACTGTCTTAGCACTCGAGTGTATTCTCGACAATCCATGTCTGAACTCAGAATCCCCATTTATGAAAGATTTTCATTTGAGGCAACCGAGAGTTTTGAACATTTCCTAACATGATGTGACAATCTCCTTTCACTTCCATTATGCAGCAGGGCTCTCCTCTCTGTCTAACGGGGGATATCACCTGCCTACTCTCCTGTGCTGGGATTTGACATCAAGAAGCCTGAGCAGGCGGAGGTTTCTTTCCATCCAAGCTGACACTGTTGACAAATGACAGGGGAGCGTGTGTCTCTGGCAGGTTTGTCTGTTCTGAAAGGGTTAGCACGGATGATAGAGAGAATAAGATGGATGGCAGACCGAGAGGGAGGACTAAGAGATTGGAAGAAGAGACTCAGAATGCCTTTAAGGGACGCCCGTTACGACACTTTCACGGATGGAGACGGAGATGGAAGACGACTGAGAAAAGGCAGAGATGAGAGAAACACAGATGGTTTTAGATTGTAACAAGATAAGTCATATAAAGGCAGAAATAGACGCAATCTATCTTTCATCTGGTTAACATTTCAGCAAACATCAAGTGTCAGGGTTTGGGTGAGGAGAAACGCAATAAATTTAAGCCTTGGCTGGAAGCAAGGACAGAATAAAGACTGACTGGAATCCTAAAGTGATGGACGTCTCAAGGTGAAATCGAAAGAAATGCTTGAATCAGTGTCAAGTAATCGGCAGCACAAATATGAATTAGGAGCGGATGAAGGATGTAAGGTTGGCGTCACCAGGAGCCCGGGGGTTAACTCAGCCCTTTTATTGAGACAGATGGAATCCAAAGACAGGAGTTTCAAAATAATTTTCTCGCTGTGAGTCAAGTTGACTCATGCTGCAAATCTGTATGCTTGAACATAGGGTTAGATGAAGGATACAGCGAGCTTAGAACAGAAACATGAAATCGGCTGTCTGTTGCTTAAAAATGCTCATATTACCAGTAGAAAGGATCGGCGCTCGGAGTCTTATGTGCTAAATCATGTTTGGAGATGAGCCCAGGCAACGACGCTTATTTCCTGGCAACCTTGTGGTAAAATAAACCTCTGGAAGTCTACCAAGAAACTCTGCAGTCTAATGCTTAAGGATCTGCTTTCTTTTAGGCTACACTCGGATAGCCAGATGCTAATCCTCTGTGTTTGGCCAGAGATTGGTCAGGCCTCTTAAAATCTGGCAAAAAAGGACAAATAATATTTTTTCCAAATAATCACAATCATCCTTGGAAGCTTTTCTGTAATAACTCTCGCTAATCTTACGGTACGTTCCAAATGTTCACTAAGCCATTTTTTACAGAGTAACTATTCCTAAATATTGTGTTTCCAAGTCTCTCATTTCATCAATGAATGGTCCAAGGAGGTAAATGCACAGACCTTACAGGTACTATTGACAAATTCGCAAGCACATTTTGTACCGTTCTTCCTATTCTCTATGAGCAACTTTTTCTCCAGGTTCAGAATCTTGCCCTAGGCGGTTTAAACACTTGGACTAAAGTACCAGAAGGCTGGGACACTGACTCAGACTCCAGAGTGATGGCTTCTCCCCCTGAGGCACAGCTGCCAAAGTGTCGAGAAAGCTGACTTTGGAAAAGCTGAATACCAACATTCATGACGATGTTGTACTGACATTACCTCGAATCATGGGATATACTCGTCCCTGGATTTTAGTTCTGCTTAATTCGCAAAACCGTACCAGTCAGTTGTGGTTTGAGACAAGACTCATATTACCAGGAAAAACTCGGAACTGCAAGGCAAAACTCAGTCTCTCAAAAGCATATTTAAGTTCCAGTCCTCGCCAATGGTCAAAGAATGAGATCCTGAACACATTTGGCTAAAATCGGCTAAATCCAAAAAGGTCACTTGGATTAATTTCAAGTCTGAGACACACTGCCTGGTGTGGCAAGTCATTGGACACAATAACCGTCATTGTCACCTCACAATGGCAGCTAAACTGAGTTGAAACAATACCAGGAAATGCAACTCTTAGATAGGACTGTGTTGGAGCTTTGTGGATTGGCGGTCACTGGTAAGACACTAGTAGTTTGGAAACTAATCACAGAAAGTTGAAAGGGAAAATTTTTATGACGTCATACACCATTAATATTTTCCCTCTTCAGAGATACTATAAGGCAGATCATCCCATTGGTTGCTGTTTCTTCTCTACATTAGCAAGATGTGGTTCTCATTAGGATATATGCTGTTATATATTTATGTATCTTTTTAGCCATTTCACACTTAAAGCTCCCCAAAGAAAGATAAAGGCAATTACCTAAAGGCATTAGGAAGTCTGTGTTAGCCTTTGATTGGTTGGTTCAATGGGTGGACAGTTGGCTGATTGGTTTGTTGTTTCCTTAGTTGGTTGTTCAGTTTGTAAAAGAAAAATGTACCCAATCCCTTTGCATACTTCAGACAGAACTATGCACTCCATTTTTCAGTAGGTCTAGTTCATATTTACAATACGGACCTGTAGTGGTTTTAAATGTTCTTTCTTTAACTACATTTGGATTCACCGTTTTATCCACAGATGGCAAAGAAAACATCTTACGTATCTATTTCAGAAACCATCAAACCTCCTGGGCTATGTCAAGGACTTCTTTTTTAGGACTTTATAAAGTTAGTCAATACTGAAACTACTTCACTGTTAAACGATATTCAAATGTTCAGGTCTGTCTTCTTGTGTCTGCCTTTTTCTTTTTGCTGCCCTGAAAGAGCAACTCAAATCACCTTAAAACATCATTTCCTCTTGCAGCGATTTAGTTTCATTCCAGCAGAGATTTAGAAATGCAGTTTAGTGTCAGCACAGGGCAACATCACTGCAATATCCTCCTCATGTGGAACAGAGGGGAAAAGGAAATCTGAAAATTGCCTCTAAACTGAGGTACAGTACAAGCAAACCGCCTAAATGTCAATTGACAACAAGCACTGAAAAAAAAACCAACCCTGCAATCTTATGCAACAAGTTTCTTTTTTCTTCTTCTTCTTCTTCTTTTAAATCAGGTAGTGACATAACCTTAAGCTGTGTCACAACTCCCATCTAGATCATCTTTAGCCTTTACCACATTTAATGAGATAAAAAAGGCAGCAGCAGTAATGAGATCCAGGTCAGTGTCCTCATTACCAACAATGATCCGCTGCTGGTTCTATTAAAGCCACACAAAGACATTAAGAGAACCCCCTGGTTTCCAGACATGATCCCCAGTCACACCAAGCGCAGCTTAACTAATTCTCTGATCATTAAAGCAGACTCATGAGGTATTAATGTCAAACTCACACCGACGGATGAGGTGTTAATATTTCATTCTCGCTTTCTGCCGTTGGTCTCAGCTGAACCTTGAAAAGTCGTTAGCGATTGCCGAGGAGCGGTGTCTTGTTTTTAATTCTACGCCATCCAAGTCTCACACAACTTCTGCAGTTCCACAGCTTAGCCAAGGCACCTCTTTTTTTCCCCCTTCTACATCTTTACCTTAAGTGACAAAGCCTCAGTAGCCTTCTCAATTATGTTGTGCAGGTGCAGTCAGCAAGAAAGAGTAATTGCACTGGGTGTTTGGAGCTCCCTGAGACGGATTGAAAGCTCAGGGCAAAACTGTCAGGGGCCTCTCAAAGGACTCGCCAAGTTGTATGTGTAGGGGTGCGGGTGTGTGTGTGTGTGTTCCTGTCACGCTGTGGCAAGAACAACATTATGTTTTCATTTTGCATGTGCATGTACTGCAGGCTGTCGCGTTCCCGTGCCCGTCCCACGCCACGCGCTGCGCCGTGTGTGCCTGCTAACAGACGCCGCCGCATTTGTGGGAGCCGAGCCGCCGGTTGACGACTGCATCCGCCCGAGCCGCTGGCTCCCTGACAGTGACGGCAGAAGCCCCGGGACCTGTCAGGGCCATCACGCGTGCCCTCAGGCCCCTCACGGTGTCCCGATGCTTGGGCAATAACGCTGCAATAAGCTACTTGTTACAGGAAAGTCACCGAGCCTCAAGAGATATGGTAGAAAGGCTGGAGAATGAATGTGGAGAAGCCGGCGACAAACCAGAAGCAAATGCAATTGAACACACTGAGACTATTTACTCTAAAAGGGACGTCATTCCAGACAGAGCAGCAAAGGAGAGCTTCAAATTTGGAAAAAAAATATAACATTTTCTTGAACTTTATGGGAACTGTGTAATTCATGACTTGACTCTGTCAAATGATGTTTAACAGAGAAGTTTAAAACACTTGGGTGCTTTAAACTTCTTCCCAAAAGCAAAGAGCACTGACCTCCTTACATATACAGTATATTGAAACTCGTAGATCGAAATATGTTCTTTGCCAAGCTGTCTGGTTTGATCTTTGACTTTAGGATGCCTGAGTGATTCGTAGGTCGGATTTAAGTGGAAAAAAAAACTGGACAGAAAATGAGAGAAAAGCTGGAGAAGACTTCATGAAACCTGGAAGAGGAAGTTCAGGAGCACCTCAGCCATCTTCACTGAGTGTCAGCGATGAACCTGAGGTTCTGTTCCGTAGGCGGAGCCACCAGCTGCTCCAGATGTGGAGCCAGGCCCAGATGTGGCGGTTTAATTAGCGTCATCAGCGGTGCCGCAGCACCATTACCCTGCACCACCCCGAGGGGACGCCAGTCGCTGTGGGCGTGGATTTGTTTCGCTGCATCCGCGTGACACAAAGAGTCTGACGGCAGAGACGCAGGAGTCGAGTTCCTCCGTCTTCCTCAAACACAGAGATCGCCTTAGCTGGAGACACAATGTGCCGTAAAGAGCGCTGATGGATGAGGAGCCGCTCTCATCCCATCTCAATGATGCCGCCACATCACAAACGGCCTCCTGCAAAGGGCTGAGACACTGAGCTGGAGGCTCCTGATGACTTCCTGGGAGCGTTAGCACATTAGCACCTTTTCGGCTAGAGCGGTTGTGACTAATGAGACTCGCATAAGGTTCAAGAAAATGTCAGCATAAAGCGAAGGTTTCACTCCCGCAACTTCTGTGTTCGTCTTATGATCAGAAAATCTCTTTAGGAGAGAGATAAACGCACAGCAAGAGGGAAACAAAACACGCTAACTGAGCCAGAGTTCGACCCAAAAACCGACGAGACCGAATTGTTTTGTCTGAGACGTTAATCTGAGGGAAATCAAGATGAGATGTCTTAATTATCCAGACCCAGGAGATGGGAGCTTTTACAAACACTGACATATTTTAGAGACACATAGATAGATTTCCCCTCAGTTATTCCTCTAAAATAAAGCAATCTCGTCTGAAAGACACAACAGCACAAGAAATTCTTTATAACATAACGAGATCCAGGACTGGTGAATTAAAAAAAACAAAAAAAAAACGATCACCGATAAATAGCTTAGAGTGCCTGTCAGGGCTGTATGCTGTGATAATCGTTAAGGTAAGTAAACTCCAACATTTGAACATGCTTGACACCACCACAAGGTGGCAGTAATGCACTAAGTTGCTCTATAAACATCAAGTTTTCAGGAGTCCGTTTTCATGTGGGAACGCTCAAATTCGAACTATTTCAAACAAGTTTGAATGATTTGTGGCAACAAAACGAAGACCCCTCCTCAGTCACACGCAGAAATGATCAGCCTTGTTGTTAAACGCTGTTCTTAGCAGCCACAGCTGTAACATAATGAGAGGGTGCTGTGCAGTGAGTGTGTGCATGTTTTATTAAGTAGCTTGTAATTGCATGTATTGTAACAGTTGTAACCTCACTCCCTCGGGTTTTCTGATCCAGTCGGCACGGAAATCACACACAGAGTCCGAATGTGACAAGTGTGCGCACAAAGCGGTTTCAGAAAGTCATCTCCAAAGGGACTTGTATTTGCACGGCCTAGTCAAAGTCCGTATTGCCTGGCGGCTATAAATGCAGTGAAGGCGGTTCTACAAAGGAGGGAGAGTAAATATAGCTGGACGTGAGTCTGACAGAATTCTTGTTAACGTCAACTTTCCTCCAACAGATGGAAACTAAGAAAATAAAGAAAAAAAATCAATAGTTCTGCAGCAATTTAGTAGCTTTTAAAAACTTTTAAGGGCATTTCAAGGATTTACAGGCTATGACCAGTTCTGACATGACCCATGAGATGAAAGGCAGCAACAGCTCTTCAATCTTTACAACACAAGCAAGAAAAAAAATCGCCCCTGAATCTGCCTCCGAGGGTGCATAACTGACCCTGAACACAAGGCTGGAGAACCGACGGGAACAGCTTTCTGTATGCAGGAGCCTCATAATTTTAAAATGATTGTGAGAGCAGATCTATTTTCAAACAGGGATTTTGATGAAATGGGGCCCATAAAGGGTGAAGAATGGCGCCGCGGAACAGTTTACGCGAGCAAAATTGCCCCCTGTAGGTAAATGAATGCCCTCCTCTGTGAGGAGAGGAGGTTAAGGAAAGGACCCCGCACAGAAAACCCGGGATTTCACTCAAGACACTCGAGAAGTAAAAGACGCATCGATCTGGTGAACAACACTGAAAAACTGCACGTCGTTAAAAATATGAAGCGTCTCACTCCCTTCAATCAATACGGTGAATGGCTGATTGATTGGCCGCTGAATTCAATTAAAGCTCGTCTCATATTAGAGGCATTTGGTTAGCGTGCCAGCACCTGTTTGGGGAGAATATTGCAAAAAGAAAGAATAACCAAGGATAGGATTTGAGAGGGAAAGATGCAGATGTGTAACACAATACCGAGTTGGAAAGAAAACCAACTATTGTGGTCAACTTTGGATTCCATAACTAGGGACGCAATGTCTGAAAGACAGGAAGACAGTCTCTCACTACCATTCTTGGAGTTCTTAGATTGTAATTTCAGTCCATCATTAAAAACATTTAAGACAGCGACCAATTTACTCATTACTGTAAAAGTTGACCCTAACGTCGGGTCGTGAAACGCTCAGAACAAAAAAAAAAAAAAACCCTTTTAAACATTTGTGAAGGTCAAACACATCAGCAGAAAGCATCACCTACCAAATGTCAAGCTCAGTGGTGACGGGATGATAATATGGGCTTGCTTTTCAGCCACACAACCAAGAGAGATGGACACTGCTAGCTAAAACATTAGCTGTGCTAGCCCAGAAGAACTAATCAGAAATATCGGCTCCACTAATGCTAAGGCGCTATAGCAACGTTGCAGTTTGATGACACAGTCTATGATGAAATGTAGTGCGTTGCCTTCAACAGGGCCAAATGTAATACAGAACTTTGTATTATTTATGGCACATACATATCATATTCATACCCCTTGACACAAGAAGCAAGAAAACCCTAATTTCCACATTTATCATATTCAATTAATATCTATGTAGAGTCCTTAAAATCAAGCTTAAATGCTAAAGGCAGTCCATTTATGTCTGCCCTTGAGCACCAATTAAAACTTAACTTCCATAATACCCTTAGATATTGTGTTTATATTTATATCTTGTTCTCTACTTTTCACACTTTAATTTTCTTCCCGTTTGTTCCTTGTTTGAAAGTAGAACGTTTTTGAGAGAGAAACGGCGAGGAGAGGAAATGGAACGACGGCGCAAGCAGTCTTCACCATTTCAAAATAAGAGCACGACTGTGAACATCTAACTTCTCGAAGTTTCATAGCTAAACCGTCAACACAGATATCAAATTCAATTATTCAACTGGACGTTTGCAAAACGGCTAATAAATGATCACGCTTGCAGTTGTCAGAAGGTAAAATGAATTGAGGGGAAGCAAGGCATATTAAATGTTTTCAAAGTTAGCAAAAAAGCTAAAATGCTGAGTTAAAATTTAGCTACAGCACCACAGAGCAATTACTTTAAAATATATCTGCTATACAAGCTGTTGAGTTGTTGGGTGTTATATCACAGATTTCTAAATTTGGTTATGTTTTATACAGTTTGCAATCGACTGGTTGTGCTTTCTTTTTGACCTAGAAGGTAAATCCAGATTTATTTACTTTCACTTGCAAGTACTGTAAACAAACCCCAACACCTATTGATGCTAATGGCTTCATTACTTCAGTAAATTCATTTCTAATTAGCAGATATTTCTACGTCAACATACTTGTCACCAATAACATATGAAAGGCATTAAATGTGACGTTGACATCCTAAATCAAAGCAATCGTAGGAGTTTCTAGGGAATCAATTATTCTTCATTAAAATGTGAAGCGCTGCTAGAAAGAGAGGAGGGGGGGAAAAAATCACATGCTCTTCAGTAAAAAGTAAAAAAGTTTTCTCACCTCGTTTATTCTGTTTCTTTGTTTTTTTTTTCAGCTTCTAGGCCAAACTTTCTCTTTGTTTCAGTTCGGTCGACTCAAGCTCCTCTCCTGCCTCTCAGATATACGACCCCCCCGCCTCAGCTCACTCAGCGGCCTGATCCTCTTGTCATAAAGCATGTGTGAGGCCGGCCGCTGGAGCGCGGGCTGGCAGGGAGATGCCAATTTATGAGGGTGGGGCGGAGAGCTGCTGCAGTTTTACAGCGCGCTGATTTATACCCGCTCTGCGTTCAGCCGCCGCTTTTTTCATCTGTTTCTCACTCGTTCCTCGTGGCCGCTGCCGGGGAAGCTTTGGCCTTCACCTGTGATGACCTCCTCCTGCCTCCTTCTTTTTTAACACCTTTATTCTTAAAGATGAGTGCATGTGTTTGTCCTTGGGGGCAGCTTGTATCGTTTAGGCAAACAGTGGCGGTGCCATTTAAGAGGTTCTCTGGAACACTCTGGCTGTTAAAGGGGGAGGTAGGGGAGAGGTCAAGTTAATTTGAATCCAACAAAGGACAGATTAACTTTTGAGGCCCCGAGGAGGGATGTCAAAAGGCTAAGAGTCTTTTTAATTTTATGTTCCAGTGATCCGGCGTGGGGACGTGACCTGTTGAAGGAGGTCTGAGAACATGCAGGGTTTCTGCACCGCGGGAGCGCGAATGAAAATGAGACAAGAGAAAAAGAAAGAAATAAAACAACCTAAAATAGGAGGAAGAGTAAATACATTATTTTTGCAAGGCAAAAATAATAATGCCTTGCATTATTTTTGCAAGGCAAAAATAATGTATTTGCCCTGCAGCTGGAGCAAACCATACCTTTTATATGTTATGAATCCTTCAGAGTTCCCTGGTAATTGAAATTTTCTTCACTGTATGTACAGGTTGGGCTGCACTCTGTGTGCGAAATCAGGCTAGACCTCTGCTGGGGCGCACCAAAATCACTGTCTGGTGTGTTCATGCGAGGTTTTCACTATACTTCCAGAAGTCTATTCAGGAGGTCAGACACTGGTGTTGGACGAAAAAGCCTGGGGCGGAGTCTCCAATGTAATTCATCCTAAAGCTGTTCTGGAAGGTTATGTTGAGCAGCAGCAAACTTCCTACTCCATGTTTCTGTGGGATTTGAAAGTGAGGAAGGGGCTTCAGTCCCCACAATTGTTCTAAAACAGCGCCCCCTATGGTGGCAGCATGTTGATGCAACTCTGTTACGTTAGTTCTGAACTGCTCTCATTGTAAACATTTGGTCATAGCTGTTTTTGGATGCTGAGCGGCTGGAAGGATTTTTGCTCCTATCCTTTGGCTTTTAGACAGTTGTCATGAGTAGCCGTGGCAACGACGCATTGTTTTCTCAACTGGGAGCAGCTGATTTACATCTCAAAAGCTCAATCCCTGAACTAAATCCCAGCGGATTTGAAAAGGAGGGTTCACTCCACTACTGTAGAGTTCACTGGTGGTGTGCTGTACACCACTGCCCAATATTATGCAAATGTGTTGCTATTGTAATATCGCTATATGGAATATCAATCTTGAAAAGAACTGTTTGGTTTGCCATAAATAATAGATCATAATAGAAGTACCATGCATTTATGCTTTGTATGCGGGAAGGAAAGATACTTTGGGAAAGTTAAGCAGTTAAAACAGTTTTCAATAAAACTGTTTTAAATAAAAATAAAACTCAAAATAACACCTTCTTAAAGGTATTAAATGCAGCCACCACATATTGATACACAATCTATAAACTCAATACATCAGCTTACATTTCACAACAGTTGTTTGATTAAAACAAACAGAAAGAGAGCAATAATGGTTTGTCATTTCAGGAGTAGAGTCAATGGTGACCAAGGCCAGGAAAAGCCAGTTCAATTCCTCACCAGCTTAGTGCCTCTGCTGGATTCTCTACATGTTGTCCTGGAGGCTGAAAACTTCACAAAAACGATGCCTCAAGCTGACTTGCTTTTGTGGTAAAGACAATAAAGTGGACGTTCTTTCGGATAAGAGCTGCTGCTGGCTCTGGTGGAGACGGCTCGGTAGGGCTGTGATCAAAGGCCACACCTGTCGGCCCACCAATCTGCACAACTTTTACGCCTCACTATTGTCTCCGCACGCAGTGGCTGACGTATTTCCACCTCCAGCTAAAACACTTTTGTACTACACTTGGCAACAGCAGTGACTAAGACAGAGGTCACCGAAGGGGAAATCAATCCTCTTCCACCAAAACATAAAGTGGCTTACCGTTTCACCCCCAGCGGGCTACACAAACCTGTTTCTGCTCTCCATGTCCTGCTCTCTTTCTATGCTGGTCCTCTCTTTAGTTCTCTTCTTTTGCCGGTACTTTTCTTTTCTTTCTATTCCTCCTTCAACTCTCCCTCTCTCTCCCTGAACTCCCTGCCCTTCCTCCGAGCATCTAAGAAAAATCCGCACCTGGGAACGTTTGAAAGCCCCTCGCTGCTGCGGAGTTCAAAGGACAAACATGAACCATCTCCTACGCTTGTTTCCACAACTCTTCCTGGCAACTTTTGAGGAGGATGGGAGGGGGGCTGTGGAGGCTCATGTAGTAGGGGGCGGAGGTGTGTAGGCAGCAGCAGATGGAGCGAACGCCAACTGTACATTGTTGTCTTTTTTAGGCATAAATCAGCCATTATGTCGGCTGGTAATAAATGAAAGGAAGTTCAGATCGCTCCTCTTGGTAATGGATCCTCGTCGTGCCAAAACGGCAAACACATTGCCTGGTTTGAAGGAACGCGGCGATGGAAATGATGGCCGTCTATGGGCTATTACATTCCGCTGCGAACATCGCATCTGTGAAAGTTGCTTTAGAGAAGTAGTGATGCAGCGCTGCGAGGCTATTGAAATAATTTGAAGAGCGCAGCCACACTGGCAGGATACAGATGCGTTTATGCTGTGTGTGTTTTTTCCCTATTTACATTCTCATTTGGCTCTCCTGCAAACCTGGTAAGTGAAGTAGAAATGCATACTCTGTTTGTGAGGCCAAAAAAGAACTGTCTCCAGTTCTGACATTTTATCTCTTGGAAGCAGAACTTCCCCACATGGAAACGTGCACGGATAGAGTAGCAGCTGTTTGACAGATTGGTGGAAGGTAAAACTCTTCTGGATCTGATGCAGAGACACAGTTATGATTAACATATATGCATATCAATTGTTCCATTACCAATATCCTACTTTGTAGCACAGCATGATAGTGCCACAGCTATTTTTGACAGTTGGTCAAATGTTTTTAGGCTCCCCAAGAACAGATTTCATGTTTCTGTGACTAAATACCCCCATGTCTGTCTAGTCTGTGTGGTAAAAATCATTTTAAAAAATTTAACCCAATTCTTATATAAAGAAATCTCATATTTTCACCATGCTATACATTCACTTGTAAATGTCACAGTTTAAAACTAAACATTTAATTAGCAAACAAAATTAGACATGCTAAATATTTGCTAGCTAAATATTTAGCAAGCTAACCAAGCAAGCTAAATATTTAACTTCAAAACTAAATATTTACCTGTAACTGAACTTTTAGCTGACAAGCTTTCAAATTAAACTTTAGCTCGCTAGCTAAATAATTAGTTTGCTAATACAACATTAGCAAACATTTAGTTTGCAACAGAGAAACTAGTAAATGTAAGAATGCTGTGGTGAAAATATGACCTTCAAAAACCTTATGACAGGGTAAATAACCCAAATGATTGCTGATAACTTTTGACTGTGTAACTTTACAAATGGTGCCCCATAAGTTTGACCATAATATCTGTCCACGCAGGCAGCTGGAACACTAAGTCAAAATTGAAAGTGGCCATTTTGTTTCTTTTCTTCATAGCACAATCTCAGTCTAGAGGGCAGAGAGCGGCACTGGCGATCAAGTTCACGGAAGAATTGAGCTTTGGTAGTTCCTAGAACAACTTTACCAATTTGCCTTATTGTGAAGGCGACCATGTTTGGACAGATGGTTCATTCATCCAAGGATACCAACTATTCTTGGATATCTCCAAGGATAGTTAGAGATGTCCAACTAACATTGGTGCTCTCAATCTGTGAGAGCACCAATGCTTTCCTTTGGTTATCTTTGGATATTTTTTGAGCTTTACTGTTGCTTTATTCTGTCCTGTCTTGGGTTGCCCTGAGGAAATTCACCGCTTTGTGTCCAATTCCACCCGTACATCTGTTCATTTTATAAAACACAAAGACAAGTAAAAAAAAAAAAAAAAAACCCATCATCCTTCGAAGCTAACCTAGAAACACTTGCCTCACATGGAGGAAAAGACGTGGACGTGTTCAGAGTGACATTCAGAGCGATTCAGGCAGATAAAACCCCTTGTGATTTACTCAGACAGCAAGTAATTACACTTTTAATAATGTTCTCTTCTTCTGCTTCAGTTACGCAATTAAAAGAAGAGCCTATAAAATGTATTTCTGAGAAGTTCAGAGTGAAAGAATGAAAGATGGAAATGATTCCAGTCAGTTAAAGGGCCGCTGTATAGTCATATATTCAGGTAACTGGGCGTTTATTGCAAAAGGACTTCATTAATGTCCTCCTAGAGACCTTGATGCTCAACTAAGGTAACAAGTAACTTAACTTTCAGCTCATAAATATTCATGTATATTTATTCTAATCTCCATATTTGAAACCAATTACACCAAGTGAAGAGCGAACAATGCAAAACAATAGGTAAAAAGGAGTACTGATTAATTTTAAATTCTTTATTTCTATCAGTGTTGCATAATTTCAGCTGAAATTGTATTATTTATCTTGCAAATTGCAGCAGTTTTATAACCAAAGCAGCTTTTCATTTGACAGGACTAGCAAAGGGTTTTGGCTGCACCTGTTTTTAATGGCCGACTGCTCTGACCTTTGGCAGCAGAGAAAATATTTCTGATTATTATAATAAATAATTCTCTGCTGCCAAATTTAGCTAATTTAATTTCGCTGCATGTGGTTAATAATCTTTAGAAACCTTCAAGTTTTGGACGTATGAAGTCTGTCGCTAATCTTATTTAATCTTTAAAATGTTCTTCTCTGTCTGATTACTGATGGTAGTAGTGAAAATTTCCACTAGTAGCATTTATAAACACCAGTTTCTGATTTTAAGCAAGCCAACAGTGCTTATTTAACCTTACAGAACAAAGTATTTTGAATTTCATGAAGCCTAATAGAGACCAGGTTGAAATTCCATATGTAAAACAAGAAGAAATGGGAGCAAGAGGCAAGAAATTTGAGTAGGCCAGTTATTGAACACAGGCTGTTCATGAGTTCATCTAATGTCTTAAAAATTCAAAAGCAGAACTACTAAAATCATCAAGGGACTCAAAAGGAAATGGGAAAATTTTCTACAAACGATCCAAACTAATACAAAAAATGGTTCACCTCCTCGCCTGTGGTGGCGCTGTGCTAAGAACTACCAAAGAAAATGACACATGGTTTTACTGAGTTAGAGTCTGTGTCGTCTGCTTTGGAAAATGTAGAAAACATCCCCTATTGAAATATAAATGTAAACAGGAGCCCAGCAAGGTGCCAAAATGAAACTCAAATGATAAAGTGGAACATTTTGGCACTGTCAGGCTTTGAAATGACAGTACCAGAACCGATCAAACTCAACAGAGGAAGAGTCCAGAAATAAAGAACACTTCCTTGTGCTCCATTGGCCCCTTTTTTAATACTCTTCTTTCTGCCTTCCTCCCTTCCAACACAAGTCAAACAAGAAGCCATCGAACCCCTCGGAGGATTCAGCCTGACAAAAAAGAAGAGGATAAAAAAAACACTTATTTTTGATGGCCGCTTCAAAGGACATTACTGCAGCCTTTGAAAAGTTACCACAGGGTGGAAGTTCTTTCGAGTGTCAAAGAGCAAAGTGGATAGGTTGTAAAGGAAGTTTGAGGCAGTTATTCCTCCTTCTGCCGATCTTTTTTCGACCAACTTATTCGATCCTTCACCTTGTTTCTAGGTTCTAATGGAATACTAAGTAAACAAGATCAAGGGAGGGCTGCGGTACTCAGGGACTTACAGAGGCCCCCGGTGGCTGGCTGTGTGGAGCACATAAGCTCACAGAGAGATGAAGTGGTTTCTGCAAAGGAGGAAGGCTCAGTTTTGTTTCTCTGGGGGGGAAACGCTTGCAGATGCAGAAGAATACAAAGAGGAGATGCAAGCAGGGTGTCTTTTCATGGTAAGACATTAGTAGGCAAAAAAAGGAAGAGAAGGACAAAGGCTCGGATTCTTCTCAGAGCGTCGTTGTGGTGGGACTCGAAGCATCTGCAGTAGGTTAACATTTCATTTAGACAGGGACAGTCAGTAATTGTTTTAGGTTCATCCGTCATTTTATGGGGGGGGCGTAATCAGCTGTTTAGTTCATTGCGGCCTCGGGCCGGCTCTAAATGGAATCAGCATTACATATCATTTTTAGATCCACTGGCTAATTACCTATTTGGGATTTAGGTTGTTTTTTTCTTTTTACGGAATTTCTTTTGGTTTGCTGTTTTTCCAGACTCTAGTTGTGTGTTTAAGTATTGTCCACAACGTCTTCCAGTAGTATAAAGTGCACAGTAATATTTTACTGTACTGTGGGGAAAAAAAACAAAAAAAATTGACATTTTTTGATGCAAAAACATGGTGGACCACCGGGCTTAGCAAAGTTTCTTGTAGAAACCCTGTCAGACCAGCACACGCCTGTGTCAACTTTGGTTTCTGCCTTTATGCCGTCTGACTGGTCACTGTAAGAAAGGATATTGATCAAGGAATTTGACTGACTGCAGGGAGTGATCAAATTTCTTTCAGTCCAAAAATGTGTCCCTCTTGCTCCATTGTTTATTAGCAACTTAAAACATTTTAGTTTCTGTAACCATGCAAAATAAAGGACTTTGTACAACATGAGCGCTTCTTTGAAGGCGCTCACAGCCATCTTAGACTTTTGAATAAAACAGACCCCTTCCGCTTGTAGTAATTAGATCAACAGAGGTCATCGAGGCAACTAAAGAATAAGGCACAGTAGGTGAAAAAAGTACAGACTTTTTCTAAAAACAGGGAGAGTTCTAAGAAGCTTCCTCCTCTGCCACGTTTGGATGTGCCCTTCGGCAAAGCACCTGACCCCGGCCTGCCTACTGATGTGTCGGCGTATGAACGTGTCTTTGCGAGTGCAGCTGGGTGAATGTGGTGTGTAGTCTAAAGAGCTTTGGGAGGTCACTTTCCTTTATGCAAGACAAACATGCCACCATCAACTCTCACCTCCATCATAAACCTGGCTAATTATCGAGTCTGTTCTCCACACTGAGATCAGACCATTTTCCTGCTTTAACTGGACGAGGGTTCACGAAAGTTCAAGAGAAGTCCTTGCAAATGTGTGCGAGTAATTTTACCGGCTGCTCCCTGGCAGATTTTGAAACTCCTTAAGCTCTTTGAATCATGTCCAAAGTCTGCATTCTCTATCTGTAAAAAGGTTTAACTGGGCAAACTCACTGGCCCTCGTCTTCATCTCCACAGCTGAAGCCTGGCGTGGCGGCTCTGCAGTGGATTGAAAGCTTCACTTGGCAAAACCACACCGTAAGGGTTCACTGGACCCACCTGTCAACACAGCCGGGGACTAGTGAACGTATCAATCCATGACTGCACAGAGCCCGTCCTGCTAGCTCTGCGGATGTTTCATTTTTCTACCTTTCCCTTCCAACTGCCTGTTATCTCCCGTGCCATCCTTGCCTTCCGACCTGCCAGTTTTCTCTGTCTCTGATCACGCCGGCGCTACTTGCCAAATGTGCTTTCAGGATGAGAAATACCCAGCAGAGATTGGCATGCGTTTAATTTGCGGGTCCTGTGCTCTACCCATCTGGTGAATTTAAGACAGGTTTTTTCTTCACAAAACTTTTGCAGCACTGTAGCATTTACACATACATACATGTTAAAAAAAAAAGGAGCTTGAGGAGATTTGATTGTCAGAAGAGGCCCTTGATTCACGTCCTTGCCCTTGGGATAATTTGACCGTACAATCTGCTTGAAGCCTTAACGATCAGCTTGAAATAAAGGTATATGCATATACTTTTACAATCAACGGAGGTCGAGTACTGAGCAAACAGAATGGGAGAACAGAGCGGTGAAGAACCAGGTTACAAATTACAGAGACAGAGTTTCCTAAAGGAGGAATGAGTGAGGAGGGTTGTCCTGATGAGTGTATAAATCCACTTTTCCTTTTATTAAAGCAACCTTGGATGGATGGAAGTGTTATGTCCTCGAAATATTCCATAATCTCCATTACAGACAACGTAGATTTAGCAAACAGATGAGAAAAGTCTAAGTACAGAACATGGAGAATCAATAACATTTAGCACGGTTCATAGCAACAGTTTCCCACTGAGGATGGGCAAACATTTGTCATAAAAAAACAGTAGAGCTTTTATTATTTTTATCCCTTTTGCATAGTAACCAGATTCATGGGAGCAATACCAGTGAAGTAAAGGATAAATGTGCTTGGGAAATAGTACGCTAGTGTGAGCAGCCTTCACTGCACTGTTGAGCTGAGACCGCGCAACAAAAATCTCCAGCTGTGTTTGGGCAAAATCCGTCGGTCTTCTGATAGCGCCAGGTGAATGTGTTTTTATCTGCAGCCACCAACACATGAAAAGATGTTGGTGGTGAGAAGACAAGCACATCGAACGAGAAAGACAGTCAAAGTTGACAATGTGTCTAGAATTAGTTATTACAGGCAGTTCCTCAGAAACTAATTGTTATAGCAACTTTCTTTAGTCAATCTGCGTGAGAAAAGAAAAAGGAAAAGTATGAGATTCAGAAGAGTTCACAAGTATATTTCTAGAATATTTAAAAACTAAAAATTGGGCAAAGAGCAGCCGTGCTGTCTGAGGTTCAGAAAAATATGTATTTTAAATTTGCAATCTTTTTTTGGTGTTCAGACATTCTGACTTGCCGTTGTTAACGGCAAAAATAAAGCCAACTTTGGCCGTCTGCTGCTAACAGTGTAGCAAATTGTAGTTTACAGTTTTGAACTGCAGCTAAATGTAGTTAATTATAACTGTCTGTAGCGAACCATGAAGTTATTCGTAGAAGCCTCTGAGAAGAAAATGTGCCTGAATGCTAAAAATAATTTTTTATGAACTCGCTAAAGAGTTAAATAAATGGAGCTAAACGTGTAGCTAACTGTAAACAAAATTAATTGTTTGACTGTGCTAACCTGTAGCTGAAAGCGTTGTAAACTGGAGCTAACAGAGGCTAAAAGTGAAACTAGTTATAGTTAATTGTATCTTTCTCTCAGTAATTGTATCCTTTAATGAAAGAATGTAGTTAGCTACACCTAGCTATGAAGCATCGCTAACTAAAAGAGTAGGTAACTGTTGTTAATTGTATAAACACCATAGCTAAGTGTAGCCAAAACTATAATATTTAAACTGTTCCGATAAGAACAGCTACAAGTGTAACTATCTACTCTAGAGTATGTAGCTACCTCTGGCTAAGTGTGGCCAGCTGTAAATTCATTTGTCGCTAATTTTAGCCAAGTGTAATTGGGCTGTAGCCAAGAGCACAGCAACATGTCAAGAAAGTTTAACACTCAGAAAAGAAAGCTAATTGGTGTTAGCTTCAGTATTAAAAGCTGAATGATCTCATGACAGAAGTAGGTTTCTGGGATGATGATAATTCTCAGGCTGGATTTAATGAAGCTGCCATGTCTGATATGTCTGACATGCAAGATATTTTACTAAATTAATAAAAAAAATAATAGCTTGTGCAATGGAAGGAAGGTGTAGGAAAGAAAACAATAGAAAGATGTCAAATTATCAATTTGTTCTGGGTCCATCGTTGTTTTTGTTTCAAATGTATAAATTCTCCATATCGCTCCGAGATATGGAGAAATATCCAAGAGGAAGTTGTTGAAACTTATCAAACTTTCTGTGCACAAAGCTGGCAAAAGCAAACAACTTCCAAAGTACAAGCAACTACAGCGAGGTCACTTGGAGAGAAAAAAAGAGCCAGACAGAAAGCTCAACGGAGACGCACTGCAGTTGGAGAGTGGAAAGATAAAAACTGAGGGACACAGATGTATTATTTGGCAAAGAAGAGGATGCTGACAGCCAGATGAAGAGTCACTGCGCTCTCTCATCACCCAGTTTTTGACGCATTGTTTACACAACTCCACTTCTTAAGTGGAAAAGAAGGAGTTTGTGGAAAGAAATATAAGCATGGGAGGAAGTGTTTCAGTCCGTTAGAAGAGCGTTTATGAGCTTGAAAATCTATTTACACTGAACGTTTTCCACATTTTTCATGCTCAAAACAAAAAGTGGTGCATAAAGAAAACCAAAAACCACAATTCCGTTGTATGTTTATTTAGGCTTATCAAAAGTTCAATTCTGCCCTAATTTTAATATTTTTGGTGCCATTTACACTTTAATGACTTCTACTTCAAAAATATATACCAATTAGCTTTAGTCAAATCATAAAAACACATAAAAACCACAATATTAAGTGACATATATGAAAGAGTGCATCACTCTCAGGGGCCTCCTCATCCAACATCAGTGTCTGACCTCAGATATGCACTTCTATGGTCAGGAAATCCCATAAACCAGGAAGCTATTCCTGCAGCTGGAACACAGAGACATCACTCACTCTTCTGGTCTGTATTATAATGTAATCGGTGTAATTCTTTGCCTCAAAATGATGACTATCAGTTTTTTTCCCCTGAAGGGGATTGTTATATTTCACCTTTTAGCTTTAGATATACAATTTTGTGGAAGGTGAAGCATTTTTCCTTCACATCTAATTAAAATCTCTCGACTTGAATTAAAAAGGAGGTAGTAGCAAGGCCAAGTGGCTTGAAAAACATGGCTTGATTTCAGGAGTTTGTGTCTCAAGCATAGTGAAAACTCTACAGGACTCTCCAGCTCAGGATTTCAAAAAGCCATTCGGGTTTATGAGATGTCTGGCCTGTTACCATTTTTATTTGAATTCCTATGAAACCTCTGTTCAGTGCATGAAACAACTTCATAACTTGAAAATTGCACTTTTACAGCAGCATCACTCGACCGGTCCTAGACTTTTATTCTTTTATATCATTTCGCCAAGGTTTAATTAACTCAATGAGGGCTCCGTGTCCTCTGCATGATATCACCCAGAGGAAAGATTTCACAGTCAAAGGCGCTGGATGGTTCTTTAACTGCATAAAATCTCGAAATACTCCATCCATCATCTATCTACTCATCCGTCTATCTCTATACACAAGTCTGAGCCTCGCACAAGTTGTACGCATTGGTTTTTCATTATAATAAGTAATGGGAGTGGTCCCCCATCCTTAAAATGCCATTAGCCCCTGCTTAGCCCTCTCGCATCCTCCCCCCTTCGCCCTTCCTGAACCAAGAGCCAAGCGCCGTGATTAGCTTTATGGAGCTTGGACCGAAAGGCAGAGACGAAAACACTGCAAATGATATTACTGTGAGCCTGAATAGGCGTACGACGCATCACATTATCGTCTTCCTGCATGGAGATGAGCGGGAGCCCATGAAACGTGGGGATCTGCATTGCTGAGCACCGTAACCGACTCGGTGGAGTGGAGGCAGAGGGAGTGGAGGGAGGGGTTTGACTATCTTTCACCCCGATGGGAGATGTACAACAGCAGGCTGCGGTGAAAGAGGATCCCAGAGTCGGTTTACCTGCAGGAAACAACGGACGGAGTTCTGACTTGCTGATGAGCGCAGGATGCTCTGGGATTGCCGGGGGAGAGGAAAACATCTAGTGAAGCTGCTGGAGTTCTAAGTACAGTAGTTAAGATAATTAACCCAACTGGACAAGGGCCCACAGCATGACAGAGCCTCCGTTGTGCTTAACAGTAGGGTTTGGGTGCATTTTCACTAGGGCTGCACTGATTTTCTTAATTTTTGGAGAGCGCTGATTGGCCGATACTTACATGTGAAGCTGATATTTTCCCCTGATCTCATCTATCCCGGCACAGGTCTGAAAATCTACTAATGTCCTCTTCTGCTCTGCTTTTAGAGAGGTTTGACTGCTAAGCCGGCCCACCAGGTCATGTCTGCACATTTGCAGACAACAATAGTCACCCCACTGTTGTTAACTCATCAGCTTTCTTGCTATACTTAACGACATCGGAATCAGGTCAGGCTTTCTAAAGATCTATAATCAAACTTTGCTGACAAGCTACAATATTATGTTTCATTTCAACTAATCATGTCAGACAGTCACAGTGAAATTGGGAGTTTTCTCATTTCAACTCAAAACCCAGCAGGATTTGCTAACTGTTGCCGTGGCTAGTTGCTATTAGCGTTACAAGCAACATAAATACTCTTTAATCACTAAACAGTATTTATGTTCAAATGTTGCCCTTACTGTCCAACATTTTATCCTTATTCTGTTTTGTTTCATATATATATATATATATATATTTTATTTGCTGTCACTTTGATCCTGTTGCACAGAAATGTACCCAAATGTGGGACAATAAAGGACATATCTATTCTTCTAAAGGTTCAAGACTTGAAAGCAAAGGAGCAGTGGTTGAAAACATTTGCACAGCTCTGTGTGTGGGCCTCATAATCAATTCTAAGTTAATTTATGCAACTTTTAAACATAATCCAATTCTCATTAATCAGAGAGTACATTCATTAATGCCAGTGTGCTCATGTATATCCATGAGTCATGGATATACACGCACACGGCACGTTCAACTGTTATCACTGCCTGTAGGCGTGTATGTGTGTCTTTAATCTGTTGTATTGGTGATCCGGGCAGCATGTGTGTGTGCCCATGTAAACATCTTGGCGCATAAACACCCTAATCTGCTCCCTTTCCCTAGTAATTACACTGACTAACGAGCAAAGCATGAGCTCGCGCGCGCACACACACGCACCCTAAAAGAGAAGGGCAAAGGGAGGACGAGGAGGAGATGAAGGGAAGACACCAGGCAGATGGTGCAGCAAGACAGAAATGTTTGGATTTGTGCATGCACGTGTCATGAGGGTACACAAGTGTAGAAAGAGCGAGCGGCGTGCATGTAGCTGTGTGTTGGGGTGGGTGTGCGTGTGTGTGTGCATGTTAAGGCCAGATGCCCACATCCAGCAGCCCATCTGTAAGGAGAGCCCAGCCAGACCACTAATCAGGCAATCCATCACCTTTCTACCTGCCACTGGTCATTACGCGCCAGCCACTCAGACATACAAACACACGCTCACACATCTGTCAGTGTAGAGGTTTATCCACACTCACACACTCCGGGGGGAACGCACTCCGCTAGCGCGAGGGAGGCGCCCGGAAAACCGCTGACGGACAAAAACTAATTAGGAAAAACAAAAATGGCCACTTTACCGTTTGCATGTTGAGGTCAAACTTTCATCTACACATGAGATCAATCTCAAGCAAATTAACATGAACCATATCTGACATGAATACACTGAAACATTTCCAAACAATGATCTATAAAATTTGGTGAAGAAAAACAACTTTTAGTGTTGCTTCCTTCCTTTTTTTTTTTTTTTTTTTTTCCAAAATTTTTACCGAGTCAGAATTTAACATTAGCTAATCAATGCATCAAAAGTTCTGTTTTCATCTACTTTCTGTTGAAACGCTCTACACAGGTAAATATTTACTGATATTTCCAAGGGCAAACAGACCAATCAGAACCATACCTTTATTGTTTTTGTAAAAGCATCTAATGGCTCCTCTTGCTTCTTTTTGGTTGTCGTTGCCTCGTGTATTTGAAAAGTTTCTAATGTGTGTTTTAAGTTATTCTCATTCTTTTGATTTTTCCCGATAGGGGATTCTGCTGTTGAAAACAGAAAGCATTGGGGACATGTAATAAGCTCCTCCGCCCTATTTCAGACTCTATACACACACACACACACACACACACGCCTACGCACGCCAACATAAAAACAGCAAAGATCCAGCTGCGTCTGAGGGAGCTTTTGCGCGTTAGCCCACGGCGACGACTGCATGATGCGTCGTCTGATCGCTGCTGTGGAAGCAGGAGGGATTTCATCTGGCTCTGAATGAAACACTTTTGACACTAAAGGCAGTAGCTGGCTGCCAAAACATACACACGCACATCTGCAGACACACACACATGCTGACTAATATTGCTGAAGTGACTCAAAACCCACAAGATGTTGAATGTAGAGCAGACACACACACACACAAAAAACGTGAGTCATTTGCCACTAATTGCTCACTATTACAACCAAATTTACAAACATATTGCAAGTCAGTATTGGTGAGTTCATGTGCTGAGTCATGACTGTAATTGTCAAGGAAGCATTTATGTGAGAAGAGGAAAGCAGAACAATTTCAACACTGCTAATGATCTTAGGGGCCAAAACTAGAAGAACTTGTTGATTAGTCAGCGTTTTGTTTTAGCATTTAGCGGCAACAAAGGCATCATTCAAGCAACCAGTGTGTCAACCAGCCAATCAACTGATCAACCAAACAATATTAACCCTTTGAAACTCATCACCTACCCACAATGAGAGCCATGACGGAAACAGGAAGTGAGGAATGCGAGTAGTGACTGCGATTGTTTTCCCAAGTTGTTTTTGCCAGTGTAACCATGGCTTCTACTTGTTCAAGTCAAGCTCATTTGTCTGTTGCTAACCTAGCTGGAGCTCATAGACAGCGGTATTTACAAAAGTTGAACATAGCTAGGCTAGAAACAGACCCAAATCTTCTCCTTCCTCATTTGTTGAGTTGATGAAATCGCAGACTTTGCCTGAATTCATGCCACATCATTTATACCAGTATGTCATAAACAGCATTTCTCCTTACAAAGCATGAAACTCACAAGAGTCTAGATCCTCACCAGTTTTTTTTTTGTTATATGATGGTGGGTGTAAATCACCATCATAACCTGTCATAACTCAGGTCCCTTTTCAACAAAACTGGACCATCACCTCGGTCTGTCACTCCACAGGAGGTCCCAGTGACACTGAAAAGCTCCTCAACATCCGGTCAGACAAATCTGGCCTTCATCTGCCACTAAGAGTTTTGAAATGACCCCTATGGGGCTCCCTTTGTAGGTTTTCAGAGCACATGCTGCTGTGAGGAGTTCAGAGGGCAGAACTACAGTACAAAGAACCTCTGAACCTTTTACAGCTTGATCTCCGAAAACAACGGATGCATAAAAAGAGTTTCAGTCTTTTATGTTTTGACAAACTCCTCAAAGTTCAATAAATTGAAAGTTGTATTTACCAAAACTACCAGGCTGAAGGTGATGGTGAGACTCCCAAGTGTCCACATGTGCAGAGTAGACAAACGTCCTCTATGAGAGGACAAAAGACCTGCTTCTATCAAATAACGATCTAAGAGGGACACTTGTATAATATCGACAGGGTTCATGGCTCCATGTGCTAATTTGCCTTTGTGTGGATATCTCAGAGCAATGTTGCATGTGGTGGTAAATGCGTTAAGCCGCAACCCTGTTGTGTTGCAGGAAAGCAGAGGTGTCTGACACAGCACTCACACCGCGCTAAAGCATCACCTACGGGTACCACGTCCCTTAACAGACCTTCAGTCTTACACACATGCTCACGCACCAACACACAATGGAAATCAGGATGCCACAGTAAATGAAACCCGCTTGTGCCCAGAAAAACAAAGGTCCAGTGCAATAACTTTGCATAACACAAATCATTTCTTCTGGGGGAAGAAGTGGAACTGTAATATAAGTATGTACGTTTGTCTCCATGTTTGTGAGCGGGTCTGAGACACTGGGGTGACATAAAATTCGTCGCCATCTGGTTTTCCAGCCCGACAATTAGGACACAGTCTGAGCAGCAGAAGCCAAGTTTGTCCTAATGCAATAGTCAGCCAACACACACACATACGTACACACAAGCATTCCTCTTGTGGTGGCTGTGGATCGATGGTGTACCTTGTCTGCCACTCTCTTTCACACAAGCACCAGACTGTAAATCACACAGATAAGCCGGGACCTATAAAGTATTGGACCTGAAGGCTTTTTGAGCACTCTCACGCACTCAGCTATACACATAAAGGACAGGTGGATTGGCAAAAGGACCTGGAGTGATAAAAAGCAAGAGAAGACAATCACATCAGGAGCACTGATCTCCTTGCAAAAAAAAAGAAATACCTATGGCATTCACAAAGTAATAGGTATGGCAGAATATTACCATACTTTAAGTCTTCATATTTAACTGTGGCAAAGAAAATGCTAAACATAAACAGAGTTGCAAATTGCATGGCTTTATGATTCAGTATGGATTCTGTAGAGCTGTTGTAGAAATCTAGAGGTTCTAGTGTGAGCAACATCCCCCTAGAGGGGATTAGTGGTATGACACAATCCCTCCTATACACTTTGATCATTTGTAGGGTTAAAACAAAGATGTTGCCTGTCCTTAAGTTACACAAACAACTTCACATTTTTCAGTCAAGACATTTGCAGTCTTTTTCAATTCTAACGTTCATTTCTAGTTTTGTTATTTCTTTTGAAATTCATATTTAGGAAATTACAAGATCACTGTAAAATATTACATAAATCACTTGGCAAAATGACTTTAATTCTCTTCATTTCCATTTTTAAGTGTAAGTGGACTCTTAAGAATTAAGTTTCCTTTATTTTATTGTACTCTCAAACCCTGAAGAACCAAATGTAAAAAACCAAAATGTAAACTCTAAATAATGAAAGAAGTAATTAAAAATGCACAAAAAACTAGAAACCAGTGTCAACAATCTAAACAACAAACTGATGCTCCTTAACCTGGGTAGTAACCAATATACCAACCAGTCAATGTAACTAAGTGCTAAATAAGATATTATCCATTGAAAATCCAAACACATTCCAACCAATCAAGAGATCAATAGATAGACCGATCAGCAAGTCAATCATTGTACATTTACACCAGAAAATGTAAATGTCTATACCTAATTGCCAAAGCAGTACAGTGCATACTTACAGATACATAGATGTGGTTAGATTTTTGAGTAAAATTCAAAAAATGTGCACTATAGGTAAGCTTTATGAACTCAAAATATCTGCAATATCAGGAAGCAATGGTATACAAGAATTATGATCTGATTTAATTTTATTGAAAGAACTTTATTTTACCAAAGTTTTACCAGACAAAGGTGCATCACACATTTTGAACCGTCGAGGGACACGCCGTTGCTCCAGCCAAACATGCAATTTCAGCTTATGCCCCATTCAGCAATACAGAGCTGCCAGAGACAGCCATCAGCAACCTTGTAACAATAAAAACAATATCCAATAACAGACTCACACAAACATTATAGCTGACATTTTATCCTTGGCCAGGAGTGTGCTGGCCCAGGGTGGCTGTAAGTTATTCATGAAAGAAAAAAAAATGAGACCAATTGTTGTGGAAAAGCTGCACCTAGACTCTTGAAACGCAGGTTATCCACCTCATTAAAAGATCCCCATCTGTTTCTCATCACGCCTTCTTTTCATTTGTTCTCAATAACATTAAAGATAGTATGCTGCTTTACAACAAAATATCGTATCCTCGCCCATAAATCCTCAGATGGTTTATTTATTTAGCAGTTCCTTTTAGAATTTTTCTAAAAACTTACCAAAAATAAATAAACTAAAAGAAGGAAGGCATAAGTGAAGGTCAGTGGGAGAAGGAAGACGATGCATGGATTGATCAATGGGTGGAGGAGCATGTAAGGAGCGGGGAGGGCTGACCAGCCTGGACCAGGCAGCAGTTTCAGCAGCATGAGCAGCTTGTGTGGCAGCAGGACGACTGTCACCACTGCCTGCCAACTGCCGCCATGCTGGCTCCTAGAAGCATCCACCTGTCACTCAAAGCCATGTTTGTTTAAGTTGCTTCCAGCCTGATATGTGGCGAGGTATAGAGGAATCTGCAATTAGTTAGTATCACAATAATCACCATCCTGGCGAGCGTTCAGGATTTAAACCGTGCTGACTCGGTGTCTACCTGCAAAAAAATCTGACAAAGTTGCCAGTAAACAGGCTTGACTAATAGCTTCCAGCACGAGTCGCAATAATTAGACCGTCGAAGAGCGGAGTGGGAGTTGAGCCGGCTTGGCTGTTGGCGCACGGAACAACGGCCGGCAGGGCCGCACGCGTGTCGACGTGTGTGCGAGCGAAACGCTGAAGGGGAGCACTCTCGCAGCCTGTTCTGACCGCCCCACCATCTGCAGGCGTCCCGGGTGCCCGCATGACGGCCTCGCGATGCCAAGCACTTTGACGTGGTTGCATGGTAACAGGTCTGAGGGTGACTCGAAGCTGCTCAGGCCAAATGGCTTCAGCAAAAACACTGACTTCAACGCTGATTGGGCCATCCGAATCGTGGGGGGTGTGGGGGGTAAAATAAATAAATAAATAAATATATATATACATTTTCATAGTTTTTATGAATTAAAATCTATAACCGCAGTAAGTTTTGCACAAAACATACAGCTAATTATACATTAGTTAGATATTACGCACAGATTATTAACGTTTTATGCAAGTAGCAGCAGGTACGCAGTTTAAAGAGTTAATCATTTATGTTGTCTATGTTGACCCAACAATTTTGTCTCTCATAATCACCCTAACAGTTTTACATATCAAGAGCAAAATATGTTTTATAGCAGCAAAGATACTCATTTACAAACAAAACCCCCCAAAAACAAATCAACTCAGTCTAATCATATCAGCCAATCGATTCTTGTTTTCAAACAATGCAGTCAAGTTCAGTTCATCATTTAAATTGGTTTAAGAAGTGGTCTATTTCAGGAATTTAACACTTTTTGTTAGCATGCTAATAACCCACACGTAATTGATGCAGTTTTGAGAATCATTAAAATTGCTCAAGCACCGTAATGATCCACTTCAATTAAAACTGTTGAGCAGTTTGTTGCATCAGCCTGGAGATTTAAAATACAATACTTACAAAATGTGTTTCCAAAGTTTTCACAAGCCTCGTTTGAAACCAATTATTATGATAACTTCGGTATGCTAAGGCTGGCATATTTTCTCCAAGCGGCAGGATTTTAAGTATTTTAGAAGAATATCTTGAAACCATATTTGTGCAAACTATTAATATGTAAAAAAATGCATATCAATTTCTAAGAAAATAGCGTGCTTCTTATCTTTAGTTGTATCTTTAGAATGTTGTTAGACTTTAGGTTACACTTTTAAGAAAGTAGACAGAGTCATATTTCCATTCTGGATTTTTTCCTATGTTTATCTTTGAAGACACAGTTCCTATTTATTTGTTTTGATCATATTAAAGATGTTTTTACATCATCCCTCCCCCAAACCCCCACCTTTTTTTTTTATCTCATCAGAGTAAATCAGTGATTTGTTTCCTTCTCTATTTCAGATTAGCTTTTTCGATTTGTAATTCAGTCCAGGCTAAATCAGACGTGAAAAGTATTAGCTTAGAGGAGATAAGGCTAAAGCTAGTCTTGTGCAGTGAACAGGCAAGAATACAATATCGTTTTTTTTTTCTTCCCCACCCTCACAAACAAAATGAGATTCTCTATAAAATTCTCTTTTCCTCACTGTCTCTCTCCTCAGCACATTCGCTCTCACAAGCAGAGCCGCCTAAAACTAAAATAAGATAGTGAAACAGTGACTCAATCATCCGTGACTCCATTTTGCTCAGCGGCGCCACAGGAAAATTAATTGCGCTAATTGAGTAACAGAGTTCATCAAACTGGTATTCTCATTTTCCACATTCATTAGGCGCCCCTCTTTGCGAGAGCGTCCCCGAGGTGACGCCGTGCGGCGGCAAGAGCGGCAGCCGAGGCAGACGGGAGTGCTGACGACGGGGGCCCGGCGGGGCTCCAACGCAGCGGCATCTGGGGCCCCAGACACTCACAGGGCCGGAGGGGAAGACGAGACGAGACGCGCGCACGGAAATCTACACTCCAGCGACAAACATCTAATATAGATTCAGAATTTTCATGTTTGTCCCATTTGGAATTGCTGCAAGCGAATACAATCCGTACGAACGCACACAAATTAAACAGTGTGCAGAGAACGTGTCACTCCGTCGCAGAGATTAAGTGAGTCTTCTGCTGTGGGTTTTCTCCTCTTTCATGCAGTGACACTTTGCGTCTTTGTGGCTGTGCAGGCAGGCCTGTTTGAAGTCGGGACCAAACCGAATTGCAGCGCAAGTGAAGATGGAACAGTGACAAGACGGAAGAAACAGAAAAAACACGGGTTTCCCCCAGCAGAGGCTGACTGGAGCGTGTTTGCGTGGAGGTGTGTATGTGCGACTGTGCAGCCCAGCGCCATGCGTGGTGTCAGCAGGAATGAATCGGGGCTCCAAGGTGCAGCTGATGCTCAAACAGGCCGGAGCACAAGGTCTTTTTATATTTACAGTAAATATAAAAAGAGCAGCAGAAAATAGAAAACTGTGAGATATAATAATTTTATTTAACAGATATGCTTATGATAGTGTTAATTTGTCTCCAGCGGAAGGCCTTTTATGCATCATTACCAAAAAGTTGTGATGCCGAGAGTTTCCCCCCCTAGCAGGTGCATCCTCATTATTGGGTAATGTTTATTGCCCGTTTTATGAACGCAACACATTTTACAGGCCATAATCACAATGGAAGGACGTTACAATCCCTTTGTACTTTCCACTTTCCAAAATCCTAAATTTACTACAGTAATGAAGAACAAAACAATGCCATCGGACATTTTAAAGCGTGCCGGAAGAATCCAACCTACATCCGCTTCCTTCTAATCATCATATTAACAAGTTGGAACCTACTTGATGATTACGATGGATGAATTGGGGTTTGAAATGAAATGAAAATGTTTCTGAATATTTCACGTGGGGAAAAGCAAATTCTGTGCCAAATATCTCATGGTAAAAATCTAAAATAAAAACGGGATATCCTCCAACCAAAAGAGACGGTCCAGTAATTCTGATCCAGGCAGATGGCCGTTTTTATTTACAGTTCTGTGAAATGAATGAAAAATGATGACGTCAAAGTAAATGTCAAACCAAACTTGTGTTATTGTAAAGTTAAATATGTTTCAATGCTCATAATATTTTACTTTTTCTTTCCTATGGTCAGCTGCCTTTAGAGCAGTCTTTCTCAAACTGAGGTCCACAGACACCCCCTAGTGGTCTGTAAGGTTTTGCTCGTAAAATAACGGTTTATTTGCCCTGACGTGAGCTCAAAATGCGCCGCTACAGTTAGCTTACCAAAACGAAACGACTAAAACGAAAACCTGGAGATGCCACTGGAAAGTTTCTCGGGGTGAGATGCAGAACTTTTGTTTTTGAACATTATTACGAAACATAGCACCGCCGCGGACAGGCAGATCTTGGTTTGGGGCTGTGATGAATGCAGTACGATGGTGACTAGGAGGTGAACAGAGCTGTGCCCCATGCCGACTGTCTGCATCTTAACACCTAAAATAAAATTATTTATGGTGGCTGTCTACTGCCTGAAAGAAAGTTTGTTTTTGCCAATGCAACTCAAGTGTAGTTTTCTTTTATTATGCATCTAAATAACGCATAGCCCTAAAAAGATATTAGTGCTACTTCTAGCAAAGACGTTCTTTGATTTCCATGTATTTTCTGAGAATCCACACTTTCAGAATCTGTAAATAACTCAAAGCCCAGAGTCAACTTATTTGTGATTTTATTGTGGCCAGTTACAAAACAGCGCCACCCTTCACATTAGGAGCAACAAAGACAATTAGTTAAGAGACTAATATTTTCATGTATATATATATTAAAATGTACAGTATTATTACAGGGGCAATTGCAACTTAGGTCGTCCGTTAGTGTTTGTTAAATGGACTAAGTGCCCTCGGTTTGAAAAGGTTTGAGAAACATTAAGATTTTCTTCAGCGGTTTTAATTCAAAAATATTTCTGGCATCATTACTAGAAAATGACCTTTGATAATTTTATTTGTAGCATGTATTTTGACAAAAACACGTTGGGGGGGGAAGCGTTTTACATACGTTGTTCGTTGAAATGCGGCTTTCTGTAAAACGCTGGGCTGGGAAACGTGAGCTGGGCTGACTCGGCCTCAGCGCAGAAATCGCCACATCCAGCTCGCTCTGGAGATTGAACGAACGAGTTTGAAGGCATTTATGATGGATTTTCAAGGAGAACACGAAGAAGAATGAGACTCTGCTAAAGAAAGTTAGAAAGCAATAGAAAGACAGGCAGAGAGTCCAGAGGGAGCAGCGGGAGTAACAGCTCTTTGCCGCTTGTCTGTTCCAGTTGTATATGGGGGAATTTCAGACTCCAAGAAACAACTTTAACACATCAACTGTGCCCAAAGCTGCCCAACCCTGTCATTCATCTTCTGAGTGTGTGTGTCCCCAGCTGAAATCAGAGCGTCAGATGTCTGCTGAAATATCACAGTGCATGTGTGTGTGTCTACCTTCGCCTTTTCGTCCATGTGTGGCTGACCTTTCCAGTCTGGAAACGTGTTTAAATACACTTTAATGTATGAGAGACGGCAGTCATCCACCTATCACCCGCTGCCAATTAGAAAGTGTCTCTGCAACTTTGACTTCTTCTATCAGGCCTCCATCCTTGGGGAAGTTGGACGGATGAAACCAGTGAGTCTGGATGTTGAGTCCCCAGTGCCCGTGTCACCTGTCAATCAACGCGGACCGCAACACTCGGACCGCTGGTCACCAGCTCCACATAATCCATCAAACTCGACCGGGCTGAGGAGTTTTTATAATGGGTTGGTCTCAGCTCTGGAGCTAATTGCTTTGAGGGTAACGGCAGGCGCAGACGGACAGTGCTGCTGACGAAGACGATAGAGCAGAAATGAGAACCCTGAAAGTGCTCAAAAATACCACTTTGATGCTTTTACACAAGATTTTATTGATGGATTAGTTTGCCTTCTCCATGAGAATCTATACTGACAGTACGTCTTACTCTATTTTCTTTCTCACCGCCAGCCAAAACTCCCTCTCTCTTCCGACAAACCCGAGTGGAATAATCACCTGTTACGCACCTTTACAAAACGCCAAAGCTAGTGTGAAGCCTACATGAAATTCAACCCACCAGAGTGTGAAATCTATCTATCAACCAATCTCTTGTACTCGCTGAGAGCACTCAGTTTGACACAGCTTGCCATGCAGTTTATTGAGCCTCCGTGAACTTGCATTAGGCCACTGGCAAAGAACGCCATGAAAACAGCTGCGCGGACACACACAGCGAAGCAGAAGCTGCATTCTGCAATACCATGTAGGGCAAACACATAGTGTTTGAAATGTTTCTAAGATTATTTATTATGTTTGCAGATGATGAATAGTGAAAATAAATGGATAAAATAAATTGCACACATGCATTAACACACACATGCTAACACCTAAATGTGATAGAGTTGCCACAGAAAACAAAAACTTTCACAAGATTTCAATCTAGCATCCAGGATCTTCACTATGGAAACCTAACTATGCTCATAAGACCAGATATTTTAACAGCAAGACCCAAACATTGTTTAATGGGAAACAAAAATAATAAAAAACATGTTTAATTTCTCAAGAGAACTTTAAGCCGATTACAAACCTAGTAGTCACCACTAGCTGGGAAGTAATTGACTGCCATTTTTTTAGATTTTTGGTACAATTGTTTTTGGAGAAGTTGACATCGAGGCTAATGTCCCGTCAAGGTGTATTAGCTTCTAACTAGCTAACTAACTAGCTAGTTAGTTCAAACATACCAAATGCTGGGCTGCTTGCTAGGTTGCTAACTTTCCCATCTCTACAGCCGAGAGCAAAACATTAAACTTTTCAGGAGTTTAGACCACGACTGTCAAGTCTCCCATTTTGGCCACAAAACTACCAATTTTGGTAACACTTTATTTGACGGAGTATGCATAAGACTGACATGATGTTGTCATAAACATGACATAACACCTGTTATGAACATGGAGTCTTTATGAATGTCTACGACTGTTGTCATTATGTGTCAATCAGTAAATAATGACACTTTTAATGCAAAGTTGCTCTAAAAGTTGCACTGAAAATCCATTAAAAGTGTCATAATTTTCAAAATAATACAAAGTTGGCACTTCTGGATCACCAGTTTCAACTATTTGACCCCATCAAGACTCAAGCACATCATGAACTAGAAGATGATAGAGCACCAAAATCATTCAAGAGAAGCAAAAAATTGCTTTTGGACACAGATGAACATCAGTGACATTCTATTCTTAGTCCACAGTGTTCAATAAATGACTGATCCACTCGTTGGCAAATGGACTGAACTTGTATAGCATCACACTGACCAGTGAATTCCAATCACACATACAAACACTGATAAGAAGATCGATAGACAACTTGGGGTTGAGTACATTGCCCAGCGGCACATCAACATGTGACAGGAGGTAGCTGGAATCAAACCTACAACCTTCCAATTGCAAGGTTGCAACCCGCTAAGCCACGGTTGAGCTTTGAGCTAACCGGAAGTTTGGAAGTCTTTAGCTGTTGACTCTCTAGAAAGCCGGCTACCCTCTGTGAACAACTCTGGATATATGTTGCTATGGTGCCAAGTTGCTTCCATTTTGGTTGTACTGAACTCCAGAGAGCAATCAGTTCATTGCCAAGCGTTTGTGGCCATGGAATCCAATAACCAGCAGAGGTGAGTCAATACTTTATGCAGCATTTGCTCACAATTAATGATAATAATGCCCATGATGAGTGGATGTAAACTATTGAACCACACTAAAGCAATATACTACCAAACTCACTCACACAAACAAAACAAATTATGTGTGGAGGAGATAGGTTTCCCATAAGAAAGAAAAACAAAACCACAAAAAGACACTCTGCTCAACCTCATATCTCCACTTCAATGAACAGAGCTGCATTTAGTGATAGAGGAGAAGTCTGTAATTCTGCCAATTAAAAATGGCTGCAAACCCAGCACAGAGTCGGGCTGCTGGTGTATTTATTGTGACTTGAGTGTTAAAAAATTCACAGCCCCGCTGTATCTCCGCATCAAGGACACGATCCAACCGCACGTTAATCCTCCAGTGAATTATATAGTGAATGAAAATGATGAGGTGCGCTTGCAAATGCCTGCACTAAATATTTACAAAAGCCTCATAACTGACGGGGAATGAGGCTTTCTGAGTGCGACTCTGGAGGTAACACAAAGGGAGAGGAGTGACCTTGCAAAGGAGAAGGGGCTGAGTGAGGGAAGGCGGCGATTATTATGGTGCTGAGGAGCAGTGAAGGCTAAGACAGAGAGACATTAGAGAGGGGGAGAGGGGGCGTTCATCACTCCACAGTTAAGGCTGTGAAGAAGTGGGAAGAAAAAAAAGATGGAAAAAGAGGCGATGGGCATGGCTGGCACATCACACGTCTGCTTCAGTCTCCCTTGACAAGAAATGCGAAGTTATAGCACAGACACTCACTTCCCCCGCCAAAATTTACCTACTACCCACATATCAGGCAGTTCAAATCATGTGGCTTTGAGGGAAACGTTTGGTTTTACTGCAGCGGAATGAGCCAATGTGTCTTTGTGTGTTTCGGGAGGTTAGAGGGAGAAAACACTTTTAGGGCTATCTGCATCGGGGGACTGCATCAAGTGAGGCGAACGTGACAAGTGTAGCGCTGTCTGTGGGTCTGGGCTGGGGCTGTCAAAGATACGGACAGGCACACTTGTTCTTTTATGAGCGGATGTAGCAGACGTCCACTGGGGAGGAAAGCATCCGAGGCGGAGAAGAGAGGGAGAGGAGGAGAGAGAAAAGGGGATCTGCTGAAAATGTGTGTTTGTCGTATTCAAACCGGCAGATAAAGACGAAACTGGGCTTTTGAAACGTCACAAAAATAGTACGGCGGCTTTTATTTATGAGTGCGTCTGTGAGAGGATGCAGGCTTTACCTCCCCACTGCCCCAGCTTAAACACGCTAGAATCAAGAAATCATTCAAGCAGGATCCGTTCCACGACATGAAGTAGTGTACGAAATCTCACAGCAACACGTCTCAAGAAACACAGGAGCAAAAGATGAATACATTTATTGGCATCTATCAGTATGGAAAAGCCATAACGACACTGTCAAGCATCATCATTTCAGAAACAACGCCCCGGTACACGATGTCTGTGCTCACCAAATTTTTGAAAACCTCTAAAATTTTGCAACAGTATTATGTGGGGAAAAAAAATTATCTTAATGATTCAAACCACAAAGACAATGATAATAACAACGCCACCACAACTGCCATGTTTAGAAGCATGTGTTGTTACAGATGAAAAATGTGGCTATGCTGAAATTCACAGTGTTCCGCTGAGTCATGGCCAGGGATGTTGCTTCTGCATGCCGTCCATGAAAGGATCAAGTAACAGTCTCTCTGCGTTTTAGTGGCCCCAAAATGGTGAGATAATCATTAGACGAATGAATCTGACAGTAAGTGTTGGAATACGTTTCGCATCAGATTGTCAAAATAGCAGGAAGTTGAGTTTACCCAGCTGAAGAAGTCGAAGAAGTCTATTTAAATCATAAAATACATTGTATTATGGAATTAAGATTGAAAAAAAAAACCCACTAATGTTGATGTAGAATGATTTAGAAGTCCACTCCTTGGGAGTATTTCACCCAGTGGGAAGAGGATTTATGGGTCCCTCTAATCTCTCACAGAGCCCATTGCTGGAAGCAGGGGTCAAAAGTTCACCCCTGTCACCCTCAAACTGATGCTTTTCCCAACATTCCTGGTTTGAGTCGAGGAATCTGCCTGTGCAACCCTGATTGAGGGCTCATCAGCCATTCTCCACACGCGCCGTGTTCCTCTTTGCTACGGCAGCCTTACATTAGGATAGAATGAGAACAGTAAAAAAATGTCTTCTTTCGTATTATTTCTCTCCTTTTTACTCCGTCTTGCATCTTTTTTCTCTCTCTCTCTCTCGCTCTCTTTCCAGCATCTGTACTCCTCATACTTCAATCCTTTATTATGTTGGGGCTGGAGCTTTAAATCCTGCTCTTCCTCTCTTTGGCTTTGAATTAATGTACACCACGCTGCAACTGTCAGAAACAGGAAATATATCCCCCCCCCTCCTTTTTTTTTTTTCTACTTTTTTGTTATATCTGAAGCGTGCCGCTCTTGATTTCTGTGAAACTACCAAGCGGTTGGAACATGGGATTTTGCTCCTTGATGTGTTTTGATTTCTAGACATGGCTCTGAGTGGCGGCGTCATGGGGGACATCTTTTATATTTTATACGGAAGCTTTGGGGTAACGAACCGCAAAAACATCATTTGTGTGTGTGTGTGTGTGTGTGTGTGTGTGTGTGTGTGTGTAGTTTGGAGGCTCGATGAGGGGTCATCGGAGGCTCAAAGAGAATCGGCAAGCACTTCTTTGAGAGCACGAACATGCTTGACATGTTTTCGCCAAATGTGTTTTCAACGAAGCAAACAGGATTTTTTAAAAACCTATTTCCACCGGTTTTTGTGAAAATGTACAGCATTGTTTACAACTATTCAAAAGATTTAAGACATAAACGGTTATTGTCAAGATTCGATGATTTCAGACACCGTAGCTCACCAGCAGGAGAACGATAGGAAAACCTCCCTATCTGATGATTCAGGTCTGAGGATGATTAAGTTGGTTTTATGCCTCCTGAAACCTTTTCCACAAGATTTCCATCCTAAAGACTCAAATGTGTTTTATTGGGGTTCTATGTGAGACAAATACGCAATTGATCAATTAAACACATGATAAATTGAAGTGACTTTGACCATTTCCATTCTGATTAATATTTTTGAAAGGGGAATATTGTTTACAGACATTATAATCCATTTTATTTACGGTTTTGGTTGTGCGTGCTTTTGATTTCTTTTGGTTATTGGAGTTTATTCTGGATATTTGTCTATTGCACACTGCAAAATAAATTTTTTTTGAGAAGGAACGCCTGCATGATTACACCAATGTCAATATAGTATTTGAAAATGGTCCCAAAGCAACGATATTATCATTTACCGCGATAATTTCTGGGAGAATTTATCATCCCACAAAATGCATTATTGTGGCAGATCTACAAACAAACACAAAGTAGTGAATAATTATGAAGTGACAGGAGATCCATTTGAAGTCAGTACTATGATGGTTGTAAACATCATGATGCTGCCACCACCATGCTTTACTGCAGGATGATGTGTTCCTGGAAAAGGATTCTGCATGAAATCCAGAAAATCCAGTTTTGGTCTCATCGTTCACCTGAAGAACATTTACATTTAGACATGTGACTACAAGATTCTGTATTCGTTAAGCCTATAACTACAAAAGGGGGATGTGTTGGTCCAAGACTTTTCCCTCAAATTGATCCCCCACATTCTGCAATAAAAGCCGCACCACGTCCTCACGGATTCAATCCTAAAAAGTCATAAACTATTAAAAATCCCCGCATCTTAGTCGCTGCGTCGCAAAGCCTCTCGGAAAAGAAACATGTGCACTAGTTCTGCAGTCTGCAGAATTTCTGCATCTTTATCTCTGCGGACTTCGTTCAGAAGACGAAGGGGAGGGCTGGGGGAGAGAAAAATCTGTGGTAATCCAGAGATTCATGAAGGAGAGCCTGTGTTTGATGCCGAAGGCTCGCAAACATCATATATACAGCATGAATCACCATCATTAAACATTCATGACAGAGGTTCAAGCTCTCAAAGAAGATGTTATTTGTGGCAAATATTTAAAACAAAAGTAAGCATACCATACGGCAGGATTTTCATTTAATTTGGGCTTAGTGTCTGCTAGGGAGAGTTGTAATTAACTTCATGAAATGATCTACAAAAATCAGACAGCTTAAAAATATGGAAATGTTAGTAATTCAGAGCAAACACTAGTTTCCTTCCACTGTATTTGATTAAAACCGGCAACAAGGAGATGAAACTAAAATACAGATTAAACGGCTGAGTTCATCTGCTACATTTATTTAATGTAGTTCAAAGATTTGATCCAGGATTTCAGATGTGAGTGTTGAGAAGACAAGGGTCTTATGGAAGTACGCAGTAAAACATGTCCATGCCCCTGCTGGTACGCTAGCGTATGAGAATGTTTCCTCACCATAGGCAAAGCAGAGACTTGGAATTGATTTTTCTCTTCTTTGATGCCTCCTTCGTCCCGTCCGCATCTCTGAGCTGTTTGGGAACGGCTGACGTCCGCCCAGAGTTGTCTAAAGATCACACGGATTCTGTCCGGAATGTTTCAGGAAATGGACTTCAAGAGGACTCGCGTTCGAGAGTCTTGTTCCGAGCACATTTGAACAACTGCTATTCAAATATCCCAACAAATATCTGGTAAAAAACGAAGATGTGATGATCTTTGATTTTGCTGCAGAGCAAAATCATGCAGTTTCATCCTGCATGAAACTAACAGTGAAATTCAAAGTTGGTCGATTCAGTGATTAGTTCAGCTAATAATTATCTGACCACTAGGGGGCGCCTAAAGGTCATTAACTGACAGAAAACTAAAAGTTAATATCCTGATCCAGCAACACACTGATTTCCACACACTTGATGCCAATACACACACACTATTCACAACAGGAAGGCATCAGAAGAGTGTCTGGGTTTCAAATATGTGACAAGACTTGACGTTCCACAAAAATCCACTTCATATCCTCATATTTAAACGAACGTTACATATTTTTCAACACGCTAGCATACAGGGACAGATAGCAAACAGTGCAGTAGCAGATTTACCACTACACACAGTTAAAAGCCTCCATTATCAATTATCAATTATCAGTCTGAAAGGTTGGCATTAACAAAATCCGTTTTGATAGTGTCACAACTTTCCATTAGTTAGGAATGTAATAATGACTACAGAAAGAAAATGTTTTCAAATCTTCAGAAGATAGACAACAAAATTAATTCATCCATGAGAATGCAACCATCTTTGATTATTCACTGAAATACTTTCTCACCAAGACTATCAAAAACCTTTAGATGGACCAATAACTCATCTTTGCAGATGTACGGTTACATCACTGAGCTCAAGAAGTCATCTTTACAGCTTTTTTGACAATAAAACTGACCTCGAGAGGGCGATAACTCAAGTTATGGAACCAACAAATCTAGCAGAAACAAAGCATAAAAGCTGCAGAAACACTGGACCAGAAAACAACCAAAGGGGATCGCTTTTCAACTCGGTCAGATGCTCGATCCTGGCCCAGATCTGTAACCCCGGCTGAATGAGAATAACTGCCCTCCCCGGAGGCGCGGCGCGAGCCTCAGTGAGGCGCATACCTGAAGAGGGAAAAAAAAGCACGTAAAAATGTTGTAATCTGAACACTTTTTGCTGTCAGCTGTGTCTGAGGGACTGCGGTCTTTAGAGCCTGCAGGCAAAAAGAAAACACAATGTGCACTTACAGTCAATTCAGAGGAGCAAACTGGAAAGAAAAAGCCACTCTGGCATTGAGAAGCACTCATCGGCCACAAGCTCAGGGTTGGCGCGTCTCCATTCGAGAGCTACAAAGCGATGTTCAAAGACTGCTGGTAAAGTCGGCGTATGAATTAAATATTCCGCTTAGTTATTCTCTCAGTTTCAGCTGCTCTGCAGGCGATGTGTTTACACATACTTTTTTTTTTTTAAGTACACATGAAAGCGTGGCTTGGCTTGAGCTCGTCTCTTGTAATTTTAAATGATAACCTGTGTAGATCGGGAGAAAGGAAGTAGCTGCAACCTGGCACGCTTGAAAAAAAAAAAGAAGAAATTCTTTATAGGTTCCCAAATATTAAAAAAAAACTGAAAAGAAATTGCTCCAGCTACAAAATGTAGCTGGGAGCCTCATTAGATACCAAAGTGGTGCAGTGAACGTTTAGAGAGGAACTATTTAGATGAACATCTCCGCTGAGGACTCGCTCAAAACTCTGAGACTCACTCAGATCAGCCGGCAGCTTCGCGGCGCATCGAGACTTCGGGCCGGAGCTGTCGCTTCTTTCTGAGTATTTAATCACCTCCAAATAAACCACACAGCAGCTGTCGGTAAAATTACAGCGAGCAATGCTTCGGTGTGCCCGTGCACGCATCCATCAAGTCGAACGGCTCGGCAATTAGGCAAAAAAAATAAATAAATAAAAATCAGAGGCAGCAGCAAGGTTTAAATGTTTGTCAGGTATTAATTAATTGCTGATGGAAACATGAGGAGGACGTGGGTCAGTCCATTTGCTGAGGAATATGGAAACAGGTCCATGTGTTTGTCATATAAAGTGCGTGTTTTTGACTGGCGTGATTACTATTTGGGAAATGTTGGAGGAAAAAAAGAATTAATAAAAAAACAACAACATTCTTTTGGGTCAATTAATAGGAATGTCGCTGCACATGCCAGGAATCTGACTGGTGGTTTTCTGGTTTTTACCAGATGCTGCTTTAGGACTGATGTTTACCCTGTCAATGTAAAAAAAGAAAAAAAAAACAAAACATGATGAAATAGTTTGCAAATGTTTTACCCCGTGAAAAATTTTAATTATACATTACCTGTATTCTGTACACTGCTATATTTTTTAACTCATTTCAAGGTGCAACACAGTTTAAGCTGAATTTCTTTTCACATTAAAATACTAGAGACAGGTCAGATTTGAATCAGTTTTCTCACAGACTACATCCATTAACGTCCGTTCTCCCTTTCTTGGGCAACTTGCCCTTGACTCTAAGCCAGGTATTATTTAGTGACTGGTATGGAACCCCAGGGTTGTTGCTTTGCTAACTGTGGACTTAAGGCAGCCTTTAAATACCGCCTGGTCAGGTCGGTATTCCAGCCCTCCCACAAACCTTCCCCTGTTAAATAAAGATAAAATGTGTTAACTGGCGATCTTACAAGAGTCTAAAAGTACAACGAGTTTTTAGACACTGTAAAATGCTGCTGTAGGAGAGCAGTTCACCGACCTCTCTTATTAATCGAAAGTGGACCCATACGAGTTTGTGGTTCAGCATTCACATATTTTTCTGTGGAACGTAACTCCACATAATCACGCAAAATCAGCCTGTGGGGTTTTTCGTAAAGCATTTCTAAAATATTCCAATAAAATTGCACCTTGGGAAGCTGCAATATCTGGAAACAATGCTACTTGACACGCTATTGGCTGACGTCAACAAAGCAGCCATTCTCATTGGCTGAACCTCCAAGACAGAAGATCAGAAAGAACAGACGTTAGTTTGTGTGGCAAAGTTTCCACTGAGCGTATTAATGCACATTAAGGTATGTTTTCATATACTTATTGAAATAGAAAGTTATAAGAGTTTTTAGAGGAGGTCTCAAATATTTATGGATTTCATTATCAATCCACTAACTTTATTTCTATACCACTTTTCAAAAACCGCTATGATAGCCAAAGTGCTTTACATTAAAACAGAAATATGTAAAAACAACAACAAAAGAAGACATACAAAACATGGTTAACATAGTATTTACCATATATTAATGGTATAGTAGCAAAATAAACTAACTTTAAAGTAATGTATAAGAGTTATCGTGACTAACAATTAATGATACTTTTGAAGAAGAAATAAAGAGTTATTTATTTCACATGTCTAATGTGAAAATAAGCAAGGTTTCAAATAACTTATTAAAACAATAATACCAGCAAGTATTAGCAACTATTTCATAGAACGGTGTAATAAACAGTAGCCTCTCCTGTTCGCAGTAAGAAAGGGGACCCATACGAGTGATACTTGCCGTCTAGTGCAAACATGCAGCAAGATGGGGAAACGCATTGCAAACATATGAATGTTGCAAACTACAACACATACATCAGAAAAAAAGCACTGCAACCATGGGAATGTAAAGCAAACGCAAAAATGTTGCAACAACAACATGCAATGTAATTTTTTCTTAAACAAGCCAGAAATGACCACAGAAATATTCGACTCTGCATCATTATGCGATTTTGTTTTAACAGATGTAGTAGTGATAATAGTGACTTTTCATCTTTGAAAATTTCTCAGGCAGTGAAACATGCAGCATTGATATCATCTGGTTCATTTGTGTTATAGTAATGACATATGTATATAACCACTGCTAAGCCTCGGCTTTTTATCTTAGCAAACTCTCTGTGGTTTATATTATTGACCATCAGCTGGATATGACCTTCGCTTTTTCTAACATTTTTACATACAGTGTTAATGAATGCCAACGGAGCCACTCTTTATGATCATTTAAAGCCAATTTATACCTATTCTGGCTTTAATGCTGCCAAATTCTCAGTTCATTGAAAAGCATTTAATCCCCATAAAAAAAGGAAATGACCTAATCCTCAGCTTTGCATGAAAGAAGACAGAGAGCCTTCCACTAATCATTCCTCTTCCACGTTCGTCATCTAGCAGCAAACAGGGATTTAATTTGATTCCAATCAACCATAAACACAATCACAAACCAGCGGTGTTTGTTGAATAATGGCACAAAACGTTCATCCATAATTAGCTTGAATCATGATAAATAAGCCATACATTACTCATGACTGCTGCAGGGAAGCGTCCGCAGCCACATTTGTTAGGCAGGGAAGGAGGGAATTGTGGCTTACCTGGAGAGAAGACAAGAAAGAAGAAACTGTTCATAGGGTCAGGGTTGTAGAATCTATAATTAATTAGTGAGTCCTGCAGACAGTGTTGCAGCATGAGGTGGATATTAAATTTGTTCGTCAACCTAGAGCTGTTTCAACTCAGATCTGTCAAACACAAATGTTCCGGACACTTTTCCTTTTTGCATGGTTTGATCGCTAAAGACGAGCTAAGAGCTGAAGAGGTTGAGATGCGAGGACAAGAAGCGTTTTTGTTGACAGTTCCCTCCCTCCCAGGCTGCTGATTTGTTCCAGTAAAAGCAGTTTTTTCTCTCGAGAAACATTGAGCTTTCAGGCCAGGAATACATCAGAGAGCGGGGTTCAGATCGACGGATCATCATCCCAGCTACGCTCAGACATATAGTAAACACAGATTTCAAGCTCACAGACGTAAACACCTACACTGGCAACCCCTTAAAGGGCTGTGGCTTCTTTGGCTGAAAAATAAGTATATTTCGAAAATCGGAAGATGTTTATCACTATGGGAGGAAAGCTTTAAGAAGCTGAAGGGAAAGTCAGAGCTGGATAAATGGAGGAACAAGGCCAGGGGGGCCTTGGGGTTCCTGCCTCGCTCCCATCGATTTCTCATTAGGAAATTCAAACCTCGGTTTCATCAGCCGGGGTCGGAGAGCAGCGGCTAACAAAGACGGGACTCTGGTTTCTCGTTTTCCCACCAGAGGGAGAGTTTCCGCTTTCCTTGCGCCGGAGATTACGAGATCCCTGATTCGGTCATGAGAGCCGCCTCCTTAGATCCTTTTGTTCTTTCTGTAAACTTACAACCAGAACGGGCCTCAGGGCAATTAACCAGGCTTTCCTGGAGGATTCCTTTCTGAAGAGATCGACGCATCATTAGCTGAGGCTATTGGGTATTTGTCCTGCATCTAAAGACTGAGATCTCCAACGGACACAACAGGCTCCACATTTAAGAAATCCTGCCTGTTGGAAATTGAGAAAATACTAATCAAATGATAACTTCCATTGCCCGATGAGGTACAAAGACCCATGGTCCATTAGCTGCAGATCATGTATGACATAACATTGATTTGAGGAAATATTCTGATTTCTCAATGGATAACATTCAGTACTCTGCAGGAAATAAGGAGGAACAACTCTAGAGCTCGCACTTTATGGGAATAAAGATTGGCTTTATCTGCCAAATATCACATGAAGGGCAGAAAAAGTGTCTGCGGGCATGTTAAAGGGAATATTGTATTTTATTGCTGCTGGAATGAGAAAAGAGAGAGTCGTTGCTTGTGATGTATCAAACTGGAGATCAGGCGGATTGCTGCCGGATAGGGATTCATATCTGTAACATCAATGTGCTGGACCACAATGAAAGACAGCGAGAGGAAACAAGAGAGAGGGAGAGGTTTGCTGTTGCTCAGCAAGACGAGCAAGTAAAGATATATGGAAATGTAAAAAGGCCCAGCTGTCGAACGTGCAATCTCTCCACATTTCATCACTAGCCCTGAAGATGTTACACACTCACACGTATTACTGAGATCGTTGCTTCTAATTAACTCAGTTTTACTAACAAAATAACTGCAGAGGCACGAACATCCACATCTGGGAGCAGTGCATCAACCTGAGACAGACGGTGTGAGAGTTACGGCGGGGAGCGGCGGCAAACGGGCCACCGAGCAGCTGCCAAATGCCACTGCAGGATGGATGGAGAGAACATGTGGCAGCAAAACGGCGACAAAACAGCACCCTGGAATATGCACTGGCTGTCCAGACAGAAATATCGAGCTGAAATGTGGTTTTGGGCTTCCTGGTCAACCAATCTGTCAATGTTTTTTTCCAATTAGCGGATGCTAATCCTGCAGTATCTCAAAGATGTTCTGCTGGATTGAGATTTGGGGAAGGTGAAGGTCACTGTAGTACAGTAAGCTCATTGTTATGTTCAGGAAACCAGGATCCAGAGTATTTAGCAACCTCTGAATGATGTCTGAGCATCATTCAGAGGTTAGAGAAACGGGAGCACTTTCTATAGACACTAAAATATTTCCTTAAAGGCTATTACTGGAGATCAGCTGGTACAGATTGACTGATTTGGGGTTTATTAGTATCATCATTATGGTGTGTTCACAACAAATGCATTAAGCGTTAACCCAAAAATTGGTCCAACGCTTCAAGTTTGACACGTGTGCAATTTGAATGCAGACGCTGGACAGTTTGCTCTACATCTAGAGTTTTGTGCGTCTGGCTTACATTCAAAGTCTATGTGGAGACGCATCGAGGGCATCTGACGCATCAGCTCTAGCCGTTGTTTGTCGTTGGATGCTCATGACGCGTCAAATGCTCAAAACGGTTCAAGTCATGAAACGCGTCGCAACGGGCCCTCGACGCGCCTCAACATAGACTTTGAATGTAAACCAAACACGTCTGACACTCAAAACTCATTGGGTGTGAACACACCATTAGTACAATCTTAAGGATAACATTTAAACACACACTTCCAACATGAACCATTCCAGAGTTCAAGTCAACTGAACCCAGATTGAGGTTTGCAGGCGGACCAGAGTTCGATTCCGCATTCACACCTCGCCACACGAACTGGGCAAGAAAGTCAAACGGACTAGAGGACTGAACAGGGCTGGTGGGAAGGCAGCCTTAGAATAACAGGTAGCAACAGCATTCTACCTTTCTACTTAAAAAAATAATGTGTAAAGAATGTGCATTTCTGTTATCTCTCACCAGGAATATGACACATTTTTAATCTCCTTGTGCTCCTTCAGGGCCAAATGGGTCAAACATGGCAAATCCCTTCCACTCTGTACTACTGGAAACAGGAAATACCTTTTGAATCAGTTGTATTTTCATCACTGGAGTGGAACATATGAATTCTGCCTTCAAGAATCTTCTAAAACCAAGAGAAATCTGATCAGTGGAGGGAAGCAGCAGAGCAGTGCATCCTGTCAACAAAACAGCAAACATACTTCTGGTTTTTGCCAAGACACGAGCGGACCTAGCCACTCCGGACGTGAGTATGCACCAAGGAACCGGATGAAAGGAAGAGTGAAAAGCCGGATGTGTCAATCCTCATCAACGGGCAGGGCCCTTAAGGAAACAGGATTATCTGGAAAAGCACAGAGCTCACTAATAACTCCCCTCATGAAGACTAGCACCTTTATAAGTGTTCAGTAGAGTATTGATCTATTTCTACTTCATTGAAGAGAATGACAAGCTGCCACTGTCACATCCTCACTACAGACAACAGGGTTTGTTTCTACAGAAAGTAGCTGAGGTAATCAGAAGATAAAACAGATCAGATGTCAATAGTAATTCACTTCTCTACAAAACAAAGCCAATCCCAATTTCCACAGTGTAGTAAACCTCATATGTTTACTTGTTCAGTTTTAAGAGAAACGGGAGCACTAAATTAAGAAAAATTATTTCCTTCATTTCTAGCTGAAATTATTCAGCTGTCTCTCTCCTATTATTGGAGGGAGACAGCTGACCACAGAACTGTCCTTCATAAGAAAAGAAAACCAATAAGAGACAGCAATATAAAGAAAGAGAATGGTTAGCTATTCATGTCAGTAATAGCTCAATATTAGAAGATGATTATAAAAATATATGTCCGGGAGTACTTTCCAAAGAAAATAAAACTGTCTGAGAACAAAAAAAATCATTTGAAAACAGTTTAATCATGCCTTAGTCTGGGAAACAGAAACAAAGAAGAACAAAACCAGGAGATACAATCATTTCTGCCAGCAAAACAGAAAATTAAAGAGGTAACATTTTATTTGAAGGAGTTTGCATAAGACTGACATGACACTGTCATAAACATGGCATAACACCTGTTATGAACATAAAGGAGTCTTTATGAATGCTGTCATGAAGTGTCATTTGGTAAATAATGTCACTTTTAATACAAAGTTGTACTAAAATTTGCATTAAAAGTGTCATTATTTATTGAATGACACTTCATGACAATAGTTGTAAACATTGATGAAGACTCCTTAACGTTCATAACAGGTGTTATATCATATTTCTGACAGTATTATGTCAGCCTTATGCACACCCATTCAAATAAAGTGTTACCATTAAAAGCTAAACACAAAAGCACTGAGCCAGAAATAGAAATACAGAAAGTAAAAGAGCAAAATTAATTCCAGCAATAAATTCACTAAAACCTCAGTCCAGGAAAAACAGCTAAACACAGAATCTCTAACAATGAAGTACTTTCTAAAAGCAACACTCTGTTTATGTCTCAGTTTAGGAACAAGACACAGTTAAACACACGGGTACAGGTTTCTAGAGGGAAGACAAATTAAGGAGACAATGATGTAACAACAAGGAGAGTAGGCAAAACAAATGGCAGTAATGCCCCCTCAGTTGCTTTAGTCAAGAAAGGGACCATAGAAGGACTGGACCAGGGGTACTTTCTGTGGAAGAAAGAATGAAAAAGAAAGCAATTTGGTTCATTCTCACTTCCAGAGCCCAGAAAATGTCCAGCAGCCTCCAGCCCTACAAGGCTCCCAAACAGTCTGCTGCTGGGTGTCTGTGTGAGGGATAAGCGGAGGCGCCGTCCCGCAGCACACAAACGCCCTCCAAGCATAATTGCTATGGATCTCCCCGCTGCATAAACGGTGTTATCACAGTTTGTCTAATTGTGAAAGCTGTGATCAGCATAAAGAAAACCCGGCGAGGATGTCTGAGTCAAGCGGCGCTGAGAAAGAGACGCTTCCTTCCGCCTTCTTGCCGTCACCTTCCTCCATTCATCATCATAAAAGCAATTAGCAGAAAGGTCAATGTGTGTAAACAGTGAAAATGGGTTTGGATGAGGTTCCACATAGATCACAGCACCTCTGCAGAGGTGTGAAGAAATATACTGGCTTGCTGTGTGAGTCCTAGCTCGACTTCTAGCTTACGATGACTGAAGATAAACACGCACTGTAAATACTGTAAGACTTCAGTTTTGTTCCAACTCATGGTTAAGCTCCAGGCCAGGCTTGAAATGTCTGCCACAATCAGAAAAAAAAAAAACCTTAGAAGAAAGCTAAAAGTCTTGACTGGTTCTTTACTTTCTATTTTGTTTGCATCAACTTGGACTTTGGTGTAATCTTTTGGTCTTGACCTATAGCTTTGGAGGCTTTCCGAAAGAGTTTTTCTTTACAGTTTGGCTGCTTTCTCGCTCATTTTTAGTCTGGAATCTGAATTTTGTACACTAAACCAACATTGAACCTCTTTGAGAAGTGAATTTGCTCCCAAACCCAAGGGATACCTAACAGACAACAACCTGTTACAAAGACATAATGTTTCTGTTTTTAAGATAATCCATGCAAAAAAAAAAACAATTTGAAAGACTATGATATTATTGTAGCTGCAGCAATTATGAATATGATTTAATTGATTTCCAACTTGGTGGGTTCTTTTGCAGCCCAGGACTTTCCATTTTCTGATTCCCATCCAGTCATTTAAAAGTTGAACGTTCTCATAAAACACACACAGTTCAGGGTCATCGTCATGTCACACTGTTCCATTTCTGCTTCAGTCCACACACTAGACTTCATGTTGGATCATGTAAAGGTGAGCTGGTCAGGTCAAGGCGTCCCGTCCACCTCTACGCTGTACAATCGGTAAGAGGACCAAACATGTCTTCTTACCGAGGACAGTCATTTGATTCTGTTCTGTTCAGAACCGCTTTGATTTACCATAATTGACAGAACCATAAATCCGGGCTTCAGTTTGTGATCTTAAGCTAAAGATTACAACAGCAAGTCCACCTCTCCACAGCTAAACAAGAACCAAACACAATGGAAAGGTCCAGTCAAAGTCTGGACCTGATTCTGACTGAGATGCCATGGCAGGACCTTAAACAGACCACTCAAATCCTCCAGTGTGTAAATTATACGTACTCAAAGTTATTTTTGGTATTAAAGTTAAACATTAAACAAGTGTCAGAAGAAAAAAGAAAAACAACAGAAAATTTTAAGTAGGCAAATACTTTTTTTACAGCTCTGTACATCGCAAGGCACAGAAGAAATCTGGACTGTTGGTAATAAATTGTCTTTTAACGTTTTCCTAGATTCAGAATCAATTTCACGCCTCATAGACGCCACCCAACATTCCACTGACATCTTGGTTTGCAACTGCCGAGATCATGAGGGAACGTCAGCATCGACAGGAACTCTCTGCACCACCCTCTTTTTTCTTTTCTTTTTTTTTTTTTAAAGAGAATCTAATGAAACACACACTAAACAATACCAGGGCTGATACATCAGGTGAGAAAAAGTAATTGCTTAACCTTCTAACCTTCTGTTTTTAGTCTGATTGTGATCAGAGCATTTTGCATTGACGGTCGATACCCTTGGGGCCGTTGCTTGCCAAGGCTTCAGACGCAGAGACGACGGCGTGAGAGGCCAGGCAGTCCGGAAAACCTGCTGAGCAGATTTGAGAGGTGTAAAAACTGTCCGTGTTACATGGAAAGAAACCACAGCGGATAAGTGATCGCCCATCGTCTGCCTTGTAAATGAAAGGGGCTCCGGCGAAGGTGCCCTTCAGAGGCCGGCGTGTGCGCTCGCTCTGTGCTAACGCAGCAGGTGAGGCAGGCAAAGTGAAGGGAGGTTTGATGTCTCCCACACATAAACCGTGATTAACACAGTTGGGTTTCAAAGATCTGAGCGCCGCCAAAGAAATAGGCGCTTAGCTCGGGCGCACGGCGAGCGTGCGCGAGGCCAACCAAAGACGAGGGATGACAGAGGGAGAGGAAAGAGACAGAGACGCTAAATTACTCCTCCAAGGATCTGCTACGTGTCTTTAAATATGCCACATTACAAATCATTACGCTCTATTCATTCTCCCTCCTCAGACAATAGCTCTCACTTCAAAACAATTAGAGTGCAATGACACAAACCCTTGATGAAAGTGGCGCCGTTAGTTAAAAAGGACTGAAAGTGATACAAATGATTTATGTAGAGACTTGGGAGAGCCTTGCTTTCCAACAAAAGCCAATTGACCCCCGTTACCACCAACACCCAAACCCCCATCCTCACCCCCCACCAACCCCACACACCCACACTTGTGTGATTGAACCGTGGCGTAATCTGTCATTCAGTGTCAGGGCACTGCCACAATTTCATTACAATAGGAACTAATGTGAGAAAAGCAATTATTTCACTCCCATAATGCACTACTTCAGCACAACGGTGACCTTTTCCGTCTGTGATTGTTCATTTTCAAAAACTGTTCTCGGTGCTGAATATACATGAATATCAAGGCTCTGAGGACGGAATATTTAATTTCACCTCTTGCCTGGTTTTTTCCCCCTGGTTTTGTGCGGGTGGAGGGTAATGGAACCACTGCTCAAATCAGCTGCAATCTGTGGGCGGATTGAACGCCAGTCAATCAGTTACCAGGTTCGACATGTGGTTTATTACTTAGCTTAATTGGCTTCCTCGTCCGGTTTCACATCAAATAGAAAAGATTAAATGTCAAAAATATCTAGTTTTTTTAATTACGTTTCAAAGTAGCTGTTGGAGGGCAGCCATCACATGGCGTGGCAACAAAACTCTACATGGAGGTTAGTAAGTTTGGGAAAAAGTTTGGGAATTTAAAGAAACATAATGGTAGCTTTGGTTATGGTACACATGCATTCCACCCCCTTTTAATTCGAAACCTTGAAATAGAATTTGGTAAAACTGATGGCTCACAGAAGTTAACTAATTATTTTCAATCAGGCACTTCTCTGCAGGCCTCACAGATTTTATGGAGATCGTCACTGAACAAGTCGGATCTTGGAAATCATGTTGTGGACCCTCTGATCCAGAATTATCCAACGACATACGGCTCACATCACATGTACTGAGAAATTACCCTTACATGTTCAAGAAGAAAGTGAAGCGACAAAGTCTCTCTCACATTCTTGCTGGTTTGAAAGCGCCAAAAAGACCATTTGTACCGCAAAAAATGTAAGGCCTCTTATAAGACACCCATCTGTTAACAATCAACATGACATTCAGCCAAGAAGTGCTCGAGCGAAGTTGTTCGCAAGGGCAATCAAACACTTGCGTTGAACTTTTAATCAGACGCTTAAATGCTTGAGGACTTGTTAGCTACGCGGTGCAGATCTGCCTCTGCTTGCTGCCGTCTTCCCTCTCTGTTTGCGTTGCCCCTCGCTGAGCAACGTCCCTTCCCTCGCTCTCCTCGCCGTTTGATTCCTTGGATCTTGTCAACCGAAGGCCCCCGGTTTGTCCGAGAAGACTCCGAGGCCATTAAATATTCACCCGCTCTCATCAATTGCTCCCCCGGTTCTTCTTGGAGGAAGCAGGGTAGAGGGAGAAAAAAAATGACATTGAATTATTTAGGGCCCAATCAGGGCTATTTCTGGCAACCGCCTTGACTCAGATGAGCTGGCACAGCGGGCTTCACTGTTTGTGTGTTTTGATGTGGTGGCTCCATTAACTCCATGTCCATCCTCAGCTGTCATAATTACAGGCATTATACCATTATGTAGGGGTCATCGAATGCCTACTTTTCTCCTCATAGCAATTGGCCCAACATCGCTGCAAAGCTCAAAGACCTCAACAGATCAACTAAATCGCTATATTATGTTCTGCAAGACGATTTTTCTTTGCTCGTGTCAGATAAGGAGCAAAAAGTTCCTCTAGTAAAAAAAAAAGGCCCAGATTAAAGCTGTTATATATGTCTTCCATAGTGGCTACCCACTTTTAGACCAACTATCAGAGCAGAATAAAGTTAAGTTTAAAGTTTTGGACACAGACTTTCCCACACAAGGCTTGCAAATGAAAAAAAGAGAGACCTCAAACAAAAACGAACGTCTTTCATTCTTGAAAAGATAATTTAAACCGACAGATTGCAGATGATTTCCTTTTTAAGGTTACAGCAGCGCTTCTGAAACGAAGGGGGAACAATGATGAGCAGAAATCAAAAAGGAGGAAAAGGGTAATCGTCTTAGAAACGCTCGACTGAACCAATGAAGATTTTCCTCTTTTTTTCTTTTTTTTTTGCCTGTGGAGGGTCAAACAGGTCACACTCCCTCGGTCCAAAGATAGCAACATCTGAGGCAAAATCACCCAATGGAAACGTCACTTATAGATAAGGACTATGAGCTGCTCATTATTCGGGAGGGGAAAAGGAACGGGCAGCGAAGTGTGAAATTTCAATGTTGATACAAGAGCGGTTCGGACACTGAACGGCCGGCTCCAATGTACTTACAAATAAGATTCCTCATTCGGAGCCAGAGTCAAACTGAAATAATGGATCTCATGTGACGAGAGAAAAGCTTCAATGAATACTGATCGCAGAAACTGCAAGGTGCTGGTATGTCATCCCATCCACCAATCAGCCAATTGTCTGTTTGCCCACCACTGCTGAATTGTATGTTGAGCAGAAACAGTAACATCTAGGCATGGTTTATTTCAAGCGTTAAATTGTTTAAAACTAACAAAAATAAAATAAAATAAATAAAAGTACGACTTTTGTTTTTATTTTGTGGTATGAGATGGGGATTTTTTATTCAGCAATGTTGCCAAAACATGGGTATTTTAGCTTGTTTTTTTAGGGTTTGTTAGCTTGCATTCGAATGTTAAAGAACTTTACTGTTTTATATTAAACAGACATTTTAACAGTTTCAGAAAATCAGTCATGTATTCAATATGTAGCAGAGAAAAATATAGTTGCTAAGCTCCTGTTAGCGCATCGTAGAAAAATACAGGAACATATTGCATAGAACATTAAACATTCACTTAAAAACTACAGAAAAAGTATTAGAAAGCACAAAATTATTTTAAAGACATTGTTCACCTAATATTTTCAACTCAATAAATATGTCGCAGTTCACGTAGCATTAGGACTGTGACAAAGCTAGCTGCTCCAAAATGCTGTATTTGTTCATATGAGCTTATGACAATGAAAATCATGTTTCTAGTAAAGTTGAGACAAAGGATAGAAGTAATTTGTTTCACAGCTGAAACCCAAGCTAAACGTGTGATTTCGTTACAAAACAAGGTAGCATTAGCAATGCAGCACAGCTAGCTGCTGGAGGAAGATAGAAGAATTGTTCATTAAAACTTGACTTAGCCATTGTTTAAATGTCATAGGATTGTTTCCAAGCCAACGATAACACTTCTGACAATAATTTACATATCGGTATTTGTAAAATATTTAAATCTGTAAAACAATAAAATTGTAAAATTGTGACGGCATGTTTATTTGTTCCAATTACTTTCATTGAACAATCGGAATAAATTTGTTCCCAACACATTTGCAGGTTTTCTACATGTTAATTCAAGAACTTTTCAAATTAGACTGTATAATAATTTAGATTCAGTTTTGAAAATATACTTTACAGAACTAACATAACTTGTGAAGTTCAGTTAAATTAATATATTAAAAACAATTTCCTGAACCTAAAGTGAGTCAAACCAAATTATTAGCAAATATGATATGATGTTTTTATATCATATTCGGTCTTAACAATTTTCTTGAGCTTATTTCTAACATGCTTTCCATTAGAATCAAAACAAAGCATGATAAGTGAGTAAATAAAAGACAGATAATAGAAATATGCACCAATATTTACCCTGCAGATAATCTAAAACCAATTGAAATTAATTTGAAATGTTTGATGATTTATCAATAGAGCAGCAAAATGAAAGCAATGACTCTTTTGCTACATTACATGAGCTCTGTAGGTCATGACAACAACGTTCAATAGATACAAGCAACCATTAAACTTTCCAAGGACTTTTTGTTTTCAGCGGCCATTTGTAACTCGAGTATGATATCTGTGGTGACACTCATAAGTGCTCCCTTTTCTTTTTCTAAATGTCAAAATGAACCTCTTTATAACGAACGGACAACAGAAAACACAACAACTCCATGTTCCAGTCCAACTTCAAGAGTCTCAACCTCTGCTGAAAAAGAGCGGATGCCTTTTTTTGCTGCGTTTTCTCCCACTGTTTTAAATGTTCGCATTTCAGCTGCGGCTGAGCGGTTTCACGCTAGATTTTCCATCATCTGAAAGCTATTAGAATTTCCATGTTGCTAGCTTGTAAATGTAATTTTATTTACCAGCCTCTTCATAAATAATCACTTAATGTTTTGAGGGAAGTGTCAGCGGCTGCGACGAAGCACATTCACACTCAGCTGATCATTTATACTTCCTCGTTCTGCTTTAAATGATATTCTGCTTGGAAGCTTATTAATTTAAAGTGATTAATTTAGTTCTTTGCAAAGAGTTTATTAACTTCAAGAGCTTATGCTGGAACAAAAGTCTATTTTAAAGATGCTTAAGATATTTCTGACGACCATAAAAAGGGAAACAGGCTCTTCAAACCATTTTCTTTGTGTTTTCAATGGACATCTTGACAGAAAAGCCTACAGCCTTGGAATGAAAATTGCCTCAAATTTAGGAAAAAGATAATAAAGTTAAATATTACACAGATCACGAAGAACTTTTTTTTTTCCCCCATTTTTTTCTCCGAAGAGTTTTTGCGGCGCTAGTGGCTCGTATTATTTGTGACAGTAGGCAGACAGGAAAGAGGGCGGGGAGAGGGGTGAAGACGTGCGGCAAAGGTCGCCGGGACCGGGAATCGAACCCACAACGTCCGCGTCAAGGACTAATGCCTCCAAACGTGGGGCTTGCTGTGGTGACACAGGGGGTTAGCACGCCCCATCAAGAACTTTTTTTTTTACCCCTTCAGGGGGTCTTTTGTGGGCTCTAGTGTCCCTTATATGACAGTAGACTGACAGGAAACAGGGAAGGAGAGGGGGGAAGACATGCAGCAAATGTCGTCGGGTCCGGGAGTCGAACCCGCGACGGCTGCGTCGAGGACTCAAGGCCTCCAAATACGGGTCGCGCTAACCGCTACGCCACCACGGCACGCCCCCCCCATCAAGAACTTTAAGGTGAGACGTTCATACCTTGCATTCGTATGTAAGGTGAGGTTAATATTATTGGACATGGCCCTTGTGATAAGAGGGGCAGATAAGAAATCACTTTTGTAGTAGAAGAAGAATCCAAGATATTATACAGGAAATACAAGGAAGAACAGCAGAAGACTCAAGAAAATGTTATTTTTAATATAAATTAAGGGGTAAGATTTATCAAGCTCTACCATGAATCAAGTTGGAGGCATTTTGTTCCATCCAAGAAATTGTTGGGTTTTTTTGTAGTTCTGTTTAAGAGAACTGTGGCTGGTTTAATGCACCTGGATCAAATGATGGCTCATTAGAGGCCTAAGAAGAACATTGACATGCTGAAAAGGTTGTTAGTACCAACCAGGGAGAGAACTAAAACATGCAAGATGCCGGCCCTCGGGGACCGACTTTGGGCACCCCTGTTCTAGACAAACAAATCTGTAGGCACAAACTCCTACGTTCTACGTAAAACCTTTGGTCCTGAAAACGTCAAAAGGTTCCTCACAGTTCAACATCCTACTTATTGTATTGAGGCCATAAACTGTAGGTGTGACATAAAAGGGGGAACACCAATGCAGAGGCCTATGAGTGTCCCTATGGTGCTGAAGGCAACCAGAAAAGATTCATTACCCTTCCTTTTGGGTGCCAGCCCTCCCCTAACCCATAGTAATGAAAACGACTTGCATCCCTAATTACCGTCCTAAATCAGCGCTCAATACGCCTCACATTGATTTGATAGACTGCCTGTGTGACGAGCTGCTCCCAGCCGAGCGGAGCAAAAGACTGGCAGCCTCTCGCAGGGTAAATAAACCTCAGGAATATGCACACAGTAAAAGCCCCATCATCGGCTCGGAAAAGGTCCGGTGGGAACCGCGCATCTGGCAGACGCCTACAGCTTCCGTCGTGTCCAAGTGTTAACGCTAATTGCCTAATCACTCAGCGTGAGTCCGTCTCATCAGTGGCATTCATCACTGCGGGAAATTATATTTATAAATACCACATTCGTTGATGAATACAGGTATTTATCAGGTGTCTCGCCTGGTACTAGCTGATAGGAGGATTTTCTGTTGGACAGTGATGACAGAGGACTCTCAGCAGGGTTCTGATTGCTTAATGTTGGCCTAGAAAATCAAAGATGTTTGAGCGGTATTTTGTCAATGGAATCAGGCGTTTCTGTGGATTTTTACATCTCATGCAAGGAGAATCTGCTGAGACAAAACAGAGATGGTCAGATAACATAAGGGCTAACCCTAACGCCAACCCTGGATGACAAGAGTTTTTTTTCCCACAGTTTTTGCAGGCCTTCAGAAAAAAGGAAGAGGGGAAAAAAAGGAAGTATAGGCACCCCTTCATCCTCCTTCAGCTTTTTTTGCCCTGCTGGGCTGTGGAGGAGATGCAGCAGTGACAAGAAAAATGTTAACCGGCCTGTACCTTGGAATAACAATACCAGGCGCTGGCAGGCAGATAGCTGGTGACAAAGCCTCCCCCTCGACTGAGGCGACCGGAGGAGAGGGATAAAAAATGAGCCTGCGCATGTCCTCCGGGCACGACCCAGCGTGGCACGCGCTTGTGCGCGTCCAAAGACAAGAGCCGAAAAACAAATAGCACAAATATCAGCATGCCCCAATGACATTTCTCAGACAAAAGCACAAAATGCAAACACCTATGCGGCTGAGGAAAAAAGAAAAAGCAAACACCACCCAACATGCGCGCCGTATCTTCGCCATTTGTCATTCGATCAGATGCAAAACACGGAAAAGGGATTAAAGTGTTTGCAGCTGCCGTGATGCGGTATCTTCCTTTGTATCGCTACTGATCTGCTCCTAATGACAGGTAAGTACTCTGGCACAACCCCATCACTCGATCCCCGTCCTCGACTAAACGGCAGGAACCGCCCGACACTGTCCAAACAAGTGTTTCCAGAGACACAATCTCACGCGCCGGCATTGCAGGTGGAGGCAATAGCAATTTGGAGATAAGATCTGGGCAAACCCAGGCCACAGTCTCCTCGACATGACTGATGTCTGCTTATTTTCCCCCCAGGGATGAATAGAGCGGTGGTGTGTTTCACTGGCCTCAACCACCAGTAGTAAAATCATTGGGTTACTTTACAGAGCAAGAGGATGGTGTCCCCCTCAAATCCCACGGCCTGAATACAAATAAGGCAACAGAAGAACAATATATTGACCAACAGACGCTTTCAAGAAAAATTAATATAGCGTAAGAATACTCATGGGCCTGAATGCCACTTTCAATGACAATCAACATGGCATAAAAATGTCAAGTGACAGTAAGCAGAGAGGTCAAAGGAAAACGGAACGACTGGACATCCATACTAATAAAAAAAACGCACAACAGATCATTTAGGATGAGAAGGACAAGATAAAACAGTCTTTAAGTTGAGTTTATTGAAAGGAACACCTGTCAAATCAATGATTTAAGACAAAGTTTCTTGGCTTCAGATCGGGAAAGAGTTGTTTTTTTATGCAATTGGGGTCAAAACGTAACTCCAAAACCTGGGAGGAATTTCGGATATCGCCAATATGGCAATAGAGGGATTCACATTGAATGTTACAGGTAGGTGGAAGTGGACTTTAGCAGAAGTCCACCTGTGATACTTACATCTGACTTAACGTTATTTCAGATCATTAATTAAGTTCAATGTAGTGTCAGTCACTGTACGTACCTTATCGCTGGTGAAAAACTTGGGTACAGTTCACATTTTACCCAGTAGAACCTAAATAGGAAACCTCGGGTTCACAACTAGCTAGAAGTCCTCTCTGTTTTGTGTCACTTTTTAAACTTGCACTACCAAACGCTGAGAAGCACACTTGGTTCCACACATTAATGTTCTGCATGTGTTCAGAAGGAAAACAGCGGCGTATTGTTTGGTACATAAGTTTACTGAACTGACAGGGCTGTACTGGATTGTCAGAATATCCCACATTTTGATCCATTTCCAAAAGTCCAAACACCACAATAGATACCCAGTACAATTTAATATATACCAATCAATCATAAGATTATGACCATCACAGTAAATAGCATGCTGATCCCCATTTTGCTGCCCAAACAGACAAACTGTCAAGAAATTGACTCGACCCATGAAGGGGCGCTGTGGTTTCTGGCATTCAGATGTTAGCAGCTGTAGGTTGTGAGGTGAGCTCTTTAGTAGTTGTACTTGTTTGTTCAACCCGTTTTAGATGGATTTTCCACTGGACTGAGATCTGGAAATCTTGGATGCCAATGCAACACCTTGCATCCATGGATTGGATGATGGTGCTAAATTCGGCCATACTGGCAATACTGAACGTTTAACAAAAATACTTCTTTTCCAGGATGAAATTGTCTAATTTTGGTGAGCATTCTCAGTTTTCTGTTCTGCTGCTGCAGGCAGTCTCCCTTAGGGCCTGACAAAGTGCGTTTCCAGAGATGGCATTCCATATATCATTGTTGTGACTGTTGATTATATCAGCTATCTACCCGTCATCCTCTGACCTCTCACTCCAACCTTGTACTTCTTATGGTGCCACAAATCTGGACAATGTCTTGTTTAAAAAAGTGATTTTGACTCAATGGCCAGTTTCAGTCATTGCCCTGACAGTGTAACGATTGTGTTCCCCACTGCTAGTTGACATCAATTCCCTCTGCATTATCATGGATGATTTGAAACATTCCAACAACAGATGGGAAGACCTAGCTATAAGACTGCTATAGATGAATAAAATACAGCAGCTTTTGATAAAATAAAAAAGGTAAACAGCCTGAGGCGGTAGAAAATGTTGGCTCTGTAAATCATGTGGAAGGAGGGGGGGGAGCACAGAAACTGCTCCATCAACAAACTCTATGATAAACATGGAATTTTATTGAGAGAGGGAAGATGGGGGACAGATAGCAAAAAACAACTTTCTCTCCCTTTGATAAGGGTTGTCGGTTGTTTCCCGAAGCGAGCTGAAACTATCTTGTGGTTGTGCTTTCACAAATCAATTTATCTGCATATGTTTTGTGCACAGAAGCTGCTATTCCTGGTTCATTTGTGCCCATGCAAGACAAATGACAGAGCAGAGCTCAAAAAGGGAGGGTCCCGACTGTCGGTCCCGCTCACCGTCCTCCCACAAGCCTTCAGAACCAACAGCTGGACTGGAAATTGTCCAGCGGTTCGGGCCGGCCCTTCGTTTTTGTTTCGGATGTGAAAGCAGGTGGCAGGACACAGTCCGGTTCCCTGCCAAACTTTCTATCTGCGATGCAGGGAAACAATGGACGAGCAGAGACAATGAAACGGCTCATCATGCTGGTCCTTGTCGCATCACATGTGTCTTTGTGGCGCTGACAAGGGAACAACCTCTTTTGTTTGTCAATGGCTGCCATGTTCAGGTGCTTCCCACCCCAGTCAGTCTCAACAGTTTAGGAATAGCGAGATGTTTGATCCGCTGCTGCTTCTGTCTCACATTTAATGCAAACTAGTTTTATTCTTTCTTTATTCTAAAATTATTGTAAAGATTTGAAGTAACTAAGCAGGTTGCAACCACTGTCCCTATTCTTATTTACGAATAAGTTAAGCATTGAGCATTAGACAAACATTTGGCTGTGTTGTTTTATCTGCATACTGCTAATCTACACCTAAACTCCACCTTATCCAAAATTAGAGGCTGGAGTGTGTTTCACACTGCAGCCCTTGTCCAGTGCCTAACAGCTCAGAGTGGAGTTAAAAACGACCTGGCAGCAGCAAACGCACGAACCCCTGTAGAACTTGTTTACTGTACATTCAGCAACGTTGCTGAGCAACAAAAAGAGGAGATCTGCAAGATGTCTCCCCCCCCACCCTTACATCCCATGGGCCAAAGTTGCAGTGGATCATTAAAAGAATATAATCTGTGCAGGCAATACACACATATGCACAAAAACAGAGTTAGAGCTCTCTGTCTAAGGTGTCTATAATCTTGGTCTGGGCTTTTTATTGTTCCGCCACTTCGATTGCTTCGACCACAAGGACGAGTGCTTGTCACTCACATAGTTTCCTTTTTATCACAGAGTTGTGGAGGAAAGAACCCTTTGAAATGTGAATGTCAAACCAACATTTCAAACATTTGAAATTAATAGCTTGGCCTTCATATGGCTTTATGAACTAGATAATAAAATAGGATAAAATTAGTCTTCCACAGAAGAGGGCCCAGCTGCTGCAATACGAACCTTGGTTCAGTGGATGAGAGCAGCTGTGGCCACCATTGTTGGGGATATTAAGAGACTACAGAGCAGCTTTCAACATCCATAAAGCTGAATAATATTTCTTATTCACCGCCAACGGTCAACCGGGATCTACTTGAGGACTTTCTCAAGAAACAGTCGGTAATTTTTTTCTCTGCGCACTTCTTTTCTTCGCCGGCCATTTTGTTTTTATTTTGGGTAGATTTATGGGAGGCATGAAATGAAACAGACCCACAGGAAAGGTCTCAGGAGTCATACCTCGGGGTATCCGCCCCATATCTATCGTAAGTCAACAGCTGACGGGATCCAGCAGGTGGCACATTGCGTCTGGAGGTATGTACATGCACGAGAACTAAATATACCCCGACCCTGACTGTAGTCCAAACACCCCACGCATTGCTGAGATAGTCCGCCAACATACCCCCTGCCCCCTGCCGACGCTCTCTTAACTGCTGGTTCTCCGTGTCATCAAGCGTCTGCTTTAGACGTTCACCATTCAGGCATGTTTGGACTGTTTGGAAGGCTATTCAAAATTTCAGACTGGAATCCTTCAAGCTGCTAATGGTCCAATTAACCCGCAGTTCATACTATTTAGTTCCTGTTAAAACACACACCAGACCATCACCTGAAGAAACTCAAAGACACACACACAGTCCTTGGAATAGAGCCGACATTTACTTATGAAAGCAAAGTCATCATCGTTGCATCACTGCTCGGTACAACTTGTTTCCAGTGTAACCATTGTCTAGATATGAAGAGCTTTACAGAAGTTGAGCTGTAGGCTTATAATGGATAAAGTGAAATTCAAATAGATGTTCAACTCAAGCTAATTTCACAAAGGCAAACAGAATTCCTCAGCAAAGTAGCTTTAGCTTTTGTTGTTCAGTGAGATACAATACCACAGATAGTTTGTGTTCAAGTGAAGATCTTAATGTTCTCATTGACAGATATTTCCTGGACAGGCATAAAAACTGAGAATTGGTGTTCGTTGCTGTAGGATTTTAGAGTAATGTTGAACCAGTACGATTGGCAATAGTAAAGAAGCTCCGAGCTTCAAGCTGATTCCCAATAAACAGGGTGCTCATCCCAAATTAGCTGTCTTACAGTCCTGGATGGTTTTATAAAGAATCCCTGAAGGAGGAGAAATCACACATCACAGTGTCCGCAGTGCAAAATTCCAGCATATTTATAGTGGAACAAAGTCCCTCCCTTTCGAAAATGGGGGATCAATTTACAGTCTAGTAGCAAATCACAACCGGTTGTCTTGTAAAACGTCACACAGTGTCACATGGGAGAGTCACAATCTATTGACTTCCTATCAGCAGCGAGGTTAGGCTGGCCAGCAGTGCAATGGAAGACAATGAACGTCTGCAGCACCACCTTGTGGCTTGGGGGGATGAGAGCAGGATGAGCTGCGTGAATACAACAAAAACTCCAGAACCGTTTACCTGTGCTGACTTATATTGGCATTATGAAACTATTTGAGCTCCAACGTTATAGAGTGGAGGACTCGGCAAATTCCTAGTGATGATATAAAAGTGCATGTCTGTACAATTAGGAGGAGGGTACATGTCCAGTAACGTGCATGGAAGGTGTGCAAGGAGCAAATTAACTTTATTCCCACATAGATTTAGTTAAAGTTCAGTTTTGATGTTTGCTTGCAATAAATCTTCTCTTTCTCCAGAGATTTATGAAACAGAATGTGAACACTTCTTCATGAAGAGAAACTACATGAACGCAGTGCCGTCTCTACTCAGTATTATCTTTTGGACGCTGATCTTAGGTTTTATTGAATTTATGCAAATCAAAAAATGGAGGGAAAAAAAATACACTTGAGAAGTTAAAATACTGGAAGGATGCCAAAAACGAAGAAAACTCTTTCTTCACGGCATAAATAGTGTTTTGTTGTGGAGTGAGTCACAGCCAGCGTCCCCCTCTCTCAGACAGGGTCGTGTTCCCCCCAACCCCTCGGAGGCAAGCCGAGCCGGGGCGGCGGGTGACCACACACCTGCTCGCTCGCCCAGTAGCCGTCTCAATTTCTATTTGTTTATCTTATTTCCTGTGAGCCTTTTGTGCGGGCAGACGGCGTCCCTCCAGACGAGGACGAGTTATCACGCCACCGCTAAAAAGACCTCTCCTCGTGTCGGCTCTGATTTGCCATTATTATTATTTTTAATATCGGCACATTCATGGAAAAGATGCTTCAAAAGCAGCCTCTGTGTTCAACTTCCTCTGCTTTTTAAGAATGTAGCACTGGGCAGGCTTGGAATAAAATTTTTAAAAAAAGAAAAAGAAAGAGCAAGGGATTGTTTGTGTTGTGATGAGTGCGGAGGAGGGCGACAGCTTCCCCGATCACGAAACCTGCTTGTATTGGTGACAAGGAAACAAAAAGCGCTTCTCGCATGGCGGAGGCCGGCGGACGGATTGCTTGAGGTTTTTTTTTTTTTTTTCTTTTTGGGTCCGGTGACAGATGCACTCCATGCCGCGTCTCAGCTGCGTGGAGCCGTCACCCTGCTGAGCAGAGGAGGAGAGCAGAGAGAGCTCCACCGCTGTCAGCCTGTTTATCAGCGCGCATTAAAACAGACATCAGCCACCGTCCCTCCATTGTTTCTGGAGGAGGTGTGTGTCTGAGAGCGGCCTCCACCAGTTCTCCGCTCGGTTCTTACTGAACCGAGCGCTGTCACTGCTGAGTGGCGCTGAAGTAGAACAAGGTTGGAAAATAGTGTTCTCTACAACACAGCAGGTATCACCAAGGGAACTCTCTAGTTTTCCACGTGCACTGACGCATACTAGTGCAACCTGTACACCACTACTAAACAGTAAACTTTTAACAGGCAACAGTTGGTCTGAACTCGACCCAAACCTTCCGGTATTTTAGCTTCTGTTAAAGATAACTAGCCCCATGTTGTACTTCATATTCACAGCAGAAGCAGCATTTCTGTCGCTACAAGGTCACCGGGTTTAAATGGTACAGCTGATTTTTAAAAGGTTTTTCAAAACCACTAAAATTTCCTGCTGAGTTGAAACTCCCTTTACTACGTCTCTAGAAGGTTTTTCTGAATCTTACATGTTTCAGCTCGCTCTCAGGAATGTGTTTGAGGAGTCCTGGTAGGGACACTAAATTGGTTCATCACTGTTTTGAGGGTAAAGTTGGCATGCGAGAAGGCCAGAGCAGCAGAGTGCAGGCTAGCTGACTGCTCATAACCCTTCTTGATTTTTTTATTGGCAGTTGGCAATAAACTTTATGGTTGCATTACTGCCACCTACTGATATGCTCATAACCCAGGTAATCTACAAGCTAATATCAGCTTGTTGGACTCTCGGACCAGCACTGAAAAACCTAAAGCAATGCTTCTTGACACACTATTGCAAAGCCACTGATTGGCTGAACCCACAAGAGCAGAAACAAGGAAGACTGTAGATGTTAGCTTCTACCATAGCGCTGAGGCGGTTTCCACTATCTCAGGTGTTTTGAAAATTTAACATTAATCACGTCTACCCAGTCTGGTACTTCTTTAGCAAATTTAAGTTGGAATAAAAGTGGTGGTGTCTGAATTTAAGCCACACTAGGAAGTATTTTTAAAAATTATTTTAGAAAAACACTCATAGGGTGTCTTGATCTCCTCATATGAGCGTTAACATTGCTTCTTGCAGAGGTACCAGCAGCAACATCAAACAGCCAACCAGAGAGGCATCAGAAGAGCCCAGTTAAACACACTCCTGGAGATGAAAGCTTCTCAGGCGACTCAGTGCCGAATTTATCCGCCTCTCCTTTATAAGCCACAGAAAACACCATGCCTTCCCTCCAGGGATCTGAGGGTCTCTGCGGGACTCACCAAACCCCCGTTTTTGTTTTACCACCACCTGTCTATTCGGGGGCCACCTCAAGACTGCAGCTCCACACAGAAATGCCTTTTCCCAGCCAGCTGTCACAATCTATCGAAGACAGCCTGGTTTGTCTCCTTCAGCTGTTGTCGTACGCTCAGAGTATCTCTGCTGAGTAATGATGGTTTTCGCCTGGATTCTCTTCCTTTCAGGCCAAGTCCTGGCAGCGGCCATCTTTTAGTTGGGGGACGCAACATGCGCGGTGTGCAATCTACACGCAAGGAAAGATTCACATTTATATACGTTTTGCCTTTTTCATCATCAGTGGTCACTGTAGTTCATGAAAAAAAACCTCTTGTTTGAGATTATGAGGTGTTGTTCCTAATGTGTGGAATAATATAAAAAGTCAAAATACCTTAAAATGTATTTTTTGACTCAACTTTTTAGAAATAGACAAATTAATCGCAACAATTGTGCTGCAACACACAAAGATTTGGTTCTGCAACGGTTTCTCATTTCAAATGTTGGGGCACAAATTGTTTATTTTTTTAATTTCATTTTTACACAAGCATGTTGCAAGTGTAAAAAAAAAAAAATAGAGGAGTTTACACACCTACTTTTTTATAATGCTGGAATTTTATGATGTCAAAAATTGACACCAGGAGGAATTATTTCAGAATTGAATCTCCACTTAAGATTATTTATGTTTACATGTTAGCATTAGCTCTGCAGTACACCTAGCTGTTACAGGGAGCTACCGGATTGTACTGCATATTTTCTTAATGCAAAATACAAGTAAAAATTGGTTCATAATAAGGAAACAATTAAGGAACAGCTGAAACGCACTTATCAATCATGTTCACATGCCGGAAACACTGCAAAACAGGTAGTTTCTACATAAAGTTAGAAAATGCTTTCTAACTTTTTTTTGCTGTTTTTAGATACTAATAAAAATGTTAGCTGGAAAACCTTTCTAATTTTTGGGAAATATTTACGCTAATGCAGAAGCTTCATTATTGCTTATGTTTACATAGCAGTACTAGCATAGCCTCACAGCTAGCTTCTACAGGCAAAATGTACTGTTATGTTGTTAAATAAAGAAATGGTATGTAGTTACATCACTTCAATAGCTGAGAATAAAAATATATTTGTAGCTTAAACTAATTCTCCACTTATCGCTGCTTAGCATTAGCATTAGCATTAGCTGTTAATGCTAATGCTAACATTAGCATTAACATTAACAGTGCTAATGTTAATGCTAACATTAGCACTCCAGTACAGCTAGCTAACAGAAAGGCAGCTGCTAATAGTATCATGGCTTTTTATGAGAATGAAAACATCTATGTATTTAAGAAAAAAGCAATTCAGACGTCAAATCTCTACTTGGTCCATTAATGTATGAAATAATTTTGCTATTGGAGGTTTGTTGGCTGCAACCTTTATTGTATTTCTCCTGGTTTTGCTGAGTTTATTGCGTTAATGTTAACCATGATAAAGAGAAAACACAATATGATCTCATAAGACAAGACTGTGGAATTTTTCAGTATAAAAACTAAAAATGTAACACATATAGCTACTTTTAAGCTTAGTAAAGAAATCTAGGAGTAGGTTTTTATGTCCAAAGTGTACAAAGTAATCCTGGGGTTATGCAGGGCCAGTAGAGAGATATTAAATGTCCTCTAGTTCTACAAAAGCATCCTTAATTAACTACATGTTGACATAGTAAGCTGTGTTCTTGGTGCCAAGTTTAGAGACGGGGTATCCATGGACTCCAACTGTGTGTGTGTGTTTGTGTGTGTTCAGATGCCAGTTCAGAGGCTGGGTACAAAGCAGGTGATGTCACCAAGAGAGGCAGGTGTAGTGGAGAATTGTCCATCTGGCCATAGCGGGCGAAAACAGGTGCAACCTGTCAGCGGCGAGGAAAAGGGAGGGAGGGGCGAAACGTACGGCGAGTCACAATTTAGCCGGCGATCCGTTGCTGAAAGGCAAAAACAAGGGATGGAAACTGTCATGTCCTACTTCTAATTGCTCAATCGCATGTCCTGGATGCCGTGTACACAAAACTGCCGTTAAATTAGGCTTGAAAATTCCTCCACCATCCACACACACACAAAATTCACCTCATTACAACATGCCTATCAATCAGCCAGATTGTCCCTATTATCCGTGTCGAGATAAGGGGACCACGCAGACAGCGAGGGTCATTAGCTAAAACCAACCAGCGTGGAACCGCCACGCTTGGCGGGACCAAACGTTTATTAAACAATCAGCTGAGTAAAACCTGCTCCTTGTTGCATTCACACACCTGTAGGCCTCGCTTCCTCAGCCCTCGCTGCGTCTGGCTGTCAATTTGTGCAGCACCTCTCCATTAGGCGGGCGCTGACGTGGCAACTGGGAGCCCGAGAACAATGTTGATACTCATCATTGCCGCAAACAGATTTCATGCCGGACCACACTTAACCTGAGGAGCCAGTTTGCCAGAGTTATTTTCTCACTCCATTACGCCGCAGATAGAAAACAACAGTGTGTAGTGGAGTCTGCCTTTTTTACACGAGCGAGCTGGCAGCGGCGCTGCTCAGCTGAGGCCGTGCATCTTTCCCCGGCTATTTCCAGAAGTGTTTTAAAGGGTACTCCAGTTATGAAGTGTGCCATGAATACATTTTCCGGGCCCCGACGCCAAACGCTTTGCAAAAAAGGTGTCGTCTCCGACTCGAGCAGCAGCACTCACTCCGCCATCTATCTTTCAGGGGACCAAAACAGGCACAGCGCTATCAGTGTGTATCATTTCTGCTTCACATCCATCAGCAGGCTGCTGTTCGCACGCTGCCAGCAAGCGTCCTCTGAGAGCGTGCGAGCACTTCCCCTTCTACTTGTGTGCGCTGCGCGGCAATTTGCCTCTGATTGTTTCACATTTTCCCAGAGCGAGCTCGAGCCAAGATGCAGAAGGAACAACAGAAAGGAGCGCACTAACACATACACACACACACCCGAACTGGGTTGACCTGACATGCACACAGGCCACGCACCAAGAGGCCAGTTTTCATCGTTATTATGAGCAGGGCCCAAAGAGCTGAGTGTTGCCATCTTTGACCTCTACGACTGATCCCCATTATTTAGTTTGAATGTCTGTGATATGATGTTGGGGAACAAACACTGCCAGTCCCAAGGCCCCTCCACCGTCTGAAAAAGTCTGATATTGTTAAATTCATCATTTAATCCCCATGGCATGTTTTAAAAATTAGGAATGCGTCACTCAGTCAATCCATCCAGTGGTTAGCACTCTGCCGCTAGTATTCTAATAGCATATTAGCAGAAGAGTGCCGCTAATAACCGGCATTCTTCTGCTAATTTTTTTGTTTAGAGCTAACTTTTTGTTTAGCGCTTTTGCTAACATTGAAAATGTTTTTTCACACTTGGCTTCCTCTAAATGAATTGTTCCACTAACTTACTTTTAGGAATTCTTCAAGTAGTAAGACGTTTATATTCATGCTTTTATTTTGAAATGGGTGACTTCACTCAGCTGTTTCGTTTCCTCTCCTCACGTCCTTGTACTGTGATGCAGCACAACAAATGATGTTTATTCTGTACCCAAGATGCATTGCTGTAGAATTACAGTAAACAGTTTAAAACCTGTACATCATACATGCCAACATCGCTGAATTTTTGTATTTTAGCATTAGCTTCTGCTAAATAGCATGTTGGTGAGAGCTGTAGCATTAGCTTCTGTAAAAAACACTATGTTAGTAAAGAGATTTAGCATTAGCTTTCGCTAACTACCATGTTGGTGTAGAGCTTTAGCATTTGCGTTAGCAACTTAGAGTTAGCACAACTAATGTTTTACTTAGCGGTGCCCACCACTGCATCCAACTATCCGTTCTTTTATTATTTCAGCACATCACATATCTCTCATCTATCCATACATTCGTGATATGTTCATCTTTTCATTCAACTAACCATCTGAGCAGACTCGTTGCGTCCGCTTTTATCAGCATTACCACATGAGGGACATGAAGGACCTCACATATGCAAAGCACGCGCTGTAGATAGCCTGTCCAAAACAGTGGGCCTTTCAGCCCAGCCGCAATAATAACGAGACCTGGGCCTAGATAAAGTCGGGAAAGGCTTTCAATTAATCATTAATCACTTTGTTCCAAAATTAGACACAGAAGAAGCAAACTCTTTCAGAATGAGTCATGGCTAATACAGATTCAAGTACTCTTTAAAGGCAAATAGAAGGCTCATCTGTCCCACAAAATAATAACTCTTGTAAGGAGCAGACATGTATTTTAGCACAACTGAATAATGAATTCACCAGGCTGAATAATTGAGCTTCAGGTAATGATTTTTTTTTTTTTTTTGCCTTAGAGGATATGTAGCGCCGCATATCACATGTTTAATCAGTGAGATATGGCATAATGGTGAGCTCATGCTTCTAATCCATTTGTTAATTCATAATAGGTTCAGTGATTCCCTATCAGAGGATTAGCCTGAGAGTACCTAACACTATGTGCCAGCGAGGAGCTTTGGAAAAGTGAGCTAAATATAAAGCCCAGTCTGGCCGTGACTTCCAGTGACCCCTATCACTGTAACACCACCCGAGCTATGGACTCTTAGCATGTTTGCTAAATTGAACAGAAACCCCCTTCAGTCACTTTCCATTGTGGTCCAAGATGGGGACTTTGTTTCCTAATAAACACAAACAGGAGTTTTAAACGATGCCATATGGAGGGGATTGAGGGGGTTTGTGCGAGTGTGAGCATGTGTGCCGTGGCAGTTAGCCTCTTTCAAGTTGACAGCCAAATAAAGTTAGAGGCAGTTAGATAGCGAGCAAGGGACTCTGCCAGAGGTCACACCGCTTTGGATGATAATCTGTCTCCCTTTTCCTTCCCCTTCTCTCAGTTTTTAACCGAGCAACCTTAAATGGAAACAACTCAAGCTATTTATATCAGCTATGTCTGCAGACACTAAAAAAAATATTACTACTGCTTTGACCTTGGGAGTGACGTCAAACGAAAGGTTGGAACCCATCGGGAGTCCGAGTAATGCTGCCCACTCATCGGCTGACTATTTGGATCTCTGGGGTTAGTTTCACAGTTTATGCAGGACAGATTAGGAGAGTAGCGTGTTTTCAATTGAAAAAATGGCCCGTGTGTGTTGCTAAGTTGGCCCTCAGTTCACACACTGGTAAAGCTGGAGAAACATTTCAATCCATCTGCAGAGACTCCAAACCAGTTAACCGAATCTGTACTGATGAAAAGATTTGTTCCACTATAACTGAGTGAACGCCGTACTCGGGTGCCTACGAAACGGGTGCCTACGTTTCGTTTTTCCTCATCCAGACATTCAGTTGATCAATAAGGCTGAGAAGTTTCAGTCCTGACTCGACTGACCAGAACCCTTAAAACCTCTTTGGCTTATTTATAGAGAGCAAATCGAAGTGCACTGGGAAGCTGAAGCATCTAGGTGCAATGTCACTTGACACGCAATTGGCTGGCATAAATCTTCCCTAGCGCTCATTGGCTGAATCCGTAAGAGCAGTGATAAGGAAGACTGTAGCTGTTAGTTTCTGCTGTAGCGCTAAGATAGTTTTCATTGTGTGGAATAATAAATATTAAGTTATATTTGGTGCTTGAACTATTATAATGGAGGGAAGAATCTCAAGTATTCCACAAATTCTTACATATACCTGGATCCACTGTATTGGCCAGAACAGAAAGAGGAAATTCAAAGCGGTGTCGTTTGCTAACTTATTTGGTCCGAACGCATTAGCGCAGCTTTAATGTTGATATATTCTAAATATACTGGGCTGAGTTTAATTAACTGTCAAGTACATTGAAACAATCTAGGACAGAACAAATCGTTATAGGTCCAATAAAGTATCTCAGCCCTTCCAGACCGAACGGAGCGCCGACGATCCAGCCAAATTTGCAGTACTGTAATTTCGCGTTGCGCTACCTCAAAAATTAAGGAGAAAATAGGAGGATATAAATCTGCCACTAAAAAGTTTATCAGATCAAAGTTAGAAGTCTCCATCTGCCTCAGCTCCATTTGCCGGATGTTGAGCCCCACACAAAATGATTCCAAGGCCTCAGATGGACACCACTGGTCTAAATGAATTTTTAGTCTAGATTGATGATTCACTGGAAAACTCTCCTCATAGAAATTTATCAAACGTTTTGTTGCCTGAGGTAAAAAACAGACGAGGAAGGCGAGCTCTTTTCGAACGTATTCAGGATGGAGATAATCCATCCGGTCCGACAGTGGCGACTCCAGAGTTCATAAAAACCAGGTAATTGAAAAAGGCTCCGGTCTCTCAGTAACTGCAGGCCAGCAAATAAAGAAATCTCCAACGCTTGATTAATTATTTATTTGCCCAATCCTGTCTCTTATTCCATTGTGGGCCTCGCAGCTCATTAGAGGTGTAGGTAGGTACAGTAATTGGTCAGTAGGGGTGATGGATGACCGCCATGTATGAGTTCATGAAATCCTTCCACCCCAGAGAACGGGAACAGCTTTATATGCAACTTTTCTTTCTTGAACTTGTGGCTGTGTGTGAAATCGCTTTAGGGGAGGTTTTCCCTCCAGTTCCTCCCGCTGCAGCAGGATTTACATTATGTTTGTGTCAGGAGATGGCATTTTGCGGGCTGGATGCTTGCTAATTTTATATAGTGGGAAGAGTTTTCTTTTCCATTTACTCCAGGTTTAACTGCTTTCCAGGGTAAATAATAGCAAATAACAACCCCCCCCCCCCCAAAAAACCACAAAAAAAAACCAATGAATTTCTGAAGACAATTTATTCCAAGGAGCTACAGACGAACCCAGCTGGAAAATGATTTCTTCGTACATAAAGTGCCTTTGCATGGCTGGTCGTTAACCTTGAACCATTTTTCCATTTTATCATGCAACCACAGTAAACTTTCATGTGTCTCTTAATGTGATCTACTGACACTGTGGAAGAGGAAGCACATGTGTCTGCAAGATCTTTTATGTTGGCTCTTCAAGACTTTGACCTGAAGTGATACAGAACGAAGCATCGCCTGTAAATCCAAAGATACATTTGAAGTGAGTCCCAGTTTCCTCTGTAGTTATGCGGAGGTCTTTTTTCCTTACTTTATGACAATTTCAAAGTGAAGAAAATGTTTTTTCTGGTCTCGTCAATGGTTTGTTTTACTTTAGGCTAAATTTAAAGATTTAAATCGAATCATAGCAAATTTGATATCGTAGATCAGCTGATCAGATGAAGGAGGAAGGGAAAGAAAGACTCCTTGGGTTGTAAAGCTTGCTGACCTTTGCCTTCAACCAAAACTACTACTACTACTACTTGAATATGGATGTTCATAGAAACTCTCTATGGAAATAGGGAAAAGCTTAAGACAGAATGAGAAAAGATTTCAGTCACAAACACACGAACACGAAAACCACCTGTCCAATTTCTTCCTCTTCAGTTATGTACGACTTTCTGTGCTGTATTGACTTGAAAAGGAAAAGTCATTTAAAATTTGAGAGGTGCTTTATGATAGAAAAAAAAAGCTAGAACTCGCACAAACCGCCACATGAAATCTCAAAGCAAAGCAATGACACGGTGCTTTTTGTTCTATAAATTCCTCCCACTGAGCGATGGCTGCCCCTTCCTCCATGTCCCCTTCTGCCATCCATCATTCCTCCACCCACTTTGTCCCTCACCTCATGAACCCAAGAGGAGCTCTGTCTCCGTCAGATCCCCTTCGCTTCATAAACAGATGTTTTTAACATGTTTTCACAGAGAAAAGAACTCCAAGTGCACCGGGTCATAACCCCCCAAGTCTAACGGGGGGCTAGCTAAAGTCCGAGCTTTTGTTCGGACGGCGATCGCCCCGATCGTGCGTCAAACCCACAGACGACATGGACCATCCGTCTTCTTAATGGCTCTGTCAAATTTCATAATAGGTTTTAATTCAGCTATGTGCCACGCATGGGAAGTTTTTATGATTTTTTTTTTTTAGAGTGGCCCAAACAGGACGATATGCCCTGAGACAAAAGATAATAGCTTCGATGGGAGGCGTGAGGGTGGTTGCTCACATGAGTCAGCGTCTGACTCGCAGACAACTTTTTAACTATACAGTCAAGTCAGACGAAAGTTTTACACTTTTTTCTGATACCAGTTCTTAAACTCTGGTACTCTTATAAGTAGTGATACCCGGGATTTACGCACAAAATTTTTATGACAAGCTAACAAAGAAAGTATTATCCCTCCACCTAATGAAAACTACTGGAGAAAGAAGGATGGTGAATATTTAAAGACCTCAATGGAAACTAAAATGGCAACAAGGAATCAGGAAGGAATGCTAAGGGCTGTAAAAGCAGAGCTAATAAAGTCCTCAGGGAGCCTGCTAGCAACAAACCCACAGGAAGTACGACTGAATGAGACTGACTTGATTTTTGATGTTCGATGGTAAGAGGTGATGAGCAGTTTGAGAACTAGTTTGAATACAAACAGGGGAGATGAGGTATCAGTCGGTCATCACGAGGCTTAGAACCAACAGGTCATCAGTCTGTCTGCTTGTCCAGCATAGGATCACTACTCACTGCCTAAAATTGTCATGGCAACCCTTTTGATTTATAATCCTCACTAATCCACTGAAGGTGCGTTGTGGCATCTGGCACCAAGTTGTTAGCATGTGATGCTAGCACATTTCTTAGCTTTACAGTAACAAAACTGAAAAACTCAGCAGCAGAAAATAGAGAAAATAACATTTGAGCTTTCTATGCTAACATGCTAACATTTCAAGGTAATTATTGGAATATGGGAAAGACTTTTTGTAATATCTATGTCACATATTTAATATTGATTTTTTTTTTATTTCAATTGAACAGAACATGAAGCTATTGGGGAATTTTGTTCGTTTTGCATGCTTACTTAAGCTCTTACTGCTAATAAACAGATACAGTTATGACTAACAATAACTGTCAAAATCATTCGTACTGTCATACTTTTTCCACTTTTGTTAAACTCAACTTTAATTCTTATTTTGACTGATTTGATATTTGGTTTTTTAAAATTTAGTCACTAAAATCAGGAGCCAGGGAAAAAAAAACAGCTTTTGAACACAAAAAGGCCTCAGCATGCATTGCCTGAAAAACCTCAGCGTACAGCACAGCCATCCAGGATGAAACCTCACGATCAATGCGCTCTGAGAGAGAGGTGAGAATAAATACAGGAAACAAGGACAATGGCGGTGAAATGCTTTGAGTCATGGATTCTTGAGAGTTTGTGCTGAACTGCAGCCGCGGCGCTGAGATGGATATAAATCCGCTTGCAGATTATAAATCAAACACAATACACCCACAACACTGCAGTTAAAAAGCCATTATCAAACCACCAACTGTATGTCAAAGAATTTATTAAAAGTCAAGAGTAGGCTAAAGTTTGATACATCTCCACGGCGGAATGGGATTTTTGACTATGTTTTTGACTTCATCCAACTTTTCTCTGAAAGTCAGCCTCTTTTCAGCTGAAAACAAACCGGTTCCTTGGCTTCCTCCCTTCTTTTTGGCTGTCTGAGCTGCTAACTCACGTCTCCCTTCAGGGTCTAAACCAGGCGACCCACCGGCCAGCTCTGTTGACAAATTGATATCTGATATGCGCCGCAATTGGTGCAGGTTGAGAATATTCCTGAGCCTCGGCCATCTGCTGCCAGCTCCGAGCAGCTGACGGATTAGCGGCAGGAATTCTAAGGCCGAACATGTATTGTTCGTTGACAGGGGTGGAAGGAGCTGTGGGTGTCAAGGCTAGTGCACACAATTGCAATACCAGCTGACAAAAAATCAGAAGGTCAGAAACAAACCTTTTTTTTTTTTTCCAAGGCAGAAAGAGGTTCACGTTCTTGGTAGGAGAATATCAAAGATGTATTTCTAAAGAAGCTATGTGCAAGTCTGCAGTGGTCCATGTGTCGACACACTGCAGCCAGCTGGGCACTGGAATGCAATAAATGTGGCAAGCTCTGCTATTCTGGGTGCTTCCAGCCAGCGTGTGCGTGTCACTGCATCGCGCAAGAGGTCCGGCTATTTCAAGGGGGAATCCAGATTCCTGGCGTTCGCTGTCCCTGCGCATGTGGGACTCTTTCCATGTGGGTCGGGTGACGGAGGTGGAAGGTCTAAAGCGAACGCTGTGAGAAGAAAAAATATGCGGGGAAAATGTGTTTTCTATTTTCGGCTGTCGGAGATACAGAGAGGGTTTTCTAACGGTAGCAAAAATCTGTACATCAAAGAAGAAAAAAAATCACAGGTTAAAGAGTGCAAACACTGCTAAACCCATATGGGTAAAATAAGCCACTTTAACTACGATAGTTCTACCCTTATCCACTGATGGCAATTTAAGTTTCTGTTTTAGGACTATGCTAATAACATACTTGGCAATCACTGTTATGGAGTGTCTGGAGATCAAGGGTATACTTCAGTAAATATAATCAAAATGTCAATTTGTTACTGTAGTTAAATTCAAAAAGTGACTTTGTTTTACTTCATGTAGATATTGGTTTTACCGTTGCAGCTCTTCTACCACCATTTTTTTCTTCCACTTAATTTTCTATGAATGATTTTTGTGGCTTACTTTCCTTGCACGTGGCATCAGTGACTGCCTGCCGTACAGTGGCATGTTCGGTTTTCACAAGCTGTGTGATATTAAGACATAATTTAATTAATCTATGTATGAGTTTCAGCTTTTCAATAAAATTGTGAGAAAAAAAACCTCTTCAATTATGCTATCGAATATATATATATAATGATATTTCATTATATTTGATGTTTGTGAGTTCTCCTTACACTGATTATACATTCCCAACCTTATAAACTGTGTTGCCAAGTCTGGAATTTTTTATGTATACCGTCAAGGTTTTTCATGCACATTTTGAAGTATCGAGTTAGAAAAGGTTTCTAGAAACGGCTACATTTGAACTAACGTCTTCAAATTTATGGAAAATAAATAAATAAAAATGTTACGCACTGAAAAAGAGGGAGATGGAAATAAATAAGTTCTGAATCATGGAACGCTCCCAACCACTCGGGGGTCTGTGCCTTACCAGAGGCATGAAACCTTCAGTTAGTATGAACATGTGGTCCATACTAGTTAGAAAAGAGTGAATTAAGCATTTTTTGTTTTGAAAATGAGTCCATCATTTAAAGTTGATTCCAGGCCTCTAAAGACAAACTATAAAGGCACACTGACTTTTCTCAAGTTATTGAAAAAACTCAGTTTTTATTGCTGTTTTCACTCAAAACTCTATACTGTCCTCTGAAAACAGTGAGGAGATATAATGCTGTCTTTCATCATAACCTCGCAAAACCTTGAAGTTCACATGGTCTATTAATTTTATTTCTGTAAAATAGCCGAACACTTTGCTAAAAAGGTGGCAAAAGGACAGAGGGATTGCACTTTTTCTTCGCAGCGTACACTCCGGGGTAATCTTTTCATTCCATCACACTTCCAGCATCTCCCCAAAATAACTGTAATCCTGTTGTTGTTGGACACATCCACACAGACGCCGTGTCACTGTGGAAACCAGTACAAACATTCCCTTAAAGGCATCCATGGCACTCCTCACACCTTTCCGTAATCCACGCTGCCCTATTTTCAACCACAATCTTTTCCCATCGCCGAACCGCCCCTCCCCACGCCGTTCCCATCAGATTGAAACCTGATATACTCTTGAGTGGCATGTCATCTCATCTAGGTCCAGCGAGTCGCCAGAGTTGACCTGGAGTCTTTTTCTCTCAGTTGGTTTCTGTAAATGTCAGAGCATTTTACCGCTGCGAGACTGACTTTATTGGAGATATCAAACTTTAATAAGCAACATGTCTGAAATGGATCTGCCAACACTTCAAAAGTCACCACTATTTTTAAAAGCAGCGGTGCTGGGATGACTCGGATATCTGCTTTCTTAGATTTCAGGCGATCACTTGTTAATCTGTCTATTGAAACTCTCTATATGCTGAATTACTGCCCATAAAAGGTAATATAACCATAAGTAGTGATCTTATTTGGTCCACATCATAGACCAGCAATGTTACAAGTTTGACTCAAAAGTCTCTTTGATTTGCATCATTTTATATTTGTCCCTAAAAAATCTTTGAATATTGACCAAAATGGGTTTTTACCCTAAAGGAGTGGTCCAATGTGGATGTAACTTGATGAACATGCGATGGTTATGTGAAGGATTTGTATTGCAAGAAGCTTTCCCATCTGGAAAAAGCATCGAATGATTGGAAGATCACAAGCTCAGTGCATTGTTAAACATTCTGCCTTGTCACTGGAGGGAGCCACTGAGGGGAGCGTTCCGTGCTTCTCCATGAAAAGCACCCCTGGCTCACTGCTGATGTGTTAAATCTGGAACTCTTTCCAGTTGTCTTTACTCTGAGCTGGTTGAGGCAGACCACCATGTCAGATTCAATGATGGTTTCTTCAAGTTGTTTCTTAGGATGAGGGATTAGCGAAAAGTCAGTGACTCCAGGCAATGGCTTGGGTCTCCTTTGATAAGAACCTTTTTATTGACTGGAATACCGTGATCAACTGAATTGGACTTGATCGTATTATAATTTAGATTAAATTGGATAGTATGTATCCTAAATGTGACCGAGATAGCAGTGTTTTCAGCTGGATTCCATATAGTTGGAAATGATTTATTCCTGTTTAGTGTTTAGTCGGTTCGAGATCAAACTCAAAAAAGCGAACTCTGGTCCGCCTACAAACCTCGGTCTGTGTTCGGTTGAGGTGAACTCTGGTGTGGTTCCAACGCATATCTGAACACTTAACGGATGGGAGACCATTTCAAAGCGGGAAGAGGACTACAACTCAAGGCATTCTGGGCAAATTTAACCAAAACAAACATGCTACTTTAGGACTGGTTTGTGATCTTTAGCAAAAGACAAAATAGAAATTATTCAACCGTGAAAATCTCACTGCACTCCATTTTTATTACTTACATTTTCTGAAACAGAAAGTTGCGCTCATTGTCTTTTTTTAGAGGTTTTTGTGTAATTTCTTCAGTGGTTCTTGGTGCAGCGCCCCTACTGGCGAGGAGGGGAGTTGGTTTGACTCAGAGGGAAAGAGAACCACAACAATTTGGAACAAATTTTGGCCTTTGGTCCAGAGTCAAAACGAATCTACTGGACAGGTGGGAAAATAGCCTGCTACTTTACTCAAGATGCATCCAAAATGGTTGCATTTTGGTGTATGTGAAATGAAATATCACATCCAGTTGATACATTTCATATCCAGAAATGGGTGTGAAATGTAGTTGCTTGTGGACTCAACTACCTCCAAATGGGATCATTCCTTCTGGGTGCTAAAATATTCAGTCATGGAGTGTATGTTCATGGCATTGGCCCTGTTGTAACTTATATTGCAAAGTCTAAATACGAATTTGAAAAGCAAGAAAGCACCATTCATGTTAAGTTGGCCAAACCAGCAGCTTAAAGCTGAATTTAAAGGGTTTAAAGAAAAAAAAAAAGCTATGAAGAACACAAAAATACCAGTGGAAGGCTCTGGTTCTGATGACATGAGAGCAGGCGAAGGATCGATCGTCAAGTTCATGCAAACATGTGTTGAACATTTACTAGACCTTGACCGGGGCCTGTGTCCATGACAGGCAATTCCATTACTCACACTCAGGGCAAGGGGGTCAGAGCGCGATCAATACGCAGAGGATGGAGATAGAGGGATACAGACCGAGATGAAAAGAACCCATCGTGCTTTCCGGTGGCGACCCGCCCACAAAAGAGAGAGAAACAAGCGTGCCTTAAGAGTAAAAATCAGAGTCAGAAAGCATTATTCAGGCTGCTGGCAGGTGAACTTTTAATGAAAGAAGCTAATTCACATCACCTCAATGTGAAATAATATGAAAGAAAAAAGGTTTGAGGACAAATATAGATCGCCAAGTAACAAAATGCAATTTATTTGTACTGACTAAAGATTTTGGAGAATGTCTACACAAAAAGGCCAAATATTTCTTAAAACATGATAGATTGACCTTATCTATCTCACAAAGGCTCAATTAAGAGGGCAGAGACAGCTTTCAGCTGCTTTATGACCTGTTGGTAAAAAAAAAAAAAAAATCAATTCATGAAGTTTCTTTGGTTAAAGAAGTGAACGCATCAAGACAGACCCCAACACAAACCATTCTTAGAAACTCCACAAATCTCATTCTTTCAGTAATTGCATTGTTCGCAAATTTCAGTCAATACATGCAATCAACAGAACAAACTGCTAGCGTGGTAACAGAGCAGGAAGATTCACCAAAGTCAAATTTTAATCTCCCCCTTTCGCTGTGAAACTATTGTTGGCGACGGAAAAACAGATCGTTCTGAAGCTCCATTCAGAAAAGGGAAAATCACACTCCGGCTCTCGCATGAGCCGATAAATCATTTTAAGTTAACCCCAAGCAATGATGGCTTCAGCGGAACAAACGGTGCATCAATTGTCAATATTTTTACAATGCGCACACACAAACAAAACAAAGAACACATAAGCACGAGTCAGTTCAAGAAAAAAACAACAAAAAAAACGTTTCAACACCAGAATGTGACATTTTTCTGTCACATCACGTCAAGTCGAGTCTAGTCTTAAAGGGACAACTCAAGTCTCCGAGTCATCTACGGACCCTCACTATATGTGCATGATTATGAAGCTACAGCTAACATGAACACATTCTTCATGTTTGTTCAACGGAGTTCTGTGTAAATATCGCAACTTTTCATTCAACGTCATCATACCGTGAGATCCGACACCAACCAGCCTACATTGGCAGTAAAAAAATATGCTAAGCTAGCATGGTAAGGAAATAGAGACAGCTGGTAACGATAAGTGGAGGAGCTTTTTGTGTCTCCTTAAGCAATATTATTTTTGTCTAGTTGACAGCATTGGATCAAATTCATAAACACTGTTTTAAAATCCAACAGGGCTGGATTTTAAGCACAATCCATGTTGGCATTTCGACTGTTAATCGCTGACAAAAGTCTGCTAATTGGAGTTAAAGCAGGATTTATATACACCAACTGGCACTGTTATAAAGACTGACAGTGTTTGTAACCAGAGATGCAGGTTGTGTCTATAAATTCAGCTGAATACAGTCGCTTGTTCTAATGCTAAAGTGGATTTTTGGAAGCTAAGGTTTTGCCTTAAGTAAAAGCAAAAATAAGCTGTAGTTTAAAGATTGCATCAACATTTTCTCACAGCCACAAATTAAAATGTTTTGTTTTTTTTCTTCATTTGACCCATCAAAGACCAGAGGCTAATTTAGAGCGTCTTGTGCTAACGTCGCTGGGAACAGAAAGAAACTGGTGCTAATAATTAGATAGGAGAAAAAATTGTTTTGCTTTTTTTTGTTGTTGTTGAATTTTTTTAGCGTTACGTCTTTCCAGTAAATTATCGTACTTGCTACAAATCCCTTTCCGCTGCCTATTTTTTATTTATTTAAAAAAAAAAATCTATTTTGTGGTTCCGATGAAATACCACAAAAGTGTAATGTTTAAACTTTAAATCGTTTTCCCCCCTACCTGCAATCAACAAACGTTTGCGTAATAGAAAAAAAGTTCAGCTAGACACAAAGTGAACAATAAAAAATAAATATGCAAAAACAGAAATGTCATCTTGTTTTCAAAGAGTGAGAAATTATAAAGAAAGATTAAATTGTTTTTTTCCCCCCCTCTCCTGCCCATGAACTGCTACAGGAAAAGGTTTTTTGGAGTCGGAATTTAATAGCACGATTAACCAATTCTGTGTGAACACAGCAATCAAAATGTAATTTAGCAGAACATAAACCGGTTTAGTGTAGCAAGTTAATAAACAAAAAAAATAACTTTTTTTCTTGAAAATTCTCCTTGTCTGGATTTTAGAAGGACGCAACAGTGCATCCAAAAACCTACCCAACAATCACTGCATTTCTGGAGGTGTGTGTTATTAGCTCACTAAATTAGTGGTAAGCTTTGCAGCAGCTGATTACTTAAAAAATAAAAGTGTATTGAACTCCAGTCCAAAGGATTTTAAAACAAAAACCCTGCTGATTGAGACTAACTGGTTTTTCCTCTCCCGTCAAATAATGTAATATTAAGAATATTGATTATAAAAAGGACGTCAGTAGAAATAACCTCTGTAAAAAAGATTGTTAAATAGCCTCTGTTGTGTAGTGTGAGTTAAATACAGGGCTTGGGAATGATCATGGTGCAGATTTAATAAAAAAACAACAAAAAAACTTAGAGCAGGGGAGTCAAACTCATATTTGTTTTAGGCCAAATCAAGAACACAAATGCTCTTAAAGGGCAAACTGCTAAAATATCAATGAATCCTTAAAATTAAATAATATTATTGAACATCTTTTCAGTCCCTCCAGGATTCAGGGGTTCTTTTTGAGATTTCTTTGCAGTAAAAAATTTAAATACTTTTAGAACCACAAAGTGTTTGTGGTGCTAATTTAGAAATATTTGCGCTTATTTGGGGCGGTGAAATGTGACGTTTTAATTACTCGCTGTATAGATCGTTGTCTATAATCTGACATCAATTAAAGCCGAGGCTTGCTTTCTTTCAAGTAAGAAAGTTTTTGACAACTTTTGAGAAAAGTCTGCAATAAACTCCCAATTGTCTGCGCAATGTGTTGATTTTGCATGAATTTCCACAATAATTCTGAAGAAAGTGGAGGGACCGATTGATATAATTTGGCAGTACACTAATAAAAACTGCATTGATTTGACTGATAAAGTAATATTTAAGCGCTCTTAGTGTTTAGTCTAGAATCTAGAGGGCCACATACAAAGCTATGGCGGGCCAGATTTGGCCCACGGGCCTTGAGTTTGGCACATGTGACTTAGAGGAGAGTAGGAACGTGGAGCACAGGAGACGAACAGGAGAAACGGTGAGAACTGATGAACTGATGAAAGGAGAAAGTGACCAAGCAACGAGAAGGAATGACCAGAGGGAGAAAGAAGCTGTGGCGGGGAGAAAACTGGCAGGTTGAGGGAAAAGTGGATAACAAACACTGGAGTAGAACCAAGTCCAGAACACGAGAATAAACCAAAAAACTAAATATAGAGAAGTCAACATCTTGGGCAAGACCTTTCAAATATTACTAATTAATTGAATACATATTGAGCAATAATAGAAGAACACAAACATAAATGACACATACGGGTCATAAGAACATCACTGTTGATGGATGTCCTATTTGAAACTGAATGCTTCATTTTAAACAGTCGAATTGAGACTAAAACTTTGAAAGAGCACAAGAGTTTTTCTCATCCAGGTGTAGTAATAGTAAAATAGTAAAAACAAGCATCCCTGTTCACCTCTTTCCATTTGTTGAATGTATTTCAACAAATGAGTGTAGACTCTTTTTATCAGGTAAAAAAGATGATGCACATCTCAGTTGTTGTTGTTTTGTTTCTTTTTCTTTAATCAGTGGAGCTTGCATGCGCAACTGATCCGTCTGCATTCATGTGTGAAAGGACAAGTGTTCTGACACCGCGTTTCGCCCGGCTCACTTCAGTGCGATCTCCTGTTTTTTTTTTTTTTTTTGCTTGAACGATTCAGCGGCGGACTGATGAGACCCAACGCCGGCGCTTCCTCTGCGCCCCCCTCCGGAAATAATCATCATATAATTTATTTACACATTTGCAGGGTGCAGTTATCATAAATTACAAATTTGCAACGGTACGCTCCGATGCTCCTCGGTTACAATAAATACCCGTCGTGACGGAAGATGAACAACAAGCGGTCTCCGTTTTTGTTTTTGTCCCGGTTTCCACTGAGGATGCCTCAACTTTTTAATGAAGTGCTGGCCGTTATGAATGAGGACTCAATGAGGCGTGGAATGGGGCCTCGCCGTTTCTCTCTCGACCTTCTCGGCTCTGTGAGAGCGGCTGGGGGCGGGGATCTCTGCTTCACTCTCTTGTCTGTGCATTGGAACCTCCAGGAACCCAGAATGAGGAACGACTTTCTGTTGCTAGAGGATGCAACTGGTACATTTTATTTCTCTGTTAGAGATGAAGGCCACATTCACACAGCGGCAAAATGCGACTGAAATCGGACTCACATGCTATGTGTCCGATTTCTATGTTTTTCTGGACGGTGATACTACATTTTATCTGACTTTTACATCCGTGTGAAGAATGTTTCATAACTCTTCACCAGAAGAAGCAAGACATAGTAAATCCAGACATAAAAATGGGAATTCTGATACGTAGAAGCTTCTAAAATAAGTAAAGCGTGTCACTAAGAAATTGAGATTACACATGTAGGCATTACCATCTGACAATATTTGAGTAAATTTGTAATGAATTATGGATTTTTTACAACTTTATTAACATAATTTCATACACAACTGTTCCCTTGAAGTGACGGCTGAAATAAAGCCTTCTCTACGAAACAACAGGCGCAGATCAAAAGTCCTCAGTTTGGTGGACTGGCCTGGTGATAGATTGAGCTTTAAAGTGAGAAAATGATTTATAAAGAGCAAATTTCCCCTTGTTCGGCGTCTACTCTTCTGCTCCCATGGGTCATTTTCTCTAATCCAGATTCTGACTGTCCTCTACATTACTGACAGTGCATCAATCATGGTTAAACACTTGCCCTTTGCCGCTACTACTGTCAGCCCGAGTGTGCGTGTGGGTGTGTGTGTGTGTGTGTGCGGCTGGGGTTCCCTGACCACATCCTCACCCCTCCTTAATCCCACAAAAATGTCTGCATCGCTATGGAAATGTTATGCCGCTCCGCACTGCGCAGCGAGCCGAGGATTAGCATATATTTCAATCGCTCTCTTGTTTGAAATACAGCAGCGGGTGAACACGAGGGCACTTCTGCACAACTCCTGCCAACTCCACGCCTTTTTTTTTTTTTTGTCTGAGCTAATAAAGTGCTGTTCTTCAGGGCGGAGGGGGAGTGATCGGCCACCTCTTCTGCCGTCGGTACGCTTGCAACTTCGTCCTTGTTCAAAGCCGAGAAAACGAAAGAAACGTGAACCTTCTTCCTCGTGGTCCACCTCTTTGTTTAGCACTCTGTTTTTAATGGTTATGCAGGTCAGACCTGTTCGGTATGAAAAACTGAAAACACGACACCACCATTTAAGAGAACAACAAAATGCCGACCTTTCACCCCAACGGAGCTGAATGGTTGAGCAAAAAGCTTTTGCTGTTAAACCCCGTCGAGTTACATTGTTTAAATCACAAGCAAGTCACTAATTTCAAAGTATTTTTGAGTTGATTTCAATGTTTGATTGTTAAAGAGATTCTCTGCTCTTTTATCATTCAGAAGGGGCCCGGATGCCTAGAGAAGGGTCTCAATACTTTGGTCCAGTTTAGCGGTAGAGCTAGCCAGCGGAACACTGCAAACCAGGATACACTAAAACCACGGATTGGTGATTTCACACTCAGTTTGTACCTTGTTCTGCGTTTTGTTAAAAGAAAAATATCTGGAGGTTGTAACAATTAGGTAATAATGAGGACACATATCGGGGTTGGAAAGGGAGATTTGTTACCCCGGTAACAAGGGCTGACAGATCCTGTTGAAAAGCTACAATAATTTGCTCGTGATATTCAGTTGTCATGTGAAAGTAGTTCTGTAATGAAAGTGCTCTGGGTTCTGCTTTGATGTAAATAATGAAAATGATGGGGAATCATTATTGCGATTCATTACATCCGCTTCTGTCGCAGCGGAATAATCAATTCGGGGGAACCAGGTGCTTCTTACAGCGCAGCAGGTGTTAATGATCAAATAGCAGGTGTTTACCGATGGTCAGTGAGCATTGTTTGCAGCAATCTGCCGCGGCAGAGGGGATTTCTTTGTTCCAGCGTAATGAACATGTGGGGCGTTGAAAACGTAATAAATGTAGTTGACAAAGAAAGATGTGTGGCAATTTGTTCTGTATGATGAACTTCTTGAAGGAAAGAGCTGAAAGTAACTTGAAGCACTGAAGAAAACTAGAAACATCCAGACCGATTCGTTCATCCATTTTAAAATACGTTTCTAAAAATATTTTTTGTTTTTTTATGCTGAAGCAGGCATATATAGAACCTGCAAAAGGCAGAAGGACTGAAGGAAAGAAGAAAACCTGGAAAGAATTAAAGGGATGATACAAGTTAGCAACTGGACAGAAGGAAGTAAAGAAGGGCATAAAGGAAGAAAGGAAGGAAAAGGAGATGTGAGAGAAACATGCAGAGGAAATGAAAAAATGTGAGTAAGGAAGGAATGACAAGGAACAAGCTAAAGGAAAGAAAGCAAGGACATAGAAGAAGGGAGAGTAGAAAGACAATACAAGTGAAAAATGGACAAAATTGATAAAGTAAGAAGCCGGAGAACGACAAATGAAAGGAAGAACGGATGGATGAGTGGAAGGACAGATAAAATGAGAAAAGGAAGAAAGAAAATGCAAAGTGAAGGAAAGACTCAAGGAAGCGTAAAAAAGCAGTAGAAGAAGAAGGGAGAATGGAGAAATGAGGGACATAAAAGAGAAATGTGAGGAGGAAAGGACGCAAAAAGGGAAGGAAATGGAAAAAGGAAGAAGACGTGAGGTCAAAAGTAAGACAGGAAAGACAACAGGAGAGGATGGGGGGAGTGGAAGATGACAGGACACAAGGAAGAGAAGAAAGAACAATGAAAGTAAATGAGTAAAGTGAATATTTTTCCAATCATAATATACATATAAATATAGACGGATAGAGATAGAGTGACATCTGCTAACTGAAGGAAAAGTTGTGTTTAACCCGGCATACTTTAAGGTTCTTCACTATCAACCGAGTCTAAACCAGGACAGAGCTGGTTTTATGACTCGAATTCATTTGCATTCAGCTGAATAAGGGAAAGAGTTCCCGAGCTATTCGGCTTAATGCGGTGGTGACCTTAAGGAAAGATAATAAGAACAAATCACATTAATGTAAACAGTTACTGCTGCCTGTGTTTACAACAACAAAGATAATCACAAAGTGCAACATAATGGCCTTGGAAGACATGCGCTGTATGAGTCAGTGGGTTTTCATGTGGGACCTAATAGAGTTTAAATGGACAAAGTAACTCCGAGACCAGATCTGAATGTAAACATCATTAGCATGATTGACACAGTGGCTACTAAAGAACACTATAACCTGTAAGTCTGTAGAACGAGCTTACCTTGAATAGGGAGTAATAATAATAAAAATAGTAGTGTTGTATGAGGTGCATTGATAGAGACGCAGAGAATATACCTGAGGATGTGACTGGTATGGTCCTAACCCAAAGATCAGGAGTACTTTCCTACAGACGGGAAGGTCATGTACTGTCTGAGCTGCATTCCTCTATTCAGTCAGACGTGAAAACGTAAGAAAGCATCATCTAAACATTCATACATTTCTTGGTTGAAACTTGGCTATGTTGTTCTAAAACTGGAACATTAGCAGACAGGTCTCTGAAGACCGTCTTCAGTTAGCAAGGGATAGCAAAACAGCATGAAGATGCATCTTGTCGTCAGCTTCCGAACCAGAAACTACATTCTGTTTCCAGCAGTACGACTTCGGGGAAAATTCACAAAGCAGTACCTTTGGTGTGTTTTTTTTTTGCACTCACGATCTGCATCACAATCACAAAAACCAGTTGCAACAGGAATATGCAACCTGGACATATTCTTGCATCAGACTGTCATGCACATAGCTACAGCAGGAATTATGAGAGAGATGCAAACACTCCAGCTGACTGGTTAAAGCGCCCACAAACTTGAACCGCGCGTGAGATTTCATAGCTGAGACTTCAGATGGCCTGCATTTGTTGTGATTAATTCCTTCATTTCCCACAAACCAAATGGTTACGAGTAAATTTGATGAGCTGGTAGGGAGCCTAGCCTCATTTCTTCTCTACCAGGTCAGCCATCGGACTGTTACTGAGGCACAAAGCGACAGTCTGGCGGCTGTGCGTCCTCGGAACCTTCTCAGCTCAGTGTCACACAGCAAACACTTCCATATGAAAAGCAGCTTGCAATCCAACACAGAGTACGGGGGTCAGCTGAGAGTACGCCCAGAACCTAGCTGGTTAGGGTTAGTTGTTTGGTTGCTTGATGATTGGCCGATGGTTGGACAAAAAACAGTTGTCTCAGCCAAAACCAGGAAATTTAAATCCCAATCCTAACCGCAACTTTAGCTGTCCAATTTACCTGCCTTAACCCAACCGTGTAGTCCAAGAGTCTAGAACTGAACAATGACTCAGGACCTGGTTGGAAGGGACATAAAATCCTACTGGTTCGGCTCCATGTCCCATCTCACAAAGGGTCGGTTTCCTAAACCCCTTTGTGAGGTGGCTGAGGGTGAGGAGTGAGGGTTCTACTATTTCTTTGAATACGATTGTCTTTACTTTGGAAGAAAAATTGATTTCCCAACTGGTTTGTCTAATGAAAAAAAATATTCAGATGATGAATGAATGCACATTTAATGACAAAGGCAAAACCTTTTGATGTCATACCATCCAGGGAACTGAAATGGTAGTTAATCACCAAGAAAATCATTTATTGTATATGTGGATGTTTGGTTGCCGGGATGGTATAAAGGCAGCACGAGGAGCAGCATGCCATTCTCTCCCGCCCATATGCTGCTGTGCTTACTCCCTCCTGTTCCATCCATCTAATAATGGGAGAAGGATGAGAGAAAATGCTTCAGTGTCAATGGCCCAACCACTGAGATTCCATTATTACAACCATAAATCCTTCCAATACCCCATATCTCCCTCCTTATTCCTTCCTCCCCTTTCTTTTCTGTTCCCTGCTCTCACACACAACCAGCATTCTGGTGACAAAACTCAAAACGCACACAGTTATGAGTGTTAACTTTAATGTCTTCTTGAAAAATAACCATCTATCATGTCGGCACCCACACCCCCTCTCCCTTGAGGTAGCTTCAGCAGCTGTCATTTTAGGGGAGTGAGAGAAGATTTCTTTTTTTTTGCCAAGATACATTCTCGCAACGTTTTTCTTTTTTAGCCACGTTTTCTCCAAATGTCACCTCAAACGAGTTTTACTGTCCACAAATACGGTTTTTGACTCTCGAGACAGAAGGTAATCCAGTCTGGGAAGGACGTGGAGCTACATTATTAATGCTTGACCTGACGGCACACAGATCTGGCGTGTGGCAATAATAAAAAAAAAAAAGCCCCATCAGTGAACCCCCTTAAACAGCGGTTGAAGCAACAAAAAAAAAAGCTCGTCCACACGTAGCAAAACATAAAGAATAATAAAAGGGAAGGAGAGTAGGTAAAGCAAACACCAGACTCTGCCAAATGGTTTTTGTTGAGTGGCACAAAGTTCAATAGCATGATTAATTAGGTGTGAAAGAAGAGTGTGATAGCGTCTGCAGAAGAGTGAGATGCGAAGGCTTGTTTTTCAAAACCAGAACCTGAGAGCGAGATAGGAGAGCACACAGCGGTCTGTTTGTCAGGTATTGACAACTGTGACTTCCTGTGCGCGGGTGGATGTGAGCATGGCACCTGTTCAACATTTGAATCAACTCATCCGCCATGAAAAAGGCAAAATTAAAAAAGAATCTGACAGGAAGGGAAGTGTCTAGATGTAAAGGCATGTGGATAGAAGAAGAGTGGCTGACTGTAGAGCCACCTTGGTGGTTGGGTTTAATTTGACCTTTCAACAGACAGTGTTTCACTTCTTGACGCCATTGTGATTTCCACCACCACATTTCATCCAAGATGACGTCTGGACTTTGACTGGGCCATCACAACACCTGGTCCTGACCAGACAAAACTGAAGACTTCCCTGAACAAGAGAAGTTGTAGCAACAAGCGGTGGGTATAAAGGACACGTGATTTGAAATGTCAGGGGACGATAAGTTTATTTATGTTTATAACGTTTTATCTGACTGCATTGTGAGTTATAGTACTAGGTAATATTAGTATTCTTAGTGTTCTGGGTCCAGAGCAGTGTTGAAACCCATCACTCCTACATACCAGCCTCAACAGTTGGTATGTTGTATTTTGTTTTCTCCAAATATGGCTGAACAGTCCTGCTTTGGTCTCATCTCTATTTTGGTTTACATAGTACGAGATGGAGCTTGAGGAAATTTTGCCATTTCTGTCCGTCACATAAATTTATGGTTATCAAACATATTGAGAGTTAACCTGGAAGCCACCCTAAAACATCTGGAAAGTCGCCACCGTAAAATGTTTCATGAAGGCCAGACACTATCAAACGTATCTTTCTGATGGCAGAACATGCCATCTGTGTTAGAGAAAAACTTCATCAGAAGGGTGAACAATGTGTTTCCCTACTGGAAAAAGCTGACAATCAGCTGAAGATTGAAAATTAAGTAAATATTTTAACAGTACAGTTAACATTAAGGCATTATTCTGATGTGCAGCATAAAAGCATTTGGTTTAGAAATGAACTCTAATCCAGTTGGATGACACAAAAACAAATATTTTCAGCTTTCTCTACTTAAACCAGAATTCAAAAACTCAAAAAGTCTATTTTTTCCAAGTCAACGAACAAAGCCTAACTAAACAGGAGTTAACACTACAGAGAAAATATAGAATTCTGTATTGACTTTTGTTATTTTGTATGAAATTATTTTGTAGTTAAAACTACACATTCCAGTAGGTTTAAATTGTCTTAATTTAGTAACAGAATTAATAATAATAAAAAAAATTATCCTCGGTTATAAAACTGTACGCATTTGACAATGATTCAACACGGACCATGTTGGATTTTTTAAATGTGTGCAGTCAGAAAACAAGCTAAACAAGCTAGGATATGCAACCGGGCAAAATGTAGGACACCCTATGAAGGTGTTTTTCTAGCATATTGGACCAGATAGATATTTAATAATCTTTACCAACACTAAAACGTTCTTTAACAATGCAAGTTAAAATGTGAGAAGAGACATTTTCAGCATGAAGATGGAAGTGTTATGGTTTGGAGATGCTCTGTCATAGCAGGACTTGGCGACCCACCACCATAGAATCCACAAATATAATTTTTTTTCTATATTGTTGAGGAGAATATAAGATCATCTTTAAATATTATAAAGGGTTGATGCCAACTTCCCTGAGACTGCTGCCACAAACTGGCAAATTGCCACACCAAAGATATTTCAACCAAAGAGTAACGCTAGCTATGAAGTAGCTACCTTTTTCTAAGTTTGAATAAACATTTCAGACATCACATTGTGAACATTTTTAAAGATGAACTAAATAATTATGTTGTGTTCTTGTTTTTTTATAAGACTTTACACACATAAATTGTTACAACTTTTTTATCATGACTGCAATTCTGTTATGTACAAGGTGTTCTTAATACAATAAATTATAATCATGATGTGATTTCAGCCAGAAAGCTTCTCTAAACTCCAGAGCTGGCTAAATGTCACATCAAAATGGGAAAAATCAAGTTATCTATCACATTTCTGAAAACCTTCTGCAAGCTAAGCAGAAGGTTTGTATTTCTCAGTATGTATTTCTCTTATATAATGAATTTGTGCTCAAGGATCACGTCAGCTAGATACTGGAGCTAGATCCAGAGGAAGCAGCTCCACTTGCTTCGTGGAGGCTCTCAGGTCGATCTGTGGATATTAAGCAGCATATGAATGCTCAGCAAGGCGGCAAAATCAGAACTCAGGAGAACACAGAGCTAGGCCTGTCACGATAACAAATTTTGCTGAGCGATTAATTGTCTCAAAAATTATTGCGATAAACGATAATATTGTTTGAAGACCTTTTTACACTGATTTAATGGAAATGACGTAATAATGCATGTGATTTCCTGCCAAAGATAGATACACTTTATTTTCAAAAGAATATTTAACACTGGAGCTGATAAACAAAATAAACAAAACAACCAAAGACAAAAATAAAATGGATTCTCAGTCTCCATTAATAAAAAATGCACTTGAATAAAAACTAAACAACATAAAGTCAAAGTGGAAATAAATACTGCATTCAACCAAAAGAGTGCAGATTATGAAGTCTGTATATCATGTTGCCCTTCAGTAATAATTAGATTTAAATAGAAAAAATGGGCAAATCGACTACATGATGCAATAGTTCACACTACATGATTTTTTGCCCCAATTTTCCTCTTATGACAGTCTAAGAACGTTGCGCGTTCTAAGATTGTCGCTTGCGATTTTGTAACCGATCATCCTGTAGTGTGTGGTGTGTTAAGGAAGACCATCGTGGTCACTCCGATTTAAATCAGGGGTTTTTCCCAACTGGGAGCAACTCTAAGATCGTGTCGTGTGCGCTGGGCATTACACTAAGGAAATGAGGAAGGGAGGGTCAGCGGAGAGCACCGGAGTTGAGCCTTTTTTCGTTCAGTGTCATCAACAGAAAGAGAAAAAGGTCAGAAGAAACGATAAAGCCGATAATTAAAAAGAGGTCGATAGTTTAAATTTATCGTGCGAGTAATCGATTTATTGTTTATTGCGACAGGCCTATACAGAGCGGCTCTGTGAGGTTAAATGAAAACTGACTGCCTTTACAAAAGAGATCCGAGCTCAGAGCAGAATGCACACAGTCTGCGTTGGAAAAGCAAGCGACCTCGTTTGACTTCGTTGGGCCTTTTAAGTGTTGCACAAAACCACCACGATGCTTTTGTCCTGGTTTTCCGCAACAAACTCTCGTTCCCAAACTTCCCTCTCTCCAAACCATCATTCCTTCACTGGGCGTACGCTTCGGACGCTCTCTAATTAATCCATAACTCTCCGTAGGGAGAGATTTGCTTGTTTACTCTTATTGAAATTAGCAAGGCTTGCCTCCCCAGAGACAAGGCGTCACAAGCGCGCCGTTAGCTGGCACCGGACTAATTAGGACATGGTGCTAATGACACCTCCATGGCGGCACGGTGAAGCGGGGAGCGAAAACGAGACGAGGGGAGGCGAGAGGAGAGGACGGAATGGGAGAAATGGAGGAGAAAGGTGGCACATTGCATCGAACATCTTCCTCTCCTGAAGGCTTTCTCAACACCTTGGCGGGCAGCTGGCGCTACCACCACTACTAGATGCCATTACGCAGATTATAACCCTGCCAATCACATGCTCCGAACCCTCAAGGGGGTCGTGGGATGGCTCATTAAAAAGGAAACTGGCCTCCCAGAGGGGAGAAGTTATAAAACAAGAATACATCCAGCCAGGAAGGAGAGCTCAGACGAGATCAAGCAACATAAAAGAAGCAAACATGACTGCAACATGCTTTCTCACCAATTCACGCCCTCCACAGAGGGTGAAAATGAAGCGACGAGAGTCAGGAGGCACATCTTATTTTCCCGGAGCGAGAGGGTCACAGAAACGGTAAACAAGCTTTAAACAGGTAAATGGGTTTGGAAATCCTCACAATACAGAGGAGGTAACCTGCAAGGGTCGAGTTAACCTCATTGGAAGAAGAATTTACTGTGGGTTTGTGCGAAATAACACAAATAACACAGAGATCAGGATAAAAATGCAACCTTTTCCATCAAGCTGAACAGCCTGAAGAGTAAAAGAAGCTTTTTCAGCTCTCTTCTGTCTAGTCAAACACTTTGGCGTTTGTGCATCAAGGTAATATTCCAATTTCCAATCCACTCGGAAAGCTCCAGACTTGTTTGGACAGTAAAACAAGCTCAAGTACCAACTAAATTTTATCTGGGGAAAACCCTCCGGCAGATTTTCCCCGCTTCCCTTTACAGCTCTAACAAGCTCCTGCTTAATATTTGCTTTATTTTTCCTCTTTGCTTATCATGAGGAATAGTCATTTCAGACTACAAAGGCAGATATTTTCACTGAAACAGAGCTCAAAGACTGTGCAAACTAAGAGGAAAGAAATTCAGTAAATTAACCAGAAAACTACTGTACATGTTGTTGATTTACTTCATGGGGAAAACAAAAAGTGTGTTGCAAAGCTAATTCTTTAATGGTTCTCTAAATGAACCACCACTATAAACTGGTTATTTGTGCAATGGGATAACAAGCTGTGACTATGAACCCAGTTGTACAAGTGAATTTGAAGCAGCTTGTTGCAGTACGGTTTCAAATTACCTTCCCAAAAAAGCCCAATAAAATTTCAATATGGCACTCGCTGTATTCTCATTGCTGCTCATCATTGTCAGCAACCAGTAGACCAGATTATTTGGCCTACGTCACAAAATCTGAGATAGACCAGGTTCAAAAATCAACATTTTTTCTTTACATGTTTTTCTTTGCTCTATTTTATTCCCCAAATGTACTGGTCTACCTCCATTACCTAACAGGAAATATTATACATCTTTCTATACATCTGATGGTAAAGCAGACTTAATTTGATCTCCAGCTTAGTCAATCAGTCTAAAAACAGTCATTTGTCTGGGAAATATAAAAAAAACTGTTCTGATTGAGCTTTGAAACAGCAAATATATACAGTACAGACCAAATGTTTGGACACACATTCTAATTAAATGGGTTTTCTTTATTTTCATGACTATTTATAAGGCAATAAATCCCACTTATTAACCTGACAGGGCAGGTTGACCTATGAAGTGAAAACCATTTCAGGTGACGACCTCTTGAAGCTCATCAAGAAAATGCAGAGTGTGTGCAAAGCAGTAATCACAGCAAAAGGTTGCTACTTTGAAGAAACTAGAATATAAGGGGTATTTTCAGTTGTTTTACACTTTTTTGTTTAGTGCATATTTCCACATGTGTTATTCATAGTTTTGATGCCTTCAGTGTGAATCTACAATGTCAATAGTCATGAAAATAAAGGAAACTCATTGAATTAAAAGGTGTGTCCAAACTTTTGGTCTGTACTGTATGACACACATATTTGCTACACAGATGTGAAATGATCAGACAATGTATCTAAATGCTAAGCAAATATCCTAGCTGATATGCCTTATTATAATTTAAACAAAAGAGAGTAGAAATCCTATCGAGGTGTTGAAGGCAGTGATGAAGATGACGAGCTGCAGAGTTCAACTGATGAGGATGAGACTGAATATCAGGATGAGGGCAATGAGGGGGAACGTACACAGTATAGGGTCGATGGATATAGTGAATTTTACACTTTTCTTTCTTAAAGGGGAACAGAAGAGACTGAGTTGAGTCTTGAAAAGTAAAGCAATGTGAGAAAGTTAGAAGCAAATAGTGTCAAGTTCACCGAGATGGTAGAATGGGCCTACGAATTAAGATTATCCTGACTATTAATGTCAGTGGGAACACGGCTAAGAAAAAATTTAGCTGTGCTAACCCTGAAGTGCTAATCATAGACATTAGTTCCGCTAATGTAAAAGCATTAGGCTATCCCAACACAGTAGTTAGCAGAAGCAAATGCTAACGCGCCAACTTCACTTAAAATGATACCTGCTTTTGGAAAACAAACACCAATTTAATTTTTACAGAACTTACACGTTCTAAAACACTCTCAGATGTTGTATTTACGTTCAGATCTTCTTCTCTACTGTGAATGTTTTATTTTTACTCCTTTTAAATGAAGTTATTGGGGAAAATAAGACACAAAACAGAGCTGCTGTGTAAACACTCGTTACTTATTTTAAAATGTAAACATACAACTCTGTGAATGTTTAAGTCCACAACCAAAACTTCGACACAGATATTGAGCTTTATTCAACTGAAAGCTGATAAATAAATTGGTGCTTGAGAAAAAAATAGCTTTAATGCGCTAATGCACATTATTGTAAGTGTGTCCTCTACTGCTAAATGGTAAAAATGAAAACAAAATGTGACTCCACATACTGTGAACTCCATAAATCTCTAAATTATAAAAATGTCCACCTCGTGTGCTTATTTATTCTAATTTAGGGCATTAAAACAACCTTAAATTAGTTGTTTATTTTTACATTTCTGAGATGTTTACAGACAGTATTTGTGTAGCTTGCCACCACACAAAAATCAGCCATTTCGAATGTGTTAAAATAAAGTTGAAAAATTGTCAGAAGTCGCATTAAAACACACTTGGCGTGCCTTATTCTTTCCAAGAAGTTTCAGTTCAGCGCTTGATGGGAAACTAAAAAGCAGCTCCTGACAAAATCCATTGTCCTCTCAAAGTGCTTGATTTAAATAATGCAATGAACGCCGGGGAACGGCGGCCAGGCGCTACAAGAAATGCACTCACATCAAGCTGGCTCAATAGAAGAGTTCAACAAATGGCACCCAAACAATTGTGGCTTCACAGAACCTTTTAAAAGACACGGCCCTGGAAGTGCGAAACAGGCAGATCTTGAAAATTTAGCCTTTTAACAGAAAAATAAATAACCAGAGTGGTGCTCGAAAGCATTTAGCACACAGACAAAAGTAAGGTACGAGTTGGGAAACACGAACCTTCATATTCATGTGTTTTTTTTAAATGTACTTTTTATTACATCTGTAAGGAATTGGTGGATGCTTGCCAATGCTAACCAATGGAAGTTTGGGTTCAAGCAGTGTGAATGGGTGAAACAGCAACAGCCAAAGTGGCAGATGAAATCATGCGTGAGAGACTCAGCTGTGAAATATCAAAGAGGGGTTAGGAAAGAAAAAAATAAATTTGGTGCGGGGACACCGGGGAGAGGACAAAAGGTCACAGAGGAAGTGTCGGCATCAAACACTGCTTATGTGGGCTGAAGACAGCGTGTGCAACTTAACCACACATCAGTGTTATCAGTAAAAGCAGTTATTTATGCTGGTAATGGCTGTTTAAGGCATTGTACATTTGTCCAAACTGATTTTGTGTGTGGGGTGTGTGTGTGTGTGTGTGTGTGTCCCAGGCGGATTTCCCCACAGCCAGAACTGCTCCAGCGTGAAACTGATGAATGAGGCCTGGGAGCAGCCTGGACACTCCCATTTAACACAGCATGCAGCCACAAAGTGCCACTGCAGCAGGCAGGAATACACACACACACACACACACCCCACCGCATCCTAAAACTAACCGAACAACACCGCTTTCACTGGGGAAGCAACACAGGCTGAACATGCAAAACGTTTAGATGGACCAGCAATGACGCCGTCTGCACAAGTGGTCCTTTACTGTTGAGTAAACAGAAATACATGCCGATTGGAGGAGCTTTCAGAGCAATGTATACACTCAATCAAAAACACAAACATTATGCTGTCGAAACTTTAAATTCAAAAGGGAAATCTTGTTTTAAGCAAAGTTGAAACCAGATTTGTACAGGAACTCTATAAAAGGATGTTTAAAAATGTATTTTATTCTTACTGTTGGTTAGTAACTTGATGTTTGCTGGTTGGTTAGCTAGTCAATGTGTTGGCTGATATATTCAATGTGGCTGGTTGGTGATTTATGTGTTACTTGGTACATTAGGTGATCGATGTGTTATCTGGTTGTCTGACTGGTTGGTACATTGGTTGGCTAATGTACCAATCATTGGTACCAATCAATCATTGATCAAGCAACAATGGGGTTGTTGGTTGAGCCATAGTTTGGCTGGTTTACTGGTGGGTTGATGTGTTGATTGGTACGTTAGTTGATCAGTTGTCTGATTGGTTGGTTGGTTAACTGGATGGTTCACATATTGTGTAATTGGTTGATACGTTGTCTGGTTGGTTGGCCCACTGGTTAGTACATTGATTGATTGATGAGCTGATTGGTTGGTACACTCTTTGGTTGATGTGTTGGTTGCTACATTGGGTGACGTGTTGACATGTTGCTTAGTTGGGTGGCATTTATTTGGCCAGAAGAACTGACAGACATTCAGCAGTTCAAAAGTGACATTTGCCTCCGAAAGAGAAATTGTACATGTTTTTGGTTTTTCTGAAATTATTTCTGTTCTTCAAGGTTATGTCAGTCCATTGTCAAACCAAATAAAGACATCACATGCTGCCTTCTGGAGGATGTGTCTTAGGCTTAGACAGTACAAACAAAAAAATGAATGACACTCTTTGTCAAAGTATTAAACCACCCAAATTGAATTTGCAAGGCTTTCTTGTGATCTTTCTAAGTGGCTTTGATCGATAGATCTCCAGGATTTTTGACAGGTTTTATTTAGGCTGTGACTGCTTTTTTCACTTATTTTCTATGCAAAAAAAGGCAACTAAGTCTGGAAGTCCTTTGAAGGAAGAGAAAACATAACTCAAGATGCACACACAGTAACAAACATCAACAAAAAGTCCAAAGCAGTGGTGAGGGTATCGCAGTGAAAGACTGAAGACTGTACAGAGAGAAATCAAAGAAATACAGATCTAGATTTAGTCAAAGAGAAAATCTGTGCAAGAAAATTGTATTCATGGCTTGGCATTTATGCAGGCAGACAACAGAACCAAGAAAATCACATTTGCTGCTGGTTTTGAGGTTGTATTTAATTAGGAGTCAAACATGTGGTATTTAAGCGCTAAATTAGAGGTGCTGCGAATTGGCCATATTCATCAAGGCTTTGTTTAATAGCTCCGAGGAAATCCACATGCATGGAAACACGCTTGTGTGCACACAACAGCACACCCCACTGAGCAGAGCGGTAACAGCATGCACTTCATTATGCTCTTAATTAAGTCTGGAACTCAAAAGGCTAACAATAGGCGGCACATGCGGACAGCGGCTCCACGTGTTCACATTAATGCCGCTGATTAGCTGCTGCGCGTTTTCGCAATGCGTCCTCGCATGTGTTTGCATGTATTTCGCTTGGTCCCTGCGTGCGCCCGAGTCTGTTTGGGAGACCAAATTGAAGACACTTCGACTGTGTTTTGTACGTCTGAAAAGTCCATCTGCGAGGTAAACTGAAATGCGGTCATTTCGTGCTGCCCAGTCGCCTTTTATTGCATTTCCTGTGAGGTGCGCGCCATATTGTGTGGTCTCCCCGTCCGCCCATCCATCCGTCCGTCCGTCCGTGCGTTCGACAGCCCGTCCGCAGCAAAACACGTGTTGTGATGCAAATTAGGCCCGCTGCCTCTATGCTGCAACACCACTTTTTAATTGAACCTTTTGATCTGCGGCTAATTCCACTAATTAGCAGTACTATTTTCCCAACAGACTGTTCGGCTGCACAAATGCGAGTGTGAGTCCTCCGTGCTAACACTAACTACCCACCAACCCCATTGCTGGCCGGCATTTCAAAAGGCTCCCTCAAAAAAAAAAAAGGCAAATCTTGATTTTTTTTATCTGAACGGGCAGGTGCACCGTTAAAGGTAATAACATTTCATTAAAGAGGGGAAAAAATTCACAGATGCTCATTATACTGGCACACACAGGCAAATGTGCACTAAGTATTTTATATGGCAGTATATTTTTATAACAGGGCTGTAGCTGGAGGCATCTGGGAAGCTGTGCCGATATGAATGCAGCTGCATTCTCCTCCAAAGAGCAACTAATACACCCAGATTTAAATATGATAATCAGTTTTAATTTGCGCGTGCGTGTAGTAAACTTAATCTGTGATCTACTGCCTACATACACGATGTGCATCTCAGATACAAAATCATTAACCGAAGGCGCAAACAACACAATCAAGCCAGAGATTTCTGCTGCTTCTTCCCCTTTTCCCACGAAGGGACAATCCCTACCTGACACATCTGAGCATCAACACATTCAGGTTTAGCAATTCACAACAGATGGCAGCTGTCGTCACCTCTCGACGATTTTAAAAAAGGATTCCCACGGAGGAGTGGAATAGGAGCGGGAACACTCATCGCAATGTTCCGGATTTTTTGGCCAACTCTGTGTGTGGTTAAACGTTGACTGGATCTTCTTGATGTCGACGTTAAAGCAAACTGTATCGTGTTCTTGTTGGGTAACTGTTGCTGTCAATATTTATGTGTTACATGAATGCGAAAATTCAAATCTGCGTTGATAATTGGAATCAATGAAAAATTATGTAAATTTTTTTAGCAGTAAGAAGAAATATAGAGTTTAATCCTGTTACGTTACTAATTGATTGAAATCATAATCACAGATGTACCTTTGATTTCCTGCTTAAAACATATTAAAGTATGCAGGTACACCTTATGAACAAACAAAAAAAACCTAACAAATAATATAATTATTAAAACAGTATAACAGCATCATAACAGTTTCTGACTTATATCGGTAACATGCTCAATTCGAGTGTGAAGACATTCCCAGATTTGAATTCTGACTTTCAATATAAGCCAAACATAGCATATGATGCTAAGTTGGACACCTCATATGAAAACCATGGGGTGCAACTTCTATTGGCAAAACCAATTTAGCGCCTAATGTAAGCTGCAGCTGGCTTCTGCATCAGAGTCTTTAGACTTCCCAAAGTGTAAATCAAACTAGATACTACATAACATCTTAATTATTTTTGTCTTTGTACCGATAAATGAGTGACAAAAGTCTTTCCTTCCCAAACATCAGTCAGAAAATCAGTAAGATTAGCTAACTGTTGTGCAGAGTAGGCTAACCTGGTTAGCCACAAAAAGTAGCACAATTAAATAATGAATAAGTAGTTATTTTATTTAAACACTTCAACAACATTTAATCTAACATAGATAAACTACTAACTAGTCAATTACTAACTGAGAAAAAAGTCATCAGACGTTAAAATACATGACCCTGGCTTTGCGCTAAATCATTCCTCATTACATTTTAACATTTAATTTTAACAGTTAATTATCGCCACCTACTGGCCTGGCATCAGTACTTCAGCTGTGTGAAGGGCCAAATTCTGGATTCTTGTCCACATATAGACAAACACTGTATATCTCCATTTGGAGATTAAATAAATATCTAGAGCGATATAATTACTAATGCTAACATTCAGATAAATATTTACAGTCGATACACATTCACTTGTCATAGCCACTTAGCAGGCATCTGCCTTGCATCTGCTTACTAAAGTAAAATTAGTTACTCAGGAATTTCTGGGTATTATGGCTCGATGTAAATGGTTACACATCTGAGGAAGCATAATGAAAACAATTTGAAAAACTATAATATTTATATTAGTGAACAAAGAAAAGTTTTTCACTTCAAGCTTTGGAATCCGTCTCAACTTGATCTAAATGAACAAATAAAACATTGTATTGCAGTACAACTAATTTCACTATCACTTGCTGTGAGTGAACCCGGGACATGAAAAAGTGATTAATTACGAAATTTCTTCTCAAAAAGAAGCAATGTGTTTCAAACGGCCAAGTACAAAAGAAAATGAAAGTTACTCCATTTCAGAGCCGATGACTGCCTTGTTCAGCTTCACACGCATACAATACTCCGGTTTTCTTCCCCATTGTTGCGCATTCAGTGGGATTCTCCAAACCAGTCTTGACAAGTAGGTACCCCCCGCAGTGTCCCTCCGCAGGACAGTCGATTAGTGCAGCCCTCCCACCGATAGAGCTGCGTCGTTGCATCATCCTCCTGCTTTCCAGAGCTATTCGGGTGTTTCCCTCGCCTCGACTCATCACTTTTTAAGTACATTTACTTTCAGGATGCCAGAGGCGTATAAACTCTGACGTGAGCCAAAGGTGTTTCTGCAGTGAGGAATCAATATCGGTGGGAGGGACGGGGGGAATATTGAAGATATCAAGCCGAAGTTGCTTTCAGAGGTGATAAAAGGCCTTCATTAAGTTTAAATGGAAACAGTTTAGATGTGAGGCAGAAATGAGACGAGCTTCCTTTGGGTTTTTTTTCCCCCTTCCCTCCCGTTTGTCTTCGGCGAGAGCTGATGTGGTCTCCAATGACGCATACACGGTTAAAGGAGCTGCCGAGTTGAACTTGTCACAAAGTGTTGGAAGGAGTGTGAATGCGGTTTTCTCACGTTTGATGTCACACAACAAAGAGTGCTCTGCCTGGAAGCACTCTGCTGTGAAAACGGCAAAAAGAAAGAAAGAAAAATACACAAAACAGTTTCAAACTTAGTCAGCTCTTGGAATTTCTGACTTTATTTACCCTCTTTGTTTCTACCTCTCAACACCCTGTTGGTTGAAAATTCGTCATTTTCTAAGTCGACCTGAGCCTATCCATGATCCAAATGTTGTTTGTACTTGGTTGAAGAAGTAATGACATATTGACAATGTGAAGCAGCTAGTACATTAGTACCATTGGTACATTAGGTCTCCATTACTTCTACTACATTGGCAGTAAGGGGCATATTGGTCATAACAATCCTGACTAAGTTTGGACAGGCAAAAAGCTTCAAACTTTCTTTATTCCATCAATCCGTCAGTTGATTTCCATTAATCAGAGACTGTCACGGGGGTCAAGAATAGAACCAATAGCAACCCTCATTCTCCAGGTCCTTCTCTGAGAACCCAAAGCTGAAAAGCAACACAGTTCCTTTAGCAAATTCTGGGTTTGCCCCCGTTCTCTTCACTGTGGATCTTGATCAAAAAACCTCCAAAGAGATTTTCCCCAGAAGCATCCTGATCAGATCCTGGAACTACTGAAAGTACTACTGAGTTTTGCTTTTTTTTGATTGAGCTCTTTCTTCACCACAATGATCCAATCTATCTCTCCATCTTCCTCCTATCACCTTCCTCCTATCAAGATATTTGAACAGTTGTACTTCCAATTGAGGCACAAACTCAATTGGGAGCAGTACAGGTCTTCTCCTGTTGAGAACCACAGCATAAGACTTAAATTTGGCCTCAATTTTCCAATGAATCAAGTGAAGACAAGGACTTAGGAACCTTTAATAGCCACTAAAAGGTGCCCAGTGTTTGAAAGCAACTGCCAAACATCGATTATGGTCCAATAATGGTCGCAAACTAACAGCTGCATTTAATTATGTGTGTTTTCTGCAAAACACTTAAGAAATCACTCAAATGTGGCGGCTGACGCTCAATCTGCTGGTCACTGTCGGTTCAAGTACAAAAGCCCTACTGCAGCCAACAATCAGTAACCAATTGAAAATTTGACCCAAGCAGAGCAATTGGTCAGACATAATGACAAAAATTTGCTGCTGATTACTGCATTAGCTCTCATTGTGTTGCATTGTGAAGACCCAACAATCAGACGAGGGTTGGATATATCGAAATGCCATTTCATCGAGGAGACGCTGGCCTTTTATTAAATAACACACATCAACCCGTCAGTGTCCTCGAGCTCAGGAATGATGGATGGTCTTGTATAACCTCAGCTGCAGATTGCAAAGCGAGAGGCTTGTAATGTTAAAACAGTGCTCAGGCAAAGATATCAGTTTGCAAGGCAACAGCTAAACAAATCTCGACTCGAAGCCTTCTGCTGTAATGTTACTGGTTTTGTTAGCTCAGTTCATGGACTTCAGTGTTTCAGATTTTCAGTGCACAGCCACTATAATTCTCTAAGAGGAAAATTGCTAACTAATGGCGTCTCGCGCTCCAAATAGCTCTATTAACACAGTAAGAGACGATAAAAAGGTTTCCCCTCCAAGCTAAAGCCTCTTTAAAGCAGCCTGTTAAATGCGGCTTTTCTTTCATTGTGTTTCAGTGTTTTGTAGGAAATTATATTCAGAGGAGGAGTGGAAATAGTATTTCTACTACTCCTTTGTGCTGGCACAGGAGGTAGTTGCAGGGCCAAGTAGACATATGGCCTGGAGCCTTGGATTGGCAACAAACACTGTACAACACATAAAGGCTGTTGCCTCTAGTGGTAGCACAGCAGTAACCTGGTCTTGAAAATATTGTGACTGCACAATGAAACAAAGGTGACATCTCAAAAAGGTGTAATTTGACATCAACCCCTTATTGGCACCCATACATAGATGTAAGTGAAGGAATTTTTGACTCAGGTAGGCAGTGGCATCTTGGGGTCACAAAGTCTGTGAGTACATTGAAAAGCTTGGTGGAGGATGTATGATGATGTGGGCTAGTTTCACTTTCAAATGGCTGGTAAACCTATTCAAAGTACATGGCACCAAGAGCTCCTTTTAACGTACCAGGATATGCTGAATAAAAATCTGTAAGAAAATAGAAAATTGGCTCTGCCTGAATTTTTCAAGAGGCTAGTGATCCAAGAGCAGATAACCAATCAATTTGGCATCTCGCTTGCCAAATCTAAACCCACAGAAATCAGTTGGGAACCCTAAAAGAAGAATTTGACAAGAGTTTGTACTTTAAATGATATGGGGAGATTGTGAAAAGTACAGATGATCAAAGATCCCTCTCTCTGTTTGTTGCAACCTAATGAAATGTTATGGGGAATAAGTGATGTCCTATTAGCAAAAGATGAGGTAGTGTAAAAACAAGCATTTCCAAACATTTGAAAAATTTAGAAAGCATCCCACAAAAATTTAAGAAGAATCCCATTTTATTCCTACCGATCTTAGCGCTGTGCTGTGATGTTGATTTCAGCTTTGCTAGTTACTGTAGCTACAAGTCATACCAATACATTTCTTAGCATGTTTACATATTGGCTGTGTCTGTCATGTGTAAACAGTACTTTCTTTCTACCAGGAACCTAAAATTCTGCCATTCAAGGAATTTAAAAATGCTCTGGACTTCTTCAAAGCTAATTTAGCCAAACAAAATTAAGACAAAATTATCTTAATAGCCTTAAAATAAAAACTAAAACCATAAAGATTTGGGGACAAAAAATGAAAAGTACCATTTGAACAGATTGAGCGATAGGTGACATAGCAAGGATTTAGCCAATGATTAGTGCTAGGGGAATCAGGTGCACCTGTTTACACACACTGCTATTATTTTTGAGTTGTAGGCCACGCCCCTTTGGTTCTGCAGTCTTGACAGCATGCTTTGAAAGCACACACAGTCTGTGATCTCAATTGGTCGACCTTATTGTCACGAAATGACAAAGTGGGAAGTTCATGGTTATTAAGGAACCAAGATGTGAAAGGTGTTCTAAGAAACACTGGCTGTACAATTAAATCCAAGTTCAATGATTCCCAGGAAAGTTAAATCTTTAAGTATTGGGGATTTAGGAAAAAAATAACAGTGAAACATTCCTTAAATCATACTTATAGTTAAATATAAATATGACTTGTTCCCAATACATTTGCATGTAGGCATATAAAAGCCAATATATTATCAAGAATTTTGAACTTTACACACACTGCTATTATTTTATTACTTTTTAGTTTAAAATTTACAACAGGTTTTAGCTTATCATGGAAAAAAAGGTCTATTACCTTCCTTTAATCAGTGACACGGTGGAATTAGAGCAGCTCAGGATAATTAATAACAAAAGCTTAACAGAGGCTTAAACTCTCCTGGAGTCAGAGGAGCGTGTCGAGCAAAACATCTGAGCTGAAGCACAGGTCACCGCTCATATTTACATCTCACATTACCAGATTTTGTTTTGGGAGGATTCGCCTACAATCACCCGCTCGTTCTGTAATGAGCGAGACCTGCCTCGGGTCAGCCCTCCAGAACACAGACACGCGCGTGTGCTCGTGCACGCGTGCCGCTGTGTTCAGGAACGCCTGAAGTGCCTGCACAACTGCTAATAAAGACAGGTCACACACAGCCACACGGCCAGCGCGGTTTGAGAGCGTCGGCCCTGAAACGCTGCGCTCTAATTAAGTAAACGAGTGAATCTGAGGGGCAGATGGTGAGAAGAAATAAAAGGCAAATAGCTGCACTGCCTCGTCTCTGTGTGCGAAGCCCACAGGGCTGCAACTGTTTCCCTTCCTCTCACCTCCGCCTTTTTATTTGAATTTTTTAGACTTTTTTTCTTTCTTTCCTCTTCTGCCCTCTTGTCTTTTTTGCTGGTAATTCTCTGGAAGAATACGCCGTCGGGTTGGATGTCGTGTGTTTTATTCATGCAGCTCGACCTTCTTGTTAATCTCGTCTCTTATCTACGTGTGTCACACATCCTTCCTGCAGGTAGATATCACACCTCGGAGAGGAAATGAGAATCGGCTATGAAGAGGGAAATGAAACGAGTTCATATGTAGAACAAACGACATGTCCTCCCCTGTCCTGTACTTTATGTTTCTCTGCTCTTTAGCCCGACGCCGTCTGTGTCTGGATATGTGTAAATATTCTGTCTGGCACTTTCTCCATAACAACCCTCTTTCTTGCTGTCTTATCTCTGCGTTTTGCTGAGAAGAAGAGAAAAAAACATTTTTTCTCGCACCAAGTCTTTGCTGGTGAGCTCTTTTCAATCTCTGACATTTAGTCTGAGGGCAGCTGTGATAGAAATCACTCGCCGGTTTTGCTCTGGGAACTATGATGGACAGCAAAAATGTCTGAAATGAGTAATGTGCTTTTAATATATAAGAATTGAGATTGCAGCAAATTTCTGACGCTTCTGGGATGGAAAATGACTGTATTGGCAATCTATTACTTCCTCGTATGGATTTGCTTACAGTCCTGAGCAAAATCAGGACACCTGATAAAGAGTATCTTGTTTTTTTTTTTAATCTCAAGAAAAGAAATTTAATTGCAAATAAACACCACAAATAAACATTGCTTTACCCATTAAATAAAAGATAAACAAAACAGGGTTTTTTTTTCCTCCACAGCCTATATCTCAGTTTGTTCAAATCTGGGCTTTGACTAGACCCAGGACTTTCCATTTCTTCATTCTCACAATGTTTCCAAAAACGCTTTCTGTTGAGTATCTGAAAGAATAAAAACATTCTGGATGCAGACAAAGACGCAAATAGCGCTGGAAGTAATGTAGTACACATGCCAGGCCAATAGGAGGCGCTCAAAAGGACCAGAAATGTCTTTTTCACAACCCTTTGCTTTTACAGAGGCGTGCATATGACCTGGCGCTTGTCACCTATGGCGACATGTACGTTCCACAACAAGCAGATTTTCCTTTAATGCGGCAAATAGTATGAAGAAGTTCAGCGACACAGAGAGAATACGAAGGTTGGCCGTTGATGCTGTTGTGCTGTAAGTGGGAGAAAACTGTGCGAGATGCTGTGAAGCCACTTCTTCCAAATGTTTTTGGTTTGCATTCAGACGGCCAATGATTTGCATTTTGTTTCTAAAAATTTGCACTCCGAGCCGGTCATGAAACCGTTGAGTTTCCGTCGGACCAAAACACTGTTACCGTGTCAAAGAGAGGCCAAATCACTGCTCCAGTGTTCATATTTTCCTCAGTGATAAAGGATAAACAGCAGAATTCAATGTCGATTTTATAATTGTGACCTGGCCAAGTTGTTAATTCTGGATTGAAGAGCTAAAACGAAAGAGGAAAACTAAGGCTTAAAAATTATTAGTCATAATGAAACATTTTATATCGATCCTAATAGTATTTTATTTTGAAACACTACAAGATATAAGTTTGCAAACATATTGTCAACTCATCAAAAATGTATTTGAAAACCAACATTTTGTAGGAATTTTGGTACCAAATTGACCAGATTACACCAGTGACTACCAGATCAAACTAGTTTAAACTAGTTCCCACCTATTTAAAAGTGATAAGTAACTAACTCAAATGGCTCCTATAAAACCAGGTCTTATTTTCTTTTTCTTGTTTTGTATTCTCCTGTAAAAGCTCTTTGTTTGCCCCCTTTGCCCCACATTGGAAACAAGATTTCAAGAGAGTGAAAGCTTTTCGAGAATTTCATTTTCAAGCGGAACGGGGGCTCACCGAGGGCAGCAGCGTGACAGTACCGAGGCGTTGCCTGAGCCGTCCGACGATGAAACCACATGCGTCTCGACTCTCTCTGCCCTCATGTTTATCTCAGGGTTTTTTTTTTTTATTTATTTTGTTTTTTGGTAAAACGTCTCTCTGTCTTTTCATTTTCTCACAGTGCTTATCTGCCGGAAAACACATGAATACATGAAGTCGCTGTGGAATTTAATGGACTTTGAATGAACCTACGAGATAACGGCATCTCTATTCAAATGCACGGAGTGTTTAAATTCCGTGCACATGAACACTACTTTAATCTACATCTTACTCCTATTTCTCTATAGTATTATCCATTTATTTGTTTGCACCGATGGAATATGTTTCAGATATTCATGCAACAAACACACAAACAACATCTACAGATACAAATACACAGTTATTTAATGGCCTAACTTAATAGCTGGTAGTCAGTGTGGGTCCTCCACCTACCAGCTCCCTACTCATCTGCTTCACAACATGAGATATGATGAACTACACTCAAGTCTTTGTTCTGCTCATATTCCCAACAAATACATAAAAATATACATTACATCCTTAAAATGGTATTTTACCTCTTAATTAATAGACCTGCATTAGAGCTCCATGTAGGCAATATGAGGTTTAGTACGAAGTTTGTAGAAAGCCTTTAGTATGAAGGCGCTTTTAGATTTCCCCCATGCAGGATGACACAAACGAGCAATTCCTTCAAATCAGGTGGATTCATGAAATACAATATTTAATACATTCTGGGCAGTAAGACTCAAGGACTGGAACTGCCCCCTGTTTCTGGTTCCCATATTTATCTTCTCGGCACCCCAATAGGATCTTGACTGACCTTAATTGGGCCAATCGGATAAGCTCTCAAAGACAACCAAAAAACCTCCAAACGTGAGTTCGCAGTACGTAAACATCGCCGACAGGGAAGAGGGAAGAAGCAATAGCGATAGTTTGTGGACTTCATTTAAAAGAGAAAAAAAACAATACAAAGAATGCAAAGCTGTGTTCTGGTTTGTGCTCACACTGCAGGAATATCGTCTAATAGGAAAATAGGGGTTAAAATCAGCATTAAAATCTTGCCTTGTGAACGAGAAGTTAAGTGTTTCCCCCTTGCTAACACAGTCTGTACAGGTTTGGGTTTAAGATAGTTTGGAAGTTGCCTTCTAGGTGTTACCAGATTGATGAGCACCAGGCATTGCTTCTCTATGGTCTCTGATGCCACTGAAACAATCCTGAATGCTTTGGATGAGCAACCAGAGCTGGTAACACCAATGATGATCAAATCAAATACACTTTATTAGTATTTATAAATATAAAACAACTTCATGCATATTCACAGAACCCATATAGTCTTCCATTTAGATTGTTATGTTAAAAGAGAGAAAATTGCAGAGACCAACTCTCTTTTAAGTGTCCCCTGAGGGGAGACATGGTGTCAAATCTTTTGTCTTGAATTAGTTATACAAAATCTCATTGAAAATGCAACAAAAAAGCCCCACAAAGAACTTCTGTTAGATCTTCATCTGCGCTTCAACAACAGCAAACAAGTGACCCCATTAGCATTATCCATGGAGACACACCAGAACTAGGCTGTTTATGTGTGCAACACATCCTGAATGTGGTACACCCCCCCTCCACACACACACACACCAGAATCCTAACACACACACTCAAAGTCTACGCACACACACGTGGCCCGGGTTGATTAATTGGAGCGTTCAGCGGTGGTGATAGCTGTACTCCTCAGAGACAACACACTATCTTACTCACTCCACCTTAACCTTTGCCGGACACGCACACACTGACACATACTGTAACCGCACACAGACTTGATCCAGGCCTCTCTTGGCTGAAATTAGACCACCCCTCTTTGCCTTTTCTCTCTGTCTTTGTCAGACGTCTCGGAGGCGGCCGGCCACGGGCTCGCGCTCACCTTGCCCAAAGCAATGGCTCTCTCACCGCCGCCCAGAAGCACACGAGAAACTTTTCAGCTGAAGACAACTTTATGAAGCACAGACATGTACAGATTCTTGTTAATGTGCTCTTTTCATGGTTGCCGGTGGTGAAGGAAGCGAGGGCCCTCACCTTCGCGAGTTTTATGTACCTTTAAACCTGCCGAAGGTGCGGCCATATTTCTGCCGGGCTGCAAGGTGACTTCAGACAAGACAGGGGAAAAGCCTGAAGAGGGTCGGTGAGGGGGTAATGAGGATAAAAAGAACAGGCAGTAACAGAGAAAGAGTCTCCACCTCTGGCCGAGGTATTGTTCCGAGCAACAATCCCTCACCGTCGCCCTCTTCTCACCTTCCATTGTCTCCCCCTCATCCTCTCATGCTCGCTCCTTATCTATCCTCAGAGACTTTCCATCTCTTTTACCTCCGCTTTGTCTCGCTTTGTCTCCCCTTTGCTCCCCAACACACACACACGCACGCACGCCCGCATGAACGCACACACACTTAACCCCCTCCACATTTTCTCTCCCCACGTCTACTCGCTCTATTCCCACCCTCCCTGGTCGCCTGTCATGGCTGCCACTTTATCGCGCCCACTCATTTATTACACGCCACCGTCTCAGGAGGGGGTGTTGGGGGTGAAAAAAAAAAGGACAGTGTGCCCCATCTGAACAGGTACAGACAACCTCTAACTCCATGTACATAAATTCTAATGCTAACACATACACCTGTCATGTGTTGCTTGGAAATTACAGCTGACAGAGTTTAAAACGGTAGATTAAAAATGTTCAACAGAGCAGTTACTGAGCATTTGCTGTGATAATGCCCTATCTTTACCAAAACATGCCGCCACGGAGACAGACAACGGACCACAGAACGAAAAATACATTTTATTTTCAATTTTGTAATTTCTCTGTCATACACGACAAGAATAATTTTATTTTGAAAAACGAGGAGCACAAATACTCTTACACACTGCCTGCACCTGGGGTATGTTGGAAACACGGTGAGCAAAACATTGAGCTCAGAGTCTCCATAAAACATTTAATTAGTAATCCCTGACTTCCTCTTTGTATTTCATATAAATGTCATGTGACAATAAGCTCTTCAAAATATGAAAAACAAGAGAGCATACTGTTTACTAAAGAATGCGTATTTATCTTTCTCAATCGGGAAATGGCTACAAATAATTAGCAATATACTCATATCTAGTCGGACATAAATCCAATAAAACCTTGTCGAACAAAACAAAGGTCGAGCAACTCCATGCATGTTCCGCCAACTGGTTGTTTGGGAAATATTTCAGAAGAAAAGCCTTTTCTGTAGATGTGAAACTGTAGGCCTGTTCTTCAAAGGTCAGGTCAACCTTGCAAGAGTGCGTGGTATCATTGAGTCTTTGAAAAGTAGCACATTTTAAATACAGTTTTGTAGCTTTTGCCATTTACTGACATCTCTCTGTTGCCAGGTCTACAACCTATGTCAATGTTGCACCATCAATAGTTCACCTGTTATGTTCAAGTCATTCCTAAAGGAGCTTTTGGCAAGGATAATGTACAAAAGAGTAGATATTCTGCAGTACAAGATCTCATGGAATTAAAATGCTACAATATTTCTCATCACTGACAGTCAGAGTCCATCTTGTTACTGAACCTCGCTGCTTGTTCTAGTAATTACAAGTGATTATATGAGTATAAAGGAGAGTGATTTTAAGTTGAAGACAGTATGCCACGAGACAGATAATCTGTGAAAAGATCAATCTCCTCTACCTCATCCTTGAGCTACTATTGCTACCTGAAGACAATAGTAGCTCTGATCAAAAACAGCCAATCAGAACCAGGAGGAGGGTCTTAGCGCTGTAAATCAACTTCATATACTCACTGCTAAATGTGCTAATGGTGGAGAAACAACTTGCATAAAAATTGTTTATGTGCCAACATCAGTGGCTATGCTAACTACAGGATCTGCTGACAGTTGAAAGCTGCAGCTTTAAAGGGGCGAGCAGGATGAGATTGTTATTGACGGGGCTAAGACCCGCCTCCTGGTTCTGATTGGTTGTTTGTAGTTAGCACTGGAAGAAGGCAAAGGAGCTACATTTTTTTGCCCACAGATTATCATCACAAATATGAAATATATATATATTAGAAAAGTTATATACTGCAGCTTTAAAACACAGCAACTAAATCTTCCTTCTATTCAAAAAAACGCAAAAAGGGAACATTTTTAATACTTTTCGGCATTACAACTACATTAGATGTAAGAATAGTAATATACAGACTAACTAAAACTATTGAATTATTATGCAGGTTACAGATTTTTTTATGACAGTTTATAAAAACTTTATTTATTGTTACCACAAAAAAGCTAAATAATAAAAAAACACCTGTTAGCCTTGTTTTCCAATGGTTAAGGACGCTAGTCTAGGCCAGCCAGGTTGCACTGCTAACCCTCGTTCCTACATCCATGCCTTTCCTCCTTGGCAAAAACAGTGATGATATTTTATTGGAATATGCTTCTTTAAAAGACAGAATTTTTACTGCTTTTTATTTCATTGCGTAAGGGTGCTATATCCATTCGTCACCACAAGGGGAGGCTGAAGCCATAACAAGCGTAACACATTTTACAATGCTTGGATTCAATCAAATTTATTTTATGTCACTATATTCCTTCCAGTTGGACTTTTTTTTAAATCAATTACCTGATTCTAACATAAAAGAAACAACTATTTATTATAATCTAAACAAAGAGATAAAACATAAGACAAATATGGTCAGATCCTAATAACTCTCTTACAGAATCACTAACTGCAGCACTTCCCCCCCTCCACCCCCCCCAAAGACTGCAGCATGTTTCCATGTTTTCAGACCACCTTTAATCCAGCAAATTTCACAGAACACGAGTAGAAGACGAGGCGCCATTTGAGCCGATGTCCACGTTTCACTGATATTAGATCTTAATCCTCCTAAGTGATGCCTCTCTTAGCCTTCGACGACAGCCGGAAAAATACAATAATCTCTTGTTTTCTTTTCTCTTTCATTGTGGGCAAACAACCAGGAGAGAATTAAAGCGCAGCGATAGAGACAGACGCTGGCAGAAACAGGCTGATAAACAGCAAGCATGCAGAATATCAATCAGAACGCAGACAGTCACGCGTGCACCCAAAGTAATACACACTCCGACTGTGCCAGAGAGATTAGGGCCCTGATTAAGGCGGGTGTCGCATAAAAGTCTTGGAACAGTAAATATCCTTAATTTGTAGTGTAATTAAACAGATTAGCTGCCATGAATGTCTTACCAGGGATTAGCTGGCAGACAATGCACCAGCGGGGTTGGCTACACATACACAATCACTGTAACACGCATAGGACTAAACTAGTGACTGATGCCCACAAGAGCGAAGTTTGCTAGTCAAAAACAACCCCATCTTTATAAAATGAAGTCTGTAATGTGTCTGATTTTTCTTCTTCATCGGCTTTCATTAAAACACGCTTTTAATGAAAGCGGAGAGAGGGAAAGAAAAAAAAAAAAAAAGACAATTTACTGGGAATTTAATGCCCTCTATTGTGCGAAGCTAAAAGCCTGAGCAGACAGCCAGAGCAAAAGAAAGTTAAAGAGGGCACAGGAACTAAAAGAAAGAGCCCAGACTGTGAAAGACGGAGTCGATCGCGCTTCATCCTGCTTCACCAAAGGAGTGCTGCCAATCAAAGGCGGCTGAGCGGTGCTCCACTTCCTGCGTTGGCCCCGCGCCCGAGCACAGCACCGCTAAAGCGTCAAAACCCAATCCAACTCCTCTGCACATTAGCACAAATATACATGCATGCATGTATGTGCATCTCATGCACTAGATTTCCTTTGTCTAGACATAAATCGCCTGTTGATGCAAACACACAACACCAACAGAAAAACGGTAAACTGCTGTTATTTGCAAAAACTATATACATTATTATTCCAGTGACACCCGCTATGGAAATGCACAGAGAGCAATGGACAGAAGAGTGCACCCACTCAATCTATGTATATAAAAAACAAGAAGCTTCGGAACTGAAATGTGTGCCATTACATCTGGTGATGTTTTCAGTTACCATGGTAATATAACTTTATTTAGGTATATAAAATAATAAAGATTGCCTTACTTTGCTGCTGTGCTCAGGCATCATACATTCACATACACACAATTCAACTGATTCTAGAGAAGTTGTCTGTCCATTGGCTCTTTAATATCTCTTAGAATTTTTTTTATGAATGCACTACTTAGTCAGAGAAAGTTTTTTGGGTATCAGATGGATTAAGGGAGCGATTTCATTTTACACAGAGTGCCAGAATGTACCCACTGATTCTCGTCAGCGTTTTTAATTCGAAACATAATTTGCATGAAAGTCAGAAGAAGTGAACACATCCTGTAGCCGTTCACAACTTCGAACAAAAGTTTTAATACGTTTCAATGAGAGACCATTTGTGGTGATAAGCACCTCACTTTCTGTCTGATTGAATGCGAGATGTGCGCTACCCTTCCCTCTGCTCCATAGCGCAGGCTGAAATCACCATAGCAACCAGGGACAAAACACTTTTTGGGCTTACAGTGAGCCAACATTCCATTTAAGGGCCAATTCCATCACAACAATCACCAAATTCGAGGAATCCTCCAAATGCTGCCTTCTTTTATGAAGGACATAAAGGACAGGCCTGGTGTATGCTTCGCAGCCCAACGTATCCCAAGATTCCCTGCATGAGATTCTTTTCCTATCACAATGGCGGACAATGAGAGAAATGGAGCAGGAGAGGAGTACAGTTTTAAATAGGAATATAGTAAAACGGTACAAAAATTAAATCCTTGACGCGGATGTGTGGTTAGGTTTTTCTGTTTATAATAAAAAACTTAATTATTTAAACAATTCAATAGTTAGCAAAAAGGATTAAATAAGTATAAGTAAATAAAAAACAAAACTCACCAAGATTTCAAGCTCTATTTTCACCAACTTGTTTTTAGCAGTGGTTGCTAAGTAACGGGATATACTCCAAGGTAAAAGCAGGAATATATCTGAAGGCTGGACCGTTCAATTTCGCAACAGCTGACTTCCAGTCTCAGCGGTCAACAGATTTGGACACACCGTCAGACTTCAGCTCTCAATTAACCTCCAAAGTCAAAGTCTACTTTTAGTTTTTAAATATAGATATCCTCTGGATTTCTTAAAAAAAAAAAAAAGTTCAATCGTTACTAGCAAAATGCCACTCAACAATACGCAAAAGGACAGCACCATTGAATTTCCTCAAGAATTTACAGACTATTCCTGGCTGCTTCACAACAAAACACTCATTTAACAAGCTAGCAGCTAGCTGTCAGTAACGGTGGTTGCCTCCAAACCTGCTCTCCATATTTATCGTGTTAGAGATCGTCACGGCAATGAGCGTGTGGTGCATCGCAACCTCCTTCTTGACGTGAACTTTTTACCTGTGGGGATGACCTTGGATGGGAATGTGAACCGCCAGGTTGATAGTGTGGTTCGAGTCCCCCCGGTTCCTGATTCACATGGAACAGGAAGATTTAGTGAGGCTCCTAGTGCTGTTCCTGCTGAGCCTTCCCTACCCGACTCCCTGTCCTGCAGTGATGGGGATGACCGTACTGCTTCATGGGTTCAGGATGTGTCCTTGGCTCCATCAGTTGGAAATAGTGACCTGCCTCATGACTCTGAAAACTCCTCTATGGAAACAGGGGTACTGGTGACTGCTGGTTCCTTACCTCATCTTCCTGATGCTGCTGGCTCTGTTCATCCTCCAGACAGGGTGGGTGAGGATGTTGTTCGCCGCCTAACTTCACGCTTTGGGAGGGTTATTAAACCAGTCTGTCGCCTGATAGAGTCCATGGCCGTCATTGAGGCGCTTTATGATAAGGATAATGTTCAAACTGTTATTGACGTGTGAGTTTCCAAATTCTCATATGATTCCTGCCATTGGCTAGGATTGTCTTTGTCTTGGTTTGCATAAGCTTCAGTACCATTTATGTGTTTACTCTGTATGGGGGGGGTGTAAAAGGCACCTCTTGTTGTCCATGGAATACTGTGAGATTTTGCTGGGCGTCGAGCGATCTCTAGTCTCCTGACCCTATTGTAGGGTAGCTGTTTGGCTGATGTGTTACATTGTTGCAAAAAAACAAAATAAAATAAAATTGTACCGCTACTAAGTGTCTTTATCACTGTTTTTTATTTTGTGTAATTCTAGGGGGGTGAATGTAACCTGGTTGTTGTTATAATTACACAAAATGTCTTTTTTTGTTGTTGTTTGTATTGTTCTCTACCTGACCGAAAAGCTGTCATTGTTTTGAATGTGTTACTTTAAGAACAGTAGCCCCTCCTTTTTATTTCTTCTTCTATGGTTTTGTCTTTAAAATGTTTGCGTCCCTTAGGCCCTCCCCTTTTGTCATGTTGTCCTGCGGGAGAGGTGTGTCCTATTTACTTTCTATCTAAATACTTCCAGTTTATTTGTAGATTTATTAAGTTAATTTCTGTTATGTATTTTTGTTTGTGTAGGACTTGGAGCGGGCAGCTTGTAACTATTGTTTTTCTGTTGGATATTTTCGTCAGGTATGTTGTATAAAAAAGGTTTATTTTATTTAATGTGAGACATGATCCGCCTTTTTGTCATGTTGTCCTGCGGGAGAGGACTTGGAGCGGGCAGCTTGTAACTATTGTTTTTCTGTTGGATATTTTCGTCAGAATAAATCTTTGAAAGCCAAACAGAGTCACGGCCTGACTAACATCTAATAACCAGCACAACGCAGAAGGGATCCGGTTACATTAGCAGCTAGCTAAAAAGAAAAATCAGTATTTTTACAACTCCCTGGAGCTAACAAGCACGTCTACACATGTTTACAGGTAAATACTAGTTGAGCAGTGTATGACGGTGCTGCTGACAGCATGTTGTCCGTGAAACAAATTGAATGTCGTGATTAAAAGGTCTGTTTTCCTATTCTGTCCGTGTGTGCTGCGACAGCCTCGCAAGCGCACACAGCTAATGAAAGACAGAAAGACTGTGTGTTTGTGAGTGGGATGAAGAGGAAGCAAAAGAGGAAAGGGACACAGGGAGGGAAAAAAAAGCGACTAACGAGGAAAGTAACGCGGTAAAAGGCGGATGAAACGGAGCTAGCAAATAAAACAAATAGTGGGTTAATGGTTGAGGACAGGAGGGAGGAGGCCGGGTGTGTGAGAGAGAAAGATCTGCTAATAGCAAAGTGAAAAGGAGATGACAAGTGAAGGAAAGTTGATGATGGGCTTTAAATGAAAGGAGAAATCTGACGTGCTGGAAGCTAACCTGCGCTGCCGCGCAGGATTTGTGTGTGTGTGTTTCCAAAGCCCTTCACTGTGTGTGTGTGTATATGCGGGCTTGTGTGTAGGAAGCCCCTAAAGCGCAGGATGGAGACATTTGTCTCTGAGTGGAATTACAAGTGGCGGGCCGAACAAACCTTCAAGAGGCCTGGGAGACAGAGAAAAAAGAAAAGCTTCCTCTTTCTTTTCTCTCCTGTGCGCCGTACCTTGATCACGGTCTGTGTGTGTTTACTCACTTTCATTCTCTCTTCGGGGCCTGGAATGTTAAATGCAAGCATTTTTCTTTATTGGGACTTTAAGGCCCAATCATAATGATGCTAGCTTCTTCCTGAGGCCCGACTATTAAGCATGTAAAGGTATTCTTACCTCGCTTTTACAATAAAGACACTACATCTTGTTGTGTTGAGTTGCATATAGTACAAACCATATGTCAGCTCTGCCAGGTTCAACATCTACCAGATTATATAAGATTTGTTAAAGTCTTTGAATGCTTTAAGTCATAGCCTAGCGCCTCTTATAGACATAAGTCATCACAGTCTTCATACTTTCAGGTTCATTACTGAGAACTGAATGCATTTAGCTGGTTTACCTACGTAGTTCAGGCCTTAACTCCAGAAAGTCACACAGTTGTTCCTTCAATGACAGAAGGACATCTGTACAGGGAGATGTGCAACTTACATGCATGGGATCCTACTGGCAACACGCAAGCATTTGAACAATCATGTTTAGCTTATTGTTTGTGCATTCATCTACACATCGTCTTCTGAGACGGAGATGCAAGGTAAAATATTCCAGAAAGGGAAATAAAGTTCCTTCAGTAAACTAAAGTTCTGAAACAAAAGATATGTCCTGGAAACCACCCTAACCCATAGATGAAGACATTTTTAGAAATTATACCGTTTTTAAAAGGAACTCTAGAAAAATGGCACAGAAAATTGATTTTTTTAATACCCCTAAAGGGAACAGTGACTGGACCAAACTTTGATGTGTTACATATCAGCTACAGTTGACTCTAAATGTAAGATGAGCAGGTTAATAGAATAGAATAGAATAATTCTTAATCCCACAGTGGAGAAATTCACAGTAGCACACTAACAAAATATACTACATTGAATGTAAAAATCTCTTAAAACAACATACAAAAATATGCATTTATAAAGTACCTATAGATAAAAGAAAAGAAAAATTAGATAGAATCCTGAAATTCTGGGAGATTTTTAAATACATCATAAATAAATGCAGAATATGCTCTTTTGCATGTCCATTGTACAGCTTCACAGGGCTCATATGACCTTATGGAGATAAATTGTTTTAATAAAAAGTTCAAAACCAAATTCTTATCTTTTAAGAATTTAAATTGTATCATGCTTCCTATTATTCACTGGACCATTTAATATTACTTTTGAGAGACAACACAAGTAATTTGATGCTTGTAAATGCACTCATAACAGCAGTATGTACCAGGATACAGATCCATTAACTAATCCATGTCAGCCCTAAGGGCGAAATCTATAATTACAGGCGATTATCTGTAATTTTTATCATCTAGTAGATTTCACTGTTTCACCTTTATAGGCCAAAACATTAACAAATTGGTTTTATAAACATGTTGCGATTTCCAAAAGAATGGGACTAACCATTAAAAAGGAAAGCTTTAAACACATCACTGCCTGTGTGGATTAGAGGCATTAAAAGAGTCACCTTAAGCAAGACATGGGAGCAGTAATTTTTTTTTTCTGTAGAATTTGGTGGCGCTGTCTTTTGTTTAGGAGTGAGATCTCAGTCCTCTTGAGAAAAAAAAAGAAGAGACATTCGTGCCAGGCGTCCAGTCTTCCACCGGCCAATCTAACTCCCACCAGGAGTTGGCGCCGCATGCCTCGGCTCAACCAAAGCCAAACCCCGCTCATCATTAGCAGGCAAAGCCATTGGGCGTTCAAAAGTCTGTGCTGCCAAGCACACAAGCGCGGAGCCAGCACGGCGAGGCATTAAGGAGCTCGAAGGATAACCAATAAAGCCGCTATTTTGCACCCAAGTCTTGTGTGTTTTCCTTCCCACGCTGTGCAGTTGTGATTACACATGTAAATATTTGGCGGCGCACAAACTCAAAGAACAGAAGCCCTTCTGTACAGCCGGGGTCGCAAACTAAATGTCAAGCAAACAGGCTCGTGACGTCGACAGATCGAATGCCTGAGAAGAGAAAAGGGGCGGGTGGGAAGGAGAGAAGAGACAAAGAAGACATCACTTTTCTCGTGAGGGAGAACAGCATCATCTTTGTTGGGGCCGTCAGGATAATAATCTGAGCGCTGATTCAGACGGCGGGTACCATGAGAGGTTGTGTACTGCTGTCTCTGGCCTTGGAAAAGCTTTCCATCACCCCCCACGCGCCGCACAGTCATCTATAAAGGCTTCCCTCGTAGACCACTGCGATCGTCCGGCTTCGACAGAGGAAGCAAATAACACCTGAATGTCACCCTCTCTGAACTGCAATTATTATTCTTTTGTGCAAACTGCCAAGTCCTGTTCCCACTATGTCTCTTTCACTCGAGGACACTGACTAATGCACAGGAACGGCAGAAATCTCCGTCAGCTCGCAGCAAAAGCCTGGCAGGAGTCGAGCCTGGCAGATATCAACTTACGATAGCAGTGTTGACTAATTTAAAGCGAGATTGAATTCCCATGCCCAGCATCCCCCCCCCCCGGGCCCCCCAACCACATCTCTCATGCTGTCAAATAAAGGCCTCACAGTCCAGACTGATGGTATCAAAAAAGTGCTTAATTAGCTTGTAATAAATTCTCATTTCCTTTCTACAAAGCCTAAACCACACCCCGACCAATTTGATACCAGCATTGGTCGGGGCGTCGTCTCTCTCTCGACCGTTCCAACAGGAGAACGCATCGTCTTCAAAATGTCATCCATGCACACACACACATAATCCCACACTAGCAGGCACAATTGTCTGAACAAACCGATTGGATTCATTTACACCCAGACACCAGAGCGACATTGTTTTTTTTAGGACTTTTGTTGTTACAATCTTTTAAGAAGCTTAAACACCTTAACTAATATTCTGTGCCTTTAAGAGGTTAGGGTTAGCTGGGATGTACTATAGCCTCTTTTATCCACACGGGAACAAAGATTAGGGACATATTGATGTAATTTGGAGTCTTAGAGGGCTACATAAAAAGCAATGGCGGGCCACACTTGGCCCCCAGGCCTCGAGTTTGACACATGTTCTGTAGGGCGATTTGAAATAACTTGTACCTGCAGAAAACTCCTCAAACATCACACATCTGAAAGTGGGGAGTGATGCCAAACCTTTCTCAAACTGATGCCAGAGACTAACAGCTAAACTGGGTTAGGTGCTATAAATCTAAAATTACTATTTCAATCATTCTGATTCAGGATTTCAAGCTTGAACAATGATTTTTACCTAAAGCTGTTCATCTCAGCTCTTTAAAATCTGCCTGAATTTTAGAGTACATGAATACTGAGGTATGGCGGAAGCATCAGTTCATCTGTTCAGACTGTTTGCTCTAAGACATCTTTGTATCCACATATGAAACTCAACAAACATGAATGGAGTCCAAATACTGCAAGCATATTTAAATAACTGCCCTAAATGAGAATACAGCTCATGTGGAACAACAAATTCTGGATTAAAACACCTCATTTTAGAAAGTTACCGAGAAAGTTTGGCTGAGAAAAGTCGACCGGTACCCAACGGAGAATAGACTGGGCGATTTCATATTTATTTTGGATTAAATTGAGATTAACGGGAGCCAGCAGCCGGCCAGAATCCAGCAGAAACTATAAATCAAGCAGCTTGCGGTGCACACGTGTGTTCGTACGCCGCATCACGCCCGGTTTAGTGAACACACAGCCTGGTGGAGCTGACTGGCAGGAACGCTACAGACATTTGTCTCGCTGCAGGAGCGAACAGACAGCTTCAATCACGGGAAGAAAGAAATGGCTCCAACCTTGGCTTTGCTCGGACTGTCATGTAGGTAAACACAAATATACGGAGCTGGGTGGGATTCTTTCTAAAGCGGCAAGGGTGATGAGAAGGAGAGTAAATGAAAAGAAAGAAGCAAACATCGACAAACGCCCACACACACACACACACACACACATTCAGTGAACTTCCCACGAGGCATAGCTCGGATTCTTGGGCCGAATTTGCATCACAAATATCTTGGATGGCAGCGTGCGCATGGAGAATAAATAAAGCGGAGAGGGTGCCACTTTTCTTCCCTCGTTCATCCCTGCCCCGCTCCCATCCATCCCAGCATCCATCCACTCGTTTTAATAGGCTGCATTCAGCTCCTAACAATGCCAGATCCACACCAAAGCGGCACCCAGGCTATGAGAGAGTGCATGTTGGCACCTTCTGGAGCTGCCACTACGGAGAGGACCCGGGATAGAAAGTATGCATCGTCAAATGTGTTCAGTTATAAGACCTTTGGTTTGTCATTTTTCTCCAGTTCAGTTACATGGCATCAAATGACAACATTGTATTCTTATATCATACCACAATACAATCCCATCTAAACCTGGACTAGAAAGTATGCATGGTTCAACTTGTGTCTTTTTGCCCATTTTTACTAGTTTACATAAAATATCCAATGTTCTGCTTTACATTTCACCAGGGGAAATGGTGTGCATATTTCAATTGTGAGTAAACAACAGCACAAGTTTGCTATTTTTTTTAATAATCCAAATTGATCTAATGATCTATGTGAACCTAATCTAGAAAGTAAACATAGTTCAGTTTGTGTTCAGTGTTAGGGCAGACTGACCTCCAGCCGGACCTGTGCTAGAAAGTATGCATTGTTCAATTTGTGACTTTTACAGAAAGTTTCAGGACAAACTGATCCCATTTGGACCTGAACAAGAAAGTATTCATGGCCCAGTATGTTGAGTTTTAAAACACTGCATTCAGTATGCATTAATAAATGCTGATCCCGTCTTTCTGCTGTTAGATTTGAAGGTATGCCTTGTTAGTTTTTTCCCCACTATCTCAAATCAAACTCTGTATTAGTTTAAATTGATGTTTGAACTAAGGAACGCATCAAAACTGTGACCTTCACTGTATTGTCCTACAGGGGCTTGAAAGTATACCTTGTTCGATTTGTCCACTTTCTGGAATCAGTCTGAGCTGAGTAACGCATCGAATCAGTGTAGTATTGTACACCAGAGTAAAAGGATCCTGCCCAAAAAGGGGCTTGAAAGTACGCATTGTTCACTTTGTGATTTGAACAAGTTGCAAGTTCAGTGTTTCAACTTAGTTGTTTTCTGAACTCTTAGGACTAAATATCAATGTAAAGTAATGATTGCATCCAAACTGTGTTTTATTCCACACTAGGCAAACTGATCCTATCCAGACCGGAAATAGAAAGTACACATGGCCCAGCTTGTATATAAAAACCTAATATATATATATATATAAATGTTATTTTATCGTTTGATAAACTGAGACAAACATCAAAACTGTGCCCTCAGGGAAAGAAACCCTGGACCTCAAGTAGAAAGTATACATGGTTCAGTTCCTGCTTTTAGAAATGTTTCTTCACACTTTCTTCATGTCCAACTTCCATTTTCTAAGCTTACCAACAACCTGGAATCAAAGACTCACATGCACTTTCATAGTAAACTAAAACTAGTCCCTTCCACTTGGACATATGTAGAAAGGATGCATGGTCTTATCTGTTCTAGTAAAGACATTTCTTGCTGTTTTTCTTCAGTCCAGCAGTCTGCCGCTAGGATTAGCCACTGGAATCTAAATATCAGTCTGACATACATCAAAACTGGGCAAATGTATGATAAATATCTGGACCTGGGATAGAAAGTACACATTTAAAAACATTTGATCTAGTTTTCCATCCAACTGAACAGTCAATGTTTCCACTTGATTCAATTCGAAGCTGGACATACATGAGGCTGTGATGGTTCAAAATCATCCCATCTGGACCTGCAGTTGTTCGCTTTTAAGGATGTTTCTTTCACTTTTTCTTCCAGTTCAAACCTGGAATTAAAGACTGCTGCTCCTAGAACTGATCCCATCCCTACAGATCTGTGATAGAAAGCATGCATGGTCCAATTTGTGCTGATTAAGAGCAGCTTCTCTCCAGTGTGAAAAAAAAGTTAAACACATTATCACCTTTAGAAACGAATGCACTGCGAAAACAATCGATTCAAGCAACAACAAAAAATCCCACTCAGGAAGTTTTCTCAGTTGACTTCTAAGCGTCACTGCAGTCACATTATTAAGAAGGACCCAAACCTCAGGGGTCCTGATGACTCCTGACCGCTCAGTTTCTAAATGATTCGCACAGCAGCAGACACGTAAATCATGCAAAACATCCGCAAATAGCTGCAGTGGCATGAACACACTAAGGAACTACGCAAAGATGAGGTTCATATTTCAGAAAACAGATTAGCGGAATGCGAGTGGATGTTGTGGAGCAGATGGAGAGGAGTTTACGCAGAGTCCGACGCTCCGCTGCAGGTGTGAGAGGGTCGGGATGACTCACATGAGAACTTGTGTTCAGTTTCAAGGAGCTGCGCTCCATTGTTCCGAAGGAACCGATGCGCACGGACGCGCAACCATCCAGCCATCCATGCGTCCACCCATGCATCCAAGCACTCACCTGACTGCGCTGCACTCCAGCTGATCACCGCCAAAGTGACTAAAACGCACGCCTGGAACTTCATCTTTGATCCAAAACCAGGAGAAGAAGAAGAAGAGGGGGAGGAAGAAGAAGAAGAAGAAAGCCTCCTTGTCTTGTTAACTCCCGTATAACTCACATGTCCAAATTAAGATATCCTCGCTGTTCTAACGCGCGCTCACACACAAAAAAACAGAAGAAGAGGAATAAAACGGGCTGAAAGTGTCGGATTGAAAGTGTCCCCGGGTGGTGTGACGGCTTCCCGCTCTGCTGGGTTTGTTTGTGGGCTCTCAGTCCGGTGTTCAGGTCGCTTTCCGCCGCGGACACTCTGAGCCATTTACTCCTCACTCTGCCATTGCGCCGGTTCTTGGATCGGAGAGGGGAGGGGGGAGTTGAGGAAGCAGCGGGGGGTGCGCGTTGGGATAGGAGGGGGGAGGAGAGGGTGTAGGTGCTCTGCACACGCCTTTTCTGCCTAATCGACACCTCTCTCAGCCAATCACATCACACAGCCATCTCCTAATGAGCCCTACGCGCCTCCTGATTGGCTAACAGGCGTCATTGCGGCTGTCACTACACCTGTCAGCAGCTGCTTTGTTTTGGTTATTCTTTATCCGCGGAGGTCAGCTTATTAGCGCCTTATTAAACACTGGAACTGACTCATAAATACGTCAGAAGTAATCAGAAGCAGGGACATGAACAAGTCGGCTAAAAGGTGTAATGAGAGGAAGGCTTAGTCAAAGTAAGCAGATGTATATTTCTAGACAACCTGACCTGAGTCCTCAGCTCAGCATCCAGGGCTCAACAGACAAGAGTGGATATGGACTCACTGTGACACGAAGAAGCTTTATTTAATGTCCTCTGCTGCCCTCTAGCGGAAACAGCAAGGGATAGCTCTGTTTTTATTAATTTAATTATGATTAAAACTGTTTTGGACAGACATTTGATTCAGTATTTGTAATTTCAGAATATGAATGTTTTTTTTGTTGTTTTTTTTACATTTTTATTCATTGGGCACAAAAACTCACATTTTAATCTTATCTGCATCTGTTTGTATATGTCTCTAATTTGATTTTAATTGAAATGATTATTTAAAGAATCTATGTACTAGTTCAGCATAAGCATCTAATTTACATATAAATCTTTTTAAACGTATTTCTATTTCGGCTTTGCTGAACTTCATTACATTTTTGGCTGCCACATAAAGTAATATTTGTAATTTCACTAACAATATTCAATTTAATTTAATATTTTGCTAGATTTTTTTTTGCAGATATGCAAATCAATTTTTGGGTAAACATGTAGTGCATATATTTTAGTTTTGCATACTCTATTATCTATTGTTTGCTTAACTTAAATGTTGTCAATGTCAAAATTTCTACATTTTTTGTATTTGATCACACATAACCTTTAGTTTATTTAATCATTTTGATTTGATTTTATTAAAAAATGTTATCTTTATCCATTTTGGTGCTATGTATTTTATTTTGATTTGCTTAAATTGACTGTACTCTGCTGTATTTTCATAACTTCCTCTGGCTACGCGTCGCCGCGGTGATCTGGTTGGTCTCTGCCGTGACGACCTGCAGCATTCACAATGCCCCCCGGCTCTAATTTTGGACCCTGACTTTGTTCTGTCCGCTGTGTGGGACTCGGGGCTCAGATGACAGGCTGTGATCGGGGCGGTGGGGAGTGGGCAGGAGTCTCACTGGAACCGGGGGGTCTGCCCGTCCAGAACCAACAGCTCTGGCTGGAGAGGCGAGTCCAGAACGAGGCCCGTGTTTTCTGAGCTGCAGCCAGTGAGGAGGTGAAGCTTGTTTCCAGCATGTCTCTTCTGCTGCTGCTGCTTCTGGCAGGTGAGTCTCTAAAGGAGTTTCTTCTCTTATTACTCTGGCCGGCTGAGTTGCTGGACGTAGAACACTGGGAGATGCAGAAAAAACAACTCCTCAGAGGTGGAACTGGAAGACGTTCGGAAAGCACGTCTTTCAACGCAAGTCGGACTTCACGATGAAGAACAAAGCAAGATGGAATGCTGCAACAGTTTGGAAATGGATCTATGTTTCATTGTAGAAATGCAACAATCAGATATTCCATATTTTTCAGGACATTCTGAGAAAGATTTGGTGACTTAACTGGTAGCATGTGAGAGGCTGGAAGCTGTTATAAACGCCAAACATCTTCCCAAATAATTGAGCTTTAGAGGTTCAAACAGGGCAGACCTCACCGTAAACTAGATATCAGTTTCATGAGAAAAACAGGATGTTTGTTTGGGGTTTTACAGAGAAATTCAACAACATTAGACATCAATACATGAGCATTTATTAATAAAAAAAAACAGAATATTTGATTTCTGTTGCATATGTATGGCAAGCCACTTATTTTGATAGCTGGAATATCTTGCAGCTAATGCTTAATGGTACATAGGAAGCACCATCTGGTGATTAAACAGCGAGACACTATTTGAGAGAAGTTATTAGTTTTGATCCAGGCAATTCCCCCCCACAAAAAAATTACAGAGGAAAAAGGAAATGACTTGTACCTGCTGATTCTCAGCTGCTGTCCTTTGGAAAACTCAACACATTGGTTGTCCCTGTGAGGCTGCGGCTCCCTCAGAGAGCCCACCGAGTCAGCACAAACACCGGGGCCAAAACAGTTGGGCCTTATCGGGCCGCCGCAGCCCGAGATCCGCCGCCTTTCCAGATCAGAACAACAAGCCGTCCCCCTCCTCCCTCCACGCCGTCTTTCCATTCAGCCTCGGGTCCGACGGGACGGCCGCCGCCTGCCTCCGCATTAAGAAGCTGTTTGCTCGCATCTCCGAGGTAAACAAATGGGATTGGGACTCTGATTGTAAATTAGAAATCCTTTCTTCGTGAAAGTAGCAGACTAACGGGGAAGAAACGGTCCTGAAGGGAAACGCGGAGCCAGGATGTGACCTTGTTTTTTGCACAAACATATTCCTAATTATGAGGGGGAAAAGGAAAAGGAGCAGATAACCACCGCGGCGCTTTGTATCATATTTCTTTCATACTCACAATAATGGTTATTTTCTGCCAATCATGGAGCCGAAACATTAAAAAAAAAGCACCTTTATGACTGGATCCTCTCTGCAGCTCACGTCGGTCCTTCCGAGTGTGGATGCGACGGCCGGCTCTACCGGAAGGTGATCAACGACCTCTGCTTCAACCGCTTCGAGGAGGAGATGGCCAGACTGGACTCGGGAACGTGGTGCAGCTGGCCGGAAACAATGGAGTGAGTGAAATCAAAAACACCAGAAAACACTGGAAGGTATCCTAAACACTCCCTTTAAATGGAAAATGTGTCAACTCAACTCATGAAAAACTAATTTCAAGGCCCAAACTGTCTAATTAATATCCACTTATGTTAAATGCAGTCAAATTCTGTTGCCTACGCCATGAGACGTAGCTTAGCAAAAGCACAAAACGACTATCTACGGAAATAGATCATGGCAAGAAAAGCTGTAATGTTTTCGCCAGGAAAAAAAAAAAAGTTAAAAACACAAACACACACTGGCTCAGGAGAACTTTCTATACGGAAAGAATAAAAAATGAAAAAGTGTACAGAGTCAATGTTGGCAATGTTTTCCATCCAGGAAACACACAAAGATAAATACAGAAGAACTCAGCTGGTAGTACTTTCTATGAAGGGAACAGAGAGTGTATAAAATTAGTGACAGAAAAGCTTAATCAATAGCTCTGCTCAAGAACAACAAAACAAAGACAAACAGAACAAGGAATACTTTCTAAAGTAAACAAAAATAGTCTTCATAGCTTTAGGTCTATCATTTAAAGGCTCTCTTTGCTAAAAACAAATCCTAGAGCTTGGGGCACTTTCTATGGCAAATCAACATAAAAAGGTTACACATGTGAGAAATAATTGTTATTGAGAGACAGAGAGAAAAGAGACCAAGAAGTAGTGGACAAGGAGCAGTTTCTATGGTAAATATAAATAAATAAGAGTTTAAATAGTGAATAGGTCAGTCAGTTGCCCAGAAGGACATACACACCTGGACCAGGAGTACTTTCTCCTATATTTGATAGTCTAGCCAGCTGTTAGTTTCACGGTTACATCTCTACAACGCTTTTTTCTGCCTTTCCCTTCTCGGTTTCCGTCTGCTGCTTGTGAGTTTTCCCTTTTTCTCTCGCACAATATCTTTTGCTCAAAAGTCAACCAGTCGCTCAGTCGGAGCCGTTCCCCCCCCGCCCCCGAATCAAGTCTGACATCACACTGGCGGAGTGCGTGTTTGAAAGTGAAACGGTGGCCTTTCCTTCCCAAGCACCAGCGCCTGCCGGAGGATGAGTCAGGCAGGAGGATAAAAAAGGCTCTGAAGAAGTTCCTGTCAGAACTATGTGATTTCCCTCCTGGCTCCCTGTCCTCGCCTGGTCCGGCACAAAATAATTGGTTGCTGGCGCTCTCTGTCCTGCAAAAAAAAAAAAAAAATGAATACAGGCATTTTCAAGGTTTGCACTGGTGTAATAAAACTGCCGGAAAGAATGCGCGATGACAGCACTGAAGAGAGCAAAATTAAAGGATTTAGGGAATACAAATAGGATTTAGCCAGTGGCTATATCTGGTTTAGCTAATATCTTCTCTTCATGTCCCTGAATGAAAGAAAAGAAAAATAAACTAAATGCTGATGTTAGAATGAAGAGTTGTGTGTGCTACAGGTCAGTGTTAATAAGACTGGACATGCCATGTTTTATTTAATGTGACATATCAGGTACTCTGCTTTTTGATATTTTCTTCCCCACTTTAAAATAAAAACTTGGATTTCACACAAATGTGATGTGTGTTATCTTATGTATGCAAGAGAAAATCTGATTGGCCGAACCTTTTGTTAGAGGTCTATTAAAAATGCAGTAGTAATAAAATATTCACAGAATGGATAAGTAAAAACATATTTCTGTTTCCCCAGTTTTAATAGTTTTTTTTAAGTGGGGTTCTCTAGATTAGTTTTCAGTAGGTAGCGCCTCACCTGAGGTATGCAGTCTTCAAACTGGGTACAATTCTCACTGAAGACTTAAACTAAAAGCTAGTCACACTGTGGCTAATTCCAGACTGGATTCTATGTAAAACACAATTTGTTAAGCAAGTGCTATTTACAAGTTACAATGTCTGACACCATGTTAGATTTAACATCATGGAGCACAAACCATGTACTTAGCAATGCAGAAAATGGAAATGGATATGAATGTTTTTGCAAATATGTGAGCCCCCCAAAAAACTCTGTAATGTAAATTTTCATTATCTATTTTTGATAGACTTCCTGTACAAGCTAGTGTTACACATGGAATGAGGGCAACGTTAATTCCGGCACCCCAAGTGTTTATTTTTGTCTGTAACACAAAACAAAGCTTTAGGTCAGTCATTTCTGGCTGACCTTCAAAGCGCTAACTTCCTGCTACAGCTTTAAAATGCCCACAGTAGGAATAACAGTAAAAGAAATAAAGGCAGAAATGAGAAAATATATTGTCTTTCTAAACAAAAATGCTGCTTTAGAGCACAACTTCAGAGAGAAAAGACAGCAATGTACTTTAACAATCAAAAACAGAAAGTGACGTCCCTGTCATACAAAGGACTCAGTGAAAAGAAGCAACTTAGCTTCCAAGGCTAACCAAACTTAGCTAACAAACGGAAGTGGTAAAGTCACTTTGTGAAAATTTTACAAAATAAGACACGGCACAGTCAAACGTCACTAAACCTGTCATACACAGTCTGTGTGTTTAACCTCACCTGTAATACAAAAGAGAGCTTTAGAAACGGACACATTTCTGACTGGGCTTCTAAACTTTAAACTCCGGCCCGGTTCCGGTCCCAGTGCTCAGTGCGCGCCCTACGACCCTCTGTGAAGGGTGGATTCAGTCGAAGTGCACACAAAGGCCCGAGTGCGCAATGTTAGAAGCAGCAAAAATGTGAGAATTGGGAGAGTGCGCCCCCTAGTGTTGTAACTTCGACATCCAAAATGGCGGGACTGGTCACTGTTTAGGCATTTGTGCTGCTAAAAAGTACAACTAGAACAAAACAAATTATTTTAAATGTACAGTAAAGGTATTTTTTCTTTCCTAAGTCATTGTTGGAGATATTTGTTGAAGATATGTGTTTTGTTTTGACTTATTGAATAAAGAAAATTCTATGTAATCATACTTTACTTTTGAAAACTGATTTTATTCACTCTTTTTTTGCGACAGAGCTTGCTCTGTGAACTTTGCCATATTTCCAAGACGGCAAAAAAAAAAAAAAAAAAACACATTAAAATGTATTAATGTTTTATTTAAAAATCCCAATTAGAGACGAGATTTTTTTTCACCCACCATCTCTTTTATGCAGCTAAAAGTTAGTTTGGTGTAAAGTGGAGTTAATGTGCCAACAAAGATCAAGTTAAGGACAAACATGCGGCATATATAAAACAATGCCTGATGCTACATTTGAAAAATAAAAAGACTAATGTAACTAAAATGTTCTTTTTAAACGAAACTATGAATGTTGTGACTTTATAGAGCAAAAATGCCAACAAGAAATTCATCAGGAACCCTGATGAATCGGTTTTCTTCTCCTCTAGTCTGAGAGGAAACATTTTTTAAAAGTCATAATGATATCTCTAAAGAAAATAATAATCAAATAGGTTTGTATTCCACTCCCACAAAAAAAAATGAAGATATTAATTTCATAATGATACATGAAGTTTTCCCTGTAATGACTTTCTGCAAAAGAAATTCAAAAATAAATATCAATTTCTCTGCGCATTTCAAGGACACAAGGGTGGAATGAGGGTGGGAGTGCAACAGGGCCTCACTCACTACCGCTGCCGTAAAATGCCGAGGAGCGTCAGTAAGTCACGCCCACAGCTAAATCACTACTGCCATCTACTGGCGGAAATAAGTATTAGCTAAATTAGATGAGACTTGAAAAATCCGACGTATAATAAATCAACTGAGATTTATCTCAGAAAGATTAATAAGAAGAATAAACTACTGAAACTTGAGTGCCACACTATCCATCTATAGGTAAATGCTACTTTTTATTATTTTGAATATTGATCCAATGTAACATTTACCCTACTTGAAATATGCATTTATGTTATTATAAAAAGCGACAGAAAGAGATTGAATATTTTTTTTGTTGATTTTCTAAATGAATCAAAAGTGGGGGTTTTCTTTGTAATGACTAAATTAACAACTGTTTGCCACTTCTTAATTATACAGTGTACTAAATATAATTTGGATGATTCTCGAGCCAAAGTGGAGATACTGGGAAACCTGTCATTTCTGTCGAATGATTGTCACCCATCTAGCTTTGTTTGTTATAGTCCACTTGCAAAAAAGCCCAATTTGAACGTAAACCACACCAAACAAAAATAAATAAATAAAGTTGGCTTTTGGTCTGGACCAAACAAACCGACCAGTGGGCTTTCCTGGTGTGAATAAAACTCAAGTAGCTATGTTTAGAAGACCTATGATTTGAAAATAATAACAGGAAATATTGAGGAAAAACAATCAAATCCAAAAGGCTCTGCATAGATAGGTGGGATCCCAACCAACATGGGTTCTTTGTACTCAGCTGGTTCAGCCGAGTCCATAGATACGCAACATGACCACATTCCTAGAGTTGAGTGCTTCATTATGGTGAGACTGATGATGTTCTGGCCACTAATTTGGCCCAACCCTCTGCTTATCTGACTCCATCTTTTCATATTGATGGTGTAGTGGTGGAGCTGGGGAAGGCAGAGGAATTGAAAACCCCCTGGTCAAAGTTGAACCTTTAGGTTTTGTTACGACAAACCTAAAGAAGTCCTGTTGCAGTCAACAAACTGCAACAGGACACTAGAACTTGCAGGAGATTTCCAGTGTGGGCCTGGCACTTCTGAGAAAATGTCAAGGGATGACAGTGGGTAAACATTTGACCTTATCTGTACGCCGAAGTCATTGACCACAATCCGATGCAGGTTTGATGCTTCGGAGGATCAACCTAACTTTAACCACTGACATGTTAAACAAGGTCATGGAAGTGTTTAAAACAACTTCCACCAGAGAGGATCTGGAAAGAGACACATTTAGAAAAACATCTTCCAGAACAGAGGGGCTATGAATGTCCTGCCTCAAAACAGGACTTTCATACTGTCAATTCTCATTGAATTAAATCCTTTTAATCCTTCCGTGCTACTTAATCTTGTTCTTGATAAGTTCTCATCCAGAATTGTGATTATGTAATGAAATCATATGTTAGCTTCTGTTTCTGCCACAGATTGAGAGTTTGCTTTTCCTCATTTCTACCCCCTCGATCGTCCTCAGACGCAGTCACACTTCACCCAGAGAAGAATCTCTCTCTGGAATGTCGCAGTGCTCCAATGAGTGCGCTCCTCAGTTGGAATGCATCTCCATTTCTTTTGCCCTCCACCAACCAAGCAGTTATATATAGCTCTGTTAAGCTCACTGGTAATTCTAGAAACTCTTCAGCTCTTTTTTTCGCCCCCCCACTACCATCAGGAATTCCCTGCTGCTCTTTCACACTGAGAGAAGGTTCAAAGACATCGGGAGAGAATATTTCAGTCCAAAGACTGCAAATGTAAAATTCAGACTCATTATCATTTTAGATTTTAACTTGAGAGACTTGAACGTCCCTCAGACGTTTGAAAGTTGGGTTAATTTAAGTGTTTCATCTAAAGTCTTTAAGCAAATATTCACTGGTGTGTGTATGTGTCATGGTTTTTGCAGGATCTATGAGGGACTGACTAACTGCACCTGCCAGGTGGCCTTGAGGATGGACTGCTTCTGGCCCAACCGGCTGGTGGACGACTTCTTCATGAAGATTCATAATACGTACTTCCACCACTGCGCCCTGACTGGCCGGCTCCTCCATGAGCCATCAATCGGTATCCTCGCGCCCTTCATCGGCGTGTCAGTGCTGATCGCCCTGCTCATGACCTCAGTCGTGGTTTGGAGGAGCAAACGCACAGAAGGGATGCTGTAGAGGTGGTGAAGGAGGTTGAGTTGGTCTCAGGACTTGGAGATGGACTCATAGCATCATGAGCCACAGTGAGGGAACTTCATGTACTTTGAGAAGCTGATGTATATCTTAGAAGATACCTTAGAAGACGCTAAACTGTAGTGAAGACAAACAAAATAGTGTCGCCTCTATGAAAGCGTATATGATTGTTGAGTTGAAACTACATCTGCATCAACAACTGAGAGGAAACGAGGTGCAGGACTCTTGAAAATGTAAAGAAATGCAACAACACAACAAATTAAGCTTTGAAGGAAACGTTTGGGCTATATTTATTTGTATTATTCTGAAAGCTCTTTTGTACGATTTTGCGATTGACGGTCATGGCTACAAGGCAAATGTTGGGATCAGCCTCTGATCTGCGGCTGTTTTTAAAGAAGCGACGAAAGATTCTCCTTGTGGAGATTTCTGAGAACCGTCCAAAGTATTTATGCAAAGATCTGCGAGTAAATTTGACTTTTCATCGCAGCCAAAAGTTCATGAAAATCCACAAAAAAATTTTTATTATGGTCAATAATTCTTCTTACAGCCGACAATGACTGCTGCTTGTTTAAAAGGTGTTAAGACAAGAAGAAGGTGATTTAAGGCACATCTGCTCCTCAGTTATAGGCATTGGTTGCCTGATTAGAGAAAGAGTGACTTCAACATCACTCTTTCACAAGTGACAATGGTGACCTGATATTAGCTGTCAGTTCTGATCTAAAAACAGTCAGGGTTAGTGTGTATGCATAGATCTATCAATATATCAATAAAAAAAACCCACAACAAAGCAGTACAATATGCAGAAAAATATAAAGAAATAACTGTGTATATATACAGAAAAACTTAAGACCTGTTCCAAGGAGACATGTGCCTGGGTATTCACTCTAATTTTCATATTTTGTGTTTAAAATATACATTGTGATTGTCCAGCATCTGAGTGTGTAGCATTCACCAATGAAAGATTAACAGGAGGAAAGTGTTTCTCTGTTCCTGTTTAATAATCATAAGAACAAGAAAACTGACAGCAAGCAGAGAGGCTCAAAATTCCACGAGTGAAAGTGATATGAATGTGCATATATGAAAACCAGTTTGTTTATGTGCAACAAAATAAATTGAAAAGGAACACAATAACAATAATAATAATAAACTTCCTGTCACCAGTGAAATATGAGATTAAGTTGCTGTATGCTGGTCTTGTTAGAGATTTAGCTGCTTTTCTTTTTTATGTCTGAATGCGAGTTTGGTTATTACGTCTGTAACTAAAACCTTTTTTGTTTCAGCTATCCTTAAGTATTATTTTTTGTTAGTAGTGCTATAAAATTTTAGGAAAATTACATTTATTTCCCGAATTCATATCTTGCTACACTTTTTTCCGATATCATGAACTGAAAATAAAAGTACTAGATCCAACTGTTAGATTTTTATTTAAAAAAAAAAAAACTTTTGACATGTTCACACAGAGCACCAGTACTGCTAAATATTTATTACCCATTAAAAGTGTGGAGCAAAAGCCATGAATCGGCATGCTCAGACCCTCCATCTGGGCTTCCAGGTTTGGGTTTGCGCGCCGCGTGGCGTTCCAAAGCGCAGAAAGTTTCATTCAGATGAAGGTTTGCACGCCAGCATGCCGAAATAGTTCACGATCACCACCACTTCAGTGTCAGGACAGGACGCATTCATGGCGGTCAGTAACCTGAAAAAAAAAAAGAAAAAAGGCTTACATCTTAATTTCAACCTGACTATTCAATGGGCGAATTAAAAAAATGTAAAAAATAAAGTTGACTCTTTTATTTTTTTGAAGAAACCAGAACTTTACTTAAATGTTAATGCGGCGTCAGTAATTAAACACAATGTCAAAGATTTTTCTTTCCCTCAATGCATGTAAAAGTCATGCCTCAGCACTTCTACATACACTGTGCTTGCTTAGCTGTTCGCCCCCCACCACCGTCACTGGCAGGAGGAATTAATGACGGTTGTGTTATCGAAGCAGCGGAAACCTTCGACAGTTGAGCTTAGTCAAGCAATGCTTGGATTTTCTGATTAAAAGCCAGGACTGCGACAGTATTCACAGACACATCTCAGCAGTTTTTGATAATGATGGATGAAGCCAAGGCAGAGAGTATGAGAAGGGAGGTGGAAGGCGTTAGCGGTGATATCTCACTTGGTCAGGATCCTGTTGGAGAGATGATCAGCTTCAGAAGGGTCCTTCTGCTTCAGCTGCTGGTAGCTGGAGAATGTCTCCACCATGCCTATGAACCCACTCACTGGAAGGGTCCTTCTCACTGGATGGCACTCAGTCCTACAGAGACATTTAGGAGTGTTGGTCTGTAAATACAGTAGGCCGACAACAAGCATGTCGGGAAGGACTCACCATTCTTTGTCAGGGTAAGAGCAGGAGTTAAACATGTCAGAGTAAATCTTCCTGGAGCTTGGTCCTAAATAAGAACTTCGGTAGGGAAGCAGGGCAGCGTAGAACTGGTGACGGAGGTCGAGACATCTCTTAGGACTAGCTGGAAGTTTTCATTTATACATGTTTCAACACGAAAGCCCGGCATGTCTTTAACTAGTTTTGCCTACATTTGGGCCAGTAATTAATTTCTGTTAGACAAAATGGAGTATCTAGATTTACTTGAGTCAGCCATCGACGGCGTCTTGATGGAGGATGAGATGTAACATCACTGTAGGCTTTAATCCTAACTACTTCACACTTTTGGTTGTTTGAATTTAAGACCAAGTAAAATATCTGTGTTTAAATTGTGTCTACCGAACAACAACCTCGAGGTCCTCCATTGCTGAGTGGGGTTACGGCCTGTTCCAACATTCCCAAAATAATGAGGAACACAATGCCAAAGGAGATCCTCTCAACTTGGCAAGAATCAAACCAGGTGTTACCCGGCTAGAGTGAGACTTGACAATGGAAAAGGGGCTTCAGTCCTCTTTCCTAAATGCAACGATGGCGAACTTCTAAGATCTGGACTGTACCTCTCGGCAGATGTCGTTCAGGACGTTTGAGACTTCTCTGTATTCCAGGATCATGTCCATGGTGTAGCTCAGGAGAGCAAGGCAGCCTCCAGGTCTGAGCACCCTGTCAACCTCCTGGAGGAACCGCGGCCGGTCGAACCAGTGGGCCGCCGTCATGGCCGTCACAAGGTCCACCTCCCCTGACGCAAAGGGCATCTCCTCTGCAGGGCAACGTCTGTGGTCAGATAATACGAGAGTCGAGGAACAAAGTTTCCAGAAATCTGTAAAGAATGCTAAAGAGCATTGTTCTAGTTATTTAGCAGAAGCTGAGGAATCAAAGTATGTGCTAACTTTGTAGAAGGAAGCTGAATGTTCAATTTGTCACATGATAAAGTTAAATGCTGGAGTTCTGTTCTAAATCAGTCAAAAGAGAATTGATACTGATCTGTGCTGACCATACTAATGCTAAACTGTAGCTAAATATTACATCCAGCTACAGAAAACCAGCTTGTTTTAGCTCTTAACAGTACGCAGTTCTATTTTTAAGTTGTTATTGATTCATTTGGAGGATTATTTATGACCAAGTTATCTTGTTTATGCTCCAACATTTAAGTTTGTTTGTTTACATATGAGAAAGCAAAGGGGATATTTTTCTACTCCAAAGATTGGACGATTCCTCCTGGGTGCTTAAGTTGGTTCTTAAATTTTTCACATTTTGAATTCATCTAAACAAATTAGAATGTTGTTTTTTTCTTGCTCACCTGTATGAAATGTTTGGTGGGTTGCTTTTGGCTAGCGCTCTTTCTATCATAGCCTGGCTGATGTCCGTTCCAACCACCCTGGTGAAGAAAGGAGCCAGAAGGACCGTCCCTTTCCCCGGACCACAGCCCACATCCACGGCCAGTTTGTACTGCTGCGGTGTCTGAACGGAATAAAGATAACGATCCTCTAACTTTTTACTGGGCATCATTTTAAGCAGTACTAAAAATGATGCCGTTTTCCTGCAAAAGCTCAGATAAAATATCTAATTGCTTTGGAGTGACGATCTTGGCTAGGCCACTCAACCAGAGCCAACATTAAAAAAACAATATGATTATCCACATTTTCTGATGCGCTTTTCTGGTCACAGCCAGTTAAGACTCAAGAAAACACCTGAAAGGAACATGTTTGACAACATGAGGCAGTTTAACAAGATCAAAAAGACACGCATATCCATCCTCCAACAAACATCGTCATGATCCCAAAGACTCTTGTGGAAATATTGTCTTAATTGGTGAGACGAACGTTGAAGAGCTTTGGAAAGTCAGAATGTGGTTTTGCCAGACGACAGTGACCCAACGAACACCTACGAGCATAAGGTCACCTCTGAAATCACCTACAAAAAAAATATTATGAACGCTGTGGTGGCCTAGTCAAAGTCTGGCCTTGGGATGATGTTGGATTTACAAGAACAGGACGCTCATTCTTCACAGCCATTAAATGCGAAATTAAAACAATTCTGCAAAGAAAAGTGGGCCAAAATTCCTCTACAGTAAAACACTGATCGGCAGTGATTAGTGGGCGATTTCTGTCACTTCATGAGTCAACTCATTTAAAAAGTACTTCTTGTATTTACTCCAGTTACTTTTTTACTGATAATAAAACATATCTGATGATTGGAAACATTTCATTGACCGAAAAATAAGCTTACAGAGGCATACAGTTTTCCCTAGAACACCCCGAGATTTGGCTAGTACACTACTCCCATGCATCAACAGTCTCAAAGAAAATACGAGCATTGGGGTATGAAGGTGAACTAAACAGTTTATGGTTCCATTCTTAGACGCTCTATGGCGGTGGTATAAAATGTAACATAGGCCTACCTTCTGCTCCACGTAGCTCATTATTTTGCTGATCATTTCGTGGGGCGTCACTCTGTACTGCAGGTAAGAGACTGCATGGTCTTTCCCCTCAAAGAGCCGCACAGCCATCTTTTAAAGGAGCAATAAAAACCAGAGCAGAGAGAAGAAAAAAAAGAAACATGAGAAAACCCGCTTCTCCAGCTTGAAGAACAAATCGAATGTCCAGTTCCTGAACTCAAGAGAAAAGGAGTGATCATAAAACAAACCGGCAAGAAAGCAGAGCTTCAGGAGAAAGTTGGAACGTCTCCACAACGTCAATCGGAGAACTATGACTCGGCAGTAAAAGCGTGCCTGTATTCAACCAGCGAGTTACAGATTAACGGACTGATTTCATAATTGTATATGACTGATTAACTACAGTACGCCAGCAATTTAAAGGTCAAAGCATTTGAAGTGGAAGTGTTTTCTAACAAATGAAGAGGCCCGTTTCCCTCTGGAGTGAGAAATGAATAAAAATCAACAGACTACCAAAAAGTGACAGTTGGAGTCTCTCTGCTGCCCTACCTCCTTAAATCCATGTCCAGAGTTCTTCTTATTTCATCCTTTATTATAGTCTATCAATCAATCAATCAATCAATCAAATGAATTTGACCTATCAGATCTCATCACAGATGTAGGATAAGCCCATGAGGGAACTCACAATTCCCTTTTTCCAAGCAAACCTCTTCAGCTCAGTTGAGGCCATAAGGGACCAGAAAAGTTCTGGTCATCACAGAGGGTCATGTCTCTTTATTCATTCTCTACATTCGCTACCTTTGTTTTTATTTTGTCCGTCACAAATTGCGTTCTTAAAACGTTACTGCAAATCAAAAAAAGTTGAAATTAGATTATACTGTATTCATGATTATTTAAACTCTACATCCAAAAGACAATCAATACATAATATATGTACTCACAACACAAGGGAATGGCATGATTTATTTGGTGCTCTGCCCCTTAAATGCACCAGTAAGGTGCCTAAGTTTGTACACCAACAGGAGCAAGACGTGGCTCCACAATTTAAACATGTACATTGTTTCTAGTTTGAGAGAGATTTAAGATAAAATGAGGCCACACTGATTAATACCCAAGAAAATAATCAAAAGAAAAGTAACTAAAATAGAACGAGCAAAACTAGAAAGAAACCCACAAAGCTAGAGAAACAGAGCAGTAGGGTCTCCATTGAGCTGCAACAGCTTCACTATCCAAAAAGAAATGGAAATCAATATGGTGGTTTAGCCAAGTGGTTGAGTACAGAGGAAGGAGCAGCTTTCACCAAGCAGACCTTCTGAAGTACTCCACCCAAACCAGGGCAGTGTTGTATAAAGTACTGAAATCTCAGAGTCAAGTAAAAGTATAAGTACCTCTCCAAAATATGACTTTGGTAAAAGTCCAAGTCACTGACTGAAATGTTACTTGAGTTAAAGTCTTAAAGTATCTGAAACTTCTTGTACTTAAGTATGGAAATTACTGTAAAAATGGATGTACTCGAGTAATGTAATGAAAAGTACAAGTAAAAAGTAAAACAAAGCAAATGCAGTTTGAATGACATTTTTTATATTTTGGTAAACTTGTCAAATACACTTAAAATAATGTACACAACCAAGTGCAGGCAAAATTAAACCTGCTAATAGATATACCTGCAGGCATCATTTAGTTAAGAAAATTAGGTGCTTTACCTATAGCACAAGGTTAACTTAACCTGCTTTACAACTGAACCAGCTTCTTAGTAAACCCTCCAGGACAGAAAATACAAAGTTTTTGTAAGCCTCAAGTTTTCCCTTCAAGTAAGGTCAGTGCTGAAAATGAGAAAAATAAATAGTACAGAAAATGCGGCCAACATGAAGAAAAAGAGCTGTTACGATTACTCTACCTCACAAATCAGTGAATCAGTCAATGCTACAGTCAGTAGCTGGTGCACACAACTGGTCATTATGCAAAAGAAAAAAAGAATTGGGAGGGAAATGCAGCTTATTGTCATCTCTGTAAACCTGGTTTTGAACTTGCATGCCTTTCCTATATTCGTTAAATTTAGTCTAAATTGCTATCGCTATGGCTTCTGTCCCCCGTTGAACAGAGGAGTCTAGGTAGCCTGCTACAGTCAACATTAGGCCTCAGCTAAATACACCACATATGGAACTGAAACAATGCCAAACAAAGTTCATTTATGGTCAACGTTTCACAATACAGTAGTGTCTAGTGACCAAGCTATAGTTACTGAAACAGGAGGATTATAACCATTTCATAAGACGTTACCTCGATGGTAGGGTGACCAGACGTCCTCTTTATCCCGGACATGTCCTACTTTTCAGACCTAAAAATCGTCCGGGATTTTGGTCAACTGCCTCAAAACACATTATATAGCTTACAGTGCATTGTGATTACATTGCCACTCCGTTCCACTACTCCATTCCAGGTTTCTTTGTATGGCAAATTAATCACGCCCTTCTCCCCAAATCCAATCACGTTGCATTATGTGTGCGAGTGTGTGTAGGAAAAGTAAAGATAACACCCCCCCTATCCTCCCCTTCTCATCAAAACCTAAATTGAGGTATTCAGCTGGATAATGTTCAGGTTGGCACCTTAACACTTGCTGGTCAACCTCTCTGGATGTCCACTCAAGGCATCACAACACCAAATTATTATTTTCTTTGCAGTTGTGAAACGTTTAAAACGTCCCATATTATTTCATTCCTCATAAATCATTTGCTTACTTAAACAAGCCACTCTAAAGAGAAAACTGTTCTCTGAATTTAGAAAACTAAAACTACATCAAAATCTTGCCTTATGCGATGATCATGACTTCTCTACTGTCAGACAGACCACAAAACAATCCTCACTCCCTCCTTGTATGAACTTCCTCTCACCTACTTTTCTTTCCAGCTTTTAGATAATTCATTATTTTTCATTTTGTTTACTAAATCATTTATTTATTTATCTATACTCTGTATCTTCAAAATCTTCTTTTTATTTTCTTTCTGTATTTGGTTGCTTAAGAGGAAAGGAGATCGGGCTTTTTCTGTTGTTCCTCTTCTATGGAACAATCTACTTTTCCAAATTAGATCTGCCCACAGCCTGGATCATTTTAAATCGCTTCTTAAAACTCAGTTTTATTCCTTGGCATTTAATTGAACTGGTGTTTTGATACTCTGTTTTTATTCATTTGTGTTATTGTCATTCTTGTGCAGCACTTTGGTGCAGTTTTATGCCTGTTTTTAAAGTGCTATATAAATAAATTTGACATTGCTTTTTTCTTATAACTCCTACCTGAGCTCCTCCCTGCTCTGCTGCCTGATCTGCTTCACTCTTCTTGCTCTCCTGTTTTATCCTAACTTTTCTGATTGCCTTCTTCTCTCTTTTTAGCTCCTCCATCCACTTTTCTAACTCGCCCATTCCTTCACTACTCATATTTTTTTGATTTGATTTTCGTTTTCTGTCGTACTTCATCCTATAACTCAGTCAGTTTTTGTGAGTGTTTAATTGGCCCTGAAAGTTATATTTTTCTATCAATTTATTTAAATTCTTTACTGAGTTAGGGTTTTGTCTTTCCATAAACTTCCGGTCCTTACACTGGAGTTTATCTTTCGGTGTTAATTTGCTATTCCCTTTTTCCATTTTGAGCAAATTAGTCAATTTCGTTCCAGTCTTAAAAACACATAGGGTGGACTCTAAAAGACTGGATAAATTCTTAGCAGGATGGTGATCAATCCCCTGTTGTGGTAATTCTCTTCTCTTCAACCTTTTCAGGTGGGAAATTCTTGCCTACATGCATCCACCAGAGGTTCACCGTTTGCACTCCTGCGGTTTGGTATGAGGACAAATACCTAGTGGTATTTAAATTCCTCCAAGTATTCTCACACTCACACACACACTTGGTATTACGGGTTTTTCAGTTTACGCGGACTCCGCCGTCCTTCTGTTACCTATCAGTGCCTAGGATTCATGGGGTTTTACACCTCAAAGACCCTCAATCGTTCGCTCACTTTTTAATTTAAACGCTACTCACTTGTCCCCCCTTCACGGACGTCCCGTCAGCAGCTGGTTTCCAGCAGGCGTATCGGACTCCGGCTTCGAAGGAGCAATTTATCCATCCATCCATCTTCTTCCGCTTATCCAGGGTCAGGTCGCGGGGGTAGCAGCTTCAGAAGGGAGGCCCAGACTTCCCTCTCCCCGGCCACTTCTTCCAGCTCCTCCGGGGGAATCCCGAGGCGTTCCCAGGCCAGCTGAGAGACATAGTCCCTCCAGCGTGTCCTGGGTCTTCTCCGGGGCCTCCTCCCGGTGGGACGTGCCGGGAGCACCTCACCAGGGAGGCGTCCAGGAGGCATCCTGACCAGATGCCCGAGCCTCAACTGGCTCCTCTGGATGTGAAGGAGCAGCGGCTCTACTCTGAGCCCCTCCCGGATGACTGAGCTTCTCACCCTGTCTCTAAGGGAGAGCCCAGACACCCTACGGAGAAAACCCATTTCTGCCGCTTGTATCCGCGATCTCGTTCTTTCGGTCACGACCCAAAGCTCATGATCATAGATGAGGGTGGGAACGTAGATCGACTGGTAAATCGAGAGCTTCGCTTTTTGGCTCAGCGCTTTCTTCACCACGACGGACCGGTACAGCGCCCGCTTGACAGCAGACGCTGCGCCAATCCGCCTGTCGACCTCCCGCTCCCTTCTTCCCCCATTTGTGAACAAGATCCCGAGATACTTGAACTCCTCCACTTGGGGCAGGACAAACCCCCTGATCCGGAGAAGGCACTCTACCCTTTTCCGGCTCAAAAAAATGGCCTCGGATTTGGAGGCACTGATCCTCATCCCGGCCGCTTCACACTCGGCTGCGAACCGCTCCAGCGAGAGCTGCAGATCACGGCCTGATGAAGCCAAAAGGACCACATCGTCCGCAAAAAGCAGAGATGAGATCCTAAGGCCACCAAATCGGATCCCCTCAACACCTTGGCTGCGCCTAGAAATTCTGTCCATGAAAGTGATGAACAGAATCGGTGACAAAGCTCAGCCCTGGCGGAGTCCAACTCTCACCGGAAACGAGCCCGACTTACTGCCGGCAATGCGGACCAGACTCTGACACCGGTCATACAGGGACCTGACAGCCCGTATCAAAGGGCCCGGTACCCCATACTCCCGGAGAACCCCCCACAGGGCTTCCCGAGGGACACGGTCGAACGCCTTCTCCAAGTCCACAAAACACATGTAGACTAGTTGGGCGAACTCCCGTGCACCCTCCAGGACCCTGCAGGGTGTAGAGCTGGTCCAGTGTTCCACGACCAGGACGAAAACCACACTGCTCTTCCTGGATCCGAGGTTCGACTGTCCGACGGATAGTTTCCAGCAGGCGGGTCGGAGACACAGTCCTGGAAAGGATCTGTGAGACTCCTAGGAGCCTGCGGTGGTCACGGTCTTCTGATGTCCGTTCCTCCCTCTGGAAGCCGCAGATTTCTGCCTCTGCTCTCAAGCTTCATCTGAGTCTAGCCCTGCTTTTGTGGTCGTTATTTAATCTTATTTCGAAATTAAAATATCCAGGGTGGCACCCAATACCTCAAAGTCCCTGATTGATACATTTTGATGAATGTTCTCCCAATTATCTGAAATATATTTGATTTCTCTTCTTTAGTTTCTTCATCCGGGGTCTGAGTCTCTGTTTTGTCCATCTTTTCTTTGTCAGCCTTTAAATTTTCTTCCCTGGCTTTAAGTTTGTCCATCTTCAATTTAAGTCCAGCAATTTCTTGAGTGAGCTCTTCGTTCACCTTGCCAATCCAGTACAACTGTTGTGATTTCTCTTTCATTGAATTGTTAAAGTTTTTTTTATCGACCATTGTTCCCCATTGTATCTTCCTATTATGAGTTGACAGGGCTTTGCTTTCTGATTGTAGTTGTTCAATTGTCGCTTTAGCCTCGTCCAATTCACTAGTCAAAGTGCTGAATTGTTTTTTCAAATAATCATTTTTGTTGATCAGCCTTTCATTCTCTACCTGCCAGGTATCTTTTTTCCTGGCATTCAGTCTCTCAATCTTCAGCCTCAGATCTTCAACAGTTTTCTGAAGCTTCTTGTTCTCTTTTGTAAGCTTCCAGCAGCTCTTCTCCAAACTCTCCACGTTCTCCATCAATACATTTCGTCGCGCCATCGTTCAGTTTTGTTTGAGATTGAAGACTGCAAATGAATTTCTCTGTGGAACCTGGGAATACAAAGACAGGCGGCTGTGATGTCACAGACAGGATGAGTGACATCACAGCTTCATGTCAAAGCCACAAGAAGTCTGTTGGGTGAGGGGGAGCGAGAGGGGGGTGGATGTTGTTTTTTTTTAACTTTATTCGCAGACACACTGTATAACGACAGAGTTATGCCTCATTTGTTCTCAAGAAAAAACAAATACAGATAAACATATTCAAGGTAAAGAAAAAGCTAAGGGTTCATTTAAAGCAACACAGATTCCAATTGTTTTATTTTCTGTAGCTCTTTTTCTGTCATCTCAAAGGAATCTTCATGTCCCAGGATTTTCTGGTTTTATTCATTTTTATTTTTCACAGATTGTGAGAACATCCCACCTTTAAATGGCTTGTTTTCCGGTAGAGAAGAGACATTAAACAAAAATTAAAGATAGGCAACAAGATTCTATGAAACAGTGTCATTGTTACCAGGGAGTTCATTCTGGAACCAGCAGCAACAGGAGGAGCAGCTAACCAGTGATTTCTACTGAGCAAAAAATAGTCAAGATTCCTCTACTTGAACCATTTGGATGTAATGGGCACAATACACACCCCTTCTATGTTGCTATGGTCACGTGGGGGAGGTGAAGCTACCACCACACACCAGCCAAAGCAGGAGATTCTACATCATCTGTTTCTACGTTACAAATGAGCTGAATTAAAACAGCCATATGCAGATCTAATGCAAGGAGAAGCACCACTTACTGAAGTTAGCTGATTTGTGCTCACTGCTACATAACTCACACTGAAGTGTGACCATGTCACAAGTGAAAGAGCCTCCCTTTGTACTCACAGCACCCCCTGCCGGTGGTCCCAGTCATTTAGCAGCCGTCATTCGTCCTGCTACGTCCAGTTATGAAAATCATCAAAAACATATCAGCCTGGTGAGGCTTCATGTGCTGTTAGATTCCTAGACTTTTCAATCAATCAATCAATCAATCAATCAAAGTGCTTTACATAATTTGTCTGGTGATATTATTACACATCAGAATGTTTATCAATGTTTCGTTTCTACGGATACTGGAAATAATGCGGAAGTTACAATGGGATGTACTTGCATTTAAAATTCAGCAGATGGCAGCAAATGCACATCTCAGTATATTCCCACAAACCTGAATGAACAGAGACTTGTCTACTTCTTGTCAAGATAGATTTAATGATGAAATATACTTAGAGAAAGATTAAAAATGAAATGTTTTTGGTCCATTTGGCAAAACATATTTTTGAATTCGGCTTTCTTTTTCGTTGTTGTTTAAAAACGTGAATTTTGCCCTTTGAACAAATTGAAGCATTGATCACTCAGATCCATTTGATCAATATTATCCGTCAAATATGATTTGCAGCGGAGAAAGTGGGAGCGAGGGGAAGGTGTAGGACGTCCTCTCCGCAACCCTTCACCCCCCCACCGCCCCTCCACCTCCATGCCTCGTGTCTCCTAATCAATCAGCTTTGATCAAACCTGTCAGCTGCAGTCACGTCACCGTTCACAGCTGGGTGTGTGTGTGTGTGTGTGTGTGTGTGTGCTGGTGGAGGTGAATCCTGCTTGTGGAGGACAAGCCTGTCAACACGTGTTTAAGCAGACATGACCAATGCATCACCGAGGCCTCACCAGCCGAGTCTCATTACAGCCTCTCTGCAAAACAATTCTGCAAACACACGGGAGCCATAAGACAAAAGTTAATGGACTCCAGCATAGCAGCACCATATATAGCTTTAATATCTGCAGGCACATAAAAACGAGAAGGTGGGGTGGGGAGGGGGTTGGGAGTCGGGAGTGTGACGAGCCATGTTGCTAATGCTCCGTGGGGGAATTCTCCTGGAAAGCAATCACACAGGTAATCCACACTATATGAGAGAGAGAATTATTACAAATACTGGATTTAAAAAGCAGGCTTCATAAAGACAGGTGGAAGGGAAAACAGTTGAAAGTTGCGGATCGTGGAGGAAGAGATAAACGAGCGTGCTGCTGCATGCATAAGCATTTATGCATGAGAAGAAGAAGAAAAACAAATTCCTCCAACAAAAATAAATGCATGAGTGCAGCGTCTACCTGCACGCTGATTTCATTCCTTCCTCTGAGAGAGCCAGCACAGAGACATGGAGGCCTGGAGGGTTGGGGGAGGAGGAGAGAGGGGGGTAGACGGGTATTCAGTGTAAAAAAAATCCCACTTCCCTGCAGAAATCTCAGCAGGTAGAAGCAGATTGCAGCTGTTGGATGAAATCCATGAATTTACAAAACAGTCTTGCTGCCTCATTGAAAGCCATGTAATTTGGTGGGGGGAAAAAAAAAAATGTCACGGGTTTTCGGATGGCGGACCCCTGAGTCCTCAAACACAATCTTTTTCTGTGAAAAAAAAAAAAACACAAAAAAAAACCTTGAAATGAAAACGGATGACAAGCAGGGATGTTGTAGCTTTTGCGCTCCTGGCAGCAGTTTATTGATCCGAATAAGCACATATTAACATAAACTGGTAAGATATGAAGTGCGCTCTTCAAAACCTAATTTGCTCGTCTTGCCAGTTTGCCAAAAGAGAAGGTTGTGGCCCTCTTAAATAATCAATGCACCTTACACCCATCCCAGTTAGATGTTATTTCATTTTCTTAACAAATAAACTGAATGTTCATACAGTTCTTGAAAAGTCTGCTAAAAGTAAAATTGTGTGAAAGAAAAAAAGGTGAGTTATTAGAATTTATATTTGAATAAAGTCTAAAGGACATTAAAAAAAATTGTTTTTGGAAAATTACAGGGCTTTTTATGTTGATTTATGTCCGGATGATGACATTTATCTTTGCTTTGGGACTTTATATCTTCAGGTTTCAGCCAACTCGTTCACGGTATTAGATTTGGATGTAGAAGTTATTCAGAAATATTTACTTTCAAGGTTTTTCTTAGGATTTTGTGAAGGATTATATACTGGGATTTAAAGGGTCTATGATTAAGAGAAACCAGATTAATCAATATGGTCAATTTTTACTGACCTAAGGTTACCCAGATAGAACAAAATAATGGAATGGCCCTTCAGCTTTGGCTTTTTATTGTTATTTCTGACAGCAATACTTGCAAAAGTTGGAAATTGATCCATACCTTCTCCCCCATTTTTGTTGATTTGATCAAATCTGCCTGAAGTCATGCCACATGATTTATTCCACTAAGTTACAAGAGGAGTTTCCCCTTACACCGGACGAGACTTAAAAGTGTGCAAAAGTCTGGATTCTTACCAGCAGGCTACAGGATGGTGGGGCTTTTTGTCCAAGGTTACCAATGATACCAATGATGTGTATACCTTTGCCATAATGCAATTTTGGATTGTATCATACTTACAGTACTTATGAAGAATATAAAAATTAATCTTTTTATCTTGTAAAAACAATAAAATGAGAAGCTTGGTTTGCAGCTGGTATCAAACCTATAACCCTCCGATTGCAAGATGAACTATTCCACCACAGAACCACATCACCAGACCGCCACTTTGGCATCCCACAGCAGCGTATGACCAAATGACCACCATGATGGTGGTATGGTTGAGTACCATGTCTCCAAGCCTCACTGCTTGTTAAGGGCATAAATGGTTCAATTTCCAATTTGTTTTGTCTGATCAATCTTCAGTCATCTAATCCAATAACAGAACGAGCTGTTTGGCATTGGTAGGAAAGAGTTAGCAGGTTTTTCATTGGCGTAACTGACATATTCAACTTTGAAATTGATTTTCCTAAAAAAAATTGCCACTTTTAAAAGCAAATCAACAGATTATTCCCAAGAGGCGTTGCTCCAAGAAATATTTTGGTGCAAATTCCCAAAGAAAGATGGCACCACAGGTGGATTTGAGACCAAAGTAAGGAACCAACTTATTAAAAATGGTTTTAAAAAGTGGTTTTCTGAAACTAACTGTTGTCTAAATTCCGGCATATTTCAAGAAAATTAAATTTTCTCAAATTCTGTTGGACTCTGAGCATCACATTTTGAACTTCTTCTATAGCAGAAAAGAACAATGATCAATATTGAGATTCATCTGCAATTCAACAGATCACCTCTTAACAACAGGCAGAACTAAAAAATATTGCAAGAAAATGCAAAAATATGTACGTAAATCACCTCCTCATTCAATATAAAATGTCCAATCATTGCAAACGTGAGTCAAATAGCCTGAGAATGCAATGTAAACTCTAGAAACGAACCGTGTAATGTCAGTATTTTGCCAATTTATTCACTAGAAACAGAATTAATGTTTAAGGTACTTTCTTCCAAGAAGATACGGTCTTCTTGTCTTTTAATGGAATCAACTTATTGGTGGTTTGTGAAAACACTAAAAAGGGAGCCAAGTCTTTAATTTTTACGGTGGCGCTGGGCATTGTGACAAACCGAGTTTCCAATCTCTGGCAGGATATGAAGATCTTAAATCTCGCCCATAAAAACTTCACTCCACACTTTCTGCTTTTCCTCGCAGCCCAGTTGTAAAGAACAAATATCCCGACTATTAAAGGGGATCTGATCAACTCGAAGGCTGTATTTATTTCCCTTCTTTTTCTTGCTTGGATGTGCACTCCCGGTGCTAATCCCACTCTCCGAGGAGAGAGGTAGGTATTGGCTTTGATGATAGAAATGGATTAAACAGATTACATTAAAGGCCAGTCTAATTGAACCAATCTATCCTGATTCTGCCGCTGTAAGATAAATGATGAGGGCCAGATAGGAGATATATATATATAGGTCATGTGTTTGCGTGTCGTGCTCAGGGCTCCTCTGCAGCCCGGTTGGAAAAAATCCAGCAAGACGACCGCTACCCTCTTGTTATATGGCTTCCTCGAATCAATGCACTTCTTTTCATGTCTGCTTCTTAAATATCTCAAAGATGTTGATTAAATTCAGAGTCGGCAGCGAGTTTGAGGGTTGATGTGGTAGACGAAACCTAAAATTTGCTCAGATTTAATGGTATTGATGCTCCGCTTCCTTCAAACAAGCGTCTTCTTCTTTCCACTTCATCTGCCTCTTTCTCTCTGTTCCGAGCCTTTCAGATGATTACCTCTCTCTCTGAGCGCCTGTGCTCTTATTGACACCGTCTGGTTGAGGCGAGCGTAGTGCCATGACCTTTTCTTCTGACCTTGTTATCAGCGTGGACTCGTTAAGCCGGACTGTTTAATTAGCAGCAGAATGGCAATCAGGGAGGAGCCGCAGATCCCTCTGTGGTCGTAGACGTGGATCAATGGTCCTCCGGGAGACTTGGCACTCGGCAACAGAAGACCTTTACACTTATCGTGCAAGCATGCCATGAGCTGATGCATACAATTATGAGCAAATATATATTCTTTTTGCTTAAAGTTTGGTCTTAAGGGCGAAGTTGGCAGCAGATCAATTGGTTCTAATACTTGTCATGAATTTTTATAACTTTTTATAGGAGAAACTCTGAATTCTGTCCATTTACAAGATTCTAGTTTTAGAACTTTACAAAGTAATGACCCTTGACCTTACTTTCGAGATAAACATTCGACCCCTCATTTGTAGTCGATGAAGAAGTACTGCCAACTTTTTATTGTCTTCTCTACATCTGAGGTTGGATTAAAGAGGTAACAGATCCAGGAACCAATTCTGAGGGACTCCCAGGTGTTCCCAAGCCAGAAACGACATTTAGTCTCGCCATGGAGTCCCAGATCCACCGTGGCATCTCTTCATAGGCTGAAAACCTCCAGGCAGGTGAATTATGGTTAGTACTGGTGCTTAGGACCAACAGTGGACTCATGGAGAGATGTGAAGTATTACATGGACAGTCTAAACAAGAAAGTGACTAGAGAATGGACGTTCCTGTCCAGACACAAGGACTGGAAATTGAATGCTTCATTTGAAAGATAAGGCAATTACTGTTTTAAAGATGGACAATATGGAATAGATTCCCCTGATCCTCTTGTACAGCAGCCGAATATCAACTTGGACAGGTACCAACATTCTTAGCTATGGGATTCTGCAGCTCCAGCTCAGTCTAAAGGGATTCCAAAGTGTTCCTCCCTGGGGGGTCTTCCACTGGCACAAGTCAGAAAAACCTCCAAAAGGATGCCAGCCGTCATTCTGAGCAGATATCAGGAGGAGGAGGCTCTTCCTTCACATTAAAACCAGCCTATCTTCCATAAGAACTCATTAGACATGGTTTGGCGCACATGAAGACAACTGACGTGTATATTAAAGATTATACCAATGTTTGTTAGTAGGTGCCATGTTGTACGATTGCCTGATAAACTGAATGACACAATTTTGGAACAATCAGATGTTGCTCATTATGAATGTCCACCTTCATGCAAACCCACAATGTGACCTCTATCAACCTCCATCAGTAGCTAGTAATGCAGGAACGGGCCTATAAGAGACCCCCTATGTCTGAGGACCTTTAAAGGGTTGACATACGACTCTGTGTCTTTGTGAACAAGCACATGTTTCCCACTCAAACTATTTTGTTTTTCAGCTGAACAACCAGGCTGAGACACGTAGTTGTCAGGATAATGTGAGGCGGCAATAATGTCCTGGCTTAACAATGTAATAAGAGAAACGTAAGAAATGGACTGAAAAGAAATAATAAAAGTAATTCTTCATTAGAAAAATTTGTATTTCACAGTTTTCGTTGTTCTTTGACTTAACCTTTTCATCTGTTGTGTCTTTGGCGCCATCCTCTGACTGAGACTGGTATACGGCTAGCAGGTAGCGATTCGGCTGCCACCTGATCACACAATGCTCAACACAACAGTTTTCAGCTTTCCATTTTCTTCCAAATCAAATATTCAAATATATATTTGACTTGGCCAGGCCTCCCTTGAAAGAGAGATTTTTAACCTCAGTGAGACATACATGGTTAAATAAAGGTTATATACAGTACAGACCAAATGTTTGGACACACCTTCTAATTCAATGGGCTTTCTTTATTTTCATGACTATTTATAAGGCAAGAAATCCCACTTATTAACCTGACAGGGCACACCTATGAAGTGAAAACCATTTCAGGTGACGACCTCTTGAAGCTCATCAAGAAAATGCAGAGTGTGTGCAAAGCAGTAATCACAGCAAAAGGTTGCTACTTTGAAGAAACTAGAATATAAGGGGTATTTTCAGTTGTTTTACACTTTTTTGTTTAGTGCATATTTCCACATGAGTTATTCATAGTTTTGATGCCTTCAGTGTGAATCTACAATGTCAATAGTCATGAAAATAAAGGAAACTCATTGGATTAAAAGGTGTGTCCAAGCTTTTGGTCTGTACTGTACATTCATACATACAGAGAAGAAAGCGAGAAGTAGAAATAAAGGAAGCCACAGCTAAATTTGAAGAAAATTCAAAAGAAATTACATGCCCTTTCTGTTTTTGTTAGATTTTCTGCTCCATTGGTGTGCCTTCTGATTGTATTCAAGCACTCAGTGCCAAGATAATGGAGAGTTCACATGCTTTTGGGCTCAAAGTACAAGCTATAATGCAATATCTGCAAATGCCACGCCACCAGCCGCTGCCAAAGAATACCTCCTCCAAAATCCTTCCTTCGATAATAACCAGAAAAACCACTGTGAGACTAATATCCCACTTTTATTGGAAGTTGAGTGCAGTGCAAACTGATGAAACAGCCCAGGCTGACATGTATACACACACACACACGCCGAGAAGAGTGTGTAAACACCTACGCGTTTAAGCCTAGGAAGCACAAACACCGAGGCGAGGAAATGTGGGGCGCGTGCCAGCAGTCGCTGCACCTGGTGGGATCCAAGTGAAAGTGAGAGGCAAAAAAAAAGAGCTGAACGCCAAGGTCTGTTGATCTATTTTTACCGCAGAGCAGTGGGCAGAGGGGGAGACAGACGGAGGGAGGAGAGAAAAGGCTTCCTGCATCATGCATTGCCCTGTAGAGCGACAGTGGCTCATACACGGCGCTCTCTCATTGGACCTCCAGGTGTCTGTGCTGTCTGTCAAGCAGGAAGTGTCTGAGGGGAGCCTGGTGCTCCAGGTTGATCTGACTCCGAGCTCGGGAGCCACCAGGCTTCCCAGCTGCTTGTTCCCGCTTCAAACACAAACATCTCGCCCGTAGTTTGGTTCCAAATGGTCCCAGACGAGGGAGCAGTCGGAGGAAAGAGTGAGAACAAGTGCAAGACACAGGCCCAGCGCCATATACGGGATTTTAGTCTTAATATAGCGTCCTTAAAAAGAACAAAAAAAAAGATTCTGCACTCTCAGTTTTCCTTTGTCCAAAAACCTGGTGGCCTAAAGCACAAATGCAGTGATAAGTTGTCTGGGTCATATTATTTGACTTGATTAGACACATGTTCAATGTATTTGCATTTAAAACCACAAAGTCAAATCAGTTATTTCATAGGAAAGCTACAGTTCTATAAAATGCGTACATTTGAATTATTTTTGTGAGTTTCAGTGTTTAAGCTAGTTAGCTTCTCATAGATATTTATCCTTTTATGATTATAAAACACAACAAAGCACCAACAGAATGCTATAATTAGAAGCTAACAACGGTATGCTAAAATTAGCATGCTAATGCTTATGTCTACAGCTGGATGTTGTGATGAAGCTGTCAAAATACCTGATGTAATAAAAAAATAAGTAAATAATTTATATACACGCTACAATTCTAGAAATGTGGGTAATAAAAGTTGTTTACCAGCTCTTTGTGGATAAAATCATCTACTCTTTATTAGCCAAAAGCTTGTTTAGGCTAATAAAGTACAACAAAAGTCTGTCCAATGCTAATTCTGTTGTCTTTTTTAAAATAAGACTTGTAATTACCTGTCGTGGTAATAATCTATAATTTCTCCTTTTGTTCGCTGATTGGTCCCGGTAGAAAATCGACTGGAAACAACCTGAGTTGAATGGAGAAAACTCAGACTGTACCGGAAGCCAGAACGTTTTTTTTCAAACAGCCAGGCTGCTAGCCAATTTTTTAAGTTCTGTTGAAAACACCAGCACAAAAGTAATTCCAACTTATTGAGCAGCTAACTTTCTAATCAACCTGAAAACATTTTTGTCAGATTTATTGCACCCAGTTCAAAAACACTTGCCAAGTCAGAATGCTAAACCCGTCAAAGACACACAATTCATTTCTTACATATTCAATTGTGTGTGCTTTGATGCATTAATATTCAGAATGTTCATCTATTAAAGGCTCAGTGAAGATTTTCAGAGGCTCAAAATTCTATTCCATTTTTCCATGAAAGGTTTATAAAAAGCCTGACAGTAAACATCCAAATTTTCCTAAAACACAACGTCTTGATGTATCCGTTTGGCCACTCGCGCTGGTGCTAGCCCTCACAAGGAGGCAGATTAATGAAAGTTTGACGAGGACGCTTCCCTGAATCCACCGGCATGTTTAGACTTTAATCACAGAGAGCCGCGTCGACATATTCCCGATAATTGAGAATGCCCAAGCAGTTGGCTGCTCGAGAATCCCCCGGTCTTGCATCTCTAGTTTTGGATTTCTGATGATGCCCCCGCAGGACTGCAACTGGAGAATCCGCGGTTACGCGCAATCGGATACGAAATTGTTTGCAATTCTATCCTTGTTATCACTCTAGTTTCATAGAGAGCATAAAAAAAAAAGATGAGAGTAGAGGAGATGTTAAACCTGTCGGGTCTCTCAGCATGTCTCCGTCTCCATTGGCAGATTTGACAGAAACATCCCAATATGGCTGCCAGACGCCTATAAAGCACCCACGGGCATTGGCAGCTCCCTCTGTAAAATCTCCCGTTACAACCACATGAAAAAAAAGAAGAGAAAAGCTTAATGTTCAGCTCGTCAGGTGAATCACCGCTTTGCCTCAAGAATCCCCGTTTTCCCTTTTATTACAAGGGCTTCAGTTCAGCACTTTTCCACCATTTACGCCCTCCTCCAGCGATGGGAGCTATAACCGAATCATTGTATATGAACCAAAACAAAAAAAAGGCCCAGCTTTGGAAAATGTGCTCAGGTGTTTAGCGCTGCAGAGGAAGTAGAAGATTCAGGGGCACAGCTCATAATCCCGCTGGATGCTAAACAATCACTGCTCAAAAAAAAAAAAAAAATCTGGAGACAGAAATGAAACGTCCGTTTCGTTCCTAATCATCAAAACTGCATTTTGTTGCCTTCTTTTCATTTAGCAATTGCTCAGATCCTTGGATCTAAACACTGATCTCCGAGTAAACAAATCTGAATGCAACACCGACAGCATAATAACCAACTTGCTCCCGAATAAGCATTAATTAAATATGGTGTCAACAGAATTAAAACGCTACCCATGCATGTTTAATTTCTTGTTGTCCTTCTAGAATTACAAAGATGTTATCATTTGATGGCGATGTGTGAAAACAGCAGCGGGGACGGGGGGTGACAGAGAACATGTAATCGCGCATTGAAAAAGACGTGTTTATCGACTTATCTTTTCTATTATTCACATTTTTCTGCTTGGCATCCCCCGGTGTAATTATCTGGATAACAAATCCACCTCTTAACCGCACCGTGTCTGCGTTAATTCAGTTGCATTCACTGTCAAGTGCCGTTAGGACGGAAGATCATGTGGGGGCATGTTTAATTTTGTTTTTTAATTAAACTGCGTGAACCCTCGTGGATAAATTGACCGGAATAATATCATGGATTTCATCAGCTATATTAGATTAAGCCCTAATGCTCAGCCACAGGCGAGGTGCGAGGAACAATAAAATGTTTTGCCGGACCGGTCAGACGGCTAACTGCTAACGGCTAAGTTGATCATTTGTGTGTCGTTCCAGTCTTTGGTTTTTCTGTTTCCAAAGCAAAATGGCAAAATTAATTAGTTGTTCCTTCATGTGAAGTCGAACTAGATAAAAAAAAATACACAATGTTTGATCTTTGCTTCAGCTATCTCTGTCCAAAATAGAATATATGGTTGTTTTATTATGTAACGATGCAGGAAAAGATGGAAAGAATATCAGCCCTCGATTATTAGTTTTTGGTCGTTTTATTTTGATGCTGAAAAATCAAAAATGAACCATGCACAAATTGTTGATGCACTTCCAATTTTTAGACTCTATTTCAAGCTGATGTAAACTTGTTTGTATTTCTGTTAGCTCTAGCGATGAGAAGTCAGGCTAGCTAGCGCGCCGCAGTCTATAAATGTTTGAATATTTATTTTATTCCGTTTCATTTCCTTTTAATTTGTTCACAACATAATATGACCATGTCTCTTTTCCCTTTCCGCTGCAGAGCTGTGTGCTAAAGCTGCAGGACTTTGGGAAGCAACCAAATTTTTCTTTGCGGATGCTTCCAGCCGGATTCATCGTGGGGGTCAAAGGTCAACAGGCCGTAGGTGTTGAGGTAAAGTCAGGCTGTAGTTTGGATTGACAAAAAATGTTCACTCCAAACTCCTAATTGTGATTTTTTTTTAAATTTGTCTAACAATAAACTAAGCAAATACCATTTTTTAAAAATGTAAAATAGACTTAGAAGGAAAGGATTTGTGTACAGTCATAAAGTCAAACAGTGTGAACTTGTTCTTCCACGTTTGCACTTTTAAAAGAAAGTCATTGACTTTGATTGAAAAAACTAATCTAGTCTATTCTCAGTAATAAGAACAGAATTTGAGGAGACAGTTAAATAGTTTAATAAATGAACAAAAAGCTTCTTTTTTTTGTTGTTGCACCAAAATTTGCTTTCCAGTACATTTCTGGACAAATTTCCTATCAAATTATAGAGAATGCAAAAAGTGTGGTAATTAAAACATGAGTACTTTGCGTTGCACCTAAAAATCTTTAGTAGTTTAAAATAAAAAGTGTCAATCTTCATCAACCATCAATGCCGGTGCGCCGAATTTGCACTATTCTTTAAGTGCTTGACTTATGGATGGATACCTTTAGCTTAGTAAAGCAGTAACTATCAGAACCATGATATTAGTAAGTGCTTCCTTGTCATGTTGTGAGTTTTAACTATCAGAGGGTCGGATCAGCTAATTAACTCTTCGACCGCCATATTACTACTTTTCATAAAGTCTGGTGAGTAAATGCACTTCTGAAAGGGGATATGATGAGAAATAAATACAACTAATGGAGAATCAGTGATTGCTTTTGTTGTAGTAATGCCATAAATATGGAATAACTCATTGGTGTGACTGTGAAACTAAGTTTGACTTTAAGTAAAGTTGTTTTTCCTGGGCAAGAAATAGTAATTCTTCGTCTGTAGACAAAGGAACTCAATCAGAAGAAACCTGGACTGGATTGCAGAGCAAGTGGGATTAATCTGTGAAAGGAACAGACATATTTTAGGAACATTTGAATTTTTCTATAAAAAGCACGTCTATAAGAAGTATTTAAGTTTTGCTCATTGGCATCCCAGTTTGTCTGGCCTTGTAGAGAATAGCTGATGTAGATTTCTTTGCTACCAAATGGTTCAGGCTTTGTTATAGGGACAAAAGAGGAAACCATAGTAGGATTCTCTTATACTTTGCTCTCCAGTTCACTCCATCCACTTCAATTACAAAACAGTTCCAGATTACAGTTTTGTCTAAACTACAAAGTTGAATCTCGTTAACAGTTAGCTTGTCTGTAAACTCACATTCCCGCTGTCGTCCATCGCACTGAAAGGCGACGGCGCTCTAAAAGCGTTCCTACGACACGCGACCTTTACTGACAAATGGCTTCTTGCTTCTTCGTGTCATCATGGGGCCTCCGCAGCCTCACGCAGACGATGTAGGGAGGTAGATAATACGCAGACTGTCTGTAATTACAGATAAAAGTACATTAAGTTCGACAGATACATGTAAGCTTCTTGATGAGGGTGCCCATTTCAATTAGGGAGCATTAAATGAAACAAAAAACCTTATGGGAGTTTCTCACTGTCAGACCCAAGGAGAATTAATACACTGCATAGGGCCATTTACCAGGGAGTAATTACTCCCTAATTAGCCATTAGTTATTCGATTACCCTTTTATCAGTTAGTCATGGTCAAAAGGCAGGAATAGTGGATAAGTCATCACCTTGGTTGGTAACAGATGTAATTAACACGCTGTAGCTCCCTTGGAGGGAGACAACGGGAGCGTGCACCGAGGCAAACCGAAGGTATTCCGGCTTATTTCCTGCGTCTGATCGAAAACGGAGATAAATCAGCCGGTCTTTTCATTCCTCTTGGGGCTCAGCAGAAACAGGAGGGTGTAAATTAAATTCGCCCCATCCTCCTTGTGACTCGTCCGCGTTCATGTTTAGCTCTCAAACTTGTGGCCGGACCTCTAAAAATACAGAACGGAGAAAAAAAAAAAAAAAAGGAGTGCATTGGTCAGTGAGAAGAAAAAGCAACGCGGTCGCTCTTTGTTAGCACGCCGAATGGGCTCCGTGATTGAGACTCGATAAGAAATCGGGGGGAAATATCCAGCGTGAAGATTGGTGATTAGGTGGGCATTGTCGCTCGGGGGAACAGACCAGTCAAAGAAGCAGGAATACTCCATCCCAAACTGCTTCTACCATTTATTACACGTAATTACATTCTTAAATAAAAACGATTCACTGAACAGTTTCCTTGCATAGAGATATTACAATACCAATTTAAAAAAGGAATTATGAAACAAACCGGTAACAAAAATAAATCTTTCTCATTTTTCCATAATAAAGAACATTATCGTACCCATACGTCATAATATACAAATGATAAATTTGAAACACTTTGTACAGAGGAACACAAACAGAAGGACAATAGAGAGGGGAAAAGGGATCGTGTCGGGGAAAATGGAGGGAAAAGAGAGTGTGCTGGTAGAAAAAGGGGAGGTGCGTTTGATTTAAAATTCAGACCTGGTGGAAACGGAGGTGGTGTCACACATAGTAATGTATGTAACCCCCCCCCCGCACATTCTGCAGAAAAAGCTCGAGCTGCAGCCTCAAATGAAAGAATTTTTTTTCTTTAAATCAGTGAAAAATACGAGGAATGAGCAGAGTATGCGTCTATAGGTGTTGGTGAAAAGTGTTTACAGAGTGTCAGCGTCAGTGTGTGGATATAGTGCTAAAAAAAAAAAAACCCTACTGTACAGACTTTGTGATCATGGTAGAGGATGGTTGTTAGGACTGTAGACGGGTAAACAAAAACATCAGATATGCAAGTGATTTTTTGTTTTCTCTTGAAATAAAAAAAAAAAAGTCAGAGTGCAAAAACACAGACGAAGAACACACAGGCACAGCAGAACTGAATCAATCCTTAAGATGACACGGAACGTAAACGCATCTTCAGAGACGACATAAAGACTTTTTTTTTTCTTCCTCCCCTCCCCCCCAGGAAACACATTCACATTTCGAGATTTCATTTTCCCACGACTCCTGGAGAACAATTTTGTTTCCGTCAGCTGCCCCAAAAGGAGGCGGGCTAACATTTCAAATCGGCTTCTTGTTAAAAATTCAAAGAAAGTCAAGCAAACAAACATGAAGTCCCCCCCGCCCCCCAATGTTCTTGTTTAAATCCACAATTTCAATCGATGCGGAACAGTCTCCAGCTTATATATAAACACAGATTCATTCAATAGAAGCATATCGAACTTAAATACTGAAACACACACATAGAGCTGCCATCAATGGTCAGCAGTCACCATAGAAAAGGTGAAACTGCCATTCTTCGTTTCCTCTTTCATGTACAGTCAGAAAATTACACTACAGCAAATCTGCTTGAAATTTGAAATGTTTACAGCCTTTGCTTTATTGTGTTTTTGCACATATGATGAAGAAAATGCAGCGTGGATGGCCTTGAAGACTTAGCAAAAAATATTGAAATAAATAAATATATAAATAAATAAGTTAGTTGTTGTTTTTCAAAATCTCCAGAGTAAAATGTATCACTTTTATAGTTTTTGAAAGTATGAATATGAATTATTTGTCCGTGAATGTTTCTTAGCTAGGACTTGGTAGGACCTTTAAGGGGCGTGCCAAATCCTGTAGCTCCGCCTACATTGGCTCCACCCAAAAGTTCAAACTGCAGCCTGGCATACTTGATTCTAAGTCATGTTAGCCAAATAAAAAGTAAACCTTTCGACAAACCTTCAACCAGCTTGAATTGGGGTTTTCACCAAACAAACGGTTATACCCAGCTATCATGTTGAACAGCATCGCTAGTTTCTGCCAGTTTAGAATATTTTTCTTTCTCGAGTCGGCTGCACTTTTTGCTAAGGTTGCTAACGTTTGGAGTAAAATTGGATACAACAATTAGCAAAAAAAAAAAAGTGTTTTATGTGGTAATCTGTGCAGTGGATTTGTAAAATGGTAATTTCAGAGTTCTTGCAAGATGGCCACCACGCTCAATATAATCTGCTACACATCAGCCACAAAAACTAGTAAGTTTTGTTCTGCTGTTCCCCACTTCACACTTGCCAACTCTGCTCGTCCTACCTTCCTCAACTCCTGACATTACTCCTGTCCACACATTGGACACCTTAAACAGTGTTATCTTTTAAAACTAATCAGAACAGTTTCACAATATGAGACGATAAGATTTTCCTAAGACGGCTCAAGCAATTGTCCTGTAATCTGCATAACACACAGGCTTTTGGACTAAACATTTTCATAATTTGGCCTTTCTTTAAAACAGCTGGTGCTAGCTGGCAAATTTGTGCTTTAAGGTTTTCAGTCTTCTTTGTCCCTTCAAAAACTCTAAAGTTTGGTTTTCTAGATCAGGATTATGTGACTTATTTCAGCTACATCCCACCAACACATATCTTTAGAGCTGTAACTCTGACACAGACCTTTTACTCTGAAGACTTTTCCTTCAAGGCAATAAACCAGCAAAGTCAAAGCTAATCAACTGATATCCAAGCTTGTATCCATCTTATATCCTTCTCAAATGCATCTGTGAATTTAAGACATCTAAGAATTGTGTTTTAGTCATTTCTCTTTGACATGATGGGCTATGTTACACAATATAAACGCTAATTGCAGTTTTCCTGGTGTGGATGTTTGACTCGTTGTGCGTGCAGGTTTCGCTCTGCCACAGTTACATAAGCTGATGGGGCAATTACCATTGCTGACTGAGCAGATCCAACCTCCCCTAACCCATTCTAGCCACCCACTGAAAATCTGCACTCATGCTGGTCCATGAGAGCCGGTAAAATGTCAAAAGCTACCAGCTGTGACCAGCCAGTTTCTCCGAGTCCAGTCCTTTTTCCCCTAACGTGAAAAAGAACAGAAACATTGTCTAGTTTGGTCTCCCCCACCATTGTCCAGTGTTTTAATGGGTCTTGCAAAAATGGCCAGGATTGCAACAGATACATTCACATTGATTTTCTCTGACAGGACCCAATTGATTGATTGAATGTGCCTTCCTAAGGGTCAGTCCTGCGGGGGAAAATATCAGCATTCCGACATACATGCTGGTCAGGGAGTCAGCAGAAATCTTCTTGGATGTACATAGAGCCAAATTTAGGGAGATGTCCAATACATGTTTTTTTTAAATTTGAAGTCAAGTCAAAGAGATGCTTAATTGGAAGAGTTCTGCAGGAATGTGAGCTGGATCGTCTTAGACCAGCGGCTTGGTTGGTGCCAATCACTCTCAAATCCCAAAGAGATCATTTCAGGCATCCGCCTTTTCTTTCCTTCTGGCTGCATCCATTTCCTGTGAGTTCTTCTCCTGTGACGTGTCCATTTAAAATGTTCTTTTTCAAAAGAGTTACAGGATCTGTTTAGAAACAATATAGCCTTTAAATACATAGTGATCTCGTTTTGTGTTCGGTGTGCTATCGAAGTGGGCTAGCGGCTTGAACTTGTGCTCAGGTGGCACACGAAAGCCAGAGTTTCATTTGGACACTGCAATGTTTTTTTTAATATTTTTTCTTCTTCCTTTTTTTTTTTTTTTTTTTTACAAAAAGTTGGAAAGAGTCAATTGTGCAACCGTTTTTGTCAACAACTGATAAGGTCTCAAGAAGGAAACGCACTCTTAGAAAGCTGCCTTACATCTCTCCAGACGGTCAGTTTCCTCTGACGTTCCCGGAGTCGATACGTTTGTCCCAGCAGACGTTGGTCTGGGGTGAGGTGGGGTAAGTCAGTGCAACAGAACGACCACACATCGGTGCAACATGTCTCTGAGGACTCCAATGCCAGAAGAGCAGAAAGATCCATTTGGCGTTTGCCCAAAACTCTTAAGGATGATTCTAAAGGCTGTGGCAGGCTTGACAAGATGAATGCTGAAAATCTTTTTGAATATGTGGAATTTCTGAAGAGTAGGAATGTTGAAAACGTGTGACTGTACAAATGCTGAGCGATGCGGCTTGATCACTCGTCGGATGATGAAAACAAAGAGCTGCCATGACGTCCTCCCCCAAACCCTTGGAGAGTCATAGATAGGGTGTTGCCATTCTGTATTAGTGGACCAAAAAGGTTTGATCTCAGTTCGGCATATGACCTGGTCCTCCCGGTGTCTTCCAAATCCATCCTTTCTGTCTTCCTCTTGTTAGTTTCCAGCTGTCGATAGTCCATCTCCTCCTTTCGCTCCCTTCGACCTCTCGCCGACTCCTCAGATGTGCCTTTTCATGTGCAGTGCCAAATGATCCGACCGCGAGAAGCACCTGCAGCCGAAGGAGGAGGAGAAAACAGAGAACAGCTCGTTAGCTCGTTACTAAAGCATGAGGAAGAAGTTTGTTTTGTAGAAGGAGCTAAATGTTGCTGTTAGCTAGTGAGTGCTGAGCCGCTAATGCGCACGCAATTAGTATATGTGTAACTAATTCATAATCAGCGTTTTCAGCAGAACTCCTAATGACTTCAGCTGCGCCATGAATAACTAGAGAGCCTGCAGATGGATCTGTTGAAACAGTGTTTGGGGGGGGGGGAAGAGGAGGAAAGGAGGGGAATAAAAGGCGGCATGCAAAACATGCGCTGGGAAACGACAGCTAAATTAGATGGCCCGAAGCCTCTCATCTAAAAAAAACCAGCCTGGTGGAACTGCTGGGGCGTCGCTCCATGGTGGAAAATGAAATTGCTCTTGTCTTTTGTCATCAGCGAGGGGTTTTTGAAAAATGTTTGCGAAAATGAGGATTTCAAGCTGATTGCCACAAACTGACATAATAAAGGCTTTCAGCTGGCTCATTCCTGTGCCTGCTTCCACACACTCACACACATTTATGCAGCTTTTATCAGACCCTTGCACTTTTTTTTTCATATGCATGTCTGGATAAACTATGCTTCCGCTGAGAGTTTATAGAGGAAAACAACTGCTCTATTCCCATGAGTAGTGCTTTCCAGATAAGAGGGTTGCTTTGTAAGAGATAACAGGGAGCTGTTTGCTTTGGTAATTGGTGTGTAAGAAACATTTGAGAGGAAGAGTTCTTTTAGGGTGAATCTTATTTCATTATCGATCATTTTATTTGCATTACCACTTCCCCTTGGCCTCCTCATTTCACCCATTTCAAGAAGGCAGTGCATTGTTAGCCATCACTGAGTCCTCTTGCTTAAAAAGATCAGAGACATGGTAGAAGTAGTAGTTTTCACAGTCAATTCTAATGTTTTTGACTTCAACTTTTAAGCCTTTGAAAGACAAGTCAGAATCAAATCTCAATTTGTCAGAGGGCAAGTCCGACTTAAGTCCCAAGTTCTTTGAGGGCCAAGTCCAAGGTAAGTATCAAGTTTTTGCAAAGAAAGTCAACGTCAAGTTTTAAATTTTTTTTAGGAGAAAATCCAGGTGAAGTTTCAAATGTTTTGCCCTCAAGTCTTCAAGCCCAAGACCAAATCAAATTTCAGGTCTTCACTGAGTGAAGTTAACATTCCCCCCATTGAATACATGCACAAGGTTTCATTCAGTGACGAGACAAAATTCATCCGATCCAATGGTTCTGAGGACTTCTAGAATTTTTGCCATGACAAGAAAATCTTATTGGGTATGTTTTCCACATGGCACTGTTAAAAGGACTTCTTCCAGGAGAGTGCCTGTCCTCTTTACACCTCCCATGGTGCATTTGGAGAAACCGATGTCACTTTGAGACCGTGGGTTCCCTTCGTGACACCATCTTAATCCCTAGGAACAATGCCCCAACCAGCCTACTGGAGACTAAGTGTTGTTTGGCTTAAAATCAACAAGAATATTCTTCTTGGAGAAAGTATCTGAGAAACTAAGGACATTGTCCAATTACAACATCCTGGTCGCATTTTAAACCTAACAACACTGTCAGACAGAGACTGTTTTACACCATGTTAATCATTAAAAACCAACATTACAGACGAGGTGACTTCAGGTTTCATCTTCCCAACACCTACAGTGCAGCTTGGACTCGTCTCTCCAGGAGTTTTAACAGCTTTTCACAGCTTCCGAAATGTGACCAAAACAAGTCACACAGCAGGGTTAGGGATATGTTTGGAGCACCAAATGAGAAAAACAGAAGTATTGACCTAAATGGAGGGCGGGGCCAATGACTTATGTTTCCTTAATTATTCATTCTAGGACTTTAATGGCCCTATTAGTTTGATTGTTCAGACTACAAATTATAAACCTATTTCCAACCCATGTTCAAACGTTAACAGGCTTTTTAGGTGAGAGGTGAAACATCTTCAAGAAACGAGAGAAATCTTGTTGCCTTCTACTCAAACACTTAGCATATTCATGTCCTGAATGACTGTGGATCTACCCCAGCAAACCCCAACTCATGAAATCAGGCTGCAATATCCATTCGGTGGAAAATTATCTAATGATGCATATTAACATTTATCTCCAGAATTCATGAAAACACCTGACTTTCAATACACATCGACTGATATACAGAAGTCGGGTTCAATGGTATGAAATGGTTTGCTTATGGCAGTGGTTCTTAACCTGGGTTCTATCGAACCCTAGGGGTTTGATAAAGTCGGCTTCAGGGGTTCAGAGGAGCCTCTGCCGCGGAGGTAAAGACACACTTGTGTGAAGTCGTGATGACAAAAAACAAACAAAATTTAAAATAAAATAAAACAATTAAGTTATTAAAAATTTTTAAATTCTTCAAAAAAAAAATCCAAATTTATTTTTAATTAGTAAAATAGTAAAAAATATATTTTGGGGGGCTGAAATTCTTTTATGGTGCCAAAATATGTTTTGGGGCCCAGAATAAAGTAATATCGTAATTTGTTGTGAGTTCGTGCATTGCATTTTGTGTACCAGTAAAAAAAAACATATAGATATGTCTTGAATTTGGAAAAAAAACCAAAATAAATTATTTATCACTAAAGAAGGGTTCAGTGAATGCGCATATGAAACTGATGGGTTTGGTACTCAAAAAAGGTTAAGAACCACTGGCTTACGGCAATGAAATTTGAGGCGTTTGGGATAAAATGGTAACAGGTAGGTATGATTGTCAGAAGGGACCATCTAATTTGCCCTCTCTACATCACAAAGAAACTATTAGTACTCCCCACACCCCCTTACTAGCATAAACAAACTACATGTAGTGGTTAGGTGGCAGGATAAAGGGCATTTACTGCTATAATAAATGAATATGTCTGAACTGAATCAATCTAGAGCAACCATAGACAGTAGACGCCTAACATACGACTATGGGACCTTCACCATAAAATATGTTGCAAAAAATTAAAAATTGTATTCACATGTCTTCAACTGTTGATTGTTTTTAAGATGATCAACAGTTCATCCTGTCTGCCAAACAGACAGGTCGAACCTCCACTTTCTCTCCTACCTTTACGTGCGTGTTTATCCATACACACTCGTGGAATGAACAAAGTGCTACGGAGTCATTCGTCACTGTTCTCGTGTGTCATTAGGAGTGTGTGTGTGTGTGTGTGTGTACACTCTCGGAGACAGATGGCGAAGTATGAGTCACGACTTGGGGGCACGACACCAGCTGGCACACCGTGGGTCTGTCTCACCCCACAACACCCCCTGCAATCCTCAATCTTCCCCTCGACTTTTTTTGTTTTGTCTCCACTGTTTCCCCTCTTCTTTAATCTCAGCAGGGGGCATGTGTGTGTTTGGGTCTTTAGGCTGGAAGGGCTGGACGCCTTCTGACACATGACAGAGGTGGGCCCAAATTAGGGGTATGCCTGCGGTGGGGGCTCCTGGTGGGGAAAAATACTGTACTTACAGTCTACCCAGCTGGGACTTGATTTAGCTGTCGCTGTCTGGCCTGCTGTTCATTAACACACACTTGAAGACCCCCCAATCTTATCGACATTAGGGAAAGTACCCCAGGTGAGAAGGGATTTCTTTTTGTCCTTTAATAATGAACCTATGCATGATTCAAGAGGTCCCATATTCACTAACTTCCTCTATTGTGTCCAATTTCCACACTGTCGCTGTACTTAAAAGCTCCCATACAGTAGATAGTTTACGCCACATTTGACAAATGGATGACATCTTCATTGAGCTCCATCCTCATGAATAACTTAAGATTGTTGCACATAATTTACACAAAGATCAACCTGGAACTATGCTGCAAAAAGAAACCAAAATATCATTAAAATAAGTTATTTAAGAAAAGAAAAAAAGTGATTAAATGTAGTTACAAGAATAAAGTCGCATCATATCATATGACTTTATTCATGTAATAAAAATGTTTTCCTTAGCCTGCACCTAAAACTCCATCGTACCTTGTTATTTTGGTAATGATAAGCATAAAAACATACACAAAATCTTACACAATTTTCTCAAAAATATTTTAAATCAGTTTCATCCAGTCTTTGTATTTTCAAACATTACATTTTGCCAAAAACAAAATAACAAAAAACTTTCACAAAATCTGAAGATGTTTTTTAATTGTAATAATGTAGGTCACAATATATATATATAATATGTCTGCGTCGCGTCTATCATTCAGAGCTTAAGCAATTCTTTTTTTTAAGGAAGAAATACAGTAAAACTTTGAATTAGTAGAATGTAAACTCAGTTTCAGAGTATATCCTGGGCTAATTATTGTCATTTTACTTCAAGAACAAGCAACCAATTGGATATCCAGTTAACCTTTTCTATTGTCTTGCAGTGTTTTTAAATATTTAAATTAGTTTTTTATTCATTGAAGTTAAAGTGTCTCCTCTGTTACCACCTCACCAAACTAAAGTTCTGTAAAATAAATTGGGGGCTCATCCAGGAATTTAAGCCTTAAATACCTGCAAAAATGTGCCTTTTTCTTACAGGAATTCTTTTCCAACTAACTAAAAACACTTTTCTATACAAGGACGATATAAAGTGAAACATTTTTGTGTTTAAAGTAAATTAAAACTGAGTTAATATTAAATTACTGCCCAGATTTAGAGTATATTTTAAGTCAAATATATTTTTTACCTTTTACAAACAATGGTTTTAAAGACAACGAAAATCACTTTCTCACTGAAATTACTCTGCTTCTTTCCTATCACTTTAAATTCTTCATGGATATTGGAGGAGCCATAAAAAATGAGTTTAAATTAAAACAGAGTTTTTTTTCTTGTCTTGTTAATTCTATAGAAAGTACCCCTGGACCAGTGCTTCAGTTTCTGACTTTTTTTTGTCTTGTAAAGTGCATTAACACAACATTTATTGTATATTACCACAGTTTGAATATAATGACAAAAAAGCAAAAATAACATATTGGCTATTTTGGTGCAATAATGGTGCACTGCTTGAAAAATACATTTCTGCTTGAAAACTGTATTGCTCCTTCGATTTTGCTAAGTAAAACAATTTCAGTAAATGTTAACTGATCTTATAAAAACTCCACCTTACGGGCCCAAAACAGAAGATTAATATGTTATAGACTTTTGTGTGACGGCATTAATTGATTTCACACCTGTTTAGCACTTTTGTTCCAATCTGAAAGCAGCCTCCATATCCAGGCTCAATCCTGCATTAATATGCAGCGCCAGGCTAAATGCAAGCAGAGTGAGCACTCTCTGGGTGCTCCCCTGAAAGACGTTGCGGGTTTCAAAGAAGCACACATTAGTAATCCTGCCAGCACACGTTCAAACTGGGTCAGAACCAAAACAGTTTAGAATGTGTTAGTAGTATCTGGTGGCAAACTTTGCAGAAAACACGAATAACAGCGGGAAAATGGGAGAGAAACGCATCAGACGGCGTGGAAGGAGGGAGAGTTGTGTTTTGACAGACCTGTCACAGTGGTTGCACTTAAAAGGCTTGGCGCCCGTGTGTTTGCGGTAGTGCCTCGTCAGCTCGTCGCTCCTGGCGAATCGCCACTCGCAGCCCTCCCATGAGCACTTGTACGGCTTCTCACCTGGAGCGTGAAAGTAAAGAAGGAAATATAGATAAGCACCACTTTCATCACCCGTCATATTCTTATTTAGTTATGAGCCACAGCAGCAAATATCAGGTTCCTTTGAGTTAAATATACTCAGCACAAAAAACAAGGAAATTTATGTTTGGCTGATACATCTTGGCAATGCCTGATACACTGTTAGACAGCTAGTTTGTTCCCTCTTAAATGCTTCCATATTTACGAATGTGAAGAACTAGCAGTGCCAAGCAGCTTTTGGTGAAAGCAGTGACCCCTCTCTGTGGAAAAACCAAGGCTCGTCATTAAATGTGTTTCCATCGTTTTGCATTAGAACAGGTTGATGGAAATGGTAGAATTTAAAACAACTTCCTCAATTTCGCAAAAAACGTTTTTATACTCGCTTCAGCTGGTGCTAGTTTTTCCCCCCCCAAAAAAAAGAATTGAGTCATTAATTGGATATGAAAATATATCTGCCGAATCAGTTCTGTAGGCGCGCATTTCAATTGCCGTTCTGTCTCTACGTCACCAGACAGCATGTAACATCGCCAATACTAGTTGACTTGACAAAACAATTACAACTTGCCTGACAGCAACAAAATGTTTCTGAAATGCGTGGTCCATGCTAGTTAGCAACCGCTACATCCTGTTTATCACAGCCATGAGTAGAATCAATATCTGACGATTACGCTCTGCATAGGCAGGTTGATCCGCTCTGAACCGGTAGATGGAAAACGTGCCGAATTCGCATTTTCTTTTTTCTGTTTTGCGACATTTTAAAAGCTCGCTCAAAGTTCGCATAACAGTAAGATTGAATCATAGCTGATGTTGGAGATATCTGCAGGGTTAAGCAAGTCCAATTTAAAACAAGACAGCACCTTAAATTAAATTTAATACAGAAAAAAAACAAACTATGAATCTTACAATCAAGCATCGCAAAAACGGACATTTTTGGTGTCTGTTTCAGGCTCTTGGCAGCAACTTTGTGCTACTTACACAAAGTTGCTCTTTGTGTAACTAAGATTGCTCTCTACAGTCTTGTATGGGTTATCGATAGAAATTACCCAGCGGCAAAAATAAAAGTCCTTCAGCCAACTTGTGATTAACTTGCACTAGCTATACAGCTAGCTTTGGTATATTAGCAGCTACTTTTGCCTGACAGAAGAGTCTAACAAGAAATTAAACTCCATATACAAGATGAAATAGTCCTGCAACAAACATTTGAAACCGGTGATTAATGTTTTTAAGGCCAGCATCTTTTAAACAGTAAGACATTTTGTAACCTTGAGTTCAGATACATTGGCTGAAGAATGAGACGCCATCCCAGGGCAGTGTGTGACCTGGCTGGTGTCAGACTTCCACACATTACTAAGGCCCCATTTGTCAATGGAGTGAATTGTTAAACTGTCAATATGTCTTCTTTCTTCAACATTCAGACATCCAATCTTATAGCCTATACCAGTCAACAGTCACTGACCAGCGATGGCATTTCTTTATAAATTTCTTGTGAATTTCCGTCTGGGATTAATAAAGTATATTCATTCATTCATTCTTTCATGGGGAAATAAACATTGTTCCCACAATGTAAAACTTACTGCCAAGGAGCATTGAAAAAAACCAAACAATCGGACAAAGAGAAATGTTAAAAATTCCCCATTCCGTATGCAAGTTTGCCCTTTTTTAGGAGACTGAAAATATAACGAAATGTTCAACTGGAATGGAGAAGCTCCCACTGGTCTACGATCCTGCTGAACATGCAAAAGAGCAGAGAAGGGGTGGAGCGGGAGAAGCGAAGGTGGGGGGGCGTGGGGGGTGGATTAGAGCCAAGGTGGATGAGAGTCTGGGAAGAGAAGGTGAGATGAGTGTGAGTAGGAGAGAAGTGCCGCAGAAGTGGATTAAGGCAGAGGAGGCTGCAGATATGCCGGCAGGGACAGAAGAAGGAGGAGGAGAGGGGGTGGTGATAATTAGGCCAGTCACATAATGGCAAGGAAGCCACAATACACCAGCTGCGTCCAGCTCCAAGGATGTCAACTGCATCAGTCACATCCCATCTGGTTGAATCCAGACACACTGACCAGCACAGCTTGAGTGCTTTCCACACCAACGCCGGCTTAATCCATCCAATGTGACCATAAAGGAGACACAATCGATGGATCAACTGCTGTCAAGTTCTTGTTCAAAGACGGCGCTTGTTTTACGGCATTATCGGTACCACGGGATGTAGAAATTCCAAAAACAAAAAGAAAGAGAAAAATCCATGTTTGCACAGTATGTCCAGCCAAACAAGTCAAAGGGAACATCTGCTGCTAATTCAGTGGGAATCAACATGAATCGCCTAGCACGCCGCAACAAATCTAAAGATGAAACAGATCTCACAACGTCTGCTCGGTTCAAGGACTGTGGATCAGCCAGACGCCATGTTGAGGAACATTTAATTAGCAGGACTCAGAGACGTGAGAAAGGTGTGAAATGAGGGGCCGGGGGTCCGACCACTGAGGAGGTGATGATCTCCAAGTGACGAAAAGACACGTCTTCACTCTGCACTTCTGCTATTTGCAGAAACATCTCTTAAAATGAGAGATGAGGTAAAATTTTAAGTTTTTGCCACATCGGTTTATAATGGATAAACAAAGTACTGTATGCAAGAAAAGTTGCAAAGTAGAGAACCAATCATTACTTTTGAATTCCACACCAACACCTTTTTTCTAATGCACTACTAAATCTAACCACAAAGTGGAGTTAAATGACTAATGTGCTCCTGAAAAGTCAATGAGCTCGTGAAGGACTACGGTGCTGCGTTTATTAAAATACAAGACTCCCCTCTATTTGTGGTTGAGTAGTAGCATTATTTTTTATATGCTATTTTCTTTCTAGCTCACATCTAAAACATTCCAAAGAAAATGCAGCTACTTAAGATGCTTCAGGCTGGTGTTTGCAAATCAGCCAATCTACAAGCGCCATTCATTTTCCTAGGTGCTGATTGGCTGAACCACCAGGAACCAGTGGTTCTGCTGTAGTGCTGACAGTTTCCACTGTGTATATCAATATAATCCATATTAAGGTAAATTAGGAAGTGGTGTTAACCTACTGACAGGCGTTTGGAGTACACTGTTCCTACCGTTTCTGCCTTTGTCTACTTCTGCAGTTAAAGGTCTGTTTAGAAAATACTGCAATATTATAACTGTACTAGACAATTGTAATCACAAATCTTCTATGAGGATCCATAAATGATCTTCTGTCAAATTCTAAGACAGAAAATAAGTTGAAGTTGGTATCTAAAGCACTCCACACCAAAGCACTGCAGAAATATCCAGTAATAATGGTGCAGAGGAGGCTGAAGACCTGCTAGTGTAGCACCACAAGTCTACAGACTAGTTTATTGTTCCGCTGGATGATTTGGTTTAGAAATGCTGAAAACTGCACTGTTTAAGTGATTTTTTTTAGTTTTTTTTTGACAAACTACCACTGAACAACCACAATAAATAGCATATTTGATCAAACTGAAAGTTATCCACCCTAAACAGGTTAGCTTTTAAAATGTATTTATGGACACAGTTTCACTTTTCAATTACAAACAATAGAAGATACATTACACACGGTGCTTTTCATAAAGTATTTTCCCTCTTACGGATCACGGCTGGTTTTTCAGACGTGAATTCTTCAGATCAAGCAAAAATTTATTAGCTGACAGAAATGACCTCCAAAAATAATTTAAAAAAATTTGATTACAAATTCATATCACGTTAATTAAATGGAGTAAAAGCAATTCAAAACTATTCCTGTGAAAATATAATAACTTCACTGTTACTCAACAATGCACCATGTCTGACAAGGTTTTGATTGATATAATTCAGTTCGTTTTGGTTTGGTCTCAGCAGTTAGTCCGGTTCCCTGGACCCCGTCCGCAGCAGGTCCGACTCCTTCCGCCTCTGGCCAATGAAATCCCCAGGAGGCAGGGATGCCTGTGTGTGTTGCCTAGCAATGTCTGCAAGGGGGAGGGGCGCGTCGCATCTGTACGTATGTGAGAGTGTGTGTAGTTGGGGGGGTGGGGGGGGTGAAACACGAGGAGGCAGCAGTCGGCGCAGCCGGCTGGATCTGGCACCGGCACGCCGCCACGCCGCCGGCCAATTAGCGAGCGCGCTGGCAGAGCGCGGAGCCAGTTGCCTGGTGGTGATAGTGGCGGTGGAGGAGAGGGGCGGGGCGGCAGCCTGCAGCAGTACACAGCCACTCAGCTACCGACTCCTCCAACCATACACTGCTCACGTTGCCTGGCAACAAGCTCCCCCTCCCCTCCATCACCACGGCGCTCGTCTCCCTTAAGAAACCGTCCGACAACCGGGCGAACGCAGCCGGCTCCTGCTGCCTCTCACCAACACCGTTCTAGACTGACAGCTCCATCTAATCCAGATTAGCCCCAACTCAGCCATAATCAGATTATATTACTGTTAACTTTGGATTAGTTTAATGAAAACACTGAATGAAGATTATGAAAGTTAAGTGGATTATTTATGGAAAGTGTTAATTTGTGCGTCGAGAAAAAAAAGAGCTCCATCTGTTTTCCGGCTGCTTTTCTTATTCATCTGAGGAAGCGGCATATGTGCAGTCTCCTTCCAAAACACATTTCTCATGTGTAATCTGATAACTGGGTGTTTCCCTGAGTCACCATAATCCCATTATGTGTAATCTGTTACTTCCGAACGCTCTCTCGTGTGCGCGCCGCGCTCCGCGGCCTCTCAGGTGGCAGCGCTGGAACTTAATTACATTCCCTCCATTAGCCAGAACCCGGGCAGAGCGTCTGGGTCTCCCAGGTCATTACAGACGCTCGGGCTGGGGCGGCACCGCGGTGAGGGAGAGAGGACAGACACACAGTTTAGAGGGGAACGACGGAAAATGAAAGGGATTGCCTCTTTCATTTGTGACAAATGAAAGAGGCAACAGAGTTTTGGCTGGTTTTTTTTGTGTGCAAAAAACGGCAAAGAGGCTCAAGTTCAGTCAGAGTGGACAGGCAGGAGAGTATGTGAACATCAGTGGTCAAGCCTTACATTTAGACTGAACCATTATCACATGTGCCAGTTCAAGCATTCAGTTGTAGCTGTGTGGATGGATGGATGAACCTCTAGATGTATGGATAGAAGGAAATCAGTTGACCTTAGTTGACCCCACCTACTCTACCTCTGCAGCAACTTTTGTCCATGAAACCCTTCTTGCCTTGTTTCCTTTATGCATAATTATGAAATCGTTTCTTCTCCTGGACTTCATGGGAATCCTATTAATAAAAATCACATTCTTCAAAGGAACAGAGCTCATTTATTTGCTGCTATTTAACAATGCCTTATCAAAACATGGAGGGTGAAGAGGAGAGTGGCAGAATATGAGCAGGAGGAAGATGAAAACACGCAGGTGTATTCCAGAAAGACGCGCTTTAAGGAGGACAGAACGGAGGATGAGGCGAGGTAATGAGAAAGAAGACAGAAGGCAGAACAACCCAACAGTCTTCGGTTTTTTGGGGAGGGGTTTTCACCCGGGCCTCAAAATCTAATTGTACTATTCCTTATCAGCCATAAGCCTATTCACAAAAACAAGCTCTTCTACAGGGCACTGTCATTTCCACTCAGCCCGTCTAATTCCAGATTAAATCGTAGCCTTTTTCCCCTCGTTTGGTAATTTATGGAAATTATAACTAAGAAAAAGAGGATTTGAGTAATGACATCTTTAAACTTGTCAGGATAATGGCTCAGTGAATGAGGGAGCCTGTGGCACTGTTGTAGGCTGCAAAGAGGTTCTGTACTGTACCTCCCCCGTTTGTCTCCGCTTTGTTCACCCAGCGCCTCTATCTCTTCTTCTTCTGCTCTTCGTCTTACTTTTGTTTCCTTTTGTCAACAGTTCCTCCTTCGTCTTCCTACCTCACTGCTTTGAGTGACAAGACAGGTTTCCTTTCAGTGCAAGTCTCCGAACAAGAAAACTTTGGCATTTGATATCTTTTAAATTAGGAAATCACAAACTTATTCAAGGTTCAGTATTTCGCAGATTTTTCTGAGGTAACTTGACTCCAGATATTTGCAGAAAAAGTTTTGATTTTCCTAGAATTTCAGCGAAAAATTGAAGGAACTGTTTAAAACACAACATCAGTGCGGACCATGTTGAAGAAATGAATTCCTTCCAAACGGATTTCAATAAAGTCCCAGAATATGACGTCCATCTTCCCACAGCATGATGCTGCGACTGCCATGCGTTACCGTGGAAATGGTGCCCAGGGTGGTAGTTAGCGGCAGCTAACAACTGTTAGCTGCTACAACGGGGTACTGCTGCCAGACTAAGAACTTTTAAATAAAAAACGTAATTTAATAGCAAGAACAAAGTCAGAATATTATCAGAATAAAGTTGTAATGATACAAGAATAAAGTCGTACAATAATAAAGTTGTAAAAATTTGCAAACAGTCATATCAAAAGAAATGAAGTTGTAATAATATGAAAATATTCATAAAAATACAAGAATAAATTCATAATACAAGAGTAAAGTCATATTATATGTGGAACTACTGTATGTTGCTCTGTAAATCCTCTTTAAACCTCTTTAATTCTTTAACCTTGCCATTTTTTTTTACTTTAACAATAACAAAATATTTAAAATATTTTCTACGACATAATCAGTCGTCTCATTCTTGAAACAGAAGTACGTCTGGGCCTCTAATCGCAGTGCTCTTGGAAGGGGGGGGGCGCAGAGGTGCCCTGCTGGTCTGGGAGCCCGAGGCCCTGGCTCAGCTGGCTCAGGCCCTGGTTCGGCTTTTGAAAACCGATAAAGGAGAAACGGTTCTTTTTTGGTTTTCCTTCAACAAAAAAGAAGGAAAACCTCGAAATGCAGCCTAGAATTTGTGTTTGACCACATTTACCTGGGATCGCCAACAGAACGAACCTCTGCCTGTCGCCCCAGTTGGTATGATGGGTAAATCCCAGCAGTGGTAGACCTGCCACACTGGGAGGAATCAACGATGGCACGCCTGCTGGCCCCTTGCTGCAGTCAAGCCAATGCCTGCACACCACTGAGGGTGTGATCACACATGCATCATGTCTCTGGTATCCCCAGCATGCAAAGGTTGACAATTTGATAGTTTTGGGGGTTGTTTTTTTTTTCAAAATCACACCCATGAAAATAGAAACAAGCACATGTGGAGTCTTGGCGAGGCTGCCTCGGTGATCTGTCAGCGGCGCGGGCGGATCCGTTTAGATGGCGGGGAGAGGAGAAATCTAATACGAGCGGCTGTAAGTGTGTTTGGCGTGATGGACGTTGGTTTCTGTATCCCTCCGGTTGGAAGAAACAGCTATATACGTATTAAATGTCAATAATCATCCAATTATAGCTCCAACCGCCTTCCTTAAAGGCGGTTGGAGACCAGACCTGCTAAACGCAATTATTTCTGATAGAATCTGAAACGCACGGTTCTCACCTCGGCAACCAGATCAGAAGCAGAAAGTCTCAGGAGTTCAGCGAGAACACCCAACCTGAAATCCTGCTAATTAATACCAGAAACCCTGATTGTTATCCCTCTGCCTCATTCTATTGTCTTAAAAATAATCCTATCACAACCATGTTCTCCCACCTCGGACCTACGGAACGAACGGAGGACAGGTGCCCGGGATGAAGCTGGGAAATGGCGGCCTATCCAGGTCAATCCATCCATCACTGTGCAGTTACTCAGTTGGAGGACAGCTCCCTGACAGAGGTCTGAGTGGTTCGGGATTGAGATGGAAGAGCTGGAGAGTTATAGCTTCTGAGCCCCCTTTCCTCCCTCCCCCCTCCTTCCTTCCTTCCTTCCTTGTGTAGAGGAACCTTGACAAGGAGGACCTGCTCCAGTATGGCAGGGAGATTTACTTAGAGGGCGATAAATGGAGAAGGTTCTGCCAAAGTCATTCACGTTTTTATCTTTCTTTGCTTTTTTTTAACGGCGCAACCAACACTTTCTGTGGGTCTGTAGAAGATCCGCCATAGTTATGAACGTCCTAGAATAAACGAGGAAACGCATAAAACCGTTAAATAAATTCCACTTTTATTACAATATCAGAATGTCAAAAAAATAAAAATAAAAATTCCCGATGACTCAAACACCTCTTATTAAACTCAAATTCCTTGGCCACAATTCAAAATGGGAAAGACGAGTGAACATGGAAGTCAAGTAATAGAAATAATTTTGTCTTTCATAGTCAGACATTGAATATAATAAAATGTGGGCAATACCTCATGGTAAGCAGGAGGATAAGACTTGGGAGGGGGGGGTGTTATCATGTCACCATGGCAACCGCTAAACGGCAGCAGGTCGTTGGAAGGAAGGTCAGGGGAATTTCTTTTCTGTCCTACCACCACTAACATAAACACGGAGTTTGCGTAAGTCTACTGGATCTTTGCTTTGGTAAGAAACTCTCTGGTATAAAACAAAAGAAGTAAAGAAAAACAAACAAAGAAATTACACCAAGATAAGTTTATCAAGCTTAAAAAGACATCCAGAACAGACGTAGAGAAAACAGCCGCCATGCTTCTTACATTTAGAAGAATACAGATAAAACTCAGAGTGCAGTTTTCTGGTCGATCACCAATCTTTCAAAGGCCTGACCTGTTGATTCTGGTTTTGGCTGATATAAAATGTTTTGGCTGAAAAGTTGCCAAATATAACGACAAAGTTATGAAGTTGGAAACAGTAGGGTGACTATTGTTAACGGAGCATGAGCAGATGTTACTCTGCTGTGATTTACTCTCACACCAGAGTACATCAGTGCCTGTTTTTCATACCTTTGAGGAGGCAGACGGGGTTAGTGGATAACAAAATTAACAATTAAGGAAAGGAGCCACAAAGCTTCCCCTCACCTGTATGCGTTCTCTGGTGGGCCTTCAGGTGGGAGCTCTTGGTGTACACCTTCCTGCAGCCGTTGAACTGGCAGCGGTGGATCCTCTTCTTGTTCTCTGGTAGCTCTCCCCCGATCAGGCACGCCGCTCCTTCCTCTTCCTCTTTCACCTGGACCGGAAGCGCGTGTCCCGTCACTAGCCGGGCAGCGCTGAGCCCCACCTTCCTGGCCACGAGCTTCAAGGTGAGCGTCCCGTCCGCGGAGGCCGTCAGCGTCTGGCTGGGTTTGACGAGGTGCCGGCCCAGCTCCGGAGAAGACGGGGGAGTTAGAGAGGTGACGGCACTCAGCTGGGCCAGGTGGACCTCTTCCGTTCCGTCTGAAGTTTCTGGCCCTTGCCCTTTGGGTTTGAGGTCTTTTGTTGAGGTTAAGTTCTGCCTCATTGGACACAGGGTGACTGTAGGTGGGCTTGGAGGCTCAGGGAGGCCTGGGAGCAGAGCCTCAGGCAGGTCTTCTTCGCCGTCCTCCTTCAAGTAGGCCGGAGTCAGGAGGCCGTCCAGGTCCTGGTCGAAGAGCTCTGACAGACGCTTGGGCTCCGTCTGCAGGTAACGCTCCAACTCCAGGCAGGTCTGCGGCACAGAGAGAAACACTCAATTACATTCAGATCAGGCAACTTTCAGGCATGTCCGTCTTCCCTCGCACGTACCACTTAGCCGTTTCAACAGCCATCAGATCATCCGTAATGCTCCAACATGAAACCCCCCCCCCCCCCCCCAACAGCCATCAGATCATCCGTAATGCTCCAACATGAAACCCCCCCCCCCCCCAAAAAAAACCCTGCATGAGGCTCTGCTGCGTTGCACAGCTGTCACACGCACAGACAGCCACAATGACAGCCATGATTACCTGAAAACTTCAGCAAGACGGCTGATTAAACCCTGATTGATTGCAACTGCTGCAGAGAAGAGTGGGTAGCAGGGGAAGAAGTCCCAAACTGTGCAAAACCCCCACAGAGCAACATTTTATGGAGCTTTGACGAACCAGCTTCCCCTGGGTAGAGATAGGGAGACTTATTCAGCTGTAGTTATGGTCTGCTTCATCCCTATTACTCCAAACACCTCTCCCCACGGAGAGCAAATAAGAGACTTGCATCCTCTGTTCCTGTGAACTGGCATCCTGAGAAGTCTATTACTTCACAACAAGCTGGCAAGACTCTAAGCAGCGAGGGCCCGGCGCGGGGAGCGAGGCGCTCCGTGTCCAAGGATGAAGCTATTATGTTTGAGCAGAAACGGCGGCGGTTTGATCCCGGGGATGGTTGTGTTTCGCTTGTACCCGCTAACCCATTCTGACAGCCGAGCTGGAGGCTAGCGGCTCCGTTGGGTGCGTGCAACTCGCCTCTTCGTTGGCGCGTAAATAGGCACTGACAGACAGGAGTAGATGGTCCCATTATCAGGAATAAGACTGCACAGACTGAACACATCAGAGACGTTTAGGATCCCACTCCAAACTCGCCTCTTTCCTTGTTTGCACCTTCTAAAAATAGAAGGGGTGTCTGTTGCTAAGGGAGCGCGGTTGCTCCTCGAAGCTATTTCTTTCTAGGAACAAAACAGGGCTTCAAATTAAAACGCTGTTCAGGACACATCTACAGTTAGAAGTGGAGGTAATGCGCCGTGTCTCCTATCCACACTGTACGCCTACATCTTTCTTCTTTCCTGCAGTGAATTGTCTTTGTTGGTTCAAGGCAATGAAATCCCAATAAAATAAGAGGGATTTATCCTCTGTTATGCCTACTTTCAGAACTAAGTTAAGTATTGACGGTGTGAAAACATGGGAAGCAGGGAATATACCGGCACTTAAGCTTTTAGAGATATAGAAGAAAAAGAAACTGCTCTGTCTGCAACATTATCTGAAAGTATCTTTCAGCCTTTCTCGTCACTTCATCGTCAACTCAACCCAGATCGATTTCCTGAATTCAACCTTTTCCTCTGTCCTCCTTTTTCCTCGTCGTTCCCTCCTCTGCCTCAGTTGAGGACTAATTATCTTCTAAGACCAGCAAGTCGAAGGGGACTTTATTCAGCAAACTGCTGAGGACTGCAAGCCGCACCGTGTGTGCTCGAGGTAGTTGAAGGCAGCAGAAAAGAGGATAGAAGGCGTTAAGCGAGAGACGGTGCAAAGCGGGCGATGAAGGAGAAGGAGTGATGGAAGGACGAGGCGAGGTAGGCAGGCAGAGGGGAAGAGAGAGCAAGGGAAGGTCTTGACTTCATTCTCACCGCGGGGGGCGAATCCGCTTTGCAGCCGTGACATTTGGCGTAACGGGATCCTGTCAGCGGGCAAACCGCAGGGCCTCGCGTTCGCGCACGCTAAATGTTAGGTTGCGACCCACGGTGATGGACCAGGATGTCGTGTGTGACACAGCGTGCCGGCGTTCAGGCACGCACTGTACTAACACCCCAGCATGCATGCGGAATGAGGGACGCTGACAAGGTAAGGAGGATAAAAGAGATTCCAGGTGAGTAGGTGGCAAGTATGACAACCTTTTTCTAGCTTCTGTGTTCCTCCCCATCACTCCATCAAGCCCCTTCCTGCCTTCTCTACCCCTCCGCCCCCCCCAGGTGGTGGCATTAACATTGTTGCAGAGAAGGTCATGCAGCTGATCAGCAGTTCCTGTGCGCCCGGTGGGCAGTGATGAGGATACGCTTTACTGTATGCGGCAAGTTTGACCGTGTATGCCCATAATTTGGCAAGCGCGAGTAAATGTGACTAATTACCACACTCCATGTGCAATTATGCAGCTCTTGTCTGCGTGTTTGTGCGAACGCCTACGCACATGCATAAACATGTCTTCTTGCTGGTCTCATGGCATCGAGTGGGCAACTTGCATCCGTGTGTAGGCAAATAATCAAGCGCCGAAGGTTTGGCACAACAGCCAGGATAAAGGAATGCTCCTGGAGTAAGTCCAGTTTGGACAAACGCCGATCTGGAGACGCGGCAGCAGTTGGCTCCGCGCAAAAGCCAGGGTCCGTTTCCTGAAGGGCTCTCGGGATGAGTACTTTATGGCAGCCAAGATAAGCTGAGACAAATCCAGTGGCTGATCCAACATCCTCGGCTGCTCCAGCAAAGAGAAGCGGCTCTCCGTTGTGGGGCCCGGATTGATGAATAATTTATTTCAGAATATTGACAAGCGTGACAGCGCCAACCTCTGGATTTAGCTCTCAACTGGATACTACTGTATGGTTTCACCCTCTTTAAATGGTGAGAAATAAACTCTCGAGTGGAAAATATCAGCTTGTGGATGGTTGTTAAGAGATTTTTGCAGCGAGCACCAACAGCATCGAGGAACTAATTTATTTAGGGGATGTCTTATCGTGCTGCCAGATAGGATACCCATAAATAAATAAAGCAAAGTTTTTCCTGATGCCTCTCTGGACCTGTATTGATTCTTTCACCTTCTTTTGGAAGGATTAAAGTGTCAAAGTAGGAAGAGACACGCTCCAAATGGCTCTAGAACAGAAGTCCCTGATTCAGCAACAAGGACTACAAGTTTCCATATAAGGTGAATAAAGTTGGACATTTTTCCAAGATTGATAAGAGAAAATGTAAACTGATGAAACACTCTGCCAAGACACCGAGAGCAAGACTGAAGGAGATGACGACATTTCTGTCCAGTATTCTCCTGATGTAGATAACATAAAACAGTTCCAAATGCTACTTATATCGACTGTAAATTTGTGCAAAAATAATCTCAGAATACCTCTCGAGAAGAAATCACAAACTTTAGCAATGGCTCCGTTTTTGTTTCCTGCCTAAGCGTCGTGGTGAACCTGGAGTGGCTGAATGAAACCCGACGACGATTTCGTCTCAAACTGTTTGCCGTCGCAGCATTTTGACTGTGATATCTCAAAATGCCACTGATAAAGAAGCTGTAGGTAGAGAGAAAAAAGAAAAATCTAATCGTGTTACGTGCATCAAACCCACGCTGACCTTTCCGGCCATCACCAGCCAGTTTTCCTGGTTATGTCAGGTAACGTCTCTTGTAATCGGGGCGGCAGTGAAAGGTTAGGAGGAGGCTGATAACGACTGATGGGATGTGGGCATCGGCGAGGAGCTGGAAGGATCGAGACGTTTCATTTGCTTATCTTTTATGGTTAACTCCTGTTTCTTAAGTTCAGAGAAATGTTGAGAAAGAAAGAACACGAGGAAGGACATAAGGAATGAAGGAAATGGCATAATGCAATAAGGAAAGTCTTTTCCAGACTGTGTAGGAACCCTGTGCCATGACTATTTTTCAGCTTCAACTCCATTCAGCAGTTGAGTGCATAAAGAATTCAGAATAATTACCTCTGCTTCGCTCATTTGTTCATAAAGATCTCATATTTTCTTATTCAGTTTATATTTACTACAAAACCATGCATAATTGATACTAAGATACCAGAAAATGCCTGACACATGAAAGCTGTGTGTTTATAGAGAACACGTTTGTGTTTATACACCTCAGGTTTGCACGGCTTGTACTGCAGCAGATATTTTCGGAACATCCCGACGCTTTCTAAAGTCTGCGCAGCTAACCTGATCCACTTACTTCCACCTATTCCCTGTAAATCTCCACTTCTCCTCCTCCTCCCTCCATCCTCCCCTCCCCTGTTCCATCAGGCCCTGCTTCTGGCAGCCCATCCTCTCTCACCATCTCCTCCCTTTACATTTTGGCCCGCGCCGAGCCGCCTGCCGTCGCCATCAAAGCTCCTGCTTGCCTCCCAACTGTTAGCGCCCCGCCACGTCGCTAATAAAAAGCCCGGGTTATAAATATGAACAGAGGAGCATGCATATGCCCTAAAGGAGGGCCCGAAACACCACTAAACAGATAAATGTGATGGGGAGGATGCGGCTCATTAATTTTAGGGTGATCGTGTTTGGTTTTTACAGATGCCATGATGGAGACAAGGTGCTATGAATAATATTCGCCGCTTATGGCAGCGGGGTTGAAAAGGGCAAGGCTTTTAAGAGGCCCCTGAGCTGGAGGGGGGGCCGATGCAGCTCTATTGTTAAACACATGGAGGTTGAAGCAGCGGGGCGGAGGGGCGCTGTCACATCTTTTAAAAGAGGACTTATGACTCCCAGCAGCGTCGTCTTTTCGTCAGGTTGCAAAATTCCTGATAAAATTCGTCAGTTTTCTGTTTGCTTGCTCATCTTAATGCTTTATGTAAAACACATATTGCTCATTGACGTATCAGATCCAGTATTGTCCTAACGCAAAATCGGTTTCAAATCAAATACTGGAAACAATATGAATGAAAAAGGGATGATACCACGAGAACAGCAGGCGAGCTGCACACTCTTTTCTAAAACCTTGAGCTGTACAGACTTAGAAAGTCTAAAATTCAAACATATCGGTTTTACATTTTTAAAAAGTCTCATATTTACCAAATTATTGTTAGTCTTAAGTTATCTTAAGTATGCCTTTATCTGTGCGCCAACGTAATGCTACAAAGCCCCCCTACTCTACTCCCTCTACACTATGAAAACACAAAATCTTACCAAGTAGTTTTGGTCTAGTTTCTAGTGCAAATATCTTAATGCACTTAAAGTAAGACAAAAATAACTTAAAGGTAACTTTTTAGCAAGATATAAAGGCTTGTTTAAGTAAAATAATTCCTTAATATTGATAAAAAAGTTCCATTGGCAGATTAATTCACTTTATAACAAGACACTTAAAGGCACAACTTCAAAAACTCCTCTGTGACCGATGGTGGAGGAGGTATTATGATGTGGGGCTTCAACAGGTGTTCTCAAACTTTAAGTTACGCTGCAACAAAGTTACGCTGAAATCAGATACCATAACCGGTTTTATTGTACAAAACCAAAGGTATTCAAATCTAGTATTATTATCTAGTATAATTTCTGAAATATAAATTCTCCTGGTTTCTTGAACTCTGGAGCTCTGCTCTCATTCTGTTTCCTTGGATTGTGTCACCGCAGGCAGCAGGACAGCCTTGGCACAGAGTGCGCCTCTGATTGCCGTCCATTGTTCGCCACAAATTGGAAAAACAACCCCTTTGTCATCGACGTGACACACTGATCATTTGCTTTGGCCACTTTCACAGGCGGAGTTTGCTTACTCATTTCGAAAGTCAGAAACATTCATGTCACGGACGAATTTCCATCCGCTCCTCGGCGGCCTCACGCCGCTTCTTTTGTTGCGTTGCATTCGAGTGGCGGCCTGTTTATTGCGCGTCGTGTTGGTTTTTTTTTTTTTTTAATTCAAACCACACAAAGCTAGTGGTCAGAATTTTTTTTTTTTTTTAAAGGCCTTGGTTTCTTTTCACTGGATTTGAGGAGCGCTGTACCTCTGTGATTAAAAATCCCCGTGAGAAATTAATCACTTTTCCCCCCCTCCTTCCCCTACAGGTATCACATCAGCACAGACATCGATATGAAACCTCTCCCACTAACCAAATTGTCTCATCACTCCTCCCGTTGTTTTGATTTCATTTTTTACGACCCCCACCGACTTTGTTTACAGTCGTCTTTATTATCGCCGCTTGTATTTCAGCGGATGACTCCGACACTTTTATCGAGGTAAAAGTTTGCGCTGTCGTTTGATTCAAAGCGTAGTGTTTCTCTTTGGGTGTGTGTGTGTGTTTTTTATCCGTCCGCCACACATTATTGGGTCTCTGTCTCCCATTGATCTGCTGTGCCGGGCCAGGCCATCACTTTGAGGTGACAGCTAAATGACCAGTAGCCCAGGGCAGTGGCCATTGAGGCAACGCTTTCTCTCTCTCTGTTTGTGTGTGTGTGTGTGTGCTAATCGATACAAAATGATACCGCGCAGGAGCTCATCAGCAGTGGGCATCGCAGCTGACACAGACAGTAATCTATAGCTTTCCCGAGCCGAACTTCAGCAGCACCCCCCCACCTCCACCCCTGCCAGGGACTGTCTGTCTTCTAATCTCCCCTTCAGGGGTTTTTTTGTTTGCTCCTTCCGTAGTCTCCTAAGATCCCCCAGATCTGAAACTCCTCGGAGCGCAGCTTGGGCGTCGGATCCCTGCTGAGACGGAGGAGGCTGGGGTGGATCCTGCCCTCCAGCGCTGAGCCTGCATAGAGATCCATCGTTTTCTTGATCTGAGTGGCGCTTTGGTTTTCCCAACAGGGAGCGCAGCGGGAGGCGTGGGGTTCGGCCAGGAGGCATGTGGGAGCAGACGGGGGGGGTGGGGGGGGGAAGCGGGGTCACGACAACAAATGATAAAACTCAGGATGTTTTTTTTTTCTCTTTTAGAAATACCTTATAAAATCACGAGAAAGGCTGCTGACTTGGCAAATGTCAAACATACCACAAAATGAATCTGCTAAATAAGCCGTCCGCTTGCAGGTCTTTATCCAGGCTTTGTCAAAGAAAATTGAGAGGAAGGAAAAAGTGTGGTGTGAAAACGTTGCACACCATTAGCAGACCAACAGGGGGTGTCGCTGAAACAAGGAAACTTTCTCTTCACAAGATTAAAATAACTTAAGATTTAGATCTTATTAAAATCAAAAATATCTTCTCTTAAATAAGAATGCTCAGAAGAGTAAAATGGAAAAATTTTTTGGGATTTTTGTAAGAAACAGTGAGAAGAACGAGTCAAAATGAGAACCCGTATGCCTTCTCACCAAGTCAGGAGCGCATTATTAATATCTTGTTAAAATGAGAGAATTTCTCGCTATAACACCAAATTAAACTCATCTCAATTCAACGAGGTTTTGCATTTGGTTAAAACGAGACTATTTAAAGCTAGAAACTTCCTCGTTTTAACGAGACGCTCCTGGCAATTAAACGCTCCTGTACCTTTAAGAACCCTCTGAACCAGAGACTGCAACCAGAATGTCCTTTTTGAGTTAAATATTCTTGTAAAATTGATCTATATAGCACTTTTAGAAGAAGGTTGGAACTGCACCAAAGTGCCGTACAAAACGATAACGCAACAGAATAAAGCACTGAAAAGTGTCACAGTGGCCCAAAGCTCGCTTTGTAAGAAATCAGAATAAAGTCAAGATGCTGCTTGAAGTCCCTACAACAGCAGAATCCAATGATTTATAAGGATGAGCAAATATGTGAGGCAATATACAGTAATGATTCTAAATGATTGCAATGCACCTTATGATTTTGGAGGGGGAAAAGTTTGAAGCAAACACAGGAATTTAAATGCCACAGAGCAGATCTGTTCTCCTCCTCCCGTTTGACTAACAGCTCCATCTCTCCAGGCAGCCACCTAGCTCCAGATAAGGCGCCGCGGAAACGGCTTAATTACACACACGGCCTTATCAGACGACATTAGCCGCGCGGTAATAATCAGCCTCCTCCGTCAAAGCGAGCACCTCCAGGCGCTTTCACACAGAGGGGGCTGCGGGCTGATAACACGCGCCGCCAGTTGTTAAAGCGCAATTTGCTGACAGAGTTTGAGGGAATAATGCACATTTGGTTGTAAAGCTGCCAGCTGCTTTATCCTGAGTCAATCCTGGTCTAGATGGGTGCACAAATAAAGGCTCCAAACTGTTGCAAGCAGCAATTTCTGCTTGCTGATCTGGCTTATTATATTTGGATTGTTCCCCCTGTTTTTTGTTGTTGTTTTGTTTGTTTTTTTTGTCTAATGGAAGGCATCTTCACACTAACGACATGCGGGCGTGTGTGTGTGTGTGTGTGTGTGTGTGTGTGTGTGTGTGTGTGTGTGTGTGTGTGTGTGTGTGTGTGTGAGATCTTCAAAGCACCTTTCATCTGGCAGGAAAGCCACAATGATGTAGCACTCGGAGCGCAGAAAAAAAAACCTGGTGACCTCTGCTTAATGGAGCAGGGAGACATTTTTCCGTTGTTTTCTGTGAGCAGACACAACAGAGGAGGGACGCGTCCACATCAGGCTGACACCCGGGACCTCCCCTCTTGTCTTCCTTTAGAACAATATTAGCACAGCGCTAATGTGAGGACGCTAAAACAAGGTGGAATATATATATATATATATATATATCCAGCCCAGGAATGCATGGAAAAAGTTGAATCTTTAGCAAATTTACTGTAAAAAGGTGGAGAAAGAAAATTACAAACAGCTCAACACAATTGGAAGAAGGGATGCGTGATTTTATCGGCATGTATCGGGCGATATTAGCTGTAAAACATGATATCGGACGTCAACCATTCCGTCAAAACGACTCACCAGTATAAAAGGCGTTGATTTTATACGACAAACCAGCGACAATGATACTTGGAGCACAGCACAACGTCAAATTTGCACTGCTTGAGTGTTGTCAAGAGCAAATGTCACGAGTTGAAAGTATTGCAACATTTTCAGCCTTCTGTTTAGGATTTGCATTTTGGTAGCAGGCCAAATTGATAAATATAATACAGTATTTTAATTCAACAGTAGAGAAAGCCATTGAGTTTCAATAAGTAGGTATAAGATCAGATATCGGTTATCAGCCAAATGAGTTTTAGTACATAGGCAGATCAAATATTGCGCAAAAACATTGTGAATCCCTAGTTGGAGGTATTACCAAACCAGAAAAACTCCTTTATATTTAATTAGAGAAAGATCCACACATCGCTGGACATCTGGAAAAGTAATACATTTCTATACATTTTGGACTTTCATCAACGTGAAAATTTTTACTATTGATAAAAAGGTTTATTTTCCAAAAACTCTGACCAAAGCGGAGATTGGAGGATGCTCCATATTTGTTTTTACTCCCGTGGGAAATGATGAGTCTTTGACATGATTCCCAATCAACTTCATCTTGTGTTTTCTTAACTTTGTCTTCTGAAAAGCCGATTAGAAGTAGTTCAACGACGTTGCTGGTTCTCTGTGGACAGTTTTCATATCTTAGTCATCACTTTTTAAATGTCCTGACGCCTTTTCAACTGCGCACCTTTAAGTTCTCGACTGTCCAAAAAGCAGTTCTTTTAGCAGCAATCTTCTCAGCAGCATTGGTCCAAAGCAGTAGTGGCTTCGCTTTGCCTTACCTCTAACAATAATGTCTCTTTTTATAGCTTCCATTGTGAAATAAGTTGATTTTGTGCAGAAATGCAGTGAATATAAATGTTTCAGGCTAATAAAGGTTCTCTTTTATAACTTGTTTAACAGCATGCTGAATTTCCATCTGTTCATGTGAAAGTTCACCACAAACAGGCTTGGGGGAGAGTAGTCAGGCCAAAACACGGCAAAAGAGAAATAGAAACTGGGAAATTACCAAGACCTGGCCGCCCAGATAAAGTTCATCACTTCTGCTGTGTGTTTCACACAGGCCTGAAGTTTAACCAGGAGGTTCTGGAGGGGTAACATGAGCAGCAACACTTCCCTTTGCTGTGAACTTCAAGTCAGCTTGAAGGCAAATATTTCTGGATGATAAAACATTTAAAGAAAAAAAAAAAGCTACTTCTTGCTCTTTCTTATTTGCTCTAAAGGATAAAATTAATTAGAGAAAGTCTGTAAATGGATTCAACCTCTCATCCTGAACTATTTCTTGCACCATGTGTTTTTTTTTTTTTTTCCAGGCCTAAATTTGTCTCTCCGTGTCTCTGAGCGAGAGCCGTTGGGAAATTGCTGCAGTCCACAACTTGGTATTCATACTATTTCTTGCCCAACTTCAAAGTTCAACCTGGGGGTCGGTGTAAAAACGGGAATGTAGCGCTCTGCTGTTGGCCGACTCTTTTTGAAAGAAAACAAAGAATAAAAGAAGGTCTAGGATGTTTCTTGCCATTCACGCATTTTTTAAGTTTCTGTGGCCTCAGACTTTTTCACTGTTTGCTGTTTGAAACCAATCTAACCTTGAGGTAAAGTGGACCGTCCATTTGTTGGTGGAGATTCTCAGTCATTTAAGACACATTAATCCTAAGTGTTAAAGTAAAAGGCAGCCGGACTTCTCTTGTTTCCTGAACACAATCCATTGCCAAACATAAAAGTATCTTTGGCTCTGAACAGTTCAGAAGTTAAGATACCTTATCATCATCCTGTCTGACTTGAATTTCTAAACTTTTCTATTCTGTTCAAACTGCTAGAAAAACACCGTTTCCAAGTATTTCGTGCAGTTTGATTTCCTCCATTTTTTCAGCCGCAGTCACATTTGTGTAATCCATTCCTCCGCTCAGACAAAGCTGCACACGTTCCCTCTGAGCAGCAGCCACGGCGAGCAAACACAAGAAAACGAAGATGTACCGACCTTGAGCCTGACACGGGCGCTATTAAGGGCTCTTAGTCTCCGGATACAACAAGCACACTGCATATAGAGACCTCTCTGGCGCCATCTAAATAGCTTGTGACAAAGTGTGGAGAATGTCTTTGTTCTGGTATTAAGTGGAGGGTAGGAGAGGTGAGAGTGAAATAGGATCAAGACGAGAGAAGACGCATCTTAAGACCAATGGAGAGGCGAACGAGATAGATACAGGAACGGAGAATAGCGGGTCATGGGGGTTTGGGGGAGGAGGGTAATCCTGCTGACTGGAGCCATGTTGCGCTCACTGGGGAAAGGAACTCTGTCTCTCTGTAAATGGATTTGGGTGAGATGCTGTTTATCGCCGTAGCGCTCCCTCTCAGCTGTCAAAACCATCCTAATCTAATCGGGGAAGAGGGATGGGGGGACACATTGAATACTGGTCATGCTCATGTGATTGTGCTTCTGACTCAATGAACCAGACCATGAAAACGTGTGGCTAAAAGGAGCTTTTACACCGGGGTTAGCAGCTTGTGGCAGGATTTGAGAAGTCTGTGCCCCGGATGTGGGGACCCCATTGTGTTCAGCAGGCGGGCTAATCTTCATTACTGCGCACAATTATGGGTGCAGGACAATGGAGGCCTCGGCTGGGAAAGGGAAAGAGAAACAAAAGTGAGAAACGGGGGTTCTGATAAAGGAAACAGCGGAGCGGAAAAACTCAAACCACCTACTCGTAGAGGACTGGTTGGAAGTAGCATCTGCGAGGCGCAAAGTGTCGACTCTGGTGCGGTGCCCACATTGATAAGAGCCCAAATGTTTCATTCTTATATGCTTCTTAAAGCCTGAATGAAAAGTCAGCTTTGCTTTGAGCTTGTGCAACTGTAGAGACACAGATTGCCAGCTTTGGCACTCATTATGCCACCAAATTTAAGGTTAAGGAAGCAGGTCAGTGGCACAGTGCACCAAAAAAGAATTAACAAATAAAAGCTGAACGCGACAAGTTTGCAAGGAACCGGTTCAGTTACCAAACCGGATGACTTCATGTGCATTCAAACCAGAGGTGGGTACTGTCGTTCTCTCTTTATCCCACAGGGACGCTTTCAAAACAGACCTGAGCAACGAAGATTAGCCCAGGCAAGCTGCTTAAAATATTGAAAGATGTTTCCTCTCCCGTCTGCTGCGGGCTCTTCTCCAAGAGATACCACAGAGAGAAAGAGTGCATGTGAGTTAAGGTTGTATGTACCAGGCGGGGGCTGAGGCAGAGAGGCAGGCTGAACTCGGTAACCTCTCCGGTGCAGAGCGGCTGGTTTTTCTGCGGGAATCAGAAGGGGACCGCGAAGACTTTTCACCCCAATTTCATCCCGACAATGTGCGGCCGCTCAGCAGAGAGGGGAGGGCAGTTACACAGATTTAGAATAGTTGTGGGAAGTCACTGACTTTACCCTGTAGGCTTGGTCTGATAAAGCAGATGACTTGGGGGGTAAAACTACCTTAACCTCTAATTTATAAGGTCAGATTGGTATTTGAAAGCAGTCACGTCAAAAAAAATTTTTTTGACATTTTATCACAGCACAACCACAGAATTTTGTGAACTTTACCAAGATTTTATTTTATAAACCAGCATAAAGTAAAGCGTAATTATGAAGGATAAGAAAAGGAATATGCATTTGCACTTTCTACAAAGAAAATCCTGAAATGTGTGTATTCGTCATCATGAGCCCACTGATTCCTATTCACCATTGAATGCTGACTGTGTGTGTGTGTGTGTGTGTGTGTGTGTGGGTAGGTGGGTGTGTGTGTGTGAATGTCAATTTTCCAGCCAGGCCTCAATTTATTAGATTTAGCTTTTGACTGTTACAAGGCCGTTTAAGCTAAATAGAAAAGCTTAGATATACTGTATATTATACCACAATAGCTTTAGCTGTATGTTTACGGTTTATCTGATTTTCAAGACAGTTTGTTTCCGTGGATTTTTGGACTCCACATATTCATTTTTTTAACATCGTTGCCCATGTTCATTTATGTTTTTCACTTTGTTCCATTATGTAACAATGTGAAAACGTTCAAGTTCAAGATATTTTTTTTTTGCCAAACCCTGTAAGAAACACCTGCTCTGGTAAAGATGCAGCGGATGTAAACCCAATAACCTCCATCCGTCTCTGTCCTTTTTCCTCATAGACACACACGTACACGGTTGAAAATTATTGATGTGCTCTCTTATAAAACAGTGGCTGCTCCCTGAGGTATTCCTGGCAACATCGCTGGGGCCGAAAATAGCAGCCGACCCAAATAAGTGTCCCCGCCGGAGTGTAGAGGGAGCCAGACCAGAGCCACTGACGGCTGGCTTTACTAATTGGCATCGCTTTACAATGAAATAATATCTGGGGCAATAGACTGAATAACACATGGCAGTAAACTGCGGAGCAGGGACGAGCAGCAAAGGGGGATCCCTTCGTTCTTGTAAGCACGGATCATCAAATGCCTTCCCCGAAAACATCCAACAGAAAACTGGATGAAATATTCATGGCAGAGCATCAGCTTCAGTTCAAAAATGGATGTAAATAACATCCGCGGCAGGAGTCGCTAAATGTTTAAATCCACAAAGTGCTTCTTGTTAACATTTCTATCATTTATTCCCAAAAGTAAAGTTGAATTTATCATCCTTTAGCAGATTTCAAAAGCTAGTTTGTCAAGAGTTTTGACGTTCAGCCCCTGTGGGCCGCCTTGTGTAAATACAACATTGGCAACAAACTTGTCCTCAAAATTTAACAGCTGGCTTTCTAACTACATGGCTGTGAACTTCGGTTAGTAGGCCGTCTTCTGTGTCTAGAGAGAATGAAGTCACAGAAACCAAACGTTTCCAAATATACAACGGAAGGAAAAGGGTTACCAAGTAAGAATCAACCTGCCAGTGATGGGTGGTGAGCCAATGTCATCTAAAAACAACACATCACTATAAATAAACATGCTAAATACAGACTGATAACCACTCTGTGTTTTTCTAATGAATGTTACATCAAATCATTTTTCAAATGGCTTAATCAGGGAAAATACAATATTTTTAATATTCCATTGACGCTAAAGAGCTGCATCAACATGGTATTTAGGGGAAACTAATACTAGAGTGCTAAATTTGACCATGATATATTGGTGTTAGAACACATTTGTATTATATCAGTACTTTCAGACTTGTTTTTGGACACTGTGGCGCATGAGGAGTCTCTGAAAACAACTCATATATGTCCATTTTTTCATGTATTTGTTTAACTGCCATGGTTGTTTGCTTATGTAAGTTTTATCTGTAAGGCGTTTTCAAAGTTAGCAAAAGAGCTAAATGAAGAATTAGCTCAGCAATTAGCGCATTAGCGGATTAGCAGAACTGTGCTGGTAAGTGATAAGATGCAGCAGTTATCTATTTCATGGTTACATTCTGCCAGTAAAGGCACCAATTAGACATTAAATTATTTTCTTTCAGGTCCTGGTTTAGGCAACAGTGTGCCTTATTTAAGGTTAAAACTTCCTAAATATTTTAGGAAGTTTAAAATATTTGTCAAGATTTTAAACTTCAAACTTGTTTGCCTATCTAAAAGCAAACCAGCTTTCAGAAAATGTCAATACCAGAAAATGTTAAAGTCTTTGTTGTGTTTTGGAATTGCAGCTAAATGTTTGGAACTTGAAATCAAAACAGTGTTTTTTTTTTTAAGGGCTATGCTACTGCAGACAGTCAAGACAATATAGGGAACTTGAATATAACAACAAACGGCCAAGCAATGTGGGAGTAAACCTCACTGTTTTTAGTGTAAATATTGCTTCTCATGACCTGCATTTATGTCAAACGCAGGTCACTGCCAAAACACCGTTTGGGCCAAAACATCAAAATCGCCTTCCGTTAAATTGCTCGTGCACACCGGCGTGTACTTCCAGGGTCTCTGAGTGGGCTGAAGGCATAAACACAGATGTCTTTTGGCAGACTAAATCTTAATTAGCACCAGGAGATTCATCTAATCAAAGGCCTGCCAGCCCATCATTAAGGCTAAAACACACACCGCTCTCCTCAAGTACCAGCAGAGAACAATGGGAAACAGAGGTGTGCTGTCACACTGACGAATGGTTCTTCCCATAGGTCTCATTAAATCACACAAGGGCACTTCCCGGCCTACTCGAAGAATGGAGCAAGGTGCAGAATCTCCACAGCTGCTTTGTCTGTCTGCTCTGACACCTACACAGCCTTTTTATACACGGATATATTAAAGTGCTATATTTCACAGCAAAACCTTGGGCTGATCCAAGTTCAAGCAGAATCCATTATATCTTTTTCAGAGAAAATTCAACTCTGGAGGGAGCTGGACTACCTAAACTACAAAATGTACCCAGTTAGCTGGAGATACCAGTGTCTTTAGGGTAATTTGTCACCCTGGTAATACTTCCAGCACACCTAGTTCCAGCTGCCGTCAATGGAAAATGGAGTTTATATATTTTTGACCACACATCTGTGTCCTCGTCCCTGGTTTTGGGCCGATTAATTGAAGGAAACCAGTTCGGACAAATGGAAAGTGCACAAGATGATAGAAAGATTCGACTGAAGTCTGAGGCTTGATCTAATAAACGAGGAAGAAGATAAAGAGATTAAAGAAAAGGCAGCAGGATATGAAGGTAAGATGGAGAGATAACAGCAGAGGGTGAGGTATGTCTGATAAAACCATCCGGTCTGCCGGCGGACCAGTTGGACAGCTCTGGACCAGTGAGCTGGAGGACAAGTAAACACACACAAGCTGGCTTTGCATGCCGGAGTACGACAGCTGAGCACTGAGACCGGCATGCAAAGCGTACACATCACTGCATGCAAAGGTGCTTACGTAGCAAAGCAGAAACTCAAGCACTTGGATGCATTTCTCTGCCAGTTCACTGGATTCCAAGAAATTTCATGACAACCTTCCAACGGCTTTCAAAGGACGTCCTGCCTTTGCGGTTGTCAGCACCGAGAGCTTAAGGCTGTGATTGATAACTTGCTTCGAATGACAACAACAAGCAGCGGTGTTTACTCAGGGCAAATTGCCCTTGCCTCTTTCTCCGGTCCGTCTCTTCCTCCCCGTTCTTCCAGCTCTGCCTTCTGAGAGAGATGGTCCACATGACTGGGTCTCTAGTTTCTGGATGGCTAGGACTCCCTTGAGGTGAGATTAGCCTTGCAGGCAGACAGCTAAACAAACAAAAAGCTGATCCTCCTGCTTGCCAAAGCTGCCTAGCAACAGGTAGGAAGATGGGATGCGATGCCTCAAATTTCGGAGCCAATTAGTGCTATGAAATGCCTGCATGGAGTGTGTATGTGTGGTCACTGGATGCCCAAACACATGAGCGGGTGGGTTGATTAAACAGTGGGAAAAAAAGGTAGGGAAAGGAGTTGTTTGCATAGAATGACTCATGGATAGTGTTTTACATGTGCTTTTCCTCAACATTTTTGAATTGATTAATGCAAACAAGGTGAATTTGTTCACCAGGGACATCAGTCTTACACCCACTCATTGCTAATTTCAACCAGTTGCTGGTTTTGCTTGAAGAACACCTTGGTTCCCTTAGCAACGGATTTACGAGTTTTGCCTTTAGACTGACTGCCTTCTCTCGGTTTTAGCTCCTCTATTAGATCAGCGGATGCGTCTTTAATTTTATTTTAAGACTTTGTGTGCGTCAAGCACAATGCACACAGAGACAATTAGCATGTCTGCCCAGGCATTGAGCATCCATGACTGCCAGTCCTGGATGGAATACCAATGACCATGGCAAGAGGCACTTGTTGCAGAACTGAAGACCTTTGCTGATGAAGACAAAGCCTGATGCAAGAACTCCAAGATAGTGTTTTTACATCCCAGTCTTAGCTCTTCACTACAAAGCAAAAACAAATCACATTTTAATCCTTAACTCCTTATTTGCAAGGTTCTACTTTTAGGGTCTTAATTGATGTAAAGGTTTCCCTTTCAAAGTTTTGCAGAGAGAAATACTTTAAGTGAAGATTAATCTAGCTCTTTGTCAAACCATTTCTCTCAGATTTTATCAGAGTAATAAAACGAAGTCATGGACAGAGAGAGTTATTGCTTATTTCAAAGCTTAAAACAAGTGTGGAAGACTTGTCTTCCGTTTCTCTTTTCTCCCTCCGGTTGCCAAGCCGGATGGCAGCAGCAAAGCATGTCGGATCACTGTAAGGTGCTGTAACGGCTCCCTGATTTCGCCTCAAATGATGTGAAAGTCATTGCCAAGCCATGTGTGCTTGAGTGAGGCAAAAAAAATGACTGGCTCCTCTCCTCGCTGTTAATCAAAGCCGAGGTGGCAGAGCGCTTCGCAGACGGGGGCCATACATAAAGATGTGCTTGTTCACTGCTCCTCTCCCGCCGCCCCCTGCCGCCTCCTCCCCACATAGACCCCTCACCGCCTGCCTTTCTGTCAGCGGATCGTCAGACAAATGAACACTTCCCTGCCTGTCCTTTTTTTCCATCAGAGCTTCCCCACCTTTTCATCAGTGCCCATAAAGCAGTAGCCGGCACCCATCATGGGCAATCGCCTCTATGCTGCCTGAGTGATGAGACAGAGGTGGCAGAGTTCGCTAAGCACTCGTATGGCACAATAGATGTTACTGGGTCAGGGGGTCGATCCCTCATTACACAACATACACAAACTGGATGGGCCGTGAATAGGACAGGAATACCTTCGGTAAATTGAAAATAACAACGACATTCTCAGAAGACTTAGAGGGAAAAGATGCTGCAAGAAGTTTAAAAACGCACATCAGCTACAAATCAAAATTTGTAGCTCCCCAGATGGACAAGCTAACTCTGGAGAAAGCGTAATGAAAATCTTGTCGTCTTATTCTCAGCTATAACTATTGTGTGGTTGGTCAGAAATTTGTGGTTGTGTTTGTTAATGAGGTAAACTGTTGGATTTTTCTGCTGGATAGCAGGATGAATAGATTTAAGGTGCAATTGTCTAAAGTACATACTGTTGGACCAAAACATTAAATTCCTTCTTTCTGGGCTGTCATATCGGGAGAACATCCATTTTTTGTTCTTTCTTTGGCTTACAATATGAAAAATAAAATGAAATTTTGCAGCTCGTCAATCATTATTTCCTCCTCCGGCGAACTTGTGAAGTCGTTCCTCTCTGTCAGGATCATTGTCTTTACTGTACCACTGTAATAGCAGCTTCAGGTTTACTGTACCACAAATGACAAAACACCATAGCGTACACATCAGCAGAAGGGGTACCACAGGCGCTCGGCTCAGTGGGTCTCATAGACCTCGAAGGGTGCATTTGAAAACGAACTTCCTGCAACCATGTGTCGACAGTTTGACTTAGGTCCAACCATGCTGGAACCTTAAGAGCTAATGTCTTAAATGTTTTCAATGCATATCATGTTCCACACACCTGAATGAAATGGATGGTTCATTACCACAACTCTGGAGAACCTGATGAATCCCGGCTCTTGTGGCTGGAGCTGGGATTCATTACACCACTTCATGTTCACCTCAAATGCATAACAAGCTAATGATCACAAACATCCATCAAAACTTATTATGCAATGCTTAACTCTAGTAAGGTTGTATGTTCCAAAGGTCTAAGAATACCATTAAAAGTACCTTTAAATCTCTAAAGCATGACAGTGGGAGCATCATGTTTAGGGTTTGATTTGCAGCAAAGAACACTGACACATGGCATCTAAGTGTGTGGAGTAATAAAGGGAGACTGCCTCAAATTTCTTCAAATATTGGAAGGTATAAAACAGACCTGGGTGTTTCAACAAGACAATAATCCCAACCCACATCCCCACTGAATCTGGGATAAATACAGATACATACAACCATGGAATATTAGTGAGGAGGGGTGTATGTATGGAATCATTAAAACTTGTGATCAAAACTGTATCTGTACAACAATGACCAATACATTCACATTCTCGGGATCAATGCACTAAGGAAGAATGTTGTGGCTGAGAATGCTGAAAAGAGTCCAGCAGAGATGGTGCGCTGAGCAGCAGCGCACATGAAAGACTTCCTTTCATGGCTCACCGCGTCACAGCCAAGGCCGTGTCAGATACGTTCTACGCATTTCTAAAAATCATCTGACTGCCATCGGCTTGGAGGCAGGAGTCCAGCTCTGCTCTCCACATCCGATCATCGTGCCGTAGATCGTCCAACGAAGACGTTTTGCATTATGTCAGAAAACGGGAACGCATTCAGGAAACGTCCTTTCCAGACTAACCGAAGTCTGTAGGATGCCATCAAGCAGCAGTCAGTGTAAGGTTGCCTGAAAAACACGTTTTTCAACTGGTCCTGGCTTTGCCAACCAGAACACCTGAGAGCACGGTTGCCTAGCAGCCAAGGTGTTTCAACTATATAATGTGGGTAAAACAACCCAAACTAACACAACAGCTCTGCTGAGATCAAAAATCCATACTCTGCTAATTCTATAAGAAGGAAATGCTCAGAGATGGAAGGAAAGGAGAAAGAAGAGATGGAGTAAGACTCACTGCTGTGTGAGAAAGCAGCTGTGGCCTATTGAGGATTACATGACATATTGAGACATACACAATCATACATGCACAAAGCTGCATGTGGATGCAGATGGAGCTTCACAGTTCCACTATTGTCCCTTAATCCTCATGATCTCTCCGGAGGCTACCAGAGAGGGTCCTTAATGCTGATGCACTCCACTGCTGCTGACCACAGCTTTAATAGCCCAACGTGGGGAAACATTTCCCTCCGAGGCCTCCGTCAAAATGCTAAATGACTCCATCTATCTGCATCCCTTGCTTCTTCTTCCTGCTCATCATGAAGCTCCATTCCTCCCTACACACTTGTTCTCTGAATGTCTGTCTGCGTGTGCCCGTCACCCCTAAGGGTAGTGCAGGGTGGAAAGGTGGGGAAGGGCGGGGGGGTTCAAGCAGCCCACCGGACTGTGAAATGCAAAACCCTGCGGTTGGGAGAATGTGCGTGCTCTGCAATTTCCACCAACACCCCCTCAACCCCCCATCCTGCAGACTGAGCTCCCACTTGGGAGATGTGCATGTTATTGAGTCGCCAACATGGACTGGATGTGAGTGGATGCGTCTGTGAACACTGTTTGCATATGGCGGTTGCCCCGCTGATCTGTCCGCATTTAGAAATGCCACAGTCACATAGGTTGCCAGGCCCATAATGCACCCAGCAGCCTCATCCAGATATTTTTGCTTGGGTAAGCATCGGGAACTCTGTTTACATGCATGTCCTAGGACTGTGTGTGCTGGAGCCCTGAAGGATGATATATGGGTTGGAGTGTATGGAGTGTGTCCAGAGGTCAATGATACACCACTAAGGTTGGTGTTCGGTTACATCCCCTCCATCAGGGTCAAGTGCTGGGACTGGGCACAGCTGAAAAGTCGACGATGTCAACTAGAAATTTATTACATATGGGCAAGAATGTTATTCCTTGCAGGCTATTATCAATTTTAACATTGCAATGAATTTTTAAAAACCAAGATATTTGAATTTACTGTAGATTTTCTCTCATTCACACAAACTCAAATACCCAAATGCACAACAGATAAATTTTGGTATCCAGTATTCTAAGATTTTTTTTAAAAAGTGTGAACAAACAATTGTGTCCAAGTAGCTGATTTGAGGTGAAGCTGAACTGGTGCAGTACACCTGTAACACTTACAATAAGATAGTCAGCATGACGCCGCCTCCACCACTCTTAACAGTAAGGCAAGAATTCTCCACATTTCTCCAGACATGTTTCTTGTAATTGTGGTGAAATAGTTCAACATCGTTCTCTAGAAAACATTTGTCTGGTGTCATTTCAAACTCACTTCACTCTGGACATTAACCCTGATGTTTCCAGCTCCTCGCAGGCTTGAGTCTTAGCGGTTCATAAATTGTTCTACGCCACTTTATTTTCCTCTGAAATTCCTTGGCTCTCCTTTGCAGACTCTCCCTAAGCACATAAGTATTTTCACAACTTGTACTCTATCATTTGAATGATTTGAACTGATTATCGTGAAACCTGCAGCTGTTAAGAAAAGGCTTAAGTTGTGCAAATCTATAATTCTCCTTCTTAAATGTGTGTCTGAGGATACATTTCAGTTCATTTTTTTTTGACCGTGAAGCAAAATCAGATTTTATCTGAGCAAATGTCTGTCTACTGGATATTGCAGCCAAGATAACGAGCCATTTCTTTTGGTCCGAAGATGCAAAGCAACACACGCTCGCTCTTGGCTGTCAGGGAAACTGGGTCCCTCGCATAATGAGGAAGTTTTCTGACCGGCTCCGCTCGTTCCAAATCCCGCTCAGCCCTGCTGTTTGTTCCAAACCAAATCTGAACAACCAACTGCACAGGGATTTGGACGCGAACTGAGCACAGTTCAGTTTGGTGCCATTAGCTTCAATAGTGGAACAAATAGCAGCCTCAAATGTACCATCTGCAGACCTCCAAAACACTTTATTCCCTCCTCTGCTCCCCATCCCCCTATAACCGGCTGAATCATGCCTGGCAGACACCAACAGGGGACACAGTCATCACTCCTGCCATCGCGTCTCAGGGACCCATTTAGGGGCCGACTACAACGGCCTCGTATCTCGCCATCAGAAGCTGTAAAAGCATCAAATTCTAAATTGTGCCCGGAATACAGAAGGGACGGCTAAAGCCATGGGTCCACTGCAGGAGACAAAGCTTTTAAGGCGAGCCACGACTCATAATTCCTGCATTCAGCAGGGCTTGTGTTGTGCCATCCTCATCCGGCTACAATGAGCACAATGAGTGCTTTGCCAAGAACATCTCTGCCCTGCATGGGGAGAGGGGATTTCATAATGTGGGGCCAGTCATAATCCTCGTGCTCACAAGGAAGCAGTGTGATCATTTTCTCCAAAGGAGCGGTTGTTTGCCAAAAAAAAACAACTTCTGAGATATTTACTTCAGTGATTCACAGCAGGACATTGAGGTTTCAAACCCTTTTAGAAAATGCTTCTAACTGGAAACTGTTTTTTTTTTTTTTTGCCCCAGTGCTGTTAAGCGACTTGTTTTAATCTTGGGGTGTTAAACAGTGCTGTTTTGGTCACAGCAGGTGGCTTCACACTTGGGACATACAGTGAAACCTGACAAAAAGAGACGTCCTTCAGGACTCCATTTGCAGAAAACGGAGCGGTGGTGTAAAGGATTCGATCACCAATATGTAGTTTAGCCAAATTTGATCAGGTTTAACCAACTAAACAGCTTTAACAGGGTACATGACATAGTCCAATGTATTGTACAGAGGAGTTACAGTTGTGGATCTAGTTCAGCTTCAATGTAAGACTGCATAACTTTCAGATTTCGTGTGAACTCAGACCTATTCTTGCCTATTTTCATTCTGATACCGACTTCAACCATGCAGGGTCATGAGTCGGGTTGGGGATTGGTGTGTGGTAAATTGAGGGGCTGCAGCAGTAATTGGGTGAGAGGAATGGTACATCCTGAAGAGGTCACCAGTCCATCACAGAGCAACCTAGACACAGGAAGACAACCATGCACACACACTTCAGATTAATTGCAATCGGTTAACTAACCCAACATGCACGTCTGCGCTGTGCGAACAGGCTGGACTATCACTACAGAATGTGTGGATGCAAGGAGAAACTGCAATCTTGAAGTAAAAATATTTTTCTTTTACTCCATTTTCTTTTTCATACATTTTCTCCCTTGTTAAATACATCAAATTGCAGACTTTGGAATAACACAGGATTGTAGTTTTGCCTCAACTTCTTGACAATCTCTTACTGACTTGTCTGTTGTTTAGCTTTAGCCTCCAGGTATCCAAAGATAGTTTTAGTAACCAACGATTACCAAGGCCACTTATTCTGTCTTTTGCCACCACTATGGTGCTAATGAGAGAGTATCTACAGGAGGACGGTACGCTCATCTACTTCTCATACCTGTTTCAGCCTGGGCGGTCACCTGGAGCCAGTGTCCAGCAGCCATTGAGCAAGAGGCTCCATAGGGCAACCCAGACATAAACCATACCAACCTTAAGCCAATTTTGAGTGTCAGTGAATCTGACTTGCATGTTTTTGGACAGTCTTACCTGTCCCATGTGTTTCTACTGAATAATAATTCATCGGCAGCCTCTCACCCAGAACTAATCTACCATCTGGCCAAGGATACTTGAATTGTAGGATCATTGAGAAACTCAAACCACTCCACCGCTATAAGGTACTAGTTTATTTTGTGATGAGTGGGGTGGATAGGTGAACTTAGCCTAGTAAGCTTCCTGATTACACTGGTTAAGAAAAACATAAAGCACCTGAAATGATGATGACGATGATGATGAAAGAACAATTTACTGTATTGGTTATTATTTTCTCATTGTTGCACGATACATGCCAAAGGTCACATTCGGACAGATTGGTGTAAAAAAAAGAAAAGAAAAGAAAAAAGATTGAATTTGTTTAATGTTATCAAAGGCCATGTAATGGGATGGAGATGTAAAATAAAGCCAAATGTTCTTAATTTTAAATTAGGTGCTTGCCTTACACATTGTTGTGATGATGTCTCGTAACTGAGAGCAGGAAATAGACGCCAGCTGCCGAATGGAAGCAAATCAAAACCTTTAACTCAAAGTGTTTTGTTTTTTTAAAACAGAAAGTGCTTCCCTTTTTTTCTTCTCCAAAACAGGCATTACATCGGAGTGAGTGTGCTGAAAAACAATTCCCGTCAAAGCAAAAACTGACATTTTCGCTGCTCACAGATAAGAGCTTTCCCAGCCTACACACGCAGCTGTCTCCCTCTTCCATTTGCATCAGGTATTGATTTCGAGATGCAGGCTGTGTGTGTGGTGAGAAGCAGTGCTGCATATGGTACACCTTGCGATTTTTCCTATTTTTTTTTTTTTTTAAGAACAACACCGACAGTGAAGGCAGGGAGTTTGAGACTCGTTATGAAAAGATGCGTCGGTGGCGAACAGTAGGATGCCAATTAGACTGCTCGGCCGCGGAGAGGAGATCTGCGGTCACGCACCGGTTTCTCCCCTCCTCCATCCTGCCTCCACCAGCATGGAGCAGAGAGGAAAAAAATAAAAAAATAAAACCTGAAGCTACTATTACAAGAACAATAACGGCATCATATTTCCATGTATTGATTTTCCTTCCTTCTCTCTCTCTCTCTGTGTTTTGCATTATTTTCCCCGGTCAGTCATGTGCTCTGTGGAGAGCAGCAGCAAAGCAGGCAGAGCCGGCCCTTCGCTGAATAGTGGGAAGTCACACGTTTTCTACAATATACGCCAAATATAGCTACAAGTTTAAAAAAATTGATTAAAACACTTTTTAAAAAATCAGTGGATTGCATTTTGCCTTGAAGTCATTTCTATATCAAGAATGCACCTTGAAAAATCTGTATTTAATGTTTTTTTCATTTATTTATTTTTCATTATTCACTGGTGTTGGCGCTACAAAACATTTTCTGACAATTATAGTGCTCTAGTCCCCCTGCTGGTGGGGAGGACTTGACTAGCTGCTTAGTTTTCTAAAAATGTATGCAAAATGAATCTTAAATTCGTCTCCAAATACTCTCACATCTCTTTAACAACCTCCAACATTTTGGGGAAAAGTACGTTTAACATACTCATCATTTAGTGGTACAAGTCTGAAAAGATTGTATCAATTGGCTGCATGTGAGTTATAGATTAATATTTTGCATTCAGATGTTAAAAAAAATTGACGGGCATGAATTCAAAACCTCTAGAGCGTAGCGTTTAATGCTAGCTAACTTATTTGCTAGTAGCACAAACACATATCATATACAGTTGTTAAGTTAAATTTTCTTACATTTTCCTTATTAGTAGTCACTTATCATTATTTTTCATTTCATTTCTAATTTTATCTCTGCTATGAACCAGGGTTCCGTGTCTTTAACAAAACCTGAATCGAATTGAGAGTTTTTTATGCTCTGCCACCCCCTGCTGGTGTGGAAGACCTAGCTAAGCATAGCATTACACTTGGGTGCTCCAGTTATACTTATAACAAAGCTACAAAATACACATTTATAAACCTGACTTCTAAAAACGCCAGTGCTCCCCCTGCAGGTGGGGAGGACCAAAGCAGCTGCTAGATTTGCTTATTCCTCTGACTGACTCTGCATGCAGGTGGCGCCTGTATGCAATACTAAATTGCAATAAAAACAAACACCTGAAAGTAGAATGACGAATCCATTCATTTATTCCTGTAATCTATCCAAAATTCATCCAAACGTCCCATCTAAAGACTCGCAAAACATGCGCAGAATGTCTGCGCTGCGCTGAAAAAATGAAAAGAAAAACTGCAGATTTTGTGTTTTCTCAGCCGGCTCCATGTGCTTCCCACTTCTCCGAGCGGAACTTCCGCGCAGCAAGAGGGATAAAGGTGGGAATAAGAGAGCGGATGATTTCTCCATTCCTCTTCCAATTAAAAATGGCAGGGGAAAAAAAGCCAGACATGTAAGGGTATCTATTATGGATAAGAGAGGGGACTTCTATCCATGAGAGGAGGAGGGGGGTTACAACTGGCTAATCTAAAGGATGCATATATTATTCACGACCAATTCAGTCTGGATTATGAGATCTGGATCTTCATCTTCCAGTAAAGCGCGTGACAGCTTTATTAGTGCATAAATAAGCATTTTAGGGAGGGGGGGAGAGAAAGGAGGAAGAAAGTTATCGCCTGCATCCCGAGCGCATGGCTCTGAGGGATGCGCGGAGGTTCGGCCACGTACCTGCTGCCAGTTCTCCTCCAGCGACGGCATGGCCGAGAAGTAGCCCGTGTCGTGGACGAGCTGAAGTTCCTGAAAGATGCCGTGGTTCGCCAAGACATCCATGCTGACGCTCCGGCAGAGAGCGAGAGAGATAAGGAGGGAGGGAGAGGAGGACGGGAGAGAAGAAGAAAAAAAAACAAAAAAAAAAAAACCGGGGAGGAAGCGGCAGAATGATCCACAAAGAAACGCGCCTGTCAGACTTCTACATCCACTTGTGTCATGTTGGTCCGTGTGTTGCGGGGTTAAAAGCGCAGTGCAGCGGCCGGACGCGGAGCAGTTCGAGTCCCTGTACCTGCGCGCATAATCGGTGCGTAAAAGGAGACTGGAGGTGGACGGACGCTCCACGCGTATGTGTGTTGCCAAAACAGCCTGTGATAGGGAGCCAGCGGAGAGGGCGGGGCTCCGCTAAGTGAAGGGGCGTTTGCGGGGTGGGGTGGAGGGGGTGTCAATCAAACTCCCCTTGCTTTGCCTTTTTGCTAAGTGGGAGGTGCTGGTGGTGATTAGAGGCGGGAGTTGATGGATTCTCAGGAGGTGATTGGCTGCGGAGGCACCTCGACCAGCTGCATATGGGCTCCATAGGTGAGCTGGTTGTGGAAAGTATTTAGACTTGGAAGGTGGAGTCAGAGGTTCACTTAAAGCATTAATGCAAACACAGGCAGCTTACTGTGTGGGGGATCCGGCTCACCACACAGGGCGCCATCTATCAGGGACGGCTCCGGCACATGCAAGGAGCCCTCTGTCAAAACAGAATAGTTTTGGTGTTTGATTTGTAGATTCTGACTTGGCACTGAGTTAAAGTGACAGTGACAATTTTGTTTTATATCTCATAATAGACAATTTTATTAGACGAACCAACTCAAAGTAGCATATCTATTTTTACAGTGAAAGTGAATATATATATATTTGTTTTCTTCAAGTTGATACGCCTAACTAAAACTCACTTACCTAATTGGTAAAAGAATCCATACGAGTGTAACAAATATTGAATAAAGGCTGAACTGGGGCTGAGAGACAAGCATCATGCTGACCAGGAAACTTGTCAAAATGTGTTTTGGTCAGATGAGACGTGAAACAAACATCGCAGGTCAGAACGCACCGCCCCCACCGTGACCCACGGTGGAGGCAGCATCATGCTGCGGGAGTGCTTTTAGACAAACTGAACAGAGTTGAGAGGAAAATAACTAAATAGATTTTTTTTATTTATTTATTTTTTTAAAGTAAGGAGAGCTAGAAAAGACCCAGATTCCAGCTGGACAGTAACCTTAAACATACAGTCAGCTGTTGAATAAAAAGGTTTAATACAAATGCCCGCCACACTTTTCAGTTAATTTTTAAAAAAAGATTTGAAATTTACCTGTCATTTCCCAAGTATATTGTTTGAGTTTGGCCATAAAGTCCCACGAGGACACGAAAAAAAATGTTGTTTTTTTCCCTTTTTCCTTCTCATGCTTGTGTCGCCCCCTGACAGAAGGCGCCCTAGCTGTAGAGCCACATTTCTCACCTTATAAAACCTTTTCCCATTCCACATGTTATCCTGGCAAAGAATGAACGAATGCCAGAGCGCTTCTTTTCTTTCTTACCTTCATATCTGACCTTCAGCAGCCCGTTTTGTTCAGACACAGTCTGTAAAGACGAGTCTTTTCCCGGAGATGACACGCTGGCTGAGAGGAATGACACTGAAGTGGCCAAATCTTCCTCGATGCTCGGCGTTTTGCTCCTGATGCTCTCCTGCCGTGTAAGCCACGGAGGATCGCAGCCCCCCTCTTCCACACCATTCTGTGTTACACATGCAAGGCTGCATCGGTGGAGACTGTGATCTCATTACAGCCCGGTGAGGCCGACTGACTGAGGGCCCCGGCTGCACCAGATTTACGCCTGGCTATTTTGGGGAGGGGAGAGCTGCACCAGACGATGAAGCTCTCTCTGACATTTATCCGTTTGACACAACTCACTCTGTCTCTCTCTCTCTCCCTCCCTCCTGCTCTTCGCGTCCTTACACATGCAGCTTTTATTTGCGATCTCGTTCTGCATTCATCTCCACCTGATCACATCCATCTTCCCTTCCCGGAGTCCTGCTCGGCATTTTGCTGCCAAGATTACTTTTTTCTTACAGGAACTCTGTACGAAAGGTGTGACACAACAGCCCGTACAGACGACCGCTACACGGTCGACTGGAGTCTAAAATATTTAACAGATAAATTCTGTTGTGTTTATGCATTGTTCATGTGCTGCCTTACATTACTGGGGAGACAGGAGAAGATGACAGAAAGTGTCTTTTTTTTTCTCAGCTATACCAGTTAGACAAGAGCGTTCACTTGTACTTGTTCACTTTCATGCAAGTACTTTTGTAAACTTTGAAAAAATGTTTAGCGCGCTTAAATTTGACCAGATAAAATTCCAAAGCACAAATTTACTGGTCTGTTTTCTCATTTTCATTCGAATAAAGTTCTACGTCTGCGTTAAAGATTTGGCTACAGACTGTTATGATTGGTACTTGGAATTAGGCTCTTATTTTGAAGGGAGTGAAGACTGTTTACTAAGCAGTTCCATGTCGTTTCCCCCCCCCCCTAAGAAACTTTATTGAGCAAATGATAGTGAAACAAAGAAATGAATAACGTATACAAAAGACTATAACACTTACCTGAACAACAAGGTTGCTAATTATACAAATATTAAGAAAATGTTATTTTTCAGAGACTTGTTCTTGTCATCACATATGGAGGGCATCAACAAGGCCGAGTTTAGCGCTTTAGCATTCCACTAAATGCTGTGTTTTTTTCATGCTTTAGCATTCGCTGAATTAGCATTTATGATTAGTGCTGTAGGATTAGGACCACTAACTTTTTAGTTAGCTGTTCCTCAACACTGGACACAGCGAATGCTCAACCAACGGCTTGGTTTAGGAGAAAACCGCTAAACGACATGGCCAAGTGTATTATCTAGAAGGAGAGCATGGAGTTAATGGCAGCAGTAGCTCAGTTGAAAACCCGAGCTTTAAATACACTGCTCAAAAAAATAAAGGGAACACTCAAATAACACATCCTAGATCTGAATGAAAGAAATATTCTCATTGAATACTTTGTTCTGTACAAAGTTGAATGTGCTGACAACAAAATCACACAAAAATCATCAATGGAAATCAAATTTATTAACCAATGGAGGCCTGGATTTGGAGCCACACACAAAATTAAAGTGAAATAACACTACACGCTGATCCAACTTTAATGTAATGTCCTTAAAACAAGTCAAAATGAGGCTCAGTATTGTGTGTGGCCTCCACGTGCCTGTATGACCTCCCTACAACGCCTGGGCATGCTCCTGATGAGGTGGCGGATGGTCTCCTGAGGGATCTCCTCCCAGACCTGGACTAAAGCATCCGCCAACTCCTGGACAGTCTGTGGTGCAACGTGACGTTGGTGGATGGAGCGAGACATGATGTCCCAGATGTGCTCAATCGGATTCAGGTCTGGGGAACGGGCTGGCCAGTCCATAGCTTCAATGCCTTCATCTTGCAGGAACTGCTGACACACTCCAGCCACATGAGGTCTAGCATTGTCCTGCATTAGGAGGAACCCAGGGCCAACCGCACCAGCATATGGTCTCACAAGGGGTCTGAGGATCTCATCTCGGTACCTAATGGCAGTCAGGCTACCTCTGGTGAGCACATGGAGGGCTGTGCGGCCCTCCAAAGAAATGCCAACCCACACCATTACTGACCCACTGCCAAAGCGGTCATGCTGAAGGATGTTGCAGGCAGCAGACCGCTCTCCACGGCGTCTCCAGACTGTCACGTCTGTCACATGTGCTCAGTGTGAACCTGCTTTCATCTGTGAAGAGCACAAGGTGCCAGTGGCGAATTTGCCAATCCTGGTGTTCTCTGGCAAATGCCAAGCGTCCTGCACGGTGTTGGGCTGTGAGCACAACCCCCATCTGTGGACATCGGGCCCTCATACCATCCTCATGGAGTCGGTTTCTAACCGTTTGTGCAGACAGATGCACATTTGTGGCCTGCTGGAGGTCATTTTGCAGGGCTCTGGCAGTGCTCCTCCTGTTCCTTCTTGCACAAAGGCGGAGGTAGCGGTCCTGCTGCTGGGTTGTTGCCCTCCTACGGCCTCCTACACGTCTCCTGGTGTACTGGCCTGTCTCCTGGTAGCGCCTCCAGCCTCTGGACACTACGCTGACAGACACAGCAAACCTTCCTGCCACAGCTCGCATTGATGTGCCATCCTGGATGAGCTGCACTACCTGAGCCACTTGTGTGGGTTGTGGAGTCCGTCTCATGCTACCACGAGTGTGAAAGCACCACCAACATTCAAAACTGACCAAAACATCAGCCAGACAGCATAGGTACTGAGAAGTGGTCTGTGGTCCCAACTGCAGAACCACTCCTTTATTGAGTGTGTCTTGCTAATTGCCAATAATTTCCACCTGTTGTCTATTCCATTTGCACAACAGCAGGTGAAATTGATTGTCAATCAGTGTTGCTTCCTAAGTGGACAGTTTGATTTCACAGAAGTTATATTGTGTTGTTTAAGTGTTCCCTTTATTTTTTTGAGCAGTGTAGATGCTAAAGAGGCATCTCCAGTAAAAGCACACAGCAACGACAACGCAACACCGCCCTGTCCACAAAACATACCGATCAGATTCAAACTCAAGTTTGCTGTTTCCAACAAAACCAGACTCACCATGCTACATGCAAAACTCACTGAACAAAGAAACAAGGCTCATTTCAAACATGTAAATTCAGTCATACCTTTCCTGTTTTATGGCCATAATCCATGTTACAGTAAATATTTCTACTCAGGTCCTTGTGTCACACTGATGTGATAGGAGGGCAACTTTTTTTTCCAACTTTTCTGTCTCCTTGGATAGCCTGTAGAAAACTCAAACGAACTTTCCTCACTTTAACACAGCTGGGCCTTTCCCTCGCTCATTTTCCCTGGTTGTGATTGGTGGATTGTGTTGTAAACTCCTGATTCTATTGGCTATCGGATGTGTCAATCGTGCAAATCACCCAATGGGCTCCAGCTGAGCTGCCCTGCAGAGTTGGGCTTTCTGACTCCAATGCTGAGTACTTTTATGACCAGAGTACACAGAAGAGTACTTAAGAGTACTTCACTCTTATACTATTTAAAACAAACATTGTTGTTAATTGTAATGAATATTTATAGCAAAATATAAGTTGGGGGAAGGAATAATTTAAAAAAAAGAAAAGAAATAAAAAAAGAGAGAAATCTGTAATTGCACACATCATGCCAAAAATGTCCAACAATGGCACATTTGTAATATTTGCCTGGAATTTTATAAACCAATACTTTTCCAAAATTTGTATCAATCTTTTTTTTTTTTTTTGGGCGAAGGAGAATCTTCAGTTCAGTTATGGACGAGGAGAAGCTAAAAGTCATTTCCCTCCTCCAGTAAAGTACTCCCTAGTTTTCTGTTGCTTCATCACAGATAATAGTTTGTTGCGTAAACTGCCATTGTGTCACCTCGACAACAGTCCAGTTTGCATTTAGACACATAAGCAACTACTGGCTCCACAGTCTGTCAGTCTGAATCTCTCAATCACCACCCACCACTAATAATGACACCAAGTCATGTCAGCAGCAATTTGTTTCAAGTTCGTCGGCTGAGGATTTTTCTAGCCATTGACATCTCTCTGTGCAAACTCTGCGGACATCAACTTTAGACCTTTCGAAGAATTTCTTGGTGTTTGTGAAGAGTGTGAATGTATTTTTAAAGCTTGTAACAGCACTTTTAATGAGATTATTTGATCTATTAATTAAGAGTGTTTTTTTTTAGATTACATTTTGATGAGTGCCGTCATCCAATTAAACTTTAAATTTGATCCCTGAACACCACTGGACCCTTTGCTTGCGTCCAATCAAATGTAGGCAAGCACTTGCCTACTCTTGATTTATTCTCTTTTCTTTTTAATTTTAAAACTTTTTTATAGAAATTTGGTTTGCCTTAGGAACATTTCTCTAATTTCACCGTTATGTTGCAATCAAAGTATGTTTGCACTACAATAAGATACATGCACAACTTTGTATATTTCAGTTCTTATCTTAACAGGGCTATAAATTTAAGACTAATTAAGCTAAATGTTGCGTGTTGTACCTTTGGTGTCTTTAGCACCATGAGCAAAACAGAGATCAAACTTCAAATCTGGTTTGAGAAAGAAAAAGAAATAGTTTAAAATAAACACAAAATTGGCCTACAACCACTAGAAAGTGTAATCCAGTGTGTTAAGATTAGAAGAACTGGCACATGGACATCATAACATCCCCCCCGCTGGTAAATTATTGCACCCGACAGTCTCCGAATAACATTTAGCAATTTGCATAGATTCCCTGGGAGGATTGTTTCCCAACACACCGATCGCAGCCCCCAACCTCCCTTTAGCATTCAGCCTCAACCCGGTGAATCTACTGCTCGCTAAGCCCTAACACTGATCGCTGATGCGGTGGGCGTGCTGTCAATATTGGCCCATTCACTGTGAGTGAGCAAATCTCCCCTTGACACGGCCAGCCATGCGAGTAATAGCTAGGATTAAGATAGGAAGGTACACACATGAATATACAAAACACAGCGCGGGGGCACGGGCGGATCTGAGGCGGCGGCTCGGGGAAATTACTGATAGGCCCGGGATGTGAGCAGCGCACACGGAAACAAGACTCACTGACTGACTGACTGACTGACTGACTGGGAGCTCGGACATGAAGAGACTCATTCACTGTCAGCGACCGCGATGGCGAGTGACGCTTTCACATTTGGAGCCATTGTGAATCTATCAAAGTAATTTACCCGGTTGTGCAATTTCATGCGAAAGGAGGGTAAAAAATCAGGCAGCCTGATTATGAGGTGCTGTAACAGGAGTGTACACCTGCATTCAGATAAATGCACGACTTCTTTCTCTGCAAACAAGGTCAGCTGCTTCCTGATAGCCACAGTTGCCATAGCTGCTGCCTTAGAAGCGGTTTGCTACTCTCTAACATAATTTCCTCTCTTTCTTAGAAGAAATTTGAAAAGATATTGTTGCACTTTTTGACTTGGCTTGACACTGTTGGGACATTTCAAGTGATGACTGACCTGCTTGTAGAAGCATGTTTAGCAAAAATAGCTCTCAGTGGTGGTTTTCAGTCTCTGAAACTCTTCCCGTCACATCATCAAGGTTCCGATACATTCATTTCTCTTCAGGTCCTGCCACAGCTTTTCAATCAAGTTGAGTCTTGACTTTGACTTGACCTTGCAAGAACGACAAGGTCAACATGTACGGGTGATGCAGGTCGTAATACAGTTATCTCTTCGACACACTTTCTGAACCTGTTCTAGTTGGAAGTTTTAACGTTTTTGAAAACTATCCATGACAACTTCAGTGAGTGTGTTGTCAAGACATTTCATGAAGCTCTCCACTTATTCTTCTCTTCCAGATAATCTGTTGATTTTCCATGATGTTTGGGATAAGTGTTCTGCTGAAGACACAGTGAGACAAATGTAAACACTTTGGACCAGAAGTCCTTGTATGTTCTTGCTCTTGACTGAAGGCCATGGACAATGCAAATGATGAAGTTAGATGTGCTAATCCTAAATCCTAAACATTAGTTCTGCTAACACTAAAGTGCTATGCCAACATAGTAATTAGCAGAAGCTAATGCTAGAGCACTAATTCAGCCATGTTGATGTCCTCCATGTGTCAACGAGGCAATAAATACATTAGCGTTTTACAATTTATCCAGAAAAACATTTTAGGAGAAGCTAAATCTACTAAATGTTTTCAAAGCTAGCAAAACTGCTAAAGAGCAAAATGAAGAATTAGCACATTAGCAGAGGATCTGAAGTGTGTCCACCTCTGACTTAAGGTCATTCTTAAATTAACCTACCATATTGTTTTTAGAAAGAAGAGGATGTCAAGACTTTCATCTGCAGTATTTTTCTGACTGTACTGTATTGAACTTTGCAGCTAACTGCTACGCACCTGTATGCAGTAGTTACCCTGATGGCAATCAACTTATCAAGCATTTGCATTTGATTATCAGCACCTTGCCACTTCTTTCTCTCTTCCAGTCATTGGCTGAAGCCAAGAGGAACATGGTTTTTAAATGCCAATGTTCAGCGCCATTGCTGAATCTAAAATGAGCTTCCAGTGAGATAGTGGTCAGGAAAAAATTCACCATTCTGAAAAAACTCCTTAGACTTTATTGTTACATAAGGTTAGGCATGTGCACACATTGAGATGTAAGCTCCATATTCCTTATCCTGTCTCTTTGCGTTGCAGGGTGAAATGGCTGTGAATCCCCTCACTAATTGGACGCCTGACAACAGTCATTTTCCTTTTGCATAATGTGACAAGCTTCTGCAAAATATTCCTTTCAGTGGTCCTCAGTTGAGGTCAGGGCAATACAGAGACAAAAGTACATGGAGCTGCGAATCGTAGCCTATTTTTCTTCTAACTGACTCTGATGCGACGTTACCCAACAGGCACCAGGGGAGACAGAGGGTGAAAGGGGGGGAAGCGACTTAAGGAAAACTGAAGGGGATTATGTCGCGGATGTTTTAGCATTTGACTACTCGTCCCTGGTAAAATGCAGGAGTGGTGAATGCAATTGGCTATCTCTGACTCCCACTCATCGTTGCCTAATTGGCACTTAACAGCCGCCCCTCGTGGCCTCCTGGCTGGCTCGCCTTTTTACTTGGCATGGGAAGCAACAGCAGCGCCACATCAAACATCACTCAGAGGGCAGCTTTTGCCTGGCCCCTCGGCTCCCTTAACTACCCCCCTCCACCTCCGCCCCGCTTCCATTCCCTTCCCTTCCAGCTATCTGGTGGAAGGAAGGAGTTTGCACCCCAGGCACCCCCAAGCGCTCATTATCTCTGTTCCAAGTCGGCCTGTCGCTCTGAAATCCACCCCTCTTCCACTCTCCAACAACTCATCACCCACCTCCACGTTCTCCCCTTCTTCCCCACGGAGGAGCAACATGAGGAAGATGTCAGGATATTGAAGATGTTCTGCCACTAAGCTTTGAGCCAAAAGAGGCAACGCATATGCCAGGCATATGGCCACATTTTCAAAATCTTATCTTCCTTTAATCAGGCCCATCAATCAAGAGCAAATTTATTTTTCTTTCGTGGAGCAAAGAGCAGACGTTTGGCCAAAAAAAAAGAGGTTGCTTTTAGATTCTCACAGGACAAAAGTTAGGACGACGAAATACGGAAGGCAATTTTAGTCTCTGGATTTGTGTAAATGTTCTGTTCAAACACACCGGGGCATGCGGATGTCGCATTACACCAAATGAGCGAAAATGAGGCAAAGCACAGACAATTAAGGTTCCTCTGTTGCAGGAGGCAGAAAGCAGCTGAGGCCAGGCGGCATGTGTGTTTCTGCAAACATCAGGCAACGTTTTCCATGTAATTTAGCTTGTTTTTAAAAAAAAAACCCCAAAAGAAACAAGCAGAGAGAAACTAGTACAAGTAATGCTATATGCTCACTTCCTTAAAATACCAATAACACTAAAAACAAACCAATTAATTTGTAAGGTCTCAACTTGAAATGGCACCCATAAAGTGAACTTTACAACAAAATGACGTTATGACGTTTGAACCCTTGCGGTGTCAGCTAGCCATATTAGCATCCCACTTGAGGGAACGCCGAGTTGGAATAGAAAAGGGCCGGTTCAGTGAGCAGAAGGGAGAAGAGGTCCCATTCGTCTTGTCCTGTTTAAATACACTGGTTAACTCCTGCCAACAGGGAAGCCATTCAGCAAAAGGCCAAGGGCATCTGTCATGTGTGCAGCACCCCGTCCTTCTTCCTCTTCCCCCCCCGCTCTTCTGCCACCACTTCCCCACTCTGTTCATCCCAGCGCCGTCCCTCCTGCCTTTCGCCTCGCTCGCAGCGCCTCTCCTCCTCCTGATGAAAGGAGTGAATATGCAGGGAGCTGACATGATTAGCAGCCTCATATCCCCATGATGGATGGCGCCTGCTCCATTATTAATATAGTAAAAGCACCAACTGCCAGGTAAGAGCAATGTCAGCATCCACAATATAACGCTGTGTGCCCAGGGATAATGGTGAGCACTTATTTTCTTTTTAAAAAAATCTATGATATGCATGAGAAGGAGGAAGCTAAAGTGGGAGCGCACAGAGTTCCAGTTTGGCTAATTCCAGCTGATGAGACTGGAACGGGTCGCACCAGAACCAATTAGCTTGACGACGTTAAAAACAGTCGGATTTATGCTGGATTATTTGACAACGTCAGGTTGAGAGAATAAAACAGAAAAGAGAAATGTGTTTTTGATCTACTGTTTTAACAGCTGGTTCTTTGCCAAAGTATTCCCTGAAAAAAATATTAAACAGGTAAAAATACAAAAGGTGTCATGCGTTTCTATGTAGCCCATCTGAGTTTTGTTGAGGTACTTTCAATTAGCACACCTTTACTTCTTGTCTTCCTGGCAGAAAACTCAAACTGGCTCATCTTTAAGGTTCTTCATGCGTTCTTCAATCGGTTCTCTACAAAAAAGCAAACTTTTGCTTCATCTTCTTCGAGGCCTTTATCTTCTTGGACTCCTTGCACACTAATAAAACACACTTCCAATGAGCGGAGGGGATGAGCTGGGCATTCATTTCGATTCAGCTGCGTTTTTTTAATATATATTTCTTCAACTTTTCATGAAACCGCTTGGATATAATAAGGAAAACAAGTCTTGGGAAAACTTGCATCATCCCCATTAAATGCACTTTTCGTCACATAAAATTGTTTACTTGAATGCACTTTATTTGACTTTCCATTCCCTTTTCACTTCCTCTGAACACACGGCAGCCTTTGGAGCGACAGCTGGCCCCAAACCCCAGATGATCCCTCACAGGTATGGAGGTCAAAAGTTGACGAGAACCCCGGTCGCTCTTTGATCTCCCACCCGAAAACGGTAGAGTCTTGCTCTATTTTCCACCACAGGTATGTCACAACTTCAAAGTTCTTCACAGAACAAGTTTCAGAGGAAAGCATCACCGCTTTCTGGTCTCTCTCTCTCTCTGTGTGTTGGCTGGTTCACAGTTGTTGCTGTCGCACTTTGTTTTGCTTAAATGAAATGATTGAGTCCTGGCTCTGTGACGGCGTTTCAAGGTAAAGCCGCCTCACATCATTACCGCTGACATTAGCAGGTGACAGCGGCAGCTGCCGCCGCCGCCGCTGCCTCTCGGTTCAAAGCATCTCTGCAGCGTAAACAGATGAAACAAAATAAAATCAGACAGACAAAACCAAGAGAAGAAAGTGAAGAGTTGGCTGAGTAAGTCATCAATTTATAATCTCTACCTTTCACTTGCATGAAGAACTAAATTTTATCCTTATAATCAAACCTTTTTATCCTAAAAGTCAAGCACCTCACATCACAAATAGCATTCTACATTTGTTCTTGTTCCCCTAAACGTGGCTTTAAAGCTCTGAACGCAGAGATCAATAGTGTATATATATAAAAAAAAACATGTAGGGTTTGCATTTCCTTGGTGCGTCTCCAATCTCCCAAGTGCAGAGGCCATGTAGTCAGATACTGTAAATTCCCTTAAGATTATCGATTTAGGTTGCAGGTTGCAGAATCGGGAGCCTCGTCGACAGCAGAGCCAGCTGACCCCGGGGCGGGGCGCTGGAGCAGAGCTGCTGCTGCAGAGACGGACCGTGAAGAAGTGCTTTAAATAGTCACATTCATGGCTGAAATGTGTTGTGGTAATTCGATCTGCAGCAGAGCAACAACACAAAGGACGGAGAGGCGGGTGCAGCCATGTGATAGTCATATGACGTTAAGGTTGATCTCAAGCATATGCCCTTTAGGGGCTAGTTTTATTTATTTTTAAAACAAAATTTGCGCAGAATACAGGCAGTCTTTTGTGTGATACAGAGAAAATGATGGAAAACGTTCTCAAAAACAATGACTGCGTCATTATTATTTGGAACTGGATCCGGGTTGTTGAAACACGCAGGCGGAGACGATGTTGACTGATCCAACAACGCGGTACAAAACCCTGAACACGCTCCTTGTTCTGCGTGTGGGGCGTCTATTTGTTTGGCAGGAAAGCGCTCCCCATTAGCGTCTAAATTGTTGTTGGGAATAGAGGCCGTCTGCATTAACAGCCTCTGTCCTTTTGCACATAATGCTCCCGCCACCAGCGTGCCTTGTCATTACGGCCGTTTCTGCTCCATTATTTCAACACCGAATCACCAAATCCGCCCGCCCCCTCCTTTACAAATTCGCACCCCTCTTGCTCGCCTCTGTGCAGCGGAGCTTGCACTTCAAACTGCTCTGAAATGAGCTTGCTTTGCCAGGCCGGCAGCTAGCCAGACCAATCATCCATCTGCAATAATAGAAATCTTCTGGCTGATGATAGACTCAGGCAATCACTGGGCAGTCTGAGTGGGCTCTTCTCTCTGGCCTCTCCAACCCTGCTGCTGGTTGATAGTGGAGAAAGGGCCAGAGGGATGTTGGCATAGGTGTTTGGTTGGTATGTTTGCTGTTCGGGTGGATAAAGATCGAGGGGATAGAAAATCTAAACAACAAACCCAATAATGAGGGTCTCTGTCATTTAAATTGGAGTCATACATTGTGCTGGATTTTTATTGTTCAGACGGTCTTAGAACCTTTTCTGTGCTGAGCTACCCAGTTTTCTATTTACTACTTACTTTGCACAAGTGATAAATACAAACTGTAGCATAAAAAGCAAAAATAGTAATAAAGAATTATTTAATGCATTTACGTCCCTGTAAATTGCTGCTTCCTTTCCTAAAAAGCAAGCCAAACTTATGTTTTAGCGAGTTAAAGTAAACTAGACATCCCAAAAAATGAAACCTGAAAGCTCCAGAACATTCCAGAGAACAACCACACTGTACAGGCACGTAATGCTGCGTTCACACCAAATGCGTTATGTGCATCGAAATTGCGTCCGACGCTTCAAGTCCGATGTGTGTGCACTTTGAATCCAGACGCTTGGCATTTTGCGCTGCATCTAGCATTTTACACGTCTGGTTTACATTCAGAGTCTGCGTTGAGGTGCGTCAAGGGTCAAAATCACTCCAGCCGTTGTTTTTTTGTTGCCGGCCTACTTGTCTGACGCGTCAGATGCTCTTGACGCATCAAGCCCTCCAAACGGTTCAAATCGCACTGCAATCACCCTCACCCTGCCTCCACGTAGACTTTGCATGTAAACCAGACACGCCTGACGCTCAAAACGTGTTTGGTGTGAACATAAGGCTTCGAAGATCTGCAAAGGCTCCCTGTGAATTCAGGGAAAGTGTTGGCAGTATCACATCCAGCATCCGGTCAGGTTTTAACACAGCTCAGTTGTCTGAAGTACAGTTTGTTCTGAAAAGTTAAATGTCAGTTAAAAAATTTAACAGGTTACAAGTCATCTGGACAGTCCAAAACGGACCCTGTAATATCTGCAAATTTACCCAACATTTATGACCTAGACGACTTAACACGAATTACAGTTCTGTCAACTGAAGGACCCTGTAAGTTCTACTAAACTGGCCTTCATATTCCAAGAAGGCAACTTGGAAGTTGTAGGATAGCAAGAGATGCTGTTGCAGCACTGAGTCCAGCTGTAGGCCTCATTCAACCCAGCATGGAATGGAAGAGAAGACAACCGTTTAACCTTGAGCCGTTTCTTTCAGGCACTAATATCTGGAGCGCATGCTGCCATCCATACAGATGACGACTTTTACGTGTGGATGAATTTATGCAAATCTGCCATAATGATTTGAAACACAGCTGGGAAATAAAGGGCGTCACATTCAATGCTTTCAAGAAGGTAGAAGCCTTCGCACGGTGAAATGGAAAAGCAACACTCTGCAGAGGTACAACAAGTAAAGAAAGTCCATTTTTCGGAGAAAAAGGACAAAAAGCTTAAATTTGGTCCTGTCCTCTGCCAGAACTGCTGCCGTAAGCAACCAACTGTATTCCTGAAATCAATTAGTTCTTCCACACTTTGGTCTTCTCTAGCCTGCATAACACTTACCATCAGGATTCAAAAACATTTAAACGCTGTAGGATGTCCAAAACAGATCCTGATGAGATGCCCACATTAACCTCACTCTCCAGACTGAATATGAGGTCTGCGTCCTCACCTTTAAATAAATCAATGGCTGTGCTGTCAGAGCTACACCACACCAGAAGTCCTGTACTCTTCAAACATCAACTATCTCCTTGATTGCTCTTCTCTCTCAGATGCTAATCCTAAAAGACTTCTGTTCCAGCTGTATCTCTGGGAACCTTCTCTTTTCACATCCTCCTCCTTGATTCTGCAAGGTATTGATATGTTATTAGAACATTCTGAGTGATTCGCCTGGTTTAGGCATATTTCGAACATGCATGCGTTCCATCTCGGCACACCTCAGGCAACTACTGAAGCCTTTGGCACTTAAAACGAAGCTGCCTTTGCTTCCAAAACCGCATCTTGCATAAGTCGCAAATTTGATCAATACCTTGATAGAAGGACTGCATTGATTTTCAGCGACCTGAGCAAGTGAACCAGACACCGGCAGTGCTTCTATCCTGGCATAAAGTCACATTTCATCACTTCTAATCTGCCCTTGCAAGTGTTTACTCATGACTGCCTGATTGGTGTGCTGCACAGCCGGATAGTCACTGCACTGTTGTGGCTTTTTTCCTTTCTTTCATCCCCTCATTATTTCTCCTGCAACCTTGCGCCGCATCCCGGCACTCTCCCCGTGCCCTGAGCACCTCCATCGCTCCGTCATCCCACGCGTCCCCCCCAGCTCTCTACATCTCCTTTTCGACCCCCACAACCCCCGTTCTGTCCCTCCATCCCTCCTTCCACCTCTCCATCGTGTTCATCTGCATGGAGAGCGTCTCATTCTGCCCGGGCTAATTGGCTGTAATTAGAGTCATTCAGCAGGGGTTAATCAAGGATGACTTACGCAGATTATGACTGGTGAGGGAGGGGGGAGATGTTAGTGTGCCAGGCTCACATCTCTCCACCCAACACGGCCTGAGGGCTTGGCATTGATATGTGTTTAAAGCTGCGCTGCAACATGGCACTTTTAGATATGTGCTTCTGAAAAACGCCCAGTCACCACTGAAGCTGAAAGGAACATTATTCCTAAAAGGGATTTCTGCTGTCAAAATTATATCTTATGGTGTCTCTGATTCACAGACAGCAAAGGAGTTGAAAGTAAATGATTTTGTTACTAACTAAACAGCGAGGAACATCAGGAAAAAAGATTAGTAATATGTTCAGCTGACACCTGCTGGGATAACATTTTAATTATTTAAAAATGCTATGTGCGTAAACGCTGCCTATGGGCTTCGTTATTAAGAAACCCAATTTGACCGTTTCATGCGTGGTCTCTTCAATTCGCAGCTATTCAAAAGCCATTTTCCTGCACAAAGTATTGTTCTCTTCATGTTTTTTTTTGTTGTAAAAATTCAGTTCATTTTCACTGGCCAGATTATGCAAAGGCCTGCAGAATCAATAAATACCTTAAACAGGACAACACAAAGTAGTACAGAACACCTCACGAAGCAACACATCAGGTCCAAATGCAAATTAATTCAAGAACAGATTGAAATCCAGGACTCAGAGAACCATTATTTATGAACAGAGAAAACACGGAACAGTGGAGAACATTTCCAGAAATTGGCAGTCTGTCTAAATTCATCCGGGATCTCGTTAACAACCCGTCCAGACAAATCTAGAACAATATACCACAAGCCCTTTTCCCAAGCCTCGCCCGCTTTGGTTAAGGTCAAAGTGCATGATTCAACAAAAAACAGAACGGTGAACCCCAAGAAGGTGGTGTCACAATTGTATCTGGTGTAAAAGTAACATCATCGCAGTAAAACACAGAGGTAGTTTGGTGATTCAGAATCTGAACTGTAATTATCAAAACCATAAATTCTTATGTCCGGCCATCAGTTTGTGATTTGAAGCTCAAAGTTACTTGGGTTATCCAGCCATTTTCTCCCCAGTGGCTTAGAAATCCATAGGAAGGTTTTGAATTGGCCTAGTCAAAGTACACACTTTAATCTCATAAACAGAACATTCCTAAAACTCTCCAAATTGAAACAAATCTGCAAAGAAACGATTTTTCCACAGTAACGTCAAAGAGTCCTGGCCATCCCGAACACCGGATGCTAGGTGTTGCTAACGTCCAGGTTTAATGTAGTTTGAAGGGTTTGTAGAAAATTAAGGCTTCAAAATGAACAGTGAATTTTTTTTTTTTTTCTGGTTTTTGTTCCAATAACTGGGAGCTACTCTGGTTCAGACTCTTTAGTCCAATCCCTTACTTCAGCAAATTACAGCATTTTAGCTTTGCAGAAATGTTGTCACTGGAAAGCTGTTAAATGGTCTCTGGGTGGCCTTCCTTCCACTCTTCATAGGCGCTTAATATGCACAATGAAGTATCATAGGGGTTTTTTTTATGGCCTTTGCATTTAATACAAGGTTGACTGATAATTATTCAGAAAGAGCAAACTGCGGTGAAACCCCCTCTGGGACTGGAGACATTAGGGCCGGGGCTCACACACTGGGATACTGGACAGAGAGTAATGGCCCAACTCCTGCTGGTAATGGCTTCTCTTTCGGGGTGCGAGTTTGTGTGCTTGGTGGCATACATGCAAGCTCCCACCAAGTCTATTTGATGCGACTAGTCCATTAGATTTTCAATGGGCTCCTACACCATAATCCTGAATAACACTGAGAGGTTTTTTTCCCCTCCTACTGATTCTTCATTGGCGCTAACCCACAGCACAGATCGCTCCTGTCACTGCTGAAGCAGACAAATTCCCCTTCATATCCTCCGCATATGGAATGAGATCGTCTCGTTATGGCCCTGTTACGTTCCCCCATGGCAACATTAGCCAGTGGTTGTAAAAAAAAAAAAGAAAGAAAAAAAGACGACTATAAGGATCCTGGTCTCGCTGGACTGAAGAGTCTCTGAGAAGCCAAGCAGGGGAAGTTGTAGAACAAATTAAGTGAGATCTCATGCACAGCTCTGACTACACCTCTTGCATACATGCATGTGTCAAATGTACACACGCCTGGCAGAAACGGAGCCACCCTTATCCACTGTAGCCAATCAATAAGCACTTGACAGCTACTGTAATACAATATAGAAAGCTCCTCCAGCCAGTTAGATTTCCCCCCCCCCCTGGCTTAATTTAAACAGCAGTTTGACAGCTTTGTCGTAAAGATAAGGTTGATGCATTCTGAAATGTCTCGTTTGGAAAGTGTGTCTACAAAACCCTCATTAAGGAAAGTTCTAAAAGTGTACACTAACAAAGATCTGAAGATCTTCATGCATGATTAGGGAGCAGTCTACACTTCATAGACACCATGTTACATTTTAGATCCGTTCAGATGCAGAATTTTGGTTTCACTGTAGGGCAAAAGCAAACAAACACACACACAAAAAAGACAGGCTTTAACTTTGTGTGTTTGGGCACTAACATGACTAAAAGCAGATCTTTACTCACCACCAAAGGCCTTCATGTTCATGGTGTTAGCAAAATGCTTAACTGGTCGTTGTTTGCTCGCAATCGACAGCAATTTGGCACTGGCCTTCGCCTAAATTTGCATCTCAAACAACAAATAAACACTAAATGAGATTGGACTTTTATTTTGTCTATGCTCTGAATGGCTGTTACCAGTTCTGCCACCTATTTTATACAACCTGGATGTACTAAGAATAATATTTGACCCTCAAATAGCCAGGACCACACAGGTCACAAGTTATGACGGCCGTCTTCATCCGTGACCTGTGTGATTGTGGCTATTTGAGGGTCAGACATTATGCTAATTGGCACTGTTGGAAAGGCGTGGTGATGCACTATGTAATGTGCTTACATATTCTCTTTTCATTGTAATTTATGAAAAAAATAATAATTTATGACCCGCAAAACTTTAAAACTAATTTGCTATTTAATTGTGTTATATTTTAGCGTGTTTAATAAAAGTGTCCCTGACTTTGGAGTTCGGTGCTGTGGGTGCAGTTTGAAAGGGTAGAAGCAGAAATGCTTAGTCCAAAGGCCAGACCTGATGTGATCTTATGTGATATTAAAAACCTGTAAGCAGAGCTAGGTAGACAGAACCCAAAAATTGTACTCAAGTAAAAGTAGCACTACTTCAACATATTTTGCATTCAAATAAAACTAAAAAGTAGCCAACCAGGAAATTACTCTTCTTTAGTAAGACTAAAAGAGTATTTGGTTAAAAAAACCTACTGTAGAGCTGAGTTACTTCCAAATCAGTTTCTTCCAATATAAAACTTACGAAACTAACCAAAACTGCAGGTATGTGCCTGTGTCTGGTGAATTTTTGGTTAAAACATGTTTGTTTTTCAAAGTGTACAGAATCCACAAGAGTGGAACTACAAGAGTAGCAATTCTTCATGATAAAATGACTCAAATAAAAGTAAAAGGTACAGCGTTTTCATATTGAATTTGGATTTGTTTGCACCAAAGTAGCTTAGCAGGACTGACCTACGAACAAAAAGAAAATCTTTAATTGTTGCTAAATTCCACGTTTAGGGATCTACTATTTCTTAATCATAAGAGACATCATGGGAAATTATTTATTGCTCTGGCAAAATGATGCACATTCCAGGCACTGATTGAAGGAAGTGTCCGAATATGTCAAGGTACACTTGTGTGTCTGAAGAAAGACACACAGGAAGCCTGAAAATGAAACGAATCTTTAATTGTTTTTTCACTTCTTCCTTCCTTCTGTCTTCAGAGGCAGACGAGGATCCGGTGCTAATGTTCCTCTTCCATCATCACTCCTCTCCAGCTGCAGAACGCTGATTGGAGCTGGAAACAACTCATGATTGCTCTCTCTTCTAAGGAGCAAAAAAAAAAGAAAGAAGAGAAGCAGAGAAGGAAAAGGGGAAAAAAAACCACCCAGAAAGACAGAGGGAAAATCCGTGTTTAATTCATTCTGCCTATCTCTCCCTACCCATCTTCTAGTGTTTTGCGAGAAGGAAATTGGAAACGCCCGGCGAATATGTTGGGAAGACATCCCAGACTGAATCAAGGCGCCATTACTCTGACGGGGCGAAGCACAGTGGGGCTGAAAAATCTTCGGCCTGCTCTCTCTCGCTCAATGATTGTCTCATCAGTGGGAGTAATTTGGGTTTCTTGGTTATCGCGTCATTTCTGATGCCGGCGAAGGGGGAGAAACGGGCCGCGATGTAATTACTTCCCTCTGCAGACGGATGAGGAATTGGGGAGTAATTAATAACTGGCTGGTATCGAAGTGGAGTAGAGGCTACCTTCCTCCTCGGAGAGAGACTTCACTTGCCGTGAGAAAGGAGTGGGAGCGCACTCCGGCAGCAAGCCTGATGGATCAGCAACAGGCTTTTTGAAGGAGGGCGAGGGAGGGAGAAACGAGACGGCAAGGTGAGAGGGGAAAAATGCGGCTGAGATAGAGGAGTGATGGGAGAGAAGAAGAAGATGGGGATGAAGTGGATGGATGGCGAGCAGACAGATTGGCCTTAGCTCAGGAGGCTTGAAGAAAAGAAATGAGAGAAGGTATTGGTGAGCAGGTAAGGAGGAGAGGAAGGAGACGCCAGGCTGCAGGAGGAGATGCATTTCTCAAAAGTAGAGAGACGCCGCTTTCGATAGATGGGCTGCTAAACGGGCCTTTCTCGCTCAATTCTCGGTTCTCAGGGTGAACCGAGAATATTCCACCGGGATACTGTTCTTCTTTTGTTTTTGACCGTTTTCATTTCCTCACGCTCATCTCAACGATCTCCTGGCTGCTCGGCTCCCCGTCTCCGGTGTGCATAGATTAGCCGGAGAAGCTCTCTGGCAACCAGACTCACGCAGCTGCTAGGGATCGCTATCTTATCGTCTTCGTCTCGGCCTTGACAACACATTAGAAAGCTCTTTACTGCTAAACATCTCTGTCTTCCCCATTATCCACACTGACCTTCCTGCACAAAAACAGGCAGTCATTTCTAATAAAGAGTACTCTACTCCATGCTGCACGTCCATTTTTTATTCTGTGCCACTTCTTCGCTCCTGTGTCCCGTTTCTGCTGAATAAGATCCTGGAGGCGTCGTGTCTGGCGCAGGATGCCAGGATTTGGTACAAGACAATCGGCGCTGTCGAAATACAATCTGGAAGCTTAGGTGAAGTCAACAAGATGAGAGGTGGTGTGTTTACCTGTCTGTCTGAGACGTGACTCGCAGACAAATAGAAAAAAACATGCAGACACACACACACACACACGCCAAGTGATAATTATCTACCAGGCAAGAGCGCAAGCAAAAACCGATTGCTATCCTGCAGCCGGGTGTGATACAGAAAGCATAGTGGACATGCATACCCATTTAGAACATCTCAGCACACACACACGCCTGCATACACAGACACAGATGGTTATCGTCCACAACAGCCATTCAAACAGACGCTGATGAAAATCTACAGTGTGCAAACACCCATGTAAAAATGACTCTTCCTGGTGAGAACCAGTGATGGATGTGGTGTTTGGACTCCATAGCATAGATTCGTCAGGGCTTATTGGGAGCCGCTGCTGATAAAGCTGCAGAAGGAGGAACTGAACAGCAGAGACAGAAAAGGTAAATGAGTCTGAGTGCAGAAATAAAGCTCGCATTGTTACAGGTCTGCACCAATCAATCAAACCCCTCTGTCTCCGAGAGGGTTTATTAACAATTCAGGAAGCAGACTGCCCCATTCCGACTATTAGCTGACTGCTGATTCCAGTCTGTCTGCGTCTATTTGTCCTGGCTCTTTAATTGTGCTGCACACATTACTATGGTAGGCGAGCATGCTGCCTTCTGTTAGACAAAGTCTGATCCTTTACTTTGAATATGTGACTTCCTTTAAAGTAAAGATTTTGATGGTTTCATCATCTTGTGATGACCAATCTATGACTTTCGATTTTCTACAAACAACATACGTCAAGCGACATATACGTTTAGAGCTTGAAGGTTTGGGTGCTGGAGTGTTTGGAGATTTTGCCCCTCAGGGCAAAAGGTTTTGACATTGGTGAACTAAATCCTCTTCCATCCAGAAGAAACATTCTGATTACAAAACAACCCTTCTACCCCCTCGACATCTACAGTAGCTCTTGTAGCCTGCTGTTGACGTTTCAGCAGGTGTGTTCACACCAGCCAGTTCAGTCTGCTTTAATCCAACTCCAGCTCATTTACTTAGAAAGTCCAGTTTGCTTTTGGAGCTGTGAATGCTCAATTGAGCTCTGATGCCGACAAAAACAACACCTAGTCCTCCTACAAACCTCGGTCTCGGCTCGGTTGAACTGAACTCGGGTGTGGTTCATATGTGAATGCCAAGCGGACCAGAGATTCCTCCACAAGCAGGACGTGGACTGGTGCTGTCTTAGCGCAACATTCTCCATGGTCTTCTGCCTCCTCTGTGTTCTTTGGTACATTTGACAAAGGCAAAAGAGAAATCCTAGTCATCTGATGAAAATTTCCCTCAGTGTCTTCTAAAGAGGTTTTTATGCAAATGTTGCAATTTTGGTCTAAAATTAAACCAAGCCCTCTGCTTCAAAACATCCGTCCTACATTTACCAAGTCCTCTTCAGGAACTCTAGGGTGTTGCCAGAGATCCTCGGTTCTCCAAGCTAGTTTCAGGAAACCTCTAATCGGGCGGGCGGTGTACAAGGCACATTGCCGCAATAATCCTACATAACTGAGTTTGCGTACGCTGCAACTAACGTGGTGACTTGCTGTTCCATCGCAATGTGACCTCAGCGAAGGGATCAGAAGAGATGCTTATTTTCCATTGTTACATCCCAAGATGAACCTTGGGTGTGTTTTGTGACTGGTTTCTCTGAAGTGACAGGTACTGTCTCCTAACGTCGGCCCAACAATGTGGATCAAACCGTCAGATTGAGCATCGGATCTCCTTTAAGACGCTTAAGTTGACTGGTGAGAGTGCTGTTTTAGACCAAGCGCCAGCTTTCTTTCTATCCTGCTGGTTGTGCATCCATGCAGCCAGTGTTTGCGTGCTGCCAAATCTCCTGTGGGTACCGATGATGACGGCAGCTGGGGTTGCTACGCGATCCGGAGCGATGCAGCTGCAGACTGCGAAGGTAAGCAGGGGCCGTGCCGAGAAACACGCACCCGACACGGCGAGCATCTGTAGGAAGAGGGTCTGTCTGTGTTTGTTTCCCTGCCTCCCCTCCTTGTTTTCGCTGCCTGTTGACAACACCTGTGGAAGGCAGCTGGCTGCTTGGCAGGGGGCTTTTTTACGTCGCCTGTTGGAGGCAAAGGGAAGGCTGCGTGATCCCGCCGAGGCCTTTGGGGGATGTTGCGCTCCATGACAACAGTCAGAGGCTCCTGATGCAACTACCCACATGGGAGACAGAGGCGGGGGGAGCTGGGGAAAGGTGTTTGCGCTCGTGTTTGTCTAGTTGGCTGTGGCTGTTCAAAAAGAAGAGAACGTGTGTGGAAATATGGGAGAAAATAGATAGAAAATAAAGGATTCTTAAAACGATAAGAAGAACAAAGCATTTCAAAACATTAAGACAAAATGGGAATTACAGGGATTACACATGAAGCTTCAGAGAGTTGCTTTATGCTTAAGACCTATGGAAACATTTTTGTTTGATTTAGAACTTATTCTTTATGAATTTTCACTCATTTTCTTTGCTTTATCTTCCATGAGTTAGAGCTTTAAGGGAAGGGCTAGTAATAGAGAGCAAAGGTTTTGTCTTTACTCATCTCCTTTGAAAGGTAATCTAGCCACTTTTTGATGGTAGAGACACTTTCGGTTCGCAAATAGCAAGAGACTAAAGACCAGGAGATCTAAAATCTAATGGAGCAAATCCAAAAACACAAAGAATGACAATACGTGAACTAACACAAGGAACAAACTAAAATGACATGATGTAAGAAAACACATAAATGATCAAATAAATAAATAAACAAAAAGTCTAAGCACCAATAGTCAGGAGCATAATAAATTACATATCTCATGTTTGAAAAGTGCAATTTAATTGTGTATTTGAGGCATTTTAAGTGGGAATGAACATAGAGGAATTCAAATTTTTAAAATAAAAAGATTATTTAGTCAGTATATGTATTAAAAAAAAGCACTGATTTTATATATGGGTATGAGAGTAAAGGGGTAAACCTGTCAGTATAAATGCACTGCACTTGTCCCATTGTTAAACATTTTGGAAACATAGTTTGACGTCCACTTCACTATTATTCACAAGTGTCAGTGGGTCATATAAAATCTCAACGTATTACACCAAATTGTGTGCTCTAACTTGACAAAAGTGGAGCAGAAAACTTTTGCAAGGCCCCTTTAAGTCGTGTAGAAACAACATCGCCATCATAAATACAAATAATCCATCCTGTCTTACCAGATCACTCACTTTTTTGTGTGTCAGCGCAAAACATCCATGTCTAAATCAAAAGCTGGGGCTTGTTTTTATGTTTCATGTGCAGCTTGAGGAAAAGGCCAGTATAATGCAGGCGCCAGAGGAGACTTGTGATGGTATTAGGACTGGTGCGCTGGGTCAGGCTGAAGCCCCACAGTCTCACACCTATAACTTGCACAGATATGCAAGTCACAGCAAAACATCTCTACAAGCAGATAATTAACATGTTATACTTAGAAAACTCCAGGAACAATCATTGCTACTCTTATCACGCCATCTCGCTGAGAGATTGCTCAATCCCCTCTCTCATTCCTGACACAACAAATCCCCGCCGGTCGGAAATCCAATCCCGTCTCCATGTGAGCGGGGAGGGACCGTGACGGATGGCTTGTAAGCGCCCCACCATGTTTCATCGAGCCTTCTTCTCTCTTTGTCAGGCCCGAAGACGGAAGACTTCCATGCGGCGCCTCACCTTAGGGACGCTGCGATCTTCAATAATTCAGTGGCTGTTGCTCCAGTCCTGTGGAGAGTGCTCATCAGTGACCGAACATCCCTCTTGGGCTTTGGCCAGGAAAGCGTGTTTTTCAACCTCTTGCAGACTAAAATGGATCGTAAATTTAATTTCTAATTAATATTTTAGCCAGTAAAAGTTGAGGGTTTTTTTTTGTTCGACCTTAAAACTACATATCATGTACACTTGTCTCTTTTGGCTATGTTCGGCATGCTTTAATTTCTGTCATAGAAAAAGGTTCCCTTTGTTCTGGCAGCAACAAACCACCTCTACTTCAAAATCATCAACAATTGTACCTAAATACAAATTATTTAGATGTCTCAACTCTTTGACGATGTCTGGAAAAAGAGCCTAAACAGACACCCTCGATCAGAAGGAAATTGTTACGATGTTCAGGAACCAACCGGGAGATTTAAGAACTGAAAACCGCTGGGACATCAGAGTTATTGTCCACAGCGAGGTGAGTTGTGGACAAAGTGGATTAATATTTGTGGGAAAACCTCCAGACGAGGGAAAGGTTAGCATCAAGGCAGCCTGGTAGAGACCAGACAACTAAAGTTGACCAATTGGGCCTCAGTGTCAGGATCTGTGTTTTTTCTCTGTGTTTATTTTGAGTTTCTGTGTCTCTGAGTCTCTGTGCCGTCCTGTCCCCCCTTGATTATTCCCAGGTGTGTCTCGTTTCTGTGATTACCCTCTCCGTATTTAACCCCACCTGTGTTCTTGGTTCCTCGTCGGGTCCTTGTCTAAACTGCCTAGTCAGTGTTGTCTGTCGCACGTCTGTGGAGCTAGTCTCTTTGCCCTTCGTATCCCCAGTTGCTACAGGTGTTGAGCCCTATTTCTGCCTGGCTGTGGACTGTCTGGATTGCGCTTCAGACTGTTTTGGATCTTTTGGATATTTCTCACCACTAAATCGTCATTTCACTTCAACCTGGGTCTGCTGCGCTTCCCTCACCGCCTTCCACCACACCACATCATGACACTCGCTGGTTGTGTTTGACGTCCTCTGGGGGTTTTCAAACTGAGTTGGAGGTTAATGTGCAGATAAAACCATCAACTGGGGTCCACCCTGGAAAAAAAATAATCTATGTGCTGTTTGGCTCACTTCCCTTTGATTCAACCTTTCAATTCTGCTTGATTGACATGGTGGTCGGGCAGATTTTTGAACCAGAAGGTTCACTTTATATAAAACCGTTCTTCTAAAACTGATGGGACTTGCCAGTGGGGTTATATGTACATATACAGTATGTATGTGGGTTGTATTTTACCACTCTGTTGGGTGATGTTTCATTTTAAGGTTAATTCTCAGAGGTAATTACTGTCTTTGCTATAGAAAATAAAACGTCCCATTCTCCCACTGGCCTTCTGGGAATAAAGGCCTCATCCTCGAAAGGTTGTAGTGCCATTTCCTAAACAAGACCGGCTTCCAGGGAGACATTCATAGGTGAAATGTCGGCTTGCCTGCGTCATGCCTCATGTGTAAAAAAAAAACGAGGGAGGGCTGGAGCAAAAGGAGAGCATGACTACTGCGGTTTTATTTGATGTGCATCGCTTCTCACTTGAAGCTCAAGAGGAAAAAAGTTGGATTAAGATCATAAATGCAGTTGGAATAATGCGCTGCCGAGTCTGAGCAGCTGAACCGTCAAATAGCAGCTCTGTTTTGTCCATAACCGGCTGAATAAAAGGGTTGCAACCCATGTAAAGCATTTGAAGCGAACAATGTGCCAACAACTGCACATTCATGATAAGCACTGCTTTGTTCTGGCTCGGCTGCCCGATCTCCCTCTGTAGATAGGAGACGCATAAAGCATTCAAAACACATCCACACATGTGCCGGGGCCTCTGTTCTCCTCGGTTCGGCAGTGTTTTCTCAGCAGAGAGCCGGAGAAACAGCGTGGTCTAAATAGCTCATTAACTTTTGATGACTGGCTCCTTCGGCTGTGGATCTTGAAAGCAAACGGGAGCCAGGCTCCTTATGGCTATTGATTTAGCAACACCCCTCCTCCTGAATATCCCGAGAAGGCCTGCTAGGGACACCAAATAATTCATGCCAACATCCCAGTGTTTGTTAATGACTGAGTGGTATAATGAGTGTCCCACACCATTTTAAAACCACATTTGTAACAACATCTTTAGCGGCTGTGAAGCAACATTGATACAGTTGAACTGGGAGTAAAAACACCCAAAAGGGAATTGAGTAAGCAATAATGTGAACATTACAATTGTTTATTGCTGTAACTCCCGATAACTGGAAAATTGCGAAGGACGTTAAAAAATCCACATAGATTTTGATCAGCCTGTAAACTTGGAATTGTTTTTCTTATTTAACTTTCTGGATTAAGATTCGGCAGAATATCCAGGAATAGATATGTAACTTATTGATGGTCATAAAACTAACATTTTGTTGTATTGTTGACACATTTGAAGAATCAGACGTGGGTTGAGATGTGAAGCTGTACTATCAGCTTTGGACTCGGGAGTCTAAGTCTAATAAGTTAATAAGTCCGTCATCTGTTCGCCTACTGCAACCTGATTAAGGGGTTCCACAAGCACTTTACCTGCCAGCATCTTGCACCCAAGATTTTCAGAGGCATCTTTGCCCAGCAAGAGAAATCCAATAAGTGGTCAGAGTGGGCTGGATCCTGAAGGTACATATACCTTTGGTCTATCCCAGGTGGGCATGAAGGGGGCACACCCTGGCAGATCTCTGCTGCCAGTCCACCACAGGGCAACACCTGGACACACAAGACAAGCAATCCCACACACACACAGAGTACATATTTCTGTTTCACAAGAACTTTGGGAACAGAAAGATGTACTTTAACCCTAAACCTGAACCTAACCAATACCACTACATGCATAACTCTACACCTAAAGTCAGTGGTTCTTCTTATGGAAGAAGTGGGGGCAGATTAAAAGAAGTAGGTCCTCCTACTATAGTATCTGTTGGTAAAATGGGCCCTACAAAATAATAAATGCCAGACACACATATACACCTAGGTAGAATTTAAAGGAACCAAGAAACCTTCCATACCTCTGCTTCTTTTTGGACTGTGGGAGAAATATGGATTTCCCAGAGAGCCTCGCAGGATCAAGGAATACGTTTCAGTTTAGGATCTTCTTCTGAAATGAAACAGTGCTAACAACTCTAAACTGAGATTTTGTTATTTAAGATAATAGTTAAAGGTTTGCAGTGGGGTAGATGGACCATTCAGCCCTCTGACCACCACCAGCAGGTGAAGTGTTTTGCCCAAGGACACAACGGCAAGGTGACTGAGACAGATGGCGTGAGTGTTTGGTTACAGCATGAACCCCAAGCTAAACTAAAATACAATCATTACAGTTATAAGGTGACTTCAAAGGACAATTGGTAGAGCTGGATTTGATTTCCAGATTACAGAGTAAAGTGGGCTGAATGGAAATGAATACTGATTTCTGAACAAATCATCACATGAAACATGACAAAATAGGGGTGTGAATACGTTTACGGACATCTATTTGTGCCTGCGGTAAATGTTGGACCACCCACTCCTCGATGTTTATTTAATCAGAGCGCTACATGTTAATGCAGCCTTCAATACAAGTCAGATATGGCCCAGAAACAATCATGCGATACACTGCCCTCGTCCGCCGGGCTTCACGAGCTTCTGTTACACACCAATCTATAAGTACTTAGCTGCTAAGGAAATTAGCCGCTCCACCGGCTGGAGAATGGAGAAATCATTGTGAGGCCTGATATGCTTCTGTGCGCCTCTGTAATTGTATTTCTAACAAATGTGCTCTCAAAGTAGAGAAGGCTCCAGACCTCTTCCCTCCTTCACCAGCTCCTCCGCCCGTTGATATGCACGCACAAGCTAGCTGGGCAGCGGGACTACGCCGGCGCAACTGCAGCCAACCTCATTACGGTGTGATTATGCGAAATCAGCAGAGGGGAGCGAGAGAATCAAAGCTCACTGCTGGAGATGAGTGAGTTGTACAGTAAGTGTCCCAGCCCTGAAAGATTGGTTGGGGGGGGGGGGAAAGATTAAAGGAACCTGCTCCCACGGATCAAATTCTCCTGGTTTGGTTCCCCTTTTTGGGTGTCGGAGTGAGTTTGAGTGATGAGGCTGATGTTGAGGTCTTGAGAGATGCAGCTTTGGGTGAGCTCAGAAAATGAAGTAGATCCTCACAGTGACGGGCATAAAGAATTCCGGGACCCTTGCAGACATGAGTGGGTTGAGACACAGTCATCTATATTCAAGGACAGCTGCAGTGGGAGTAAAATCAATGCCGAGGCTTTACCTCGACTCATCCTTACTTTTTTTTTTTTGTTCCCGATGAAAAGAAGGCTCTGCAGACCTCGATGGGGAGGGAAATTATTCCACGAAAACGGCAGAGTCGCACCTAAACAAGAGTGCAGAGAAGCACATTAGAGCCGCGGCAGATAACAAGGCCCACACTGAGGATGGCCAGAAGGACGGAGAGGCGGAAATGAAAGCAAGTAAGAGGCTGTTCACGCTTGGCTTGGTTTGCATGTCGCCGCCCTATCTCTCCACAGCACTGACCTCTCCATGCCTTATCAGTGCCTCGCCCCGTCCCCCGGCGCCGTGCGGAACGTGATGCTGGGCGACATGAAGCCAGACGTAGGTTGAGACGTGAAGCGGCACTATCAGCTTCGGACACGGAGCCCGCTGGCCTGCAGTCGTCCACCGGCTCAAGGTGTGATTTAGAAGTGTAGGGAGCTATTTACCTCTGGGGTGTATGAACATATGTTCATATGGAACACACACTGAACCACACTTCAGTATACCGTTATGAGGTTGGCTTTAATTGAAGTTAGATTATGGTTACAGGGCTAATTTATATGGATTTCTTTAGCCTACAGCGACTGGCTGGAACCGTGCAAACACACACACACACACACCCACACACAAGGGCAACAATACTTATTGAAGCTGACGGGAGCCTTATCCCCTAAATCCGAATTTACATATATCACTTCCGTTTGGTGTTTTATGAAAAGCATTAGCCCCCTCACCTCTCATGCAAATAAGATTCAGCGCTGAGCTCAGTGACTGGCTGTGGCCAACAGGACTGAAAGGCTGAGATCTGCAGGAAATATAAATGTGGGATATTTAAGTAGCTTACAAGCTCCTGATTGTTTTTCTGATTTAATCTTACTTTTTGTTTTTAAATCATAATGGCCACGTTTGGAAAACTAAAGCCTTGATTCTCATTTGCTAACATTCTACTCTCGGTTTTTAAAGTCGCCAAGGAAAGCAAAGTAGTTGTAACACAGTGGGGATCATTGATGGGGAAGCTATTAATATCTGTAAAAAAGAAATAAAAAGAAGCACTTGAAAATAAAGCACTTCTACTTTTGCAACCATATGACCTGCAACACCCTGGACGTCATGCAGTGAAACTTGCGTTTCCAGGGCAGTATGTGGGACCAGACCAACCAGTTGGAAGAACTCTCTGAAGGTTGAAAAAATCTGAGATCCCATGAAGGGCAGTGGTGGATATAAACAAGATCTAACCTTTGATTAAGTTAGCCTTTGCAATCGCCGGGCACCACTGTGCCTGCAGCAGTCGACTGAGAGTGAGCGTCTCTCATTTCAAACAACTGCAAAGAGTTCCATCGCTGACGTTAGTATCCGACGGTTGGTTGACTGACTGGTTGGTTGATTGGTTGGTTGGCTGGTTGGATCTAGCCATCAGTTTGTGACCTTTGGCTCAAGTACAGTTGAGTTTTGTGACGGAGCAATGATCCAAAGCACGCTTGTGAATGGCTCAAAGGTTATGGGAGTGGCGAAGTCAAAGTCCAGACATAAATCAAAGTACAATCCTGTAGGATGACCTTAACTTGACCTTTCTTGTATAAATGACTCCAGTGTAGCTGAATGAAACCATTCTAAAAGGAAGAGCACCAGTTGTTGCCCCCATGGATGACACAACCAGCTATTGGTTTAAGGGGAGAATTTATTTTTGTTTGGTTTGGATTTTATCTCCAAACACATAAAATCATCAAATGGAACTTTGTAATGATTAAAGCTACGTTTTGACTAAATATCCACTTGATCTCAACATGAAGGGTATAGAAACCATCAGGCTCCTGATGCAGACAGTGAGATTCCTCTGCGATGCAGAGAAACAGCCAGAAACGGCCCAAGGCCCGACTGGTTGGCTTGGTGTGTGAATGCAGAGGCTGACAGCAGCTCACAGCGGTTCATCACCTCATGTCCGCCCACAGCGTGATGTCTCACACTTGTGATGTCATGAGACGTTGGAGAGGAAAAGCAGAAGACTGGGATTTCTTTCACATGGCTGTTGCTGCTGATCTTGAGCACGTTTGAAAAGAAGCTGGAGGAATAAAAGAGCCACTGTAGGGGACAGAAACTGAAAGAAACTTTGCTGAAATAGTACATCTTTGGGATTTCAATTCAGGAGCACCATGCTATTTTCCTTGGTGCTGACTGGCAGAACCCAGAGAAGTTGATATAATGAAGACTGTACATCTTAGCTTCTGCTAAGACAGTTCACACTGGATATTTAGGTGCATTTAGTGTTCAAACTATTAAAATAGAAAGTTTTAAGAGATGTTAGATGGGGTCTTAAGTATTTGTCTATTTTTGCTAACAGTTGTGGTCCCTAACCTCCCCCCAACCCCCTGAACCAATGATCCACCACAAAAACAACCAAAACTTTGGCAAACTCCAACGCTCTAACAGGTCTTCACCCAACAAACACAAGCAGTCCCACCTGCTCTACTGACCTGCTTTCCTCACTCAGCAGATGATGTTCCCCCGGCCACATTCTGTCTTTTCTTCTTCTCCAAAGACACACACACGCGCACACGCCGATGATGGGGTGAAGTGCAGAAAGGTCTTGTGGGTGCTCATCACGCACACTTGACAGAAGCAGCGCTCTTGGCAAAGGAGGAGCTACATGATATATGAAGATGGCCACTTGGAACCCACCACACACAGACACACACACACACACACTCTGCTCATCAGCCCCCTGCCCTACAACCAGCTCTCGAGACTCTCGTGGTGACATATATGGAACGCATGCAGACTGAAGCCTGTTAAATATTCATGTGTCGTCTGCATGCCTGTAAATGCATGGCAGACAGCGTGTGTGATTGCGTGTGTGTGTGCGTGATTGTACCTTTGAAGACGAGAGGCAGTTTGGCTTGTGTTGGCTGCATGTTGGTACATGATTGTGAACCTACTGTTCAGCAAAGAGGATCTATTGTGGCTGTCACACCACCCCAACACTTCTTAACTCCACAGCAGGTGTTATGTGACAATATAGTGATGAAGTGCTGGGTCAGCTGGAGGAGGCTTGCATTGGTTTGGAATACAAACATTGGGATGACGCATGTTTCCCCCCCCTTTATATGTATTAAGAGCCAGATGGCAAAGTCGTCTGGTTGCAAAAGAAGCTAACACATCATGATCCTTAGACTCCTCGTCAATCAGAAGAACATATCAGTTTGTTGATCGTCAATACATGATTATCTTTGTAGGATCAGGTCCATCTTCAGCAGTCATTAGGCAAGAGGTGGGGTAACCGTGGACAGGTCACCAGTCGTTCACAGGGCCACAACAACCATGCACAAACAATCATACTAAATGTCAACCGGTTACCTGATTGTTCTCCCGGACACTGGGAAGAAGCTGGAGGACCTGGAAAGAACCCACACATGCGTAGGGAGAACATGAAAACTCTATGCAGAAACCCCCCATCTGTGATTCAAACCAAGGATCTTGATACAACCTAAAACTTATTTATGCTCGAGTATGTATACAGAGAAGTTAAATCCAGGACATGGTTTGATAAGACACTTTTCTTCTACCTGCAGCTTCGCATTAAGCTAACTGCTTTTCTCAGTCTCTTAGGACATCTGGCATAGTAGCTCTTAGCATCATCCAGTCCTGATTCTTGCAGCGACCCACAAATAACCCTGCGACGCTGTATCAGTGCTCTGCTGTGACTACAACTGAACACAGCAAAACGCATGTCTGCTTTCGATAAGAACGACTTGTACTGTTCGCAGAATCACCTTTGGGTTGGAACAAGTCACGTACAAGACAGCGTTTTAGTGAAAGCCCTTGTCTCCGGGTCTATCTCAATGCTGTTATGTACGGATGAGAGTCTTGGCCTATTTGCAGTTATAACACTTGAATCTAATCAGAGGATAGGCCACTTTTGGAGTGTTTGGAGAAACCACTCGTGCCCACAGGCAATCAACACCTCATCAGAGGCCCCCCTCTCATGTAGAGAACGGGGCACGAGGCCCAGAAGTGAAGAGCACCAATTTTTTACTTCTTTTTTCCAGCACCCTTTGTTTAGTCGATCCTCTCTTTATCTTTTGTGCATTTCTTAGCTTTCTTTCAAAATTCAAGCGATAAAAGATCTGCCTGAATTTGCAAACACAGAAGGTGGGATTGGATTGTTTCACCAGATTTTATCGCTCACTAATGTCATACATCTGGTCTTTACAGAGATTTTGTGGTTTGTGGGTGGACACAACGAAATGCACTCTCAAGCACTGAAAATGGGATAATAACACTGGATTTGATGGCAGCTGCATCCAAATGGAGGTTAAAAGGTGTACGACGGACGTGCAAATTGTTTTTGTGTGAATACCCTGTAATCAAAGCTCCATTATATTTACCATGACAGGGGGGAAAATGAATGAAAACCATTTTTTTTCTGCAGACGTGGCTCGTAGTTGTGGGATTACCACTTACTGGGGGCTCCGCCGGGATGAACACTGTACAACAAGGGCAGAGACTGAGACTCAGTCATCTGTTGTCGCCCTGTAGATGTGCATTATCTCCACTCCGGCACATTGATCTTCTCCTGGGATGCAGCAGGGGGAATGTTTGATGTTTGCAATTTTCCACCCGTTTCCCAGCGATTCCCGTCAGGAGAGACACCGGCGCAAAGAAAGGAGAGATTTGGGTGAAAGAGGTAAGAGCTTGAAGAAAGGAGACGAAACACATGGAGACAGAAACACACTAATGATGTCGTCAGAACCTTTGAACACACTCCCAGTTGTGTCTGCGAGTGCACACGTGTGGACTAACACGTCATTGCAGCAGACAGGCGCTCCGTCAATGTCATGTGGCAAATTCTGAAAGAAAGGCAGCTTCCTGCAGTTGCATGAAATCCAAAAAAGCCTTTTTGTGTCTGTCAGTCTGGGAGTCTTTCATATTGACGGCACACAGAACCAACAGCGTCAAGACATCAGGTTCCTTTTGATCTTCCTGACTGTAAAGAAAGGACAAACAAAACAGCCATGCTCTGCTCCATCTCCTCATCATGTCATCCAAAAGGAGAACATGGAAGCCAGTGGAGACTTTCGAGGTTTGAGTAGCTGGATCTAAAGATGATCTCAGAGGTCATTATTCTGTAATTTTACATGCTATACGGTCAAAGGGAGAAGAAATGTTCCACTGACGTCAACAGTCAGGTGTGTGTTAATGCAATGCCAGGATGGAAAAACCTTAGAGAAGCGATTGTTGCCGCCCATCAATCTGGGAAAGGGTTCAAGGTCATTTTCTCAGAGAAACTACAAAAAGCTCCATTTTGAACTCCATGGCGCTAAGTTAGCCTGTTAAATGCTAAAGATGAAGGCAGGACAAACAGAAAGAAGATGAACACGAATTGTTAGTTTGGAAAAGACTCTTCTCTCATTACATAAGTTGCATCTGAATGAACTTAGAAACCAAGCAAGGAATGCAGTCTGCTGAACCGCTTAAAGCTGCTCCAGTGGAGACACACGTTATTGTGCCAGGAGCCCCTGTTGGTTAAGAATGAAGAACCTGCACTTTCTTGAACTTTAGTGTCTTGGCCGGATGATCCCTGGAGGAGACAATGAGCGTGCGGTCGCTCGCACCGTCTCTGGACACAAGTCCGGTATAAAAACAACAGATCTAAATTTTAAAAAACCAAGTTGTCCGCAAAAACCCGTCAACTCTATTGTGTGAGCAACAGAAACAGCATGTCTAAATGTAAATTTAAAAAAAAGAGAAAAATCTCAGTGAGTGGGAGCTGCTGAAACGGGCTGTCAACTCACACGGGGCCAAAAGTAAACGTAGTTCTTTAAATGCCACTTTCTTCTCCCTCTACAGGGTGCGCACATTCACCCACCACATTTAAAATTCAAACAGAAATCAAAAGAGTTGTTGTTCATGTTAAGCATCTCCTTTTAAGCTTGCATTCATACTTCTCCAACCACTTTAAATGTTCAAACTCTCACCAAGCTGCAGTTAAGCTAATTTTGTTCCAAACATATTATTTCCATACCTGATCTTTGGATCAGTAAACATTCTGCTGTAAATGATCTCCCCATAGGGAATTACTCTGCCGGCTCTTTTGCCGCCACAATCTGCTGGTCCTCCCACTGCTGCTGCTTATTGCAGGTTATATCACTGCTGAAGGTCTCTGACCTTCTCCCCAACTAATTCCATCCTTTTGCAGCTAACCGCTCTCTGTGGGAGGATGTTTGTATTTACAGCGCTTTAATTTTTGGGTAGGTGTTAAGTTCATGCATTTTAATTTTCAAAGACAACTCTTTTAGATATAACGCGCCTCGTAAATTAAACTCTAACAGATATTGGACGATACAAGCCGTGACTAACTAGAAACTGAATATTCATTGGCCCAGCTGTTGGAGAAGAGCCTTCAGTCATCGCTGACAATTAATGGTACAAATCTGTACCTCTATTAACAGCTGAAGGCAAATATAGAGGCAATAAAAGGCAGGTGTTAATTACACAGTCGGAAGGTTCTTTGGATTAGTGCCTCACGATAAAAAGAACAAGTATTTCAGTGTTTCCTCGACTCCTTGGATGACAAAAGTTTAGCAGAAATACAGCGGACTCCTGGTTGGGTGCAGGCCTGCTAGAGTGGTGAACTTTATCAAAGTTTTGGCTGTTTTTTCAGAGGACCATCGGTATTCGCGAGCAATTGCAAGCATCTGAGCATAGCTAAAAAACAAAAATACTTGAAACCTCCTCTAAAGAAACTGATATCTGTCTTTTTAAATACTTTAAACACCAACTATACCTTAATATACATTAAAACTAGAGGCAGCTCTGTCATTTCAGGAAACTCTTGGAGAGGAGTAGAGGGGTGAGGTCTTGTAACTCAATATCACAACGTGACCTTGGACAAGATTAAAGCTACTGATCGATGGATGAGGGTTTTTTTCTATGTTACTGATAATATATTTAAAGCAATTCCACTCAAATCTGCCGTTTCATGCCTTGTTGTGTGCTGCTAGTTGTCTGCAAGTTGCTGCATTCACACGGATCACAGATCAAATGGGAAAAACAACTAGCAGGTGGTAACTCTCAACATTCAAGTCAGATTCAGATTACTGGAGTTGTTCTTTTGCCAAATGCCCTAAACATGTTTGCGTTACCCCCCCACAAAATGCTAACATGGCAATGCAAATCTGCCATGTTGCATCTCTGTGGCTGAGTTGTCTGACACTCCTTAGTTCCACATCACCTCTTCACCCCGTTGCATCCAACGTGGAGAGACATATCCTCTGTTCCTTAATGATGTCTGTGTGGGAGGGGCTTTTTTTTCTCCCCTTTACAGCATCAAAGACAAGACACTCAAAGGCGAGTATAAGAAATGACTTAATCATTGCAACAGCGTACAATCACTCCGTCTCTCACTAACACCCACTCTCCTCGGCTCTCCTTCTCGTGTAACTCCGCTCGAGGCGGCCGTTTGGCACCTTCGCTCTTCCTCCAGAACATCCTGGTGCTAATCACCGAAACCCAACACACACACACACACGGGGAGCGCCGAGGTCATGAATAAGGCACCAGGCTCACAGCCAGAGTGTCAGCCATGTTCTCTTTTCTCTCTATCGCCCTCCTTCCTCCCGGAGAAGAAGGAGAAAAAAAAACTCTCTCTCTGAGGCCTGGGTGAGTTTTGTTTTTTGGAGAGAGCGCCCTTCTTTTTGATGTTTGACAACCGAGAGAAGGGAGGGGTCACAGCTGGAGCTGCACCTTTCATCCAGCGGATGCTGTCCTTAAAGGGAGAAGCGGGGATGAGTGTGCCTGCATGCATATCCTCTGTTTGTGGACATGCAGACCAAGGCCGCCTATTGAAATTACGCGGTGAGGTGGTAAAAGATTCGATTTACGCTTCTGAAGAAAGTCACCAACAGGTAGAACTGGAAGACAATGAAACCATGAAAACAGTGCAGCAGAAATGTTGTTTGTATTCAAAACATCAAAAACAAGGACAATGTGCTTCCTTCATATCCTCCAAGACAAACCAAAGGTTCTGGTGAAAACAACAAATGTAGCGTGCGTGTCGAAAATAGAACGAAATCCCGCAGAATCGTAGCAGAACGTTGTCACTTCGGCCATATTTAATTGAAATTAGGCAAAAAAAAATATGGCGGCATGTGCACGACATATCACACTCCGAGACAGATGTGTCTCTGTCTCCGTTTAAACCGCGAGCCGCAATGTTCAGCTGCGTGCTGCAGGTGTGAATATGCACAGGTCACTTGCAGGAAGCGGAGGGAAGAAAGTGAAGTCCCATGTGTCCTTGTCCCTGCATGGAGGCTCTTGTCAGTGAGCAGCACCGGGCCTCTGATCTCCCTCCCTCGCTGGCACACCAACATAAAGCCCCCTCAGGCTCCTTTCTCGCCCACCTAAGGTTTCAAGGTTGTGCCTCTGTCGTCACAGTCTGCCAGTGTTCTCTTCTCTTCCTTTTCCTCGGCTGTGCTGTGAACAGAGCGCTCGCCTCCCCCTCAGCAGCGGCGCTGTGTGCGCATCGTTCAGTCACCGTTAATGGTGTCTTCGGCTCTATTCAGCCGTGCGACACCGCCTCCGACAAGTGGAGGTGCTCATTGACTACATCTAGACATTCTCTTTGAATTTTTTTTTTTTTTTTTTGAAGTAAGCTGCAAACTCCTGCGGTGATCTTTGACTGGAATCACGACTGCATCCAGAGACACAGTGTTGCGTTCGTCAGTAGGCTGCTGGGACAAACTCAGCCGTTTCAAAGTGGCGTTTGAAACTCCAGCTGCAATTTTATCCACTATAGGGTTCACAAGACATCATAAAAAGGAAACCTAATGTAAAAACACAATAGATTACATCAGTAAAAATAGATCATGTATCTGCTAACAGGGATATTAAATCCAACACAAAAACATCCTATTTGATTTTTTTTTAAAAAGTGCAAATACTCTTAACTGTATCGACTTACCAGATTGGACATCATTAAAAAGCAAAGCAGAGCGGAAATCTAAAATCTGTGAATATGGGGTGCTGTGGTGGGGCAGGGGTTAAGCACAACCCACATATTGAGGCTTTAGTCCTCATATCATCATATAACTGAAGATAAATACACGGATGAGTCTCTCTAAATCTTGCTGAGACATTTTTACGCTTATCTGGGAAATGTTCTTCAGGTGATAATCACGTCCAGTTTGTTTCTGTTCAGTTGGAGAACATTTTGGCACATCCACACATTTGTCTGTTCTAAGCTTCTGTTTATTGGACTGGATGGGTGCAGAACCACCTGGTGACATCATAATATAGATCTGTGTATCATCTGCGTAGCTATGGTAGCTAATCGTATTTCCTGTTACAACCTGAGCCAGTGGGAGCATATAGCTATTAAATAAGAGGAGTCCTAGGACTGAGCCTTGGGGTACCCCACGTGTTTATGGTCAATGGCTATCTATGCCAGTAATACAGTATATTACTGCATGTTTGTATAGTTCTTCTCAATTTATTAGATGACTACACTAGATATTAGTAGAAAATAAAGCACAGTGTAAGTTACTATACTGTCTGTTAATCTGCAGATGGATATAAATTAAACCTTTCTTTTAGGTACCCCAGAGGACTTTTTACACATATTTTTTTCATGTATTAAATTTCTGTGTACATATATCAGTTTGATTAATCATAGATTTATACACTGAATCTGTTAGAGTCTCGTGTGATTTTTTACTTGGTCTTCGGATGAGGTGAGCTTATTGAAATAAATGACCAATGCAATAGATTAAATAAAACTCTGGTCCCTATGAAATTGGTGACAGACTGATGAATTGGCTAATAAGACAAGTATTGATTGCGGTATTATTTGATGTAGCATTAATAACATGACGAGTGCTCTCTCTTTGCGTACGCTGCTGCAGCTCACCACAGTAGTGACTAACAGTAACTTGCATTTTCATATCAGGTAATCGTTTCTTCCGTTTTCACCTTTACGCAGATGATTTGACAGTAAACTTTAAGTGATGGCAATCCCCTTTACGTCCAAAAATGTAATTTGTCATAAAATGTCACGGTTTGCTCTCAGTGAGTCAGCGAGCAGCTCCTCTCCTCGTAAAGCCGTTTTTACAACATCATTCAACACTCAGCAAGAAATTATTTGCTCCGAAAGAAATCGGACACATCAAAGAACGAGGCCGTAAATCACAAAATCACTCTGGCGCGCCTCGAAGATCACAGACGACAGAAGATTTATCGCTATATAAGAGCATCTCTGGACTGAATTGTCTTTTAAGTCCCTCTTAAAGCGTCTCGTCTCTTAATAACGCCGTGGAAACGGACAGGGTCAGTGCGCTGAATGAATTCAAACAGATTTTAGGAGTTTTACAAGGTCAGCAGTGCAGGAAGACTCACCCACACACACACACACACTCCCACACACACACATATATCTGTGCCCATAAATCGAAGCACGTCGGCCTTGGTGCAGTAAAATCAGCAGTCTCTCCCCGTGTCTCTTTATCATTCCTTACAGAGTTGTCGCACACCTCAATACATTTGTCCTCCTGCCAGTTCTTCTTGCCTTTTGTATTTATTAAGCCAGCTTAAACCTTGGAAAAACTGTGCTCAGTCACACACACACACACACCCACACAAAAAGAAACTACTTTTCAGTATCTTCTCAAACTTTTCCTAAATTTCAATTTTTGTGGCATTGCAACGTTTCCCAAAGCGACAGCCATGCATTTTTGACAGCACTGATTTGGAGGAGTAACTCAAAAGCCTGGAGGTCTAACAACACCCTTAACCTGAGTCGGATGGTGAGACAACAGCCAGGCCGATGCCCACATTCCTGCAGTATAATTTCATTTAATCCAGCTCCTGCTGACCACCAGCCACAGAAATTGGCCAGCGTCGGACTAGTCAGGACCTCATTATTTCTGGTCAGTGTCAGGGATGCACCAATGCAGGAGGCAGAGAGGATGATATGGAAGCAGAGAGAGAAAGAGAGAGAGCATGCTATGGGGATAGAGTGGGTGGCTGACAGTCAGAGAATAAACTGGATTTTTTTATATCGACCCTTAACTATCCCAACGTTATTCAATATAAAGTGGTTTACTCAACCAAGGTGCATCAAGTCTTTGGACTATTTCCTGATTACTAAATAGTCCAAAGATTCCTGATTCCTAAAGCTACAGCCTAAAAAAAGTACATTATGGAATCCATTTTAGAATCTCAAGGGAAAACCAAGTTTTGCCCAAGTTCAGGATAAGAGTCATCTTAGGGTTCGTTCCCATCAATCCTCTTCAGTCCACTTCAATCCAATTCAGTCTGGTTCGTTTGGTGAGGAGTGAATGTGCAATCGAACTCTGACGCCGATCGAACGTGGGTTTCGGTTCGGTTGAAGTAAACACTGGACTCCACTGGAGAAATCCATTTCAATGTGGGAAAGCCCAGATCGAGCACTGAGGGGAGATGAGAATCTAGTAGAATCGAGTAGGAAGAGAAAGTTCATGTCGGTACAATCATAAAGAGACTTCATGCATGGAATGTTTATACTTTCTATAAGACAAGTTTAAAGTTTAGAGAAAGCATGCAAGAGCCCTTAAAAAGACCAGACCAATGGAATAATGTCCACTAGACAGATCAGAATGATGTGGGCATCAGAGGAGAGGAAATGTTTAGTGCCAACCTGCATCGTCCCAGGAAACATCATCATATCAACCATGAATCAGAAGGCGCTGGAAAAAAATCTGAGACCATCCGTAGAAATGTGGAAACTGGACCAGAACTAGATCCCGCAATATCTCAATTGGCACAAAACATTTCAGTACAATCACCAAGGATTTGGTGAGAATGAAGAACTGGAAAGTCCTGGGCCGAGTCAAAGCTCAGATCTTCATCTCAATTAGATGCTGTTCGCTGTATTAGCTGCAAATGAGGAATGGACAATGTTTCATTGGACGGATTTTAAAGATGTCTCTGTGAAGTACCAATGGCATTTCATGCCATAGCTTTTGCTTGGCTTGCAAATATTGTCTTGTAGATAAGTTATAACACTTAAAGCTGTCAAGTGTAACTAAATCAACAAGAATATCTATTTTGATCAAACTGAATATCTAATCGTTGTAATTGGCGTCATTACAAAGTTGAGTGGATCTTAATGAGGTGCTTCATTTGATCTCCCTTATAGCCGCAAATCAAAGTTACAGCAGGAACGGTTTTCATCACACTCCTTTTGCCCCTCAAGCCCTCTTCCCGTCATTCCTTAGTTTCCGCCTCACCCCATCCCTCTCATCAACACTTAAACGTGTGCACTTTTTATTTTTACAAGGACATACACAGGCGGGATGACAAACTGCCGGCAATTTCCCCGCCAGACTGTACTGCCGCATTCCTTGATAGGTGTTCGCGAAAGTGGTGACCCCTCCAATATCCGGCAGTTATCAATTTAAGATCCGTCATGAAAACTTCGGGGTTCTTTTGGTTATTTTTTTTTTTTAATATTAGGTATTGAACTTGCTTCCTTTCAACAATAAAGCTTCAGCCTCTTCTTCAATATCTGCTTCGTTACCGAAAGTAAAAGAAAAGGTTGCGATCGAAGGAAGGAACGGGGGGGAAAAAGGGGAACTTGAGGAAGGGGTTTATCTATGAGTGGTACATGATATTTTCTTCACTTTAAGACTCTTGAGCTGTCAACATGATGGATAATGTTTTAGGGCCGATTCTCCTGGGAGTGATCTGCTGTCCGTGCCATCAAGTGTGGAGAGCAGAGACAGAAAGAGAAAAAAGAAACTGACAGAGGGAGAAGAAACAGTCCTCATTACAGCCCAGCCTGCTGGGGGCTGACCAAGCCGGGCCCATTTCAAGCCCAAAGTTTAAAGAATTTCCCCCTCGTCTCTTTTCTACCAGAGCCTCTCTCTTCTGAAATAACAAAGACAAAGACACACATGCATGAATCTGCGGCGCACACTCCGTGCCCTATCTCCGGCCTGTGGGAACTCATTATCTTCCCAGACGAGCAGCGCCACAAGTTGGTCTCCCGCCACCGTGTCGCTTTGTGACGCCGGGTTCAGATGTGTTGGTTGGGAGGAGACGGAGAGGCAGGGAACGGTGGACGCGAGGGGGTTTTATTTTTTGCTCCTTTGGGCCCGGCTGGGTGCATCTGTAGAGGGTTTATGGAGCTGGGAGAATTATTAAGAAAGAAAACTCGATGCTAATTAGAACTCCAACAAAAATGGCTGCAGAAGAGGTTAAATGAGACTTTAAACGGACTAAACCACAGAATAAGTCATATGATTTGTGAGCAAGGCATTCAAAAAAATCCCCAACCACCACATAACTATTTGTTCCAATATTGTTCTAAGCAAAGAAAATGCTTCAAAAACTTACATTTGGAAAAAAAAAAAAAAAAAGCATTTCAAAAATGAAACTTCTCCAGAGGAAGACATTTTTATTTGTCTAATAGAACGTTAGCAACAGCGTTAATTAATCAATGCGAGGCAAGACCAAGCATTTCTATTGGTCAGCTTGTACGCAAAGTTGTTTTTTTTTTCTGATTGGGGATTTTCAAAATAATTTGAACTCTTTTGGGATAAGAACCAGTGCAGTCACAACTACTCCCGTTTTCTTAAAGGGCCAGTACACGGTGGCATTTTCTGATGAGGGCAACTGACTTACGAGACCTGGCAGGGAACACCAACCAAGTGGACGCCATCAATGAGATCATGAAGAGTAGCAAAGTGGGCTTAGTGACTGAACACAAGTTACATAACAGAAGGATCTGACAAAGAGTAGTTTTTACATGCAGGGGAGGCGATTTATGGAGGTTGAATGAGGTTGAGTCCTATTACCAGAACACACACAGCTAAACAGGGACAACAATTAATGATTGATGGAAAATGACTGAATAGATTTATAATGAAAGAATATAACTGAAAAGAATAATCCAACAGAGTATATAAAACAGTAACAATGTCCCACAGATGATGGCAAAAAAAAAAAACAACCTCTCTGAGGTTTTGAAAACATCTTTGAGACCCAGCTGTGAGGAGTAAGAGGTTTTTATAGCTTAAACTGAAAGGTCAAAGCAGATCCTGTAGACGAACGGTGAAATCAGATGTATGTGTGCGCTACGTTTTCTTTAAGGTCCTGAAACTGTAAGGATTTCCCATTGCTACTTAATAACCCGCTTTCAAAGATGAATGGCGTTTTCTTGCTCTGTCCCTGTTGGCAGCACAAAGAAGACAATAATCATGTTTATACCTTTTTTGCCAAGTGGACAGTCTCTTCGAACTCGTATCAAACCGGCTGTCTCAGGCGCATCGACGCCCCGACCGTGGATGGAGGTCAGCAGGTCATTCACTCACCGTTGCTCCCTTGATCTACGCGGAAGCTCTCAAAAATAGGTCAGCAGCGTAAACTAAATCCAATAGGATATTGCTTTTCATTGATTTTTTTTTTTTTTTACCCACCCTGGGTTAAGGCACATATTTCAGAGGATGGATAGGTCTGGATCTTTGTGTATGTGTGTGCATAAACAACTGATGGATATAAGCACTGATGATTAGTCGTTACAGTAGGTGTTGACAAATGCCTTCATCACAGCAGTGTATGGAAACATAACTCCTCTCTGACATATAGGAGACATAATACTGTATAAGACAATAACTTAGAGCGAGTGTGGTATTATTACTGCGCTGTGCTGTGCCGGGAGAGACACAGAGGAGAGTTATTTGTTAAATGCCACCACGACTGTACTGAGGTCTTAATTGGATTTCCTCTCACGGTCAAAACGCCCCCGCCAGTTTTTATGGGAGTGACCTCGAACTCTGTCACACGATCATACACACACCTGCACCCTTTGGTCGGCAGTGGAGGCACGCAGATTTGGAGTAGAAGCAGCGCTGTTATCCTGTTTTTAAAAAAAAAGAAAGGAGAATTTAGTGCGATTTAGCCAGATGTGTAGCTGCCATTATTTTATTGTTCAGTTAAAAATGGCAATAAGTCCATATTAGCATTTGATATGAAACGTTAAGTTAGAAATGAGTAATAACTTTCAGTAAATTTGTGTTAATGTTCATTTATTTGGTTAAAAACATATCGAAATGTATGGGGGAACTAATATTTTATTCCACGTGTCCCATTGTTGCCCATGGGGAAACATTAGCTGGCACACTTAAAGATCCACGTGGAGCATTGTGCCTTCATGGTTACAAGAAGTTTGGCCAGAAGACAAAGGATGCTTTATTTTGTTCGAGAAGAATCCCATCTTGAGTTAACGCAGCCAATGAGGTACAGTTTTATTTCGTTCGTCTTATGTATGTAAATACTCTGACGGCATTTTTTATTAGACACTATAAGACATATTGTCCACACAATACAATAAATGTCTGTTGAAACCCAAGAACGACGTTGAGCCTCGATTGAAATCGAGAGGAGTAACATGATGCAAAATAGGCATAAAACTGTGCCGTCCATATAAATACATAAGAGCTGCATTTTTACTCTGCAAATTGTTTTTTTTTTTTTTTTTTTTTAAAAACAACATTGTGGGTCTGCTAAAACACTTTTAACAATGTAGTTTCAGAAAAAAAATCTAAATCTGGTAATAAAAGCAATATAACAACAGCTTTTCGTTCGTTGCTGGACTGATGTCTTAAACATTCTTCTTGCTTCAACTTTAGTTGCCCAAAATTTGGAAGCGTAGCCAACACAAGACTGAACGGCTCCGCTCACTTCCTCTGCAGTATTACCAAAACGGCACAGAAACGTCAACGTTCACAATTCCTACTTCTGTTTGTCGATTGACCTGGTTGAAATTCAATCGGTGAAATCGAGCTCAATGGGAGAAACCTCACACAGAGCAGTGAAGGGAGATGCAGAATTGTGTTGGAAGACATTGGTTGTGTTAACGCATCCTGGAATTGTCCTGAAAAATATGTGATTTAAGTATTTTCTCAAACAAATTAAAATTCCTTCCTTCCTCCCTTTTAAAACATTTTCATCGGTACACAAAAACCTGCGATAAATTCGTTCTGAACAGTTGCATTTACTTCTAAATAACCAAATGTATATTACAAGCTGGAGAAGTCAATTTTGTCAAATGAAAAAGCCTAGCCACTCTGTAAACATTTCCATGATGCATTTGTTATTTTGTGTAAATTGTTCACGCGGTTCTACAGACTGAAGGAAGACTGGAATGTGTGTAGGAGCCCTGAAAGTAAAATCCTTCGTCTGCTGACTTTGTTTCACCTAAATTAGGTTCTCGGCCCCGTCGCTTCAGAAACAAACCTATCCGCCTGTCTGCAGACGGCAGAGCTGAAACTAATCATCCTCGCCTACACATTCTGCCTTCATATATACTATTCTTCTGTGCTTTGCTCCTGCATGCAGGTCTTCAAACTCCCACTCCAGCTCCTGTTATACGTCTCACTTTAGCCTGGATTCCTCCATACGATAGCAGATTTTCTGGGATGCACCACTTCCTGAAACCGCAGGTGTGATAAATTGGTTCGTCTTCCTAATTAGACTTAATTAATGCTAACGAGGCTACCAACGTGAAATCGTGTGCGTCGGCAGTGTTTAATTACAGACTGCATAAATAAAGTGAAGCGCTACCATGAAGTCAGCATATTGTTGACTGTTTATATTTGGCCAACATAGATCCAGCCAGTGCGTTCATTTACATACATGATAAGCACTGCATGGCTATTAGCATGTAAATAGACTCATTCAGCACCCGGTCCATTGTGGCAACAATCGCCCCTCTCAGAGAGCAGGAGAAATAAGCTCTTTCAGCGCCGTGGTGCGAGCTTTCAGATGGTTTAAATACGTTTTAACGTGGCAGGCGGCTCTCCTCAGCAGTGAGGAAGTGAACAGTAGCCACTGTCACACAAATTATTTATTCCCTCGTTTTTTTTTCTTTCTGCGTTCTTCCTTTTGTTCTTGCTTTGTACGCGAGAGGCGGAATGTCACAATTAATATTCACGGCCGGCTTTGCGCCAAGATCCCGGGAGAATTTTAGCGCCAGATGACGAGCAGGCTTCCAGGGGTCACCCGGCAATCCGGTCGCTCTCTGAACATGCGTCGGCTCTCGGCGGCAGTGACCTCATAACTACCGCTGCCATGATCTTGACCACCAATGTCACGCCTCGTCCTCATCTGCCACCTGTGGGAATCCATCCTTGCTAACTTTTTTTTCTTCCTTTTTTTACTCCAGGAGGCCATTCAGCTCATTTTCATCAGATTTCCCACAGGAAATGGCCATAACGTATAGTTGTGTCTATCCCTTGCCGCCGCTTAACTTGTGCACCCATAAAGGAAAATAACAATCTGTTTTTGTGACTTGTCAACTGTTGTCCTAGAGGGAGATGTAATGTACACATGGGCTATCCTTGAATTCTTTTGTGCAGAGGTGTTACATTTGGAATGAATGGTGGTTATAACTTTCATGCACCAGATCATGTTCCCCATTTGGGGCAACCCCCCCAAATGTTTGAAGCAAGTCTCTTAGGTTAGACACATAGGAGTTTATGTGTAATTGCAATAATATCCCCTTTAATCCGTTTATATTTTGAAAAACTGAAGACATTCAGGGCATTCATTTGTTCACTTGACAAGCAGGAAAACACACAGGAAGAGAGTATGAGCAGAAATGCTGTGGGCAGGAAGAATCTCCAGTGGCAGTCGGAATTCTAGCAACAAATCCGAAGGGCCTCTGACTTAAGACTGTTGCTCTTTGCTCTCGTGACCATCATGACATGATAAATACCTAAATATCCTGGCAGCACAGATGATATTCTACAGAATCATCAATCTAAAACATAAAACGCAATGAGAACTTTTTTCGTGTTGTCCTGGCGCTCTCTCGGTTGACCGGAACAGTGAGTTGTATTGCACATTGACAGGAGTCTTCTGTCCAGAAGTGCTTGTGCTACATGTGTACACTTTGCTTGTTTGTCTTGTGGATAGCATCTGTTAAACACACCCACTTCATTCCCTTTTGTCCTTCAAACATGACTCCTCCTCTCTTCTCCGTGGCCCTCCTCTTCCTCCCAAACTCCCTCTGACTGAGAGGAAGCTCCCTGTGACCTCTTGTTATCTTCCTCCCATTCACGCCATGCCACGTGCCGCTCCCCTCGCCCCTTCTCGCTCCGTTGGGCGGCAACAATAGAGAGAGTACAGCCAAGATGGCAGCCACCCATCCTCCTGTCTGGGCCCGCTCTCCCCCACGTGGAGCCAGTCGCGTATCGGTCCAGCCAATCTTAATGCACGTCTTCCGCTACAAATTGGCCAGTTTACTTAAGAGTCTGCTGTGGCCCATGAATATTTGATGTGGTCAGGGCTGTGGAGTGGAGGGATACAATGACGGGGGTCTTATCTTATTTAGCCAGACAGAGGGGGTCGAATCCAGGCCTGACCCAGAACACTGCACTCCCTCTCCTGAGATCTAGAAGAGTCCAATCCGGGAGAAGATGAAAAACATTTTCTTCCCATTTTGCACCACACCTTTGAAGTACAAAGTACGGTGTAGAAAAGGTACCAATGAGCGCTATTGGAAGAAGTCGCTCCTTTTCCCTCTCTTCCCGTGACTGACATTTTGGGGAAATCGTACAATGGGCTTTTAACACGTTTAATGGACCCGGGAGTAACACAACATACTCCAGCATGCTCCCCGGATCCACTGAAAGAAAAATGCTAATTTCCTTCCTTGTAACAAAAAGAAAACATGCTCACAATTTCAAAGGAGCTCTGCATCGCACCCCTTACATCTGGTGCGTCTTCTTTAGAGAAGCAAGAGCTTGATTGTAAAATCAAGAGGCATTGTTCAAGAGGAAATGTGGGCAGAAGTTTTCCCAATTACCTCTTCTTCCCCTTCTCCTCTCCGTCCCCCTGGACTCGGGGGGGTTGGCGGTATGATTTTAAAAAAGTCCTCTCATATTGCCTCAGCTGTGATGGCTAGTAATACTGTAGCCTCCAAATCAATGGAGCCTGTCCTAGATTTCGCTGCGGTCTCAACTCTCGCTCTATAAAGGGATCTGGAGGGCACTCTATATTTTTATTACCTGCAGAGAGAAATGGAGAGGCCAGAACCTGGATCTCATTTCTCTCTCTCTCTCTCTCTCACATACACGCCTACGCATTTATGTATTTACTGCATGCCGATGCACATCAGTGCAAACTTGCATATCCTAAAAAGTGAACCTGCAAGCATGCAAATACTGCAAGAATGCACATATGTGAACATGTGAACTACGGCAAACACACCAGCTGTCCACTGGCTACCTGAGACCCCTCACGCCGTGGAAACAGGACCCCAGCAGAGGCTGTCTCTCTTCATTAGAAGATGTGCACACACGCAAACTAACATACACTCAGTCACACGATGCAAATGCCACAGCGGGTTGCGCTGACTGCTCTGCTGACTGTGCACATTGGGAGGCTGCAGCAGGAAAGGTTTCCAGAGAGAAGGGGGGGGGATAAGAGGAAGGAAGGGGGTTGCGGGAGGGCAGGGATGAATTGTGCAGCACAGCAAGAAGCGTCCCAAAAGTTTGCGAAATGTAATAAACCATTTCTTTGCTTTGCAGCAGTAATGATTTGAATCTGAGTGAGGCGAAAAAGATCACATCAGAAGACTGTGAACCACTTCTGAGGTGGCTGAGGTCATTCAGCAGAGATGTTCACAAGTCCAAGTCAAGTCTCACGTCTTTAATGAGAGAAATTAAAACGGATAAATACTACAGTTGAAACCAGGTATTTACATGCATACAGACATTGCTTTGACTTTCAACTAGTCTGCTTCTACCATCTGCTTTTTGTATTTTTGAGGAACATTCATCAGACTCTGTGAGGACGATTATGTACGATTCTTTGCAAAATACCAAAGTCTTAGATAAACCACGTTAATTGCGCATCAACCTTTCGGCTTTGGGTGAAATGTGGGACAACCTAAAAAACAAACAAAAAAGAAAATTAATCATTTCTATGTACTGAATGCCATAATCATGTCTTAATTTTTTCTTCCAAAAGCTTCTAGTAATTGTTGAAATGTTGGACCATTCGTCCTGAGCTGGGCTAACTGAGCAGGTATGACCACAGCTATCATCAACAATTACAACAACTCTGAAGACACGTGTGTGAGTTACAACATTTAATTTCCCTTTATAATTAATGAAATATTTTTGAATTAGCTTGAATTTAAATAGGGTATCATCCAAGGACCTAATTGGCTTTATTTTATCTGCTCAGTCGCAGTGTAGCAAGAAAAACAATGACCGACTTTTGCAGTGGGTCCGTGAGTGTGTTGGTCGATGCCCCTAAAGAAGTTACATTGAATCTGTCTCTTGTTCCTTACAGATACGAGTCAGATTGGCATCAGGGCACGGCAAAACCTCTGTCAGCTTGCCAGCTAATGGTGCTCACCTCTTGGAGATCCGTGGGTTACAGGTGAACGGTGGTCATCTGTCCCGCGAGTCCCTGCTTCCCATCTAAGAGATCGGCTCCATGCCAGCGATACATCCAGCCAGCCTTCGTCAGCAGCTAATTGAATTTACTGCCATTCATTTCACCTTAATGTGCTTTTAATTGAATTACAGGGTCAGTCATGGGGAGGGTTCAGGAAGGGGTGAGCAAGGCAGAGAGGAGCGGCCGTGAGGTGAGGTGAGGTGAGGCACCCAACATACACACACCACCTGGCAAGAGTGTGAGCAAGGTAACCCTCTGATTCACTCAGAGAATGAGGAGAAAGACAAAAACACGCAAGAAACGGATGAAGCTTTCATAATGATGTGATTGTTTGTTTTCTGGAGTCAGCAGGATTCGGGCCCTGAGAGAAACTCCGCACATCTGTAACCAATGCGATGGGGGAAGGGGGCTTCGACTTTGATGTGCTGATAAGGAAGTTGCAGTGCCTAGGTATGGTTGGTGCGTTCGGGAGTAAAATAAGTGCGGGGAAGAAAGGCGGCACTCTGCGATAGCCAGAGAGAAAAGCAAAGATGAGAAGAGCGGGAGAAGTGACGAGAATACGGCTAAGGTGGAGGAGGTGGGGGAGCGGCGGGTTTGGTGCAGGACTGAGGAAACATGCGAGTTGTTTATTGTCTGAAGAGGAAGTCCTGGGGGTTTGAAAGAAAAGCAGGAGCTGATGCCTGGAACTTTTCATAGTCTTACCTTCAAAATTGAAAGGAAGAGCAGGAAAGATGCTTCTCACCGTGACCTGTTTAACTTTTTTGGAAAGACGGGGCCCTACATTTGACATCTCCCTAGGTATTCAACTCAGTCAGTCAGCAAGATTAAATGGACGGATTTCAGAGAAGGAGGTCAATGTTTAATTTTTAGTTGAATTGATAAATAAATTACAGCCGGATCGATGGACTTTTAATCTGTGGCCGGTCTTGACGGGCAGCCAAGTCTTGCTCCCCGCCCACCATTTGCAGCCTGATTACCAATGAAACTTGTGTCCAACAGGGCTGACCATTCACCTGCGCTCACTTCAATGTACATTTAGCACGAAGAAGTACAAATATGCACAACCCTGAAAGTTGTGAATTGTCTCTTGAGACTGTGGGGTGTACCTTCCAATGCAAATGCCCCTAAACTTATTCTTATGGTGACACAAATGAGTGGTAATTTTATGACAGATGCACAAATTTCTGTGAGGAGAAGCTCCTTCATATAATCATTTTTGAGTCTGAGTATAAGCACACACCCACTGAAAGAAACACAACTGGGAAAGGCTTGTCCAAGTGTTTGGAGTCTGGCAGTGATCACCATTCCTCTTGATCCTCTTCCAGCAAATTTCCTTGTGGTTTGTCTTCCTGCCTCAATAGGGTGTGACTACTTGATGTTAGCTGTGGTAATTGCAGATTCCAAACACCTGCTTCCCAGGTAGGTGTACCTACCCTGGTTTTCTAACTAGTAGCTAAAGTTGATTTGGTGAGCTACTCTGCAGGTTTTCCCGCAGGCCTACCTTGGTGATACTTGGCCCATGTTCCTTTGGTACACCTGTTAACCAGAAACTCTCCAACATTCGTGCTTATCTTTTTCAGGCTAATCTATCTTAGTTATCTACAGCTCAGTCGACCCACTTTTATTCTCTAATTGTCTTTAATATCTTTTTTTTGTACAAGGTACTTTTTCATTGTGGTAGGGGTCAACAGGTAATGCAACAGACAGAAAAGTTGTAAGATAAAAGTTGTTTAGCTGTGATAGGAAAGTTTAATTAAGCCAGTAAATTAAGTTTTCAGTTTAATTGCAGCGTATTTACAGAGAACCTGTAAGTTATTGCCGTATCATCTACTGTGTAGTTATTTTAAAGTGAACTAATCACATATTAGTGGGGGACGTTGTTGAACTTATAGGGTTCTTATACAACTTCTGGATCATTTCCCTGGGGAATGAAGGTTGGCTAGAAGTAAGTTTTGTTTACGTACCCAGAACTGACAGGATATTTTCCAGAACATTCAGCTTACTTATCTGGACCCTACATGTTAGTTTCCTCAATGCATAATGTTGAGTAAATATCCTGGGACTTACAAGCTATAAACCTGGCATTTACAGGTTACATTGACAGAACTAACATGGTACTTTCTGTTAAAAAAAGAAGAAAAAAAGAGTAATAAAACTGCTTTGAGCTGTGACACTGCAAAGTACTCTGCATGTCTGAGGAAGGTATGTTGTATGCCAAGCAGAATAAGCTGTAAAAGGTTCAGGCTGTAGTTGCATGGGTCAGCTAGCTTGCAAAACATTAAGAAAGTTTCTGGCGATGAAAGCTACTCATGGTCAGGTCAGAAATAAACCTCCATGAAAAGAAAACAATATTTCTGGTTTATGAACCCTGCTTACTCATACACTGTTGTGCATACCTGTTACTATTGGTAAGTCAGATTAAAGGCAGTACTTTTTATAGAAAACTAAAGTACCACAATGACTAGATTAGCTCATAATCTAATATGGAGAATTTGTTATGTTTTGTCTTTGTGTACCTAATGAAACAAAGATATACGACGTTCTTTAGTGAACTGCTTTCACTGCGATTTAATGTGCAGGTTAATGTTTTCAGAATTCATAGCCACTCTTTATTTTCATTTTTTCCAATAGCACACTGAGTTACATATTTCTTCTCCCTGTCAAAGCAAAACCTTAGGAAGGGAACATTTAGGTGGGGACGTGCATTGATTTCTTCCTTCGCAGTTCGCAGAACAGCGCTACTTTCAATACAAACGAAATGAGCACAACTTTATGGAGCCACACAGCCACGTTTGGTTTAAAAGGGGGCGTCATCATCCATCAAGTGATGAATTGCATTTCCTAGTGTGGTAACTGCTTTAGTGCCTTAATGCACTTTTGAAAACAATGGGGAACTTTGACCTTTGCAAACAGGCAGCAGGAAAAGCTGCTCTAAAATTAGGTTAGAGGTTACAGAGGTACTTTTTAAAACAACTGAGAAAAAAAAATGAAATCTTTGATTAGAATATTTGTTATTACTGTTTAAACAATCTTATTTAGACTAGTTTTACATAAAAATTTGTTGTATATGATAGTTATATTACTTGAGGGTAATCTTACATGTGTTACAAATTATTTATAAAAAATATGTAAAAATGTTCTGTTACAGCCGTCTCAAAACTGACAAATGCCCAAGTTAATAGGATGTTCGGTATTCATATTAGGGTCTGTTGTTGTTTCAAGAAAAGTTTGAACTGACAGACTGCACTGCCATGTGCCACTGTGGTCAAGCCAGAGCACTCGAGGTTCAGGTTTGGTTCACTCTTAAGTTGCTTTAGAGCAGATATCAAAGCTTAACACTTCTGATTTATTCATTTGTAAGAGAAAATGATTTACATCAAGGCATTATGGAGGCATTAAGTCAATATATTGTTTGTATCAAATCTTTAGCAGCTGCTCGAGAGCAACTTAAGAATGAATCAGACATGAACCGGAAGTGTTTTGATATTGCCGCAGATCCATGAGTAAACATCCGCATAGCCGTCAAAGCGGCACGTTTGTTTTCAGCTAGCACATTGGACACGTTGAGAGGAAAAGAAAATAATTGACTTTAAAAAAAAGACTTGAGTGACAACTGAAGTTATTGTCTTGCCAGGAGTGGAGTTTATATAATAGGACCTTAAGACTTAGTTTTTATTTTGATAGTCGACTTCCACTTATTGCAACACAAATTGCATATTGGCTAAATATTTAGCTAGCAACCTAAATATTTAGTTATGTATTAAATTTGTAGTTAGATAACAGTTTGCTAACTAATGTCTTGTTTCCACTGAGTGGTACAGCATGGGTCGGTTCAGTTCAGCAAGCCATTTTGCCTGTTTCCCTTATAAAAGCCCACACAACCGACCCGTACCACATCATTCCTGACCCTCCTTCAGTTTAGATCAATTTGACTATGGTACGGTACGATTAGGGGGGCAGTAACTAACATCACCCAACTCAGTCCATTGATTAGGACACAAAAGAGCATGAGACATACAAGTGTGCCACATTAGTCACTTGGATTTTGACCCGCCTGTCCAGTGAGAGTCAAACTTGCAGCAGAAAAGCTGTCCAGAATACGGTGGACCATAAAATAGCGTACCACACCGCTCTGTAGAAACAAGGCAGCGCGACACACTACTCAGCTTTGCTGCACAGTTGCAACCTTCTTGCCCCTTAAAGCTAGCTGACACAAACATGTTGACACCCAGGTCACCTCGGTTTAAGACTTGGCTACAGAAGCATATCCCAACCAGATGATGTCAAAATCAATATGGCAATGTCATCGGCGCTGCTTCAGGAGTAATAAGGCTTCCTCGCCACTCTCTAGAGCCAGGCACACTTAAGTACCCTCTCATTGTCCCCCTCCTGCTTCTTCGTCGTATCATCCAGCCCATCAGCAGGCTTAACCGGGCGGGGATCAATACAATGCAAGGGGTCATGGTGAACAGGGCGAGGCTTGTGATGCTCCTACTAATGCCGCCTGCCCACTCTGCTACACTCATCACTGTCAAACCAACTGTCCCATGACTGTCCTTATCATTGCCGTCTTTGCCCCGGTCTAAGCCACTGACTGTCTCAGCGGCTGACCAACAGTTTAAATGATAACAAAGCAAAGGTCAATCCCTGTTGATACTGCCAAACCTTGAGGTACATAGGGGAAACGGTACTCCTGACATCCAGATGGGATCTTGTCAGATTAGAGCTGGTCTCGCCTTGCATCGTCCATTAGACCTCCTGGCTTAAAGGAGGGTCCACCCTCCCACCTCAGGTCTCTTCCATCCTAACCCCTCATTACAACCAGTTTATCATGCCAAGAAGAAAGTGGCAAAAACAAATTAGTCCACGGAAGGGGAAAATAGCCCAGCATATCGATTCCCCCTTTTCATGCCAGAGTGGAGCACAGAAAATATTGGGCTATAAAAGGGAAACAAGGATATAAAGCCATTACGGTCCGCACTTAATTGATCCTACTTCCCATAACAAATTAATTGAGCGGAAAATAGCAGATGGCTTTGATGAATGTCATAAAAAAGGCTTGTCAGCAGGCCCGGTGTGTGCGACCTCTCACTGTATGGTATGAAGGAGCTACTCAGGAACAGGCTTCTGGGAGTGCAGCGTGTGTTTCTTTGAGTACTTACATCCCAGTGATCTGGATGTTAATCACATTAACTTATTGACATCATTGCTAATTGTCTGCTGCTACTCCATGGACCTTTTTTTTTGTCCCCCTTCTTTCCTTAATGTCCGATTTCATTCCATAACTGCAGTTGCTGTTCAGGTGTTTCTTTGCCAGCGTGGGAGTGTGTCTGTGTGCGTTGGGGTGCTTCAGCGTGTGTTTATACTGACAAGCTGATGTCCCAGAAGCAGAACAAATGCTAATTTAATCAATTGGCTATAAATCCTACTGGCCGCTGACTCATGGGTCTGCTGCCCTGGGGACTCCGACAAAAAAACCCTACCAGCGCATTTTGCCTGGGGTACACACCCTCCGATGCCAGCACGCACACACATCCAAGCATCCATCTTCCATTCTCATCTTCCTGTTTGCGTCCCTGCAGCACAAGGAAGAGGAGCCACAGAGTACAAGCTGATATGCATATGTTGATATACTGAGATAATTGCTTTTTTTTTTTCGCCACCCAGTTTAAGTTCCTCAGCTGTCCTCAGAAACTTGGAAGATGTACAGAGCCAGACTACTACTTTTTCAGTTAAGATGTGTGGGAAAAAATTCAAAGACGTTGATCAAGGCTTTCTGAAAACAAAAAAATAAATTACTTTCCTCAGTCTGTACTTTCCATTGTCTGGTTGGAACAGCCAATTGTATTCAAACTATAACTGTCTAGTTGATGACTGGAGATAAAGTTGAAGAATTTGTTCTTCGATTTGACAGCCTCACTGATCTTGGTTACAATCCTCCCAGTCCATGGTGATGTGAAACTAGCTTACGGGTGTTTTCGCAGCTGATAGTCCTGTAGATTTGATTCGACTGGGGACCAACATTGTAACTGTTAGGTTCGAATCACCTAGAACATTGAAAAAATGCAAGAAACAGGAAAAGACAAGAGAGTTATATTCTTTTCACTCGTGAGGAGAACGGACAGAGATGTGCTTCAGTTACAATCTCCACCTATTCTGAAAATACATTCTGCTGCACCTCTTTTTATTGAAAATCATCCCTAGTTACAATCCACGTTTCAGCTCTTATCAAAACATATGCAACTGCAACGTGATTCACAGTTTCATAAGATAAACTAGAACATTTACTACGAACAGTATGACTGAATAAGGCTAATCAGCAAAATTACGCTATAAACTATCTTATTATTAAACATGAAGAATATAATGTCCTTCTGCTGAGCAGCCGTCTGATTAGAACAAGCTGGCGGCGGCTGTCTCTGCATCCTTCAGCAGGGCCTCCTTCAACATACTCAGAAACATACTGATTAGTATTTATATACAACCAAACCTTTTGAGCAACCAGTTTGACCCCTCACCTGTGGGGTCGCTGTACCAAGAACCACTGAACCACAACCTGAAAACCTTTGAAGAAGACACTGATCACCACTTCCTTCTTCACAAAATGTAAACAAAAATGGAGTGGGGTCAGATTTTAGTGGGGGTAAGATTTCTTTCTTGCCTTTGGCAAAACACCACAAGCGATTTCTCCCACTAACACTAGACTCACAGGTTTGTTTTGGTTGTATTTACCCAGAATGCTGTAGTTGCTTGGCATTCACCTATGCATTCGAACTGCACAGCAGAGAGAGTTGGACTAAAGCGGACAAAGAGAACTGGTGTGAAGGAGAGTGGCGCTGGTGATTGAGCAGTTTCAGTTTAAGTGGTTTCTGGGTTTTTGTTAACAATCAAAACAAATTTGGTTGTCCGGGACATTTTGGGTTAACTGATGGTGCAGTTCTATCTCCAGTGGGTGTTCCTTTGTCTTCCATTCAAGACAATGAAATGGCCTTATTACAAAGCAAAAAATAAATATGTGTTCTCTCACCAAGAACATTAGTGGGAGCTTCAGGCAAAATTATGCCAGAAGCTACATAAAGTGTGTGGGCCGAACACAACTTCCAGAGGGACTCCTAACCAAGTATTGGATGGGGTGAGCCAGTATGCTTGTTGCTTACCATGAGTGCGTGCAATAGATCCAGATTATATGTCCTGGTTAGCATCCCAAAACTAATTTGGACAGCAGAATTATTTATTGGGAGCATATTCCCTTGTAAATTTGGCCTCTGCTCTTCACATATTTCTGACACACCTGCAGTTTCACAAGATCCACTTTTGTTAAACTTGCTGATACGGCGTCTCCAGCGGGAGTCGACTTGGGGGGGGGGGGCTTTTTTGGGCAGCGGAAAATAAAAAACGGAGATGCAGAAAAGCGACAGAAAGTAACACAGAAACAGAGGTGACAAAAGAGAGGAGGAGGAAGCCGCCTGCTGCCAGCAGCGCTGCTGGATGATGCCCACAGGCTCTGTTCAGAATTCTGCGGGGCCTCTGCGGCCCCCGTGCTCCCCATCAATCTCCGCCTGCTCTGGCAGGCGCCAACGGCTGCATCTTAATCTGCAGGGGCCCGACGTGAGGACGGACAGGTCGCCTGGGCCGCGCAGTAAATAACCCGTCTGTCCTCTTCGGTTCCTCTGTGCGAACACGTTCACAGAATATTTCTCCACAAATATTCCTCAGTTTCTGACTTTTGAAAACATCCAGAGGATTTGTGTTTATTTTGTGGCAGTGATTTTTTTTTTCTCCAAATCTTACATTTTGTTCTGAGAGAATGTATCATTTCCAGCAATACAAAAATATTGTACTTTGTGTAAATCTATATGTCTGCATCAAACCCTGAGATTGGTGCCATAAATTCATCTGATGACAAACTATTCTGAAAGTTGTTCCATCCATCTGTGGTTCTGTTACTCTCCCTACACAGAGACTCAGAAGGGTCTCTGACCACCATATCAAACCCTCCTACTTCTCAGGTTGCTTCAACAAGGTTCACAAGGTTAATTGACCCACATGGTGACATGATATTATTGACATCTTGATGTGCAAATGAGTGATGGAAAACCAATGTTGGCCCAAGGTGCCTCTGACAAGATGAATGACAAAGTGTCATGGCACAAATCAGCAGTCTGAGGTTTGCAGAAATGCCACAACTGTAGTTCTCCTCAAACTATTTGGATTAGGAAATACTTGTGATAATGTATCTTTCTGTCATTTTTAGGGATTCTGTTGCATAAAAATGACTCCTATATCTAAACTGATTGTAGGTAAATGTATCAGTGTGTGTGATGAAATCCGGTCTTGACCCAGATATCCGTCAGTTGGAATCACGCTCACAAGCAGAAGTACATGCGTGTCATTTCCTGTCCGGTGGTAGTCTTACTCTCTGCGACGATATGACTTTGAATGCACCTTTCACATCTGTCAGTTGTGAAAGGTGTGAAATGTGTACCTCTCTGTTCCTCTGTCACACACAAGCGTGTACACGCACCCTCGCACAAAGCGGCCATCGCCGTGCGTACCGGCGACGGTGGCAGCGGTGTAGAACTGACACAAAAGATGCTCCATCACAGCGACACGGTGGAGGCAAGCTGAGACGGCGGATTAGAGGGCGGCTATCTCTGGCGCCCAGGGCCCTCTGGAAAATCCGGGATGCGACCCGGCACGAGTCGCTGAGCTCTGAAGCTGCTCCGCCCACAACCTTTGGCGCCGGCCCCCAGAGAGGATCAAACCAACCTGCAGCCCCGCTGCGCTGATACCCCCCCTCCCCATCCTGCTTCTGTTCCCCACCTTCATGGGTCAAAGGTCATCGAATCCTCCCCACCCACCACCCGCACTTGCTCCACTTGCTTCGGGGCAGAGCACATTGTCTACCCACTAGGATGCAGGTTACCATGGCAACCTTTGAACTCTGTAGCAGGAGTCGGGGAGGGATAACAGCAGGGTTTGCTGGGTAAAAGGGCTCTAGATGTGTGAATTGGCAGCTTCTCATCATATATATATATATATATATATATATATATATATATATATATATATATACATGCTATATATAAATATATATAAAACAAGCCTAGCTGGCCACAGTTCTACTATAAAGACACACTTTGCTCCTTTTTGCTCCTGTTTGACAGATGACCTTATGGTCTGTGTCACTGAGCTGAAGCGTCTGCCTCTGTTGGGAATAATAGTGTCTAAAATGACATGTTATGACAACGAGAGGTCTAACACACTCGCACACAAAGGACTGTGGATTTCCATCTGTGTATATGTTACCTATCGCATTCCTACTGCATGAGGTGACTGGAAACAAATAAAAAGCTTCCGCTGAAGGTTTCGTTCACAGCTATTTCATTTGTATTTCATTTTTACTATGCTGTCTGTGCGCTATGCGCTGTTTGTGCAAAAAAAAAAAAGAAACTGAAAAAAAGAAGTGCCAGTTGGGATAATAGTTTAGTTGAATATTTCCCCCAAAATGCTGCCGCTCCCAAATATGAGGAACGTGTCGCTTCAGTGTCTGAATAAGACAAGACTGATTATGAACACCAACTCTGTGTCTGAAATATGAATATACCTGAAATATTACTATAGCTCATGTAACTGTTTATATTCACCACCTTGATTTTTACTGACTCATTATGTCACCAAGCTTATTCAGGTGTGATTTTAATTTGAATATTATTACATGGAAACAGCATAATTGCAAAATTGTGTTTTTGCGACATGAGCAGAATATTGAAGACGTTTTGTCATTCGAAAGTCACCACCGTTTTCTGATGAAACCCAACACACAGGACATCGGTAGCTCAAATTGAGCTGCTGCTCGATTGGTTATGAAATCAGGGGGAATTTTGACATTTTCAAAGCAGTCAGACAGACGTGGGGTCGAGGATGAAGGGTGAGAAGATTTAGCTAGAATTGACCAGAATCTTGCTGTTCATGCTTCACAAGAACAAAAAAAAGACAACGTTGGGTTCATTCTGCACTACAGACAAGGTCCCACAAGGCTGCCTTTAAATATATATCTATAATCACTGCATGAAGTCTCAGAGAGTCATTTTGACCTCATCATTTGTTCTTATAGGGGAAAATGACCAGACGTAGGCGGTTCTTATTACCTGATCCACTTTCACCTTGAAGCAACTCCTGCTGCCTCTAATCTTAAACCTTCTTGATGGCTCTTTGCCGACTGATTCCCAGCACGTTGGATGTTTTCCTTTTCTGACGGACTTTGACCTCACTGGCCTTCTTAATTACGTCCTCTAAGACATTAATTTCCAAACTTTTCAGCCTTATTTCAAACCAAATAGCTGTCATAAAGATGGTCATAACAGTCAGTTACTCAACAGGGGCTTAATTTATCTGGGGACAAAATGCAATATTTTTTCAATCTAATTTCGCCCTGAGATATAATCTCCCTCTATATACAGTGACGCCCCTTTGCGGTAAGCACTGCTCTAGGGAAACATTTGGGTATAATGAACTCTACGGGGTTTTTTCCCCCTCTTACTGACCCACTGTCACCATGTTCTTATACTCAGAATGAGGAATTAGTGCTGAGTTGATAAGTGGATTTGTTTTCTGACTGAATTTGATTGACTTGAACTCATCATGGACTGCCACGGTGGACCTTAGAGGGCCAAACTGCAGACCACCGCTTCCGTGTCGCGTTACACAAAATATATTTTCTAAAAAAAGAAGAAACCCCCCCCCCCCCCCAAACTTAAACAGTCTTAATCAAATTAAAGAGAATAAAGAAGCCAGGAATCTAAGTAGCTGGTGAGATTGGTGAGTGGAATAACTAAGGTGGAGAAATACAGTTGGGTTCAATGAGCTTGATTTCTGGGACAATTAGCTGGACTAAGAAACTGGAACCAAAAGGAGAAACAGGCTTAAAGAAAAATCTATAAAAAAAAAAATATATATCCATGGGCATGCCGTGGTGGCGTAGCGGTTAGTGCGACCCGTATTTGGAGGCCTTGAGTCCTCGACGCGGCCGTCGCGGGTTCGACTCCCGGACCCGACGACATTTGCCGCACGTCTTCCCCCCTCTCCTTCCCTGCTTCCTGTCAGCCCACTATCATATAAGGGACACTAGAGCCCACAAAAGACCCCCTGGAGGGGTAAAAAAAAAAAAAAAATCCAAATACACAGGAAGCGTAACATTAAGAAGGACATAACCCTTACTAAACGTAGAAATGAACGCCAAACCTAAACGGCACTAATGAGAATGAATAAGAAAACCAAAACACTGACACAAGAACGTGACAGGAATAATCCAAAAGAAAAAATTCATAATCAGGACAAATGAATAAAGTATGAATCTAGACATGGCAAAACCTACCAAAAATAAATAATTTCTTTTGCTTTTGACTTTTTGTTGTTTGTTTGTTTGTTTGCATGCGTCGTCTTCTGTGGTCATGGCTTGACTGTTTCGCCGTTGCATTTCGTCTAATTTGTGTTCATCACATCAGGAAGTGAAAGGTGTAATTTATTTCCCGCAGCCGTCTGTCTGTCTGTCTGTCTGTCTGTTTGTACGGAAGAGTGGAAGTGACTGACAAAGCAGTGATTGTTTCGCAATGAAACTGAAAACGAAATCACATTTACATTTTAGACTTTCTCCGTGTCTCAAGATTCGGTCGAGGAAAGAGAAAAAAAAAAAAAAGAAGAAAAATCCTTACCTTGATATATATCCACTGAGAGGTGACTTATTTAAAGTGCTTATGGCGATGTGATTAGACTTGAACATATTTAACCTTTAAGTAAAAATGGGAGTGATGGGGGAGGGGAGCTGCTGGGAGGAAGAAGGGGCCGACTGATTGAGATTGGCTGATGTGGCCTGCCGCCTCCGGCCAGATTAGCGGGAGGTTTGGGTCGGTCAGCCATCGCCGGCTCCGTGTTCAGATAAACTTTCCTGCCTCACAGCTGCCGCTTGAAACCGAGCCACAGTTTTCCTTTCTATCTCTGAAACTCACATCTTCACATTTAAGGACCTGGCTTATGAGATACAGAGCCAGAGAGAGAGAGAGAGAGAGAGAGGGAGAGTATGAGAGTGGGGCCCTGTATCCATGGCAACCCCAGCCAGGTGCGCTGGTTCATATGCAATTCAGGTAATTCAACACCACAATGAAAAGCAGCATGCATATAAGGTCAGTGGTATTCAAATGCACCACGTGTTCCTGAGCTCTGTGTTGACCTCCCGGCGCGGCCATGTGACCTGATCTCTGCCACGGCGCCCCCTGCTTGACTGGCATCTAAAGGCAGACGAACAACGTCGACGGAATATCATTCATTCGCTGGGCATCGCAGCATCAACGCAGAGACGGTTCACCTAACGCGAGACGCGCGTGTTACATACACCGCCAAGAATTGGACTGGGCCGTGATTTTTTTTCTCTCTATATATTTGCATAACTGCTTGATTAAAAAGAATACACGGTGTGAGATACACTGTACAAATGGAGGAAGAGGAGATCAAAAGAAGGGAGAGACAAATTAAGGAGAGTGACATGGAGGGCTGGATGTCGATGGGGGTGTTGGAGACTTGCTTTAAGCCGGGGGCTTTAACAGCTGGGTTTAAGGGGAGAGGAGAGGGATGGGCTTCGGATTGAAGTCAGGTTTCTGCTTCATGTTCCCATCCTCCTCCCACTCACACAGCGCAGTGCCTCCTTTCAGATTTCTCTTGATTCATTTTCTCGGTTTTGTCACAGTTAAATGTTTCAGGTCAGCGAATAAATTTGCAAACTGCCAAACAACATCGTGCCAAACAAGTAGAGCTGCGTTTGGTATCGAGTAAATACTTGGCCAGTATAAATAGTATGATGCTTTTTATTATTTAACTGTCCCTCCAGGGTTTTTCTTTGTTTTTTTCTGAGATGATGTTGATCACGCAAAATCAACAGATGCCCACATTTGTTCCTTGCGCAACTGTGAGTTTATTGCAAATTTACTGCAACAATGGTCAAAATCATGTAGTGATGCTAAATCCCACCTGGAAGATTTAGGAAACAATTTCTGTCACATCCTGGGTTGGTTTGATTATTTGGTTCTAGTCTTTTTTTTTATTATCTGTGTTCCTTAGTCTCCATCTTTGATTAGATCAATTTGGTTTCTGTTTTACATTAGTTCAGTTCTTCTTAGTGATTCTAGTTTATTATGTTTTATTTCTTGTGTCTAGTTATTCCTTGTTACTCTTAGGTTACAAGGAATAACTCTCTTCCCTGACACCTGCGGCCCGTTAGCCAATCAGCCCAGGTCCTTTGTTCCAACATTCACCCTCAAAGTATTTAAACCTTTCTCCTGCTCACACTCCTCCTAACCATAATTAGCCCAGCATCAGAGGAGAGCTTCCCTTTTTTTTTTTTTATCAATGAATGTTGCACCTGGAGATTCTCTGTTGCAAATTCTATGCATGTTTTCAGTTTAATTATATTTTGACCATTCATTCACAAGAAAAATGAATGAATGATTGCATCCTCAACTGCACCTTTTCGTGTGCTTGCAGCTGCGGTTTAGTCGTAGCAGCTAAAATCGGGAATACATCCAAAAAAAATAAAATAAAATTGCCTCAATTTTCTTGAAGAAAACGGAAGGGTTTTTTCTTTAAATATTATCTATATATATCTTCCAATGTGGTGTAAGGGTGGGTTTATTAAGCCCAAGTATTAATAGAAATGTTTAAAAGTTCTAAGTTAGACTTGCTCCGAGTCATTTAGTACAAATTTTTTTTACAAAGAACTATAATGTTAAAAAATATACTGCAAAATCATAAAAGACTGATAATATCCCCAATCTCCTAGTTAAGGTAGATCAAGCACTGCACAGAGCTGCAGGCTTTTTAAAATGGGCTCTATAATTTGTTTTTCTATTGTTTCTGCTTATCATGTTAAAATATTAAGTCTTTTGTAGACCCCTATAAACTTCTGTTCTAAGTTTTAACAAGACAATTCCAAGGAAAAACAACAAGAACATCTAAAAGTCAGAAGTTCGATTTCTAAAACTTAAACCGCTCCTGAATTTTGCAACCAAAATAAAAATCCTCGACGTCACAGGTTCAAATCCAGGCCTGATGTCTTCCCACCTCTCTCATTACACACCTCCCTGTCTGACCACTCTCGCGTAAAGGCCACTAGAGCCAATAAAACCTTCAAAAAATAAAAAAAAGTGACAAAGAAATTGCCCTGTTGTGCGTCTGTTGATGGACCCAAATGCAGAGAGACAGAGGCAGCGAGTAGATGAATGTTTTAATAAGATAAACAAACAAAAACCACAGGGATCCAGAGTCAAACAAAAACAGGAACCCATGAGCAAAGAGAAAAAACAAAAAGTCAGAGAATCAAGGTGGTTAGCTAAGGCTATCCTAGCCGGTGGTCATCATTACCGGAAATCAATGCACAATCAAGTTTCTGACATGCAGTCTCGCAGTAGAAAAAAAAAAGGCAGCCTGGTGACGGATGTTTATCAGATTCGCTGTGAGCTCTCGATGATAACCAGGTGCTTCATTATCAGGGCTGGAAAATGCAGATTTTAAGATTTTTACTTCAAGCTATTTTCTTAACAGCAAGGTCAGATCAAGATTATTTCCACATTGATGGGAGTACATCAGCCAGGAGGAGAAGCTGAGCACGTCCACAAGTGTTGCTGGTGTGCGTGCAGGGCGCCTGGAAATGACCTCGTACATATGAACGATGGCCATAAATTGGACTGAAATCCCATTCCCGTCCTCGCAGGATTTGGACCAGCTGTAGCTGCTTAGGACCAATTTCATTCCCGCAGAAAGCATCCTCCTGCGCCGAGCGGCGAGAGTTAATGAGCACATTTCATGGCTCAAGTCAACAAGCACAGGAAGAGCAAGCATGTTGCGGTTTATTACCTGATAAATAATGCAGCCGTGGTCTTCTCATTCAAATAACCTGCTAATACAAAGCCTTGTCAAGCATTTGAAGGATGACTCGCGTGTATTTGATCATATTAGGCGAGGATTAAAGTAATTTGACGCGACTGGAGCGGAAAACGAAAATAAGGAAAGATCTTGCTGCCATCACATGGCCAATAATTGCAACTACAGCTCAATGGTTTGTTTTATGAAACTGAATGATTGTATATGTATATTCTAGTCTTAAATTGTCGCCACCACGACCCAGCGTGCAATGTATGTACCTCTACCAATTGCTAAAAAGGTTTCCTTTCCCCTTAAATGAGATGTACTTAGTTAAATGGATACAGTTTGTATATACAAGATGTTTTTCTAGCTCTCAATGTGGAGCATTAAGAAGACGAAGAACAATGGTGAGGACAGAGAAACATTTTTATTCGTTTTCAAACTAAACTCTTTAGTTTTGTAATTTTCGTGCACTTTTAGCGTCCCAGTCCTCCCTCCACTCCAGTAGGTGGCAGTAGAAGGAAGAATAAATAATAGCTTTTTATTTATTTTTTTCCGAGACAAACATGAAACGTTAAAAATTAAAACGTTTATATTTGCTGTTTCGTTGCATTATTTTAAGTAAAGTAAGCTAGAAAAGGCTACATTCTCGGTTATCCTCGTGTCGGCATTTTCCGTAACCTTTCGGCTTCACCCGCCGACCCTCGGAGCCTCTCGCCAGAGCTGATCCTTCGCTGTCGTCGTCCGCCTCGTCCTCCTCTCCGTGTTGTTGTTCTCGGTGACGCGACGGAGGTGTAGCCTGACGCGGTCTCTTACGTGTCGGTCTGAATAAAAGTGGAGCTCCGTAGACCCGGGAGTGACGAAGCGAGTCCGTGTTGGTAAGAGGACACGCGTCCGATGTTTGCTAAACAGATAATATATATGGCTGCCCGCTGACGATATTTGTAGCCAAATTTCCGCACAGGGCCAACAAAGAGATCATGGCGGCGGCTGTTGCAGCGGCGGAGGCTCACAAAATGAGTCAGTCTCTGCAGGCTGAGACATAGGTATTAATGTGGGAGTGGGTTGTTTTTTTTAAATTTAATTTAATAAAATGCACAGGAATTGGTTTCTGAACCACATTGCTCTTCAACGTTAACCTAGCCTTATTTTCAACCAGTAATGGCTCATGACGGATGAAATAAAGTAGTAAATGTGTCCTCTTGTAAAGAAAACAAAACTGGCATGCAGACATTTCCCTCCATGCAAGCTTCCAGCTAGCAACATAGCGGTATCGGCTAACACGAAAGCTACATTGAAATGCTAACACCAGGTTCCAACCAATGAGATATATATATTAACATTAAGGCTATGTAACTGAAGTATTAATATATCACAAATGAACTTTCGCTAAACTCTAGCGTCATTCATTGCAGCGATGTTAGCCACATAGCATGCTAACATTAATAGCAATGCTATCCCTAGCTGTTCGTTTAGCTGCAGGCTAGAAATAAAATGATGCGTAGTTCTTAACGCCATTCAGCAGTTTTGTTTGTTGTTGTTTGTTTTTTTTGCCGAGTTTTCCTGTAGCCCAGGTGAACTTTGGTGCAAAGTTTCAACTGTGGTTTTTCTGCAGCCACACCCTCCGTCAGAGCCACAACTCAACATTTCCAGAGCAATGTGGACGCAACTTTATCACTGGGTTTTCCTGATTGTTTCAAGCTTTGCTGTGTTTTTTTTTTTTATAAAAGCGTTGAGGGAAAAATCCCCCAAATGCACCAACCGATTCTTCTCACTGCCGTTACGTTACAATTGTAGCGCAACTATCAATGACGTCATTGCTATTTTGATGTTTGAAACGGACGAGAGGGAAATATGTAATTAACGCCCATAAAATGAAGTGCCAGTTTTGGAGCGACTAAGAGGCGCTGAATTTATTTAGGTCTTCAGCGTATTACTAGCCTGCAGTCGTCTGTTTTACAGACGTGGAATTTATTTCTTGCCGATTGTAGTTTTATGTATGCATTTAAACTTTTTCTTTTAAGTTTTCACCAGCAGAGGGCGTCACATTTTTCCCCGAGTGAAAGCACGCAGGAAACGGTCTTTTTCACTTTTCCGCCTGCCTTGTTACTTAAATATTGAATCATGTTCTTGCATATGTATAGCATATAAATAAACGTTGCAGCAAACCATTGGGCTGTTTCAGTGCTTCGTAGTAGCAATTAAACACTTAATAAAAAATAATAATAGCAGAATACTTTTAAATTATTATTGGAAAAAGTAGGTCTGTATTATCTGGGTGGCTATAATCCCAAAATGATATTAATTTTAATATGAATATTTCAGGCTAAAGTAGTTTTCAAAGATTTATTTGTGATTGTACAAAAATAGTAATAATATAACTGCTTTTTTTTTTTGGAATTTGTTTAGCTTGTAGTGTGTGTCATAATGTGGGGAAAATGCTGATAATATATATATAATCATTCCTATATATGTATTTCATTGACGGATTTCCTGAATAAAACTAAGCACTTGATTTCCTTAAAGATTTCAGGACGTTATGAATTAATGACAATATCTCATTTAGTAATAAATTGATGAATAAAACCCATTTGCAGGACTGTTTTATTAATAATAATAATAATAATGTAAATATTTCAGTTATAGTGGCACCACATGGCGTATTGTTGATTTTTCAAGCCGACCTTTTATTATTAGTTACATTTTCTGTACTGCATATAACTAATAATATCAACCAACCTTCCCCAAACAGTTTATTGTGAAGGATCTGTGGAATATGCCAAACTTGTTCCGGTTTTAAAAAGGTTTTGATTCGGTTTCAGAGCTGTACCGCCGTGAAACTGGATTTAAACCAAATTAAAATCACAGGTTGTTTTTTTTTGGTGGAAGCACATTAGATTTGTTCATGAACCCAACGAATCTTCAGTTTGTGGAGCAATTCTGTCTTCATGGTGAATTCATGGTGAAGCAAAGCAGTCCCAGAGCACCACACCGCCACCACCATGTTGAATTCTCAGTGGTTTTCTTCCACCTGGAAAGTGGGTGAATCAGAGGGAGGTTTTGGTTTTGATCAGCAGTAGTTTGTATTTTAAACTCATGTTGGTTCGGAGCCCTTTTTTCTCTGAACTCTTCCTGGTACACAAACCAAACATGTAAGAGCGCATACTTTCCCACAGCACTGTAGGACCTGATGCAATGTTTCTGTTCACTGCTGATTCTAGATGAAGATGGAAGCTGGTTCAGAGGTGCAGCAGAGCGGCGAAGCAGCAGTCTCTGAGTCCGAGGCCCAGCAGATCACCCTCGCCCAGGTAATCCCCTCTTTCCCTCCTTCCGTCCACCGTGGCCGACTTCCAGACCGCCGCTCGGGTTGGTTCGTTAAAGCCGAGCCGTTGGCATGCTGCTCTGTCTGCAGGCGTCCATCACAGCAGGCCAGGTGACCTCCAGCAGCCAAGGGGTCACCATCGTGCAGCTCCCCAACGGTCAGACGGTGCAGGTGCACGGCGTGATCCAGGCGGCTCAGCCCTCCGTCATCCAGTCGCCTCAGGTCCAGACCGTTCAGGTACGCCGCTAACTCGCCTCGCCGCGCCCGCCCAGGCCTCTGCCACTCAAAGCCCCTCTGCTCTTCCAGATCGCTACCGTGGAGAGCGAGGACTCCCAGGAGTCTGTGGACAGCGTCGTGGATTCCCAGAAGAGGAGAGAGATTCTATCCAGACGGCCGTCCTACAGGTCAAGAGAGGAGAGAAGAGGAAGACTTCTCTGATGTTTCAGCACCAAACCTTCAACATTTGCTCTGATCCTCCCAAACAGGAAGATTCTCAACGACCTGTCGTCCGACGCTCCCGCCGTGCCTCGCATCGAGGAGGAGAAATCTGAAGACGACTCGGGTCCAGCCATCACCACGGTTACCATGCCCACCCCCATCTATCAGACCAGCAGTGGGCAGTACAGTAAGTTTAATCGTGGGATGGTGAGCTTTGTGTGGAGGAGGTTCAGGTGTGGTCTGTGGAAGCTGAAGCAGCAGTTCCCTCTGCAGTCGCCATCACGCAGGGCGGGGCCATCCAGCTGGCCAGCAACGGCACCGACGGGGTCCAGAGCCTGCAGACCCTCACCATGGCCAACGCCGCCGCCTCGCAGCCCGGCACCACCATCCTGCAGTACGCCCAGACCAGCGATGGCCAGCAGATCCTCGTCCCCAGCAACCAGGTCGTCGTTCAAGGTGAAACCAGGGACACTTTGCTAGTTTACCAAACAACTTTACTGTGTTTCACTGACTAGATCAGTCGTCACGGCGCTGCGCCACTTCCTGTTTGTCTTAAACATATCCGACATGTCTGTCGGTTTCCTCCAATCAGCTGCTTCCGGCGACGTCCAGGCCTATCAGATCCGGACAGCTCCAACCAGCACCATCACGCCGGGTGTCGTCATGGCAGCGTCTCCTGCGCTGGGAACAGGAGGCGGCACAGAGGAAGTCACACGGAAACGGGAGGTCCGGCTAATGAAAAACAGGTGCTGGTTACCGTCTGGAAGTGATGCCAAAAAAAAAGTTTTGTTTTTTTTTTTATTTTATTTTTTAAGTAATACGAAACTTTATTGGGCCGTGTGTGTGACGCAGGGAGGCAGCCCGGGAGTGTCGCAGGAAGAAGAAGGAGTACGTGAAGTGTTTGGAGAACCGCGTGGCCGTACTGGAGAACCAGAACAAAACCCTCATCGAGGAGCTCAAAGCCCTCAAAGACTTGTACTGCCACAAATCAGAGTAGAGCGCCCACCCCCCACCCATGTACAGAGACTCCGCTCAGAGCCGCACCCGGAAGCCACTCCTCCTTTTCTACGTTTCCTGCTTTCTTACAAAAAAAACAACAAAAAAAACTGCTGAAAAATCTGACGGTGGGAATTACTGAGACATAAAACACACCTGTCCCCTCTTTACGCATCGCTTTTCCTTCATAAGAGGACAGTGAGCGTTTCAGAGCTCATGGAAAGCATTCCAGTCACTTGGGCCCAATCAAGCTGGGCTGAATCACCAGCAAAGAGGAAGTGACATCAGCCACCTCCCAAAAGGCCGGTCGCATGATAACTCAAAGGTTATGTTTCTATTCCTAACTTGCATTACTCTGTTACCTAATCACGCTATGAACTGTAGGTGGGTCGTTTTATCTCTGGCTTGTATTTTGTTTATTCTCAATTTATTTGCTTCTGTGACGCCATTTTTTATTTTTATTACTATTTTTTGACATATGCCTTTTTAGGACAAACAGCTAAATATGAACTGTAAAATGCAGCTTTAAGAATACAGTATTGAACTTGGGAAACATTTGAGACACCATTTGTCTTTTTCCCCCATTTTTACTAGAAGATAAAAATATCATTGCTAAATCAATGGTTTTTCTAGCTTTGGGGGGTTTTGTTTTCTTCTTTTTGGTTAAAAGTGAATTTAAATAACTGTCATGAACATTTAATTTTAAAGCTAGTTTTACTTTTTTTTTTTTTTTTTTACAAAAGACCTTTTGCAGTAAAAATGAATATCTGCATATAGTAAAGTTAAAAGTACACCTGTAAATAAGGGTTTTTTTTCTGTATTAAGACATAATTGGCAGGGTTTTTTTTTTTTTTATCAGGTTCAAAAATTTATTTAAATCTAACCTAATTTGAAAAAGTCATAATTTAATACAGAAAAATGGAGAAACAATGTGGAAAACTGAAATGTAGCCTAATAAAAGTTCAGACAGGTGACCTCGCATGTCACATGTCCAACTAATCACCCCTCCACCACCGTGCTGAACAGTTGATGCACTTAGTTTTTAACTCTCAACTTTTGAAATTGGGCCATAACTTTGATCAATGACATTATGTTTTAAAGACATGACTTTTAGGGCCAGTCTAAGAGAATGCCTTTTTTTTTTATTATTACAAGAATAGACTCATAGTATGAGAATAAACACAATTATTGTTATCATTATTGTTAAATTACAAAAGAAAAAATTATAATTTTAGTTAAGATCTGATGTGACCATTGTGGCAAGTTACTTTTTGTTTTTTTTCCTCTTCAACGTAGACTGTTTTTTTGTAATTAAAAGATTTTTTACTTAGTCTGGTCTTAACAATCTATATAAATACTTAGAACCTGGTAAAAAAAAAAAAAAAAAAATACTTGAAGATTTAGAGGGTGTACTTACTATTCATCATAACTTTATTTGCAAGCCCACTGGATAAACAGATTGCTTGTTTTATAATGTACAATATGCCTGGTTCCATATTTGGACAGTTTGGGAGGGAAGATGAGTCTCTGCAGTTTAACGTTCCATTTTATCCTCAACAGGAGCTTTTTTTTAAAAAAAAAATAAAGACGCCCACGTCTCCCCCTCTCATCTGAGGAGTCTGTAAGACAACAAAGCAGTGTGTGCACTTTCCTTGCTTTTACAATCCCGAGACATTTTTAAAAAAGAAATTTGAGAAGCTCAGAGCTAACCGCTCCCTGAACCAAACGCTGACGGGTGTTTGGTTAAAGACGGGATTTGGTCCAAATTTTACAAAACCCTGAAAACGAGATGTAAAGTGAGTCCAAATCGGAACAAAGCTGTAATTTTTATGAAACAGCATGCCATATTGTACTCTTATGTATGGTCATCAATTGGTATGCTTTTTTTTTTTATGTTGCTTTTTAATTTTTTTATTCACATTTTCTAAATGTCAACATTAACATGTATAACAGTGCATTTATGTTAGAGCCATATAAATGAGAGTTTTGGCAGCTGAAAATAAACGTGTTCTTGTTCTTTTCTTCCTTTTTTTTTTATTCTCTTAAACCCTCCTGGATTGCTTTGTAAAATATAAATCTGACTTGTCATAAATCCCTTCTTCTAGGGAGTCTGGACGCCTTGTACAGACGGATGTCCCTGTCTTTGTCGTAGTGGACCTCCTCCACGGTGAAGCTGCGCCTCAGCATGCTCAGGAAGCGTGCGTCCCGTTCGTAGCGGATCTTGCAGGCCAGCAAAACGACGGTGCTGCCCGAGCATAAATGCTCCAGGGTCCGCAGCAGGGAGGGGAAGGTCTCCTCCAGGTAAACGATGTCCGCTCCCAGAACCACGTCAAATCCTCCTTCCGGGAAACGCTCCAGGCCCTGACCCCAGGTCAGCTCCGAGACCACCACCAAGTCACCGGCCGGTGGGGGGAGGTTGGCCGCAACGTTGGCAGACAGGAACTCCAGGGCAGGCTCCCTGTCTGTGATGGTCACTTGAGCACCTGGGGAAAAAAGGGATGTTTTATGAATTATTGTTCAGCCTTTTTTTCCCCCCAATAATCAGCATCAGACAAATGCTATGATGTACACTTTAAATGCATTCATTTTCCAAAACATGAATGCTAACATATATATATATATATTTATCTGCTTTTAAAGACAGACTTGTAGGGTGTAAACCTAACATAAAGTGCTAAATATCGGCTTGGGTACTGGCCTTGGTAAAACACCAATCAGTCAGCTATGAGCTTACCCAGCAGAGCTGCCACGATCCCCACCAGTCCCGTCCCAGCTCCCAGTTCAACGACCTTCTTCCCCTTCAGCTCCACTGCTCCCAGCTCCAGATACATACACATAACAACCGCCTGGAAAGGGGGCAAAAAAAAACAGGATATTATCTCGAACCCCAATGGAGTTGCGGCAAAGCGAGTCACTTACTGCGTCCCAGACAACTGCAGCCACCCCCAGCCTCTTCCAGTCCTGAGCCAGACGGAGCTCCTGGTTGGCAAAACGGAATTGTGCTGAGGAGTTATGGAGTTTGGAAAACGCAGGAAGCGGGTTTTCCTCGTAAGGAACAAGGGCCATGCTTCAAATAAACAACATAGCCAGTGTGAAAACTCTTCTTCTCGCATCTTCATAGTTTACTGACTCAGTGGTGCCATCTTCTGTGACTTTTTAACATCAGCACCGGTCCACTTTTAAGTGTACATTTGTTTAGTTCTGCTGATGTTTCGGTACCAGTCCACGACAAAATACGGACTTCGGTCCAGACCGAACATCTATCATAATAAAATGTCTTAGATTAAACAGCACAAAGCTGTCTGCAGTTAATCCCATCGATGAACGAGTCGACCAATCACGTTACATCTTAAATAATATTACCCAATGAGAGAGCGTGTTTTTCTGAAGGCCGTTCGAGAGGCGTGGTATCTTCATTAAATTAATCATTAATCAATTAGCTTTGAAACGTTGTCGCTTCCGTTTAATTGGCGCTAGGTATTCAGACTAATAGCATAGTAATTAAATGTATTTAAGATGACGAGCTGAATATAGACATTAATATTTTGTCAGACAGCAAGTTTAAGCAAATTTCATGTTAAAGAACCATTCAAAAAGTGATTTTAATTCTGACCGCATCACTTTTTTTCCTCATTGCTGATTTACAATGTGCGATAGCCAGCTGCTTGCACATCTTTCTCTAATAAAACGGCCTTTGAGCGAACACATTAGGCACACGGCATTTTATTTTGAAATCCCAAAGTCGGAAGCTGCGTCTGAACGCGGCTGCTACGCTACCACCGCTGTGACATAGAGGACGTGTCTCCTGCAAATGCGACGAGATGGACGTTCTCTGTATTATTAATAGGCGCTTCCTTCCTGTGCTCCCGGTTGTGTTTGGAGGTTTTCCCCGCTGCTGAGTCCGTGTTCTGTTCCGGTGGGTCAGCCCGGGCCTGAGGCAGGTCCTGCGGCTGCAGCGGACATGGATTGACCCATTATTCCTCGGAAGGGGGAGCAACCGAGCCTGGGTAGAATTAAGCGTTAGCCGGACAGCCATGGAGGCAGATAGAAGAGCCTGGGACTGCTGTATCACTAGAAACTCCGCTTTGTTCAAGCAGATTGTATTATAAATAGTTATTGTTGGGGAAACTGGTGGTTTCATATATGCAAATTTTGGGAAAAGCATGCAGACGCCCTGAATATGTCGGCTGTCTGTGCAGAAGAAACCTTAGTGGTTCCATGCACCCCTTTTTGCAGCTAGAGAGTAAAATTTTCACTACACTGAATGTTTGGCGCCACGAAACTGATATAAAACCCATCTGAAGTTGTTATGTGTTTTTAAGTACCCCCCTCCCACCCCCTTTCCTTCCTAAAAGGTTTAGGTTGAACTTTGACCCCTGGAGTGCAGCGTTGTCAGCAGGAGGCCCAAGCTTTTAGTTATATGGGAACCAGCTCTGGCTGCAGCAGGACAGCTGTAGGTCAGCAATGGGAAGCTCCGTGTCCTGCTGCTTCTCTCCAGGGGAGAGTCCAAAACTCCGCCGGAGACACGTGGACCTGGACGAGTGTCCCATCACCACCACAGAGGACGTGAGCGAGGACACGGGCACCTACCTGCAGCACATCAGCGACAGGGAGCTCCCTGATGGTTGGTTTGGCTCGTGGGCAGGAGAATGCCCTCTGATGTTAACGTGTCACCATTAGTTCAATGAAATGTTTCCTTTGCAACAGAATTGGCCCAGGAGGCGAACCCATCAGACCATCCCAGAGCCAGCACCCTCTTCCTCAACAAGTCCCAGACGGATGGTCGGCATTCCTCTCTGTTTAGTGCTTAGTTATTATTTACTTGCCTGTCTGACTCATTTTGTCTCGTTCCAGTGCGGGAAAAAAGGAAAAGCAACTACATGAACCACGTAAGTTCATCAATTTAACCTTCGGAAACCCCCAAAATAAACCCGAGGCAAAAATTTTTTTTAATCAAATGTATAATTTCTTGCTTACCGTAAGCATGATTTAAAAATCTATTTCAGTCGTTCGTCTTATGTCTCAATATTTCAGATGATCATAACATTTTAACATTGGAGTTGGGTGCACCGATTGCAGTGATTGGCCGATCACCAGATCGTCTGACCTGATGATTCAGATTTTGTCCGTTAACAATTTTTTACTTTTTTTTTTTTTCTTCTGAAAAATGACTAAATGTAGCGACAAAGTCTCAAAGTTGGCAACAGTGGGGTGACTACTATTAACCGTACATGTGCAGGCGTGACCCAGTGGGCGGGCATCTCAGTCGGCCCTCTCCCACGGTATAGCAGAAGGGGACTGGCTGATTTTCAGACATTTGCAGAGGTAGAAAAGATCGGTGGATAAGATCGGTTTCACATGTAGGTATCGGCCGATCTCCCTAAATTCAGCACCATTTGAATTTTCTCCCCAACACAAATGGCGGCCCAGTTTTATCTTATGTTTAGGAGTAGCTGATGTGCATTAAATCCCAGTATTATCAGCATGAAGCAGAAAGTAAGCATTTGATAATGCTGGATGGAGATGTTTCGTATAGGGAAATAGGCATGTAAAAAAAAAAGCTAGGACTTTGTCAACTTGAAAAATCCTTGTTTTAATGCCGATTGTCGTTAACGTCCCAGATGTCCCCAGGACTCCTGACTAAAAAGTACAGCTCTTGTTCAACAATTTTTATCGACGACAGCACAGTCAGCCAGCCAAACCTTAAGAGCACCATCAGATGGTAAGCATTCTCACCCCTTTCGGTCAAAAGGCTACTAATAAATGCAGAGATATGATAGAAGCTTTTTTCTTTCCTCCTCGTGTTTTTTTTAAATTACCGTAATTCTGTCTTTTCCAGTGTTGCTTTGGCCATATACTATCACATCAAAAACAGGTAGGAAAAGTTTGGAATGGTGTCATGTATCTCTCTCCTTACAGCAAATACTCCCTGCACAATGCTACTTTGACATGCTGGCATTTGCAAAGCAGCCAATCCAGTAGCACCATATATTTTGCTTGGTGCTGATTTGCTAGGCAGTTATAAATGTTCTCGGTGGAGGTCTTTAACCACCACAAGTACAGGGGGTTTATGGTATTTCTTGTTTGTCCCATTTTTAAAGACAACTCTTGACGTTTAAAAGTTTAGCTCTTTGTGGTTTTGGGTATATTGTATCATCATCATATTGCTGTTCCTGCAGAGATTCCAACCGCTCGCTGGATATATTCGATGAGAAGAAGCACCCTCTGTCGGTAAGTCTGTAACCAAAGGTCAGGTCACTTGTTCAGTGGGATCTGATGAAACCGAGTCTCCCTTCCAACAGAGAGAAAAGGTTCCAGATGATTATTCTGTGGTTGATCCCGAACACAAACTCATCTACCGCTTCATCAGGACGCTCTTCAGCTCGGCGCAGCTCACGGCCGAGTGCGCCATCGTTACTCTGGTAAGCACACACATCTTGTATTTCTATATGTAAGATGGAAGGCTTCACAGTTTGGTTTGGGACAGTGGTATTCCCATTTGGATGATTTGTCTCCTTTCAGGTGTACCTCGAGAGGCTTTTGACGTATGCCGAGATGGACATCTGTCCCTCCAACTGGAAGCGCATTGTTCTTGGCGCCATCTTGCTGGCATCCAAAGTCTGGGACGACCAGGCCGTCTGGAACGTCGATTATTGCCAGATCCTAAAGGACATCACAGTGGAGGACATGTGAGTGCTGCTCCTCAACTGGCTTTCTTTTAAGATGGACTCTAGTTTTGAAACAACTGACGAGATCTTTGCGTTGGTCAGGAATGAGATGGAGCGTCACTTCCTGGAGCTGCTACAGTTTAACATCAACGTTCCGGCTAGCGTCTACGCCAAGTATTACTTTGACCTGCGCTCTCTGGCCGATGACAACAACCTCAGCTTCCCTCTGGAGCCACTCAGCAACAAGCGAGCCCAGAAACTGGAGGTGTGTAAAGTTGTTGTTTTTTTTTTTTTCTTTGGTGTGCCTTTTGGCCTTATTTTCGGGCACTAAAAGTTTTGTGCTTACACTTTCCGTAGGCCATATCCAGGCTGTGTGAAGACAAGTACAAGGACTTGAGCAAATCTGCCATGAGGAGGTCAATGAGTGCGGATAATATGATCGGTATCAAGAACTCTCAGGCTGTGCTTTCCTGAATCGGTCAATCATTGATCTTCCTAACCGGACGGAACTACTGAGAAACGATTTTAGAGAAGACAAACACCCCCTTCAGAGATTAATTGTTAATTTTAGAGGCTAAATATACAACACTATAACATTATTAATCATGTCGTTGTGTTAACTAAAAAAAAAAAAAAAACTTCAGTGGTTTTCTTTTCAAAGCATGACGATTTGGTGACGTATATTGGAGGAAAACGGTATAATTGCTTCCTAAAGTCGCACAAGTTTCTTTGTATCTCCTTTTTAAAATTATTATTATTATTATTATTATGTAATAGGGAGCAATATCTGGCTGCTGCCATCATGTCCCCGGCAGTATTGACGCGACAAAAACCGTCACGGACTACCCTGTGGCGTAGTTCTGCACACGGACAACAAGACGTTCTGCTTACTGTGTAGGCTCCTATAGCTGTGAGATGTACCAGACTTTATTTAATTCAAATAAATTTCACTCGCTGTTTCAAGTTAGGTGGAAAAAGTGTGTTCAGGTGTTTTTGTTGTTTGTTTTTTTAAAAATATTCAATACGTAGGTGACTGAAAGAAGATCCACAACAATGGATTGTGGATATATTGTGAAATTTCTTTGACTTTAATAAGTAAATAAATTCTGCAATGTATCAAGTTTAGATTTTTCATAAATGATCTTGTCCTATGTATTGTAATTAGGTACAATTGGCTAAAGTGTTTTGCGTTCCTTATGGATTCAGGTGGGTACATTTCTAATAATGAGCTAGTAGCAGAGTTAATTCTGTAGCGGTTTAAAATTTTTACTAACTTTTCAAAACACTTAGCACATTTAACTTCCACAAAGTTAATTGTTCTGGACAAATGACAAATCGCTAGTTTTGCAAACGTTGAGCTGAATAAAGTTCAACATCTGTGTCGAAGTTTTAGCAATTTCAAGTAGTCAGATGTGGAAGTTGAAGATTGTTTCTGTCTTTTTCTTCTTTTTTTTTACCCAGGAAGTTTAAAACATACAAACAGACAAAAGAGAACAAGATGTAAACATAAATGCAATATAATATTTTAGGGTGTTGTAAGACGTAACTTATGTTAAAATTAAATTGGTGCTCAAGGATTGTCATTTTTCAAGGGCAGATATAATTTGAACGAAGCTAGCTCTTTAGCATTATATTCCACTAAATACCTTGTTAGAGTAGCATGTTAGTGGAACTAATGTTTAGTACTTTAGGGTTAGCAGAACTAACTTTTAGTTAGAGGTGCCCACCATTGACAAAGGTAAAGGAGACATTTTCTGGATGATCTGAGATTAGCTTGTGATTTAAAGAATAAAAGACATGAATCATTGACTTCAGTCAGACTTTTCTTCTTGGTAATGGTTCTGCATTTGATAGCCATGAACAAAAATAAATTCCACAAATTTCAGGAAGAGAGGCAGCACCCATCCAATCTGGAAAAAGATTTAAGTGTTTGGGGGGGGAAACATGCTTTTGTTTTTTTGAATGTCTAAAACACCGCAATGGGAGGTAACAAATTAGATATTTACATATCAATTAAACATCAAAATCCAAAGTTTATTTTTTTTAATCTTGTGTGTTATTCTGATCCAGATAGTTCCTAAAGTGCATTTCACCGTTCAGGTAAATACTTGACCGCAAAGCCAAGTAAGGTTGTAGTACATACGATCAGCCACGGGGGGCCAGTGTTGTTCTGCGAAAGCAGATGACCTGACTGCAGGCAGGCGATAAGTCCATGTGTTAATGCGACATCCTTCTGACTCTCTGAGATGTGCTGCAGCTTGCTTATATCACCACTGTGCTCGCATTGCTAAAAGACATCCTCAAAATGTCGCTGAGGATGTTTCGTTTCTGACTTGACCTTAATGACAAATGCATAGAACTGAAAGGATGTGTCGAGTTTTATCTGTGGAAGGAGAAAAAAAAAAAAAAGAAGGAAACCCTTGGATATAAAACTGCTGGAGTGAGGTAGATGAAAGCTGTGATAATCTAGAATGAATAGTCCTTGTATGCCTGTGACTGTGTGTCCTGTAGGGATCACAGTGCCAGAGCAGCTTCATTAATCTCCTATATCATGGGACTTGTCTGAACTCTAAAAAGAGGGCCAGGGAGAACAAGCATGGCCTCCTCCTCCTTCCCCCCCATCTCTGAGGGACTCTCTCCGTTTACCCTCCACACAGTGGGGTCACTCCTCATATCACACGCTGCTCAGCTTCACAATGTCAGACTGCTGCTGCTGATCTGGCACAGAATGAGTGTGATGTGCCGCCGGCGCACATTTTCAGATCTTTTATAACCTTAAAAGTATAACCTTTTTGACTCAGGTTATGCTGAGTGTGTTGCGTGATTTCTATAAATTAGAAAAGGCAGAGATGTGGGGAAAAACTGCAGCATAAATATTGCTGTCCCTTCTGGAATCTTGAGGGAAGGAACTTTATAGACAATTCATAAAATAATCTTCAGACGCAGAAAGTTAGTGTTGGGGTTGCTTGGAAAGCTACTTTTTGCAGACGATGTAATGTTTGCTTCTTTAAAGGGGACAAATCATGTAAAAATCTACGTTTTTAGCCCTTAAATACATTTTTTTGTACTATGAGTGTCCAGGAGTAGAATTTTTTAAAATGTTTTCTCTTTATGTTCTTCTTCTTCTTTTCTATTATGGCGGATCGCAAGCAACTTTCAGGTGCATACCGGCGCCCCCTGCTGTACACGACTTTGTAGCAACACTACGTCCATTAAATTCTATTTATTTTATTTTGTATGAACAAATAATGCTTTTCTTGTTGGGTCATATTTTTTCAGTCTGACAATTTCCCTCTACTTCCTACGTTTTCTTGGCTATGACATCACCGCTGTGGAACATGACTCCTGGCTAAACGAGTTTTGTGAATCCGCCATTTTTTTTCCTTCCTCACAGTAATTTTGTAGTCCCACGTTCAGTTGTGTAGAAGTTGCTAACAAGTCCAAATGTTCGGTTCCTTACATGGCCCCCGCCGGCATCGGAGCCTCTTCGAAGTGTCCGGTTAAATGTCACTTCTCTCGGGAATGTTCCCACGTCCGTGGGGAAAGTCCGTTAGAGCAGCGCGCTTTGACGACATGTCTTCGCCAACCTCCGCCGGTATCAAGAGGCATTTCCCGAAAGACTTCATCTGGTTGAGGGTCAGTTCCTTTTCTCTATGGAAGCAGGGGACGCAGAAAAGCGGTAAGCTGCTAATAACGCTAAAAGGACAGCGAAGATAATTGTAGACATTCATTTTGTGCGTTGATAATAACGTTGGACTAGAAAAGGGTCAAGTGCTCCTTCTGTTGGCGAGAATCCATCCAGCCATCTCTGTGGATGGTAGTGGAAGACTGGGATGGTGAACTTGTGTGAAAAAATATCTGAGCCAGTAAGCAATGTTTTCTTCTTTTTTTCCCCCTTGCCTTACAGCTTAAAGTTGGAGAATGCCCAAATCTATATCTAATCTAAATGTAATGTTTTTTTCTGGTAAAAACATTAAATATGTTTTTTTGTGTGTGTGTGTCATCATTCAACACAGCTTTCTGATCCAAACTTCCACTGACTCATGGCAATGCTTCCAGCTCTACTCTGGCCCTGTCCACCGCTGAGCCAACTTCTGATGGTTCATCTCTTCTCCAATGAGCGCGACGTACAATTTGAATCTAGCTTTGCGCCCCTGGCTTCAGGCACTGGAGAAAAAGCAAATACCAGGACGACCAATCTGTCACCACCCCAACAGTCATTAGCCAGATGCCAACAGTCGGCCAGATCCAGAGAAATGCTAAATGGACCTGAGTCTGTAATGGAGCAGAGGGGAAGGTGAGGAGACTGTATGATTTCTCTGTTTTTACGACGGCGAAGCAGAGTAGCTGAGATGTAACGGCGGTCTGAACTATTGAAACGTCACACGTGACTGCACTGCGCTGCTGTGCTGGCTGCTGAGAGTAAACAGTTCGTTTTACAACTGCTTTGTCATCACAAAACCACTAATCTATAGACATGTTTTCATGCGCACAGCAGATAAGAAATGTTGGCTGGGCTCTTTTGCTTTATATGTTGCCGTAAAGACAGAATTGCATTACCCTCTAGAGCAGGGGTGTCAAACTCCAGTCCTCAAGGGCCGCTGTCCCGCAACTTTTAGATGTGCCTCTGCTGCACCACCTGAATAGAATAATTAGGATATTAAGGCTCTGGAGAACTGATCTACACAAGGAGGAGGTAATTAAGCCATTTCATTCCAGTGTTTTGTACCTGTGGCACGTCTAAAAACTGCAGGACAGCGGCCCTTAAGGACTGGAGTTTGACACCTGTGCTCTAGAGCAGTGGTCCCCAACCTTTTTATTACTGTGAACCGGTCAAGACTTGGCAATTTTGCTGCGGCCGGGGGAGGGGTGGGGAGGAACTGTCAGATAAGCTTTTTTTGTTGTTTGTTTTTTGCCCTGATTTTCCCTTTACGACAATCTTACAACATCCTCCAGTGTGTGGTGTGTTACTTGGTGGTGTGTTGAATATATTCAGCATTGTCTTGGCCCGATTATCCAGCCTGTGGGGTTTTCCCTGACGGGGAGCGAGAACGTAGCCTGTTGAATGTGACAGTTAGCCAATCAGAAAGCGCGGTGACGTAAGAATGGAGGGGAATCCTAAACAGTTGACATGGCGCAACTGAGAGTCCGGTGGACATCGGAGGTGGTATGTGGAAATGTTTATTACTATATGTAAAGGTTATTTTTATATATGTTTATTATATGTGGTTATGTTTATTCAGTTAAAAATGTTAACTACGAAAAAACATAACTCACCTCCAAATCATAGCGCAGTAAATAGAGCGGCTGCTCCCGCCTCTTTTATCAAACGCCTTTTCTTTATGTTACGTCTTTTATCGTTTAAATTAATCCACAAACTAACACTGCTGCTTCTACATCGTCATCCGTGTTTGATTATTCTAAATTCACGTATGGTATGTTGGTGGTTTTACTGGATTTTCTTGTGGAATCGGGATGTTCGTGAGTGGAATCGGTTCGTGTGGTGTGTTGCTCCTGCCATGTGAACCGATTGAACCTGTTGGACTTTTATCGGCTCTGTGGTCACTGAGGTTTGGAAAATTGGCCGACAATCCTTAAATCGGGCCGTGTGAACAAGACCTAAAACTCACAAGCTCTACTTCTCTCCCCTCGTCTCGACCACTGCCCTAACGTTCTCTGACTCTGGTCGCTATGGTGACGTTTACATATTGCTTCAAAATAAGATGCAGATGCGCCACTAAAAGGAACATTTTACTGTCCTGAAATTTTTAACTCACAATAACGACGAATGGGAGCCCTGAGCTTGTTTCTCTGCAACGAGACGGTCCCATCTGGGAGTGATGAGACAATGACACCCAAAGTGTTGCTTATGCACAGGGTGCCTGGTCTCTATGTGGCGAAGCAGTTTGAAGCTTCATTCCCTCATTAACGAGTCGGTCACCATATCATGCAGAGCTTGTAATGTGGGAATCACCTACCAGGATAAATCCATTCTCCTGTCTCTTCTCTGGGCCTTTTCACCTTCACAAAGAAACTTTCCAAAGACATCTGATCTGTTTCTTACTCATTATGCTGCTTGTGGGCCAAATGTTGGCGCGCAAGACGTAACCGAGAGAATCCGGTTAAAGGATTTTAAAAATAAAAGATCCTCCAGACTCAAATAATACATAAAACGGAAATATTTAATTATTTCTTGCGCGGCCCGGTACCAATTGGCCTGGGGTTTGGGGACCACTGCTCTAGAGCATGCAGTGCGGCTCGTCGTGGTCACAGTTTGGTTTTCACATTGTTGAAGATCTATGAGGTCAAGTCAAAGTGGACAGAATTCATAAAAAGGCCCATCTTCCCTCAGGATCTAGGTTTAATGGTCCCCTGTGTGCTGGGATAAGCAGGTGCATTAAAGTTTTGATGACCTGCTGAGCTGTTTTCTAGTGCTTATTTCTGCATAGTTCAACTAATTTTTATTTGATTTTTTTTAAGTATCTAAAGGAAGAAACTTCAGATTTTATTATTGTTTGGTGCGATTCTACCACAGCTTACCATGGGCTCCGAAGTTAGATTGTGAGTAGGGCTGCACTGATTGCGGTTCTCTGGCTGATCAAAGATTACAGATCTTTAAACAGCCTGACCTGCTGAATCTTTTGGCTAAATATAGCCAAAAGCCAGTAAGTCAGGAACAATGGGGTGACTATTGCTCACTGCAAAGGTGCAGACATGAGCTGTTGGGGGGATCTATCAGTCAAACCTTTCTCACAGGAGAGCAGAAGACGACAGCGGTTGATTTTTAGTCTTTTGATAGGGAGGTAAGATCGACTTCACAGGTAAGTATTGACTGATAACCGTTCTCCCAAAATTAAGGAAATCAGAGCCGATAAATCGGTGCACCCTTGTGAGGGCATTTTTTGCCCACAGCCATCTTCAGGTGAAAAAACAGACTTTGGAGATGTGTGCGAGGAAGTTGGAGTACCCAGAAAGAATAGGGAGAGAACCCATATCTATCCACCACAATGTTTCAATGCTGTGAATCCACCACATCCCCAAGTTCCTCAGCTGGACTAGGTAATGGTGACCATGGAGACTTTTGGAGTACAGTGAATTCAATGTCTTGTTCAAAAAAACCAGTTGCATTATTGTGCTGAAAGGGGCCAGTAGAAGATGTGTATACTGGTGTCGTAAAAGGATGGACATGGTCAGAGAGTCATTGACTTTTCATTTGACATTGACAAGTTTCGGTGAGAATTATCCTCAGTTTCTTGTTCCTAGTGGTCTAAGTTCCTGTGGTCTTCCTCTGGTGGGCATATTAACATTTTCTGTTTCCATAAACCTGAGAGGTGCTTGTGCATCAAAATCCCAAAAGATTGTGAGGTTTTTGATTGTGAGTACTCAAACCATGCCACGTTCAAAGTCCCTTAAACCCCCGTTCCTTCTCATTCTGATGCTTCGTTTGACAAGCATCAAACGGCAATTTGCCTTCACCAAATCTAGATACATAGAGCCATAGGGTTTCTGCCATGTAATAAGCTTATGAGCTGCTTCTGTAAAGAAGCAATTGATCAGGTGCACCTAATGAAGTGGCTGGTGAGTGGATCTTTATGAGACCTAAACGCTCCATCGAGAAGTCTCATCGTTCACGTCTGCCTCTACTTTAGTCATTTTGTTCCACTCCCACTCGCTCCCCTTTCATTCTGTATAATCCTCTTTTGTGTGACTCTTTTAAACACTCTGCTTGTTTATTGTAACAATTGGACCTGCATCCATTCCCTTCACAGAGGAAGTAGCCGGATACTTTCGTTTACCATTGCCTGTCACGAAAGAGGCTAAATGTGCAGGTTGTCTTTTCCTGAAATTGCCGATGGTGAAGAGTTTGCTGTAAGAGAGAAAAGCTGGGATGTCTTTCTTTTTGGCCTGTGTGTACACTTGTGCATCTCTGCAGCCTAAGCTACAGCTAACAGGATTAGACATGGCTTACATAAACGTCTCCCATGGCAACAGTGCACAGACACCAGGAAAAGACCAATTCGTTACCGGAAAGCGTCGTCCTCACGTTTGGTCCGCTGACTGACGGTCGGTTTTCACACATCTGGAAATTTCCTTCCATTTATCCCATAAGCAAAATGACTGTTATAAATATATATTGTTGGTGCAGAAACTGGATGGAAAAGAGCTTCAATGTGTTTCTCCTAGCTCTGTGTGCAGCTTGCCTCTGTCTGCTTGTGTACACGAGTGTGTTGTGACAGTCTGACAGTGCTGCCTCAGGTTCTGTCCCATTGGATAAACCAAGCGGTTAGAACGCTTCATTTACTAGAATTCCCTCAGGGAAGACGCATCGCTCACTGACTCTCCTAGACTCAGACTCTGAAGGACAATCTCTTCTCTCTTTCTTTTGATCACTTTCACTGTTAGTGGTATCAAAGTCCCTGCTACTTCCTTTAAATTACAAAGTCTTCACTCATTCTCTTTAATATTTGGCAGAATCACTTTTTAAATTTTATGGCTTGGGTCAAATGTTTTGGGTATGGATTTAAAGGTTTTGTATTTAAATAGTTTAGTAATTTTTTTTTTGTTTAATTCAATGCTCAATTCAGATTTTTATCCCCTGAAGTTACATTGTTGTTCATACTACTAAATAAGTGTGGCCGCAATCAGACTTCATGCACAAAAGAGTGTAGAGGTCAGACAGCAGCAGAACCGTTTACCGAAGTAATGGTGGACGGCGCTTTCTAATGATCAGTTTTAAAGTTGTTTAACACTAGAAATCACAAGATCATATGATAAAGTTAGCTAAGGAAAAAATAAATCACTGCTTGTTTAACTGGTTTGTGTCAAGATTTACTGCTGTCTTCTACATCTTTTGATGTAGAAGACAGCAGTAAATCTGGCTTCTTCATTGATGTGAGACAACTATTAGATATGTATCTGATTTAGTATGACATATGGAAGCACAAATCTGATTCTTCAGGGGATGAAAAGGTTGGAATTGGGCCATGAAAAAGTCGGATATGTGTCACATATGGGCAAAATAATTGGATTTTGGTAGCATTTGCCTGGTGTGTGAACTTAGACTCTAGTGTTACCTTCCCTCGGTCTGCTCCCTTCCACAGCCGTTAACAATCACCAGATTTCCCTCTCCTGTATCTAATGTGATTTTCCACTCATCTCTCCCATTATTGTCCTTGTTTTCCTTCACAACAGCCTTGCATGTCGTTGTTTTTCTCAGTTATTCAATACTCTCACTTCTGGCTGCATCTGAGGCCTTCTAAAACACAAATATGGCATCCTCCTTTCTCTTCCACCTTGATAATTTTGCTATTCTTTCATTTTAGTTTCATCAAACCACACGTTTTATGTCAGTAATTGTACCTTTAAAGTAACCATGTGGTCTTCAAGTATTAAAAGTGGGAAACAGCTCTTCTTTTGCCTGGTTCTCAAACTCCTTTAGAAAGGGAAATTGATATGTGCATAAGCACCTCTATATATGGGAAGAATGCTCACATTAAAATGGTATATGTCTGGTGAAATAGTTGTGCTTTTAGGAAAACCTAAAACCGTTAATACTGAGAGATTGTAAGGTAGTGTCTTGAGCTGAAGAACATACACACTGAAAATGGAAGTCAAACCAAAATGATCATTGTAATCATAATTGTAAACAGGAAAAAAAAAAAAAAATCATTTTGTTGTTTTAATGACTGAATTCCACCATAGGACTTCAACAACTAACTGCCAAGCATGGGGCAGCAAAATCTGTTACAAATAATAACATCATCAGCATAAGTGACCAACCCAAGTTTGTGTCACACTGGTTGAGGAATTTCATCCCATAGCGGTGTGTGGCCAAGCTAGTGACCAGCATAAGGACAATGTATCAGGCTGTTTTGGTTGTGTACGATTCTATACACAACCGAGTCTCCTGTTTCTTAAATAAATAAATTATGATATTATCAACATGTCTTTCTTCTTCTAACTTCCATCTCCCGATTCAATAAACGAAACCAAACGTTAGTCAGTAGCAGAATGAGCTGTTTGGCATTGGTAGACCCAACGACTGAACTGTTCTGCCACTTAAATGATGTGGCTTCATTTAAGTGGCTTTCCAACAGAGTAAACCCTTTTTTTCCCCTAAGAAGCAACCAACCAAACACCAAATAACTTCTTTATTTTTGTGTTCAGTTCTTTATACCACATAGTAAACACTTTAAAGAACTCTCACAGAATCTTAAATACCAGCTTTTTGATTAGCCAGAAGAAAATCAGTGCTGGCCATTGTTCTCTCCCTCTCTGGCTTTATGGGTATTTCCTCTAATCTTTATCTCCAGCACTGCAAATTGCCTTTATCCCGATATCACTCTGCTGAGTCTTTCTTTACGGATGAACTGCATTGCGCTGATCCGTCACTTTGCCTCACAGTATAACGGAGGCTCTGCAGCCAGTATTCAAATACAAGGCTGTGATCGGTGATAAATTTGTATAATTACACAGAGTAAAAGCTTGTGGTCTTCCTATTGATTTCTTTGCTCATTTAGGGAATTAAGGAGTCTGAAAATTCCTAAGCACAGCAGACAGAGCCAGGGGATTTCAATGTAGAGTCCGTCTTCCAAGGTGCATTCCTACTGTCAAGAAAATCCGAGCTCATCCCACTTCCCCATGCTGGAGATTTTAGTTTAACAGTAATAATAAATAAAGTTATCTTTAAAATGAATCACTCAAGTGACATCAAGGCCCAGCAGTAGACTTAAGTGTCAATAAAGTTAGTTTAACAGTAATAATAAATAAAGTTATCTTTAAAATGAATCACTCAAGTGACATCTAGGCCCAACATTAGACTTAAGTGTCAATAAAATAAATCTAGTTGTGTGTGTTGTTTTTGTCTCATGCAAACTTTGCTTTAATTCTACTTTTTTCTATCTAATCATAAAAAATCATAGTCAGTCAGAGAGAGTCATTAAACAGGAAAAGCAGGTTTCCTGGAAAAAGAGGAAGTTTCCAGCCTGCAGATTTATAAAAATAGCTGAGACTATTTTAAAGCATGAAAGTTTTAAAAAATTAAATCTAAACATTTTGAGTAATTTGATAAGATTCAAAGTAAAATACTTATATTAATATTGATTTACTTGTAATAATACTTACACTTATATTTGTGAGAACTACAAGAAAAACAAGTAACTGTAACTTTAGTAGTAAATAATTAGAATAATAGATTATTCTTGGTTTCTTTTCAGAAAACATCTGTAATAACTCACATTAAGATCATAATAAGAGTAACTAATAAGTTATGGTTATAAAATCATAAATGAATGATAGATCAGAGAAGCTGAAGAAAATAAATGTGATATAAATGTGATTTTGACATTGAACTTGAAATGGTGTAAAAGGTTGTAAAACTGCAATTAAACATCACTGATATGTTGGAGGTAGAGAGTAGGTGAAAGGTGACAGGAAGGGAAAAAGGGGAACTAACAGGAGAGCAGAGATGATCAGCACCTTATATGGAAACAGGAGGTTGAGCAGCCCTGAGACATTGGCACAGACATCATGACATGATGTCTCTTAAGACAGTGACGGATATGAGATCATCTGTCTAAGCAGACAGATAAACCCTATATAAGGTGGGTGCAAAAGAGGAACCTTTTGTTGGATCCTCCGGGCAGCTTCGAGCCAAGATCGAGATGGACAAAGAACTCTGCAGCTGAAGAAGAGCCGGGGCCACGGAGCCGGAGACTGTCCTGCACATGGAGACCAACCCGTCTGGCCCACAATCTGTGGCTTCGAATCGCACTTCTCTCATCGGCTGGGTTCTGACCCCAAAGACAAAGATGAAGACAAAGACAAGGAAGAAGAACTGGTGCCTTTTTTCCTGCCAGCACCAAGTCCTGTGTGACCTCAGCATCCATGCGGAGAAGAAGTTCATCGGACCTGCGGAGATCCTGGCCTTCGCCGATCAACATCTTCCTCCTGCTGCCACACCTTCTTCATCATCAAGCCAGGTCTGGGGTTCGAAACGCCAAACTCCGTCCGTCTCTCTCAAAGGTTCCCTTTTTTAGTTCTCAGTATCAGCAGTAGGGAAAGATAGACTAGATGATTGATTTTACTTATTTGATTATTTCTGCTACTGAATTAAGCTGTACTGACCCTTGCAAAAATGCCTTACTAATAAAATATTTAGCATAAAGAAAATCTAAAAGATGTTGTGGACATTCAGTTAATGAGTCACCTTAAAGTTCTTTGATGGTTGTAAAATAGCTGTGATGTTTGATTCTGGAGAGGAAGAGGTGGAAAATGTTTTTAGGTTGCTGGTAGCCCATATTTAAAACAACATCCTTGGGACTCGACCGAGTCACTAAAACCTACCTGGTTCAATAACAAATGCAAGTTGCAAAATAGAGAACGAGCGACCGTTAACAGGTGTGCTCTGTGAAACTAGTTGGCTGTAGGCTGCTCAGTCTGGCTAATTCACAGGGGGAAGAAGGGTGGGACACCTGGATGTAGGCCGTCAGATAACCAGGCGAATCGTTTCTCGAAACCAGCTTAAACAGAGTTTACTTCAGTTCTGGACAGGGTAAATCCCAGCAGATTTAGGAAACTCAACGGACCCGTTAGACGGAGAGCTGGTAGCACATCTCCCCTCTCAGAAGAGGAAGTACGAGAGTGAGAGAGTAGAGACAGAAAGGAGGGGGGGGGGTGTTGCGCAACAACACTACATACGACAGAAATTCTTACTCCAATTGAAATGAGAATTCAGATTTATTACTCTAAGGTTGGAAATGACGTTGGATGTTTCCTTTGTCCTTTCCCTCTCCGAATAAATCAACAGCAGCTGAAATGTGTCTTTCTGACATTGTCTTTCCTGTCCTTCTCAGTGTTGACAGTACCTCTGAAAGGGAAGTGTATGATCGGAGCACCGTGTTCACCTTGAGATGTCTCCCCTGGCACTGGTGTTTTTGTTGACCACAAGGGGGTCTTTAACCTACATAGGTAGCTACATTAGCGGGGCTAAAAGCATGCTGGAAAACAGCCAAGTCAGCAGCGGGATGTGTGCTATGAGCTGAATCCTTTTACATGGAGGTGTGTGTGTGTGTATTTCTGTTGGTGAGTTGTAGAAAATCTTCCCTCAGGCTTTTTCCAAGCTTGCTCCACATGGAAATGGTTTCGATTCAATGTCCTGCTTCGCGGCAGAAGGCTAGCACCGTGTGATGAACAGAAGGACTGTAAGAACGCAGCATTTTAAGAATTCAGAGTTGTCTTTTGTTTCACTCTCATAACAATCGTGATAAGTTGCCACTGCCCTGACAACTCCTGTAGTCTGAACAGATACACCAACCTTCCCCAACTTGCTCAGCTGAAAACGGCAGAACATGGATCAGTGAAAGACAGAGAGCTGAGACTCTGGTCAATTCTAATTTGGCTTTGGCCTGCAGCTGATGGCGACAACAACGGATCTGTTGAGTTGCATTGCGCTACTGTCATCTGGCTGATACCTGATTGCTGCTTATCTGGGATGTTTGCATCGCTGATGACCACATAGGAAACACTGCTGAGCTAACATGGGTCGCCCTCAGACGAGGAAACTTTAACAATACCTACGCTAATAAGGCTATGACCGTGTAGCATACAAACGCACAAACTGTTATAAGTTGAAAAGAAAAGTCTGGTTTTACGTTTGTTGGAAATTATTTAGGGTGAAAAAGGATTACATATTTGAGGAGATTAAAAGGCAACAATTATTGTCAGGATCTTGGGTTTGAGTTTGTTTTGGGATTTGTTAGTTATTAGTTTGGCCTTGTTTCTACTTTTATTTCAGGCCCTTCTTATTGATTTTATTTATATTGTTTTCTTCTTTGCAGTCCTTTTCTTGGTGATTCTTGTTTTTATTATGTTTCCTATGTCCAGTTATTTTGTTAGATTTGTTTTCTGATCCCCATTGTACTGTTTCTTGCTCCTACGTCACTTCCTCTCTCCTCAGCCTGCCTCCTGCTCTCTCCTCACACCTGCAACCCATTAGCTAATCAGCCAAGGTCTTTCGTTCAGCCTCACAGTCATTCTCAGTCACTTCTCGCTGGTTTCTCCCATTTCTTTTCCGATTCCCATGCATTTTCCCTGTGTCTCCTTCCCTGGGTTTTCATTGTTGATTACTTTTTGTTCAACTCTGGCTTCTCGTGTTTTTTGTAAGTTATTTTTTCCTTTTCAACTTTTCCTTAAATCTTCAAAACCACTTCCGGTTCCGTCTCTCTGCAGTTGGGTCCAACATCAACCGTTGAGAACATGACAATTATAAAATGTGATCACCGATGTAATTTCTGGTGATATTCAAAGCAAGTGCCAAGATGCCCAGGTCTGGCAAGTTACCATTCGACAGAAAGTCCCAAGTTTTAATGACCTAGCCACAACGTAGCGATGGCCTCTGTATCCTCCACCACGTCTCAAGACAAAAATTATGATGTATCTCAAAGATCAAATGCTTGAGAGTGGATCTGTAGTCAATGAACTCTATGTACCTTGGTATCAATACCTTATCAATGAATCCTCCGAGGCTAGTTTTGTTAGTTTGGTAGAAAACGTGACAAAACAACGCTTGTGACAAAAAAAGCGCAACGTTTTATACCTTCCAGTTTATTGGGCTATCGCCCCATCTTCAGGGTTGTGAGGTAAATTCCAGACCACCACCGATCCAGTACACTGAGATCCGCAGCTTACCTGCTAATGTTAAGACTTCCTGTGGTTTCATATCTCTGGGTGATGCTGGAAAGGCTGGTAAGGGTCACGTGTGTGTATGTGTGTTGGTGGTGGGGGTAGGTGCGGGAGGGGAGTAGATGTTTCTAGATAACTGAGTTTCCTTTGGCAGCCAGCCCCAGAAGTGTCACCGCCCATAGACCTCCACTCTAAGTGCACTCAGGTGCCTCCCTGTCCCTGAGCATGATTTGCTCCCGCTAAAAATGGACCTGTCACCTGGAGGATTTTCCAAGAGCAGGCCACAAAATAAGACTGCATGAGAACTGAAGACCCTAATCCTGGCCTTCTTTTTAATTATGAAAAATCATACGTAGGATATTATGGCGATTTAGACAAACGTAAAGTGCCTGCTACTACAATGCTCATGTGCCACTGAGATTGACTGATTAGGGCACCTTCACTTAATAGACCGAGTCATTGATTACAGGCCAAAAAGGGGTCACCTCTGTCTCTGCGGTGCTTTTTGCTGGATTAGATCTAATGAAGCAAGACATTTCAGAAAAAGCACAGTGTTATTTATATTATTATTATATAGTTTTACATATGACCTATGAGTCTGGACTGACTTCATTGTCGTACAATGTCAAAGAAGGATGTAAAATTTGAGTGTGATCCTTTTGTACACCAACTATTTAAAGATACATTTTTTTAAAAACCTAAATATAGTGATTCTGTATGATGAAGAAAAGTAGAAAAACTGCATATTTCTGAGCTTAGTCTGTGTTAGAGAGAAACCTGAAGAAAGGAGAGAAATGGAAAGCATATTAGTGTGCATGTTGGTGAATGATGAGGTGTGCAGTGGGGCCTAATCTGCTATGTGCCCTGTACAGTGCACACTCTGCGCACTGAATGTGAATGGGCTGCTGGTGCACAAAACTAAACCATCCACCTCCTTCTATCTCCTGTTTGTCTTACAGCCACCATTCAAAGTTGCCTGACTGTTTTCAGCATACCTGTACCTTCCAGGCTAAAAATGAAACCTTTCATATCAGTTTAACTGTCAACATGGGTCACATTTTAGTGCTATTCCTTACATTTAAAGACCTCACAGATTCTTGGAATGGTCTTGTCTTTATATCTGATGGCTAATGCTAACAACAACACCTAGCCTAAGTATTGGGATCGTTTCCTGAAGAGTTTTTGCAATGGTAATTTATTTCAAAAATGCTTGAGGTGAGATCCAAGATGATCATCTTTTCATCAACCGGAACATTTGAAAAACTACCACGTGTACACCAAAATGTTAAGTTTATGCTTAGTTATTACTTATGTTTTCCTTTCTGCTATAAGTCAAATTTCTCTAAAAATGAAATTAGAAATGAAAAAAAGTGTCATAAAAATGAAGACTTATGACACTGTTATGCAGATCAGCGTAAAATCACCATAAATGTTTTGACTAATTGTCAAAACGTTTGACTGTCAGACCTGTAAAACTGAATGCTGATGTTTTTATGCTTAATTTTGTTGATTGCCAGAATTTTCCTAAATGCAATACTTGCCTTGCCATTTTAATGTGAAGTCACAGCGCAGAACCTCTATTGGACTGGGAATAATTTGGGAGAGTCATTACTGTTAGAAAGTTGTACTGTGAGACTTTCCAAAGACACCTAAGCATAATTCTTCATCAGTTTGTCCCATTCTACCTCTGTCTGTTTTTGAATGACAGGCTCAAAACAAGCCACTCATCTGTGAACCTTCTGTAATTGTGGCTGAATTAAAACAATTCTGCACAGAAGAGTTGGCCAAATTCTCACACGATGACGTGAAAAACTGGAGACACTGATGGAAGAGCCACTGTACGCAACCAGCCTCAGGTTTAGGACACTTTTTTTTTTTCCCCATAGGTGCATTGTATGTGTTGCAACAATCATTACCCCATACTGTACCCTTGTAAGGTTTGCATGTAATGGAAAATTAAGTCATCATTACACTGAAGACATTGATAATCACAATTAATAATAATATTAGGAGGTTTTAATCTGTGACCTGAAACTTAAATTAATGTCATAACAAATTTAAAAAAAATAAATAAAGGTAGAGCTCAATTGCACAAGTGACTGCACATCGTCCTTCTTTTCTGCATTTGATGGAAAATTCCCATGTTTCCAAAGACGACAATAAAAAGTCACTGAGATGGAAGTATTACTGGCAACTAGCACTTTTTCACAGGCTTTCCAGTCAAAGGCATAGACAGCTTGACAAGCCAGTCAATAGAAGTCAGCAGTGATTATGCAAGTTGCTTATGCCTAATGGGTAAGGTCAGCACATTGCCAGAAATGGGACACATGCCCAGTCTCACACTGGGCAGAACATGTTCCTCGTTCATTCCTCCTGTAGAGAGAGAAACGGCACTGGTGAAAACAGAAAGGAGGTTTAAGTTTGCATAACACCTGTGCAGACCAACCTTAGAAATATATTTTATTTTCACTACATGGCATAGGGTGTCATAGCTGTAGTTAAATATCACTTTGTTGCAGCTTTTGCAAAGAAAGGGAAGTAGATTATCTTGTCATCAAGGACATGACAATTGAAAGGCAAAGTAGAATAAGTTTTAGCCAGAGGATGGGGTTTCTGGGATTGGACAATTGCACTTATAGGACTGTTAAGGTCCCATAGGTTTCCATTAGTCGTTTGGGCGATTGCTACTTATGAGGTGCTTTCTAATGAGGACATCGTGTGAGGTGGTACAGTCACATGTCGAAGGTGTGAATTGTTATGAAACCTCCCTGAGGAGAAAAATCGAGGCTGTTTGATAGAAGACACCTGAGGCCACCTCCTCTCTTCCTGGTTTATGGCCTCCTTAACTTTTCTTTTGAAACCCTTGTTTTTCTTGTATAGCAAGTCTGCATTACTGTTCCCAAAGGAGTGTCTCTCATTTTAGAGACCTAGTCTGAATCACCTGAATCTAAACCCGATGAACTGGCCCTTCTATGTTTTTGTCCATAAGATTCATTCAACCATGCTACACCACAAAGCCTGAATAACGGCCCAATGCTTGAGACCCCCTCTAAAAATGCTTATAACTGCCTAATTTAACTGTTCAAACATGAAATATACCTGAATATACATTAATACTCCAAGTGTAAATCATCTTGACACTTCCACAGAAGCCAGCATCTTCAGGCTTCCTTATCACCACTCTTGGGTTACAGAGAGTCAGCAGCAAGGCAGTTCCCAGTTGCTTGTACCTGGAGTACTATTAATCCCTTTGTAATATTTCTAGTAAAAACTAGGGAAAAACCTAAAAAGAACAAAAACATTGGTTACATCCAGCAAGAAAGGAATAGTTTTTGTTTCGATTTTTACAGTATTTGCCCACTATGACTTGTATTGTTTCCAAAATGGAGCACACTGCATCAGTACATTGTACACAGACCAAACTTGTTCTGTTAGATCATCAAAATTATTTGTTTGCTAAATCCTGGAAAAATAAGACAGAATTAATTTTGAATCTTTCTTTAATATTAAAAGTTTACGTACATTTCCTTAGTTGCTAGTGAATTGCCTTTTAAACTGTATTATTCGGATGAAGTGTTCTGGTTATGTTTTGATAAAATTCTTATAATAGCGAAGAACAAATATGGCTCTTTCTTACTGTGTCAGGTTTGAACGGTGCTTTGCTTGCATCTGTTTTGTGAAGAGCGCCACTTCCTCCTGTAGAAAACGTGATGCTGCCACCACAGTGGCACAGCAATAAGGCTTGTAAGGTTACTGCCCAAGTGTAGTGATGGTCATTATGACCAAAGACAAATTCTCCAACAGTGAAGGTATTTTTCTCTTACGTTTCCAAGCTACAATTGTCTTTTTATGTTGGTTCCGAAATAATGACTTCTTCCTCACTGAGCCCATGTTGGTACAGAACTCAATTCACTGATGATAATGACCCTCTCCTACTGACTTCAGTCAATATCTTGCCATAGGTTTCTTTCAACTGTGGTTTCTTGGCATTGTTCCATAAAGGCAGATTTGCAGAGGCCACAGCTAGTAATGGTTCTGTTGAATGTTTCATCTACCTGGGCTGTAGGACTCTGCAGCTTCTGCAGAGTTGCCATTGGCCTCTTGGCTGCTTCTCTGATTAAATCTCCACACATTCATTAGGTGGCTTCTGCATTTCAGGATACTAAAAGTAAAATCAAAAGGATTTGAACTTATTTTTCTAGGATCAAAGAAGGAACCATTTGTGTTCCCCCATTGACCCTGTAGGCTAAGCAAGCTTTGGTTGACAGAAAAGTCTCCTCTGCATGGTTTATCTCCTTTGCTCATTGCTTTGATGTGTTGTGATTGCATTAGTGTGGCAGTGGTGTGCTGCATGGAAAGGGGTTTGGAGATTGGATGGAGGGGGTGGGGGTGTAGCAGAGGAAAGCGTTCTGCAGTGAGAATGTGCTCCCACTGAAGCGTAGAGAGACTGCAGCAGAGTGAATGAGGCTGTGCACCACCTGCAGTAGTGTGTGTGTGGGGGGGTGCACTCGTGTGTGTGTTTGTGTGTGGAAAGAGAGAGTGTGGGAGAGATAGTAGGAAATAATCACCCAAGACACAATGATTCAACACCATGCCCCTCTCCTCCTTTCTGCGACCCAGTTCTTCTCAGACTACAATCGCCAACCTGCGCCTGCATCGCATCAGCTTCAGCTTTTATCCATCCGTCTGCGTGTGTGCTCAGTTTTCTAAAACACACTCCCCTCTCCTGCTTTTCTTCCAGCGACCTGCTGCTTCCCATTTTGTCATTCCCTTCCTTTCCCGTCCTCTCGCATTCATCCATATTTTCTCCTGTGAGCTGTTTTCCATCCCGTCTGTTGCTACTTGATGCATACTTTTGTTTATGTCATCATTTTTAACTCAAAAATATCCCTGCAAATGCGGGTTCCCCCCCCAGTAATCCATCCTTTTCCTTGCTCCCCATCATTCCCCCACCCCCCACCCCTCCTGACTCTTTTGCTCCCCTCCTCCCGCTCTGACTGAGTAAATGCTGCAGCATCACTGCATGTATGTGTGTGAGAGCGTGTGTGTCGCTGAGCAGCACGGAGCGAAAGAGATGGACAAGTGTGTGTAAGCGGAGTGTGTGAATGCGAAGCACCGGCGATCCTGAGCCTGAAGGGGTAGCCGTGTGATGAGAGAGGGGCGTGGGGTGGGGGCTGTTCTGCCTGCGAACACATTTGCCAGGACAGCGTTACATGCAGGCGAGTGTATGTATGTGTGTGAGGAGGAGAAGTGAGTGAGGGTATGCCAGCGTAGGTGTAGCGGTGTCGTCGATCAGCAACGGGCTCTTCGCATTATGCAGCCGATGGTACTGAACACACTTTGAGGACTGACTCATCCAGACCAGGCTGAGAAGACGAATGGATGAACAGACAGGGAGACATTTTTTAGCTCAAACAATGCTCCAGGTCCTCCAAGATCGTTCTAAGGTCTAGTCCTTTTCAGGGATTTCTGGTAGCCCCCCTTGTTTCCTTCCAAATTGGAATTGCAGACACACAGACAGACATCCAAAATTTCCAAATCCTCCTGAAAGGAACATAAATCCTCAATCATTGTCTGACTCAAACACTTAATATTTGCTCCAAGGATAGGACAAGGGGATCTCCTGTCTTTCCATAGTCTTGAGGACGGTTACAGGATCCTTTCCCAGTACCAAGAGTGGGAGATAAGAAGGCTGGCAGACAAGACGGGACAGACACAGGCATGGCTCGCCTCAACTGGTGCCTGGCTGCAGTCATTAGCTGGGGCAAGTTCCTCTTTGCCTGTTTCTTTCCTCTGCGAGGAGCCAAGCGAAACAAGGTAAGATCTCGATGAATGTGCAAGAAGGGTAGTAGGAAATGACTGACTTAAAGGACTGTTCTCCAACTGCCTCTCTGCTGCTTAGGATCTAATTGAACTGATCAATCTGCATGGAGTCTACTTCAGGATTGGTTCTGTTCTCAATCAAATTACCCAACCGTGACTTGCATTCAACTGGCCTTGCCTAAACCACCGAAATGACGTAGCTGCAAAAAATGAGCTTGGCAATGGACCATTGTCTCTAGAAGACCATTGTCAAAGTGCTCCAAGTGCTGATTCAAGGTCAGTGTTATATGTTCAAGAGGTCTTCAGATGGCTAACTTTAGGTGAATGGAGAACTTTAGTGATTGGATTTAAAGATTTGCCATTGAAACTTCTGGCAAATCCTGCTGCCAAGGAGGGTCACCTTGATTTGAAACCTGCAGAACTGAGATGCACCATTATGGGAGCATTCCATAGAAAATAACTTGCGGTATTCCCTCATTTTTATCCTGTTTAACCTGTTCTTAGTCTGTCATGCTTACAACATACTTTGTCAGTCATGTGTCATATTTGTAAGGCCAAGCAGAGTTCATTGAACAGTAACCAACAAGCCAACATGCTTTAGAGGTAGCTTAACTGGCAATCTACGCATTTTTCATTTATTTGATTCATCAGATTATGAGTGGTGTAGCAACTATTGTTCTGGTAACTTTTCCAGTGACATCAAGAAGAGGGTGCCAGGTGTTATGGAGGGTCTGTTACTCAGGAAACATGAACAAAATCACCGTATCGCAAAACGCCCTTAGCAGAATATAACCACAACCAAATCGTCAATTTTGGAAACATTCCTGTGATTCTGAACATGAGGGTTTAAACTTGCTGTGATCCTCCCGTAGTGTCATTACATAGTCTGCTGGTGACGCTGTAGCTCGCAATGCTGCAGGCACACGTCTCTTCCAGCACCAACACCAAGAGAAAACCCACTCCCCTCCGCGGCACCACCACCACCCTCGCCCAATTGCCGCAGCTCCTTATCTCTTCGCCCGCACTCATTCCCACCACTCTGCCCTTCCTTTCGACGTATTCTCTTGTAGCGTTTGTGTGTGGAAATCCACTCATAGGTCCTGTTTTCCTCAGTTCAATTTCCATAATTTCCATGTTTTTACTTGCCTTGCAGTAATGACGCATAATTCAGCAAAAATGTTGATTGCTTTACTGAAAATACCATTGCTTGTTCTCAAAAGCATAACCTTAACACTCCAACCTTTAGTCTTTTGAGAGAATATTCATGCAGCCTGCATGATCCGTTTGCATGTCTTAACCCTTATATTGTTCAGTAAGGGCAGTGTGAGCTTCTGTCAGATGTGTAGATATTTGTTATGGGGTTTGTCAGTAAGAATTTGTTTTACTAGAAAAAATAATATAAGTAAACCATTTTATTAATAAGTTTGGGTCTCGGCGAGAGACTGCTTTGTCTGGACAGTTTTCTTCACCAAAAATGGATCAGGACACAACAGGTCCAAGGGTACAATGATCATTTCATGTCAAGTTTAGCTTCTCTCGGCTTGTTTTGGGTTTTCATAAGTCTTGTTTGCATTTCAATCGACATTTTCCACGTCTCCTGATTGTAATTTAAATTTAGATGTAATTTTGGTCATTTTCTTTGTCAGCCTCTGTCTTTGTACTTGTAATGTATGTCTCCTTGGGGGTTCATTTATTAATTTTTGATCTGTTTGTGGTTCATTTGTATGCCATTATCACATTCTTGATTTTTTTTTCTCAATCTTAGTCATCATTTTATTTGGTTATTTCACTCCCATCTAGTCCCTTCTACGTCCCTTCTGTGATATTTGGCTTCCAGTTCAATACTCAAGCAAGTTGCTGCATGACAAATAGATTTCCGTAGCGTCTGCAGTTGCCCCGTTGAGCTGAAAAGCCGACTGGGAGGTGAAAGTGGAGAGGTATGGTGGCTCCACATCTTCCCTCTGAGGACTGCTGTGAGGTGTTCAGTTTCCATGGCAACGTGGCTCAAGCAGTCCCCACATGACGGGGCCGGGTTACTACAGGAGACGTGATGCGTGTTCGGCCGTGGATGTGCGGTGGTTTTCTAAGAGGCAGGCGGGGGGGGGGGGGTGATGCTGGGTGAAGATTTCATCCATATGTGTTACTAAGGCGACACTGCTGCAGCTTTATGAAGGAAGCAACCTCTCCTTCGACATCATTCTGTGGCGTTTTAAGCTTGTTTTTCCCTTCCCCTTATTATGCTCCTTAGCTTGATTTACTTAGCTTTTACTTGCATCTGTATTAGTTTAATAAATGCATCCTTGCCCTGTAAATTCCCCCCAGACAGCAGAAAGGGAATTTCCAGGCCCACAGAGCTTGATGGATTCTTTATTATTTTAGCATGAATGTTTAAAATGTGATGGATTCTTCAGCAACAGCAGGAGATTCCTCTTCTCAAATAGATTTTTTCTAACACATATTTGGTTATTAATTAATCTACCCATGTCTGTGTACGCAAGTTTGAGTTTTCACATGCTTTAAATAGGTAGCAAAGATTGTTAATGATGTTTTCTGGGTCAGAATCAAGAGTTTTACTGGTTCAAGTGCATTTGTAAAGCAAAGCTTACTCAGCAGTTTTGGAATCAGTGAGTTTTGCTGTTGAAGTATCCTTCATAGTGATTATATGAGGAATAACTGTGGAAGCAAACATGCAGTCAATCTGCTGTTGACTGTTTGGAGGCCACTAGGGGCTGCTAGCAACCCAGTTTAGAGCAGAAAAAAAACAAAAAACGTAGCTGTAATGCATCAAACACATGCACCAAAAATCTATCTGAACAAAGCTTCCTAGCAGTTAAGTGACTTCTCCAGCATTTCCCTAATGCCGTCCTGTTATGTAAATACACAGGCAGAGGCCGCCTCGCTCATAAACACACACACAGAGATAATGTGTCAGGTGAGCCTATAGATTGAGGTAACTGTTACAGTGGAAGTGATGGAAAGCAGCGTGGATCAATAGGGGGTGTTTTCTCAAAATGAATTGGCTCTTAGCCCTTTATGGATCTGACTGTGGAGTGATGTAATGTCCCTGTGCAGCCGGGGTGATGTTGATTCAGTGCTGCGGTTTGTGCACACAAACACATGCATTCTGCGATTCTTTTCCATGTGCAATGCAGTGTATGGATGAATATTTGGGATTCTAGCCTTTTTGAAAAAACTGATTTAAATGGGTTTTCAAACAGAATAAGAAGGGATTGTTAAGTTCTGATTGTTAAGTTAAGCTCTGCAGTCGAGGAGTTGGCATTTTTTGTTTAACTTTGAAAACATTTAGCTTCCATCCATCCCTAGTGGGGTCGGAAGGTGCTGGTGTCTATTTCCAGCTAACGTTCCGGGCGAGAGGCGGGGTACACCCTGGACAGGTCGCCAGTCTGTCGCAGGGCAACACAGAGACAGACAGGACAAACAACCATGCACATTTAGAGAGACCAATTAACCTGACAGTCATGTTTTTGGACTGTGGAAGCCGGAGTACCAAGAGAGAACCCACGCATGCACAGGGAGAACATGCAAACTTCGTGCAGAAATACCCCGGGCCGGGAATCGAACCCAGGACCCTCTTGCTGCAAGGCAACAGTGCTACCAACTGCGCCACTGTGCAGCCCCGCATTTAGCTTCCCCTGAATTAATTTTAAATCCCAAAACGCTACTTTATTTGGCCTTTTACTTTCATTTGAATAAAGTTCGACATCTGTTGAAGTTTTTGTTAGCCATTGTTAAGAATTACACATTTATATTTATGATCTTATTTTGAAGTGGACACTAACGTATTGGACATTCTGGTCCAATACGTTAGGTCAGTAGAGTAAATGAGTAACAAATAATCCTAAAAAAATCATAATGACAAAAAATGTCATTATGGTGTCACTTACTAAAAAAAGCTGCTGAAAAACTATGAATAATTTGCTCATTTAAATGACTATTCTTAACCTTCTTATATGTTTTATGGAATTTTATTATTTTTAATACCTTCATGTTTTATAGTTGTTTGATTTTGCAAAAAATTAAAATTCCCTAAAAATACATTACACCGCATAAAAGTTAATGCTGACTTACATTTGTCATTTCAGCAGAAAGGCTCAGCTCAAGTAAAAACAGTGCTAAGTGTGAAATTGTCTCTTTTTTTTTAAACATCCTGTTCTGGCATTTCCAGAAAATCAGATATAAGTTTATATTATTCCAGTACTTGTTGGTTCTTGTCACAATCTTGTGTAATAAAGATAGCACTTTGCAAATGTAGAATTCATCCTTCAGATCTATTTTGAGTAGTTATAAACATAGCTTCATATCAGTCAACGAAGAACCAATTAAGAACCACCTGAAGAGCAGTTTGTGCAAAGTCCTGGCCAACAGATCTTGCAGTACATGGTTGCAGTACAGGTTGTATACATAATTGTGTATTCATTGACACATGGAATCCTGTCATCCAAGATGCATGATCATCTCTGAGCAGTTCTCTAGTCTGCCTTCAATAGTGGACAATGTCAGAAATTCATCACTGAATTTTTGTCGCCTTATATATTTTTAAAAAAACAATCATGAACTTTCTACAGTTACTGTAAGAAACACTGATTTGTTCTTGCGACATCTACTAATGAACAATGACGGCGGCTGTTCATTCATGCAAATGTGTGAGATTTCCACTCATGGGGCCAAGAGTCTTGACAATATGGCATCATATTGGAAAATCTAACATTGTCCTTTGCACTTGTTTCAACAGCATGTTGAGTACAAGGAAATAAATTGCAGCAAAATTTACAAAGTTTGTTTTGGTGTAGTTGAAGTTTGAGTGCCAAGAGGACAACAAAACACAACATCTAGATGAAGAGAATGTAATTGGAAGCTTGTTGGTGAACTTCCTGAACAATCATCAATAGTTTGGAAAAGCTGTTTTTTGGGTCCGAAGATGTGAATGCTTAGCCACCTTTCATTGGTAGTTGCTTGCAAGGCTTGTTGAGGCAGTTGGCGGTCCTTGCTGTGACATCATCCTGACTCCCTACTGGGGACAAACCCTGTCGAGTGCCAGAGTGGGAGCGGGAAGTCCAGAAGCCACATGAGTCCTGCATTGTTTGATGAATGAATGTCGTCTTTCATTAGAGGGCTGAAAAACTTTAAAAGTTTGGACCAACCAACTCTGAGATCCTGAAGTCGCAAATTCCATTCCTTTCCAGCTGGTGCATGAACAAAGAAAACCTGTCCATGTTTACATTTCGTTGAATGTAGTTTGTGTTTACTGTCATAAGGGTTAGGAGTTAAGCTAACAGTAGGGTTTAGGGGCCAGGATGTTGGAGCAAATAATCTCGCAAACATATCAGCCATAAAGGAAAGAGAGTTTTGGGGCCCTTAGCACAACTGTCTCTATGGCTCTGTGTTTTGAGGGCTTGATGAAGGTTGAAGGAATGGACATGAGGATGTGATGATAAATTAACAGAGGCATGGCAACTCCTTTAGACCACAGACTTGGTAGCACTTTTCTCCATATGCAAGAAATCCTAGTAAAGGTCTTTACCTATAGCAGCATAGCAATTCCTGGCATTACTGTACAACATTTGTTAGTAATCTGAGTTTAGAGACTTTGCACAATAATAACTAAATTCAAGATAAACAAATACATATAGGGGTATGATATCACATACAAATCTGTATATCTGTTGCAAGGAACTATTCTGATGTACTATATATTGTGTAGGCAGTTGGACTGGGCCTTGGCAGAGTCACAGCAGCCAGTTTGTCCTGCAGATATTTCACAGGAGGAGAGACGATTTGGAAACAGGAAGGGGCTGCCGATGAAAAATTGAAGTGACATTAGCGCAGACATGAGTGAGCATGCTTCCAGGAGAAAAAATGGAGGGAAGGAGAGGTGAGGTATGCGATGCAAGGAAGCTAAAAGTGGGGTTGGAGGGTTGGTCAGTGAATAGAGTTTGTATGTGCATGTGTGTAAAGAGAGGGAAGGGGAAAGGAGGGGCTAACAAGGATCATTTGAGGAGAGGGAGTGTTTGGAGAGAAAAGTAAAGGTTAGCACTCACCTCCTTCCCCCAAAAAATGGAATGAAGTTACAACACTTCAAGAGGAAAGGACTGCAAGGCAGAAGTGAGCTAGAGAATAAGAAGGACAGCTAAAAGAAGTAGGAGAAGGGAGGGCGCTCACATGAGGGAGACTGACTAAAGCCAAGCAGCACTGAGTTTGTTACTCCTCTGTGCATCTCAAACGGCTGGCATGGATCTGTGTAACCAGGTTTTGGGTGGAAACGCTTTGAATTTTTGGGAACACTGTGGATTCTGGCTGTGAGCTTGGATAGGATTTTTTTTTTTAAAGGATGCCTTCTGTCTCTCTGTCATTGCCCTCTGCTCTGGCCGGAAGGGCCAGGACCTGGGTCTGCCTCTCCTGCATGTTCTGGGTAAGAGATCTACATTTTGTGTAGCACATTTTCAGAAAGACAAAGAACCTAAACTAGAAAGGGACATAAATTAGGAAGGATATTTCTTCACAGTTGGCTTCCATGTTCAATTAAGAGGGTGTTTGTGTTTAAATGTAAACTCTGAGGAAGTGAACAGTTCACAATAAAAAGTTGCTTTAGAAATCCCAACAGAGTGTCCACTGATGAGTTCACTTGAAGCATTAATGTTTTTTTGTCCCACAAATCTGGTTCCATATTTGCTTTGGAAGTTCAAGGACCTGTACGTCCCTTCTCACTCATCCCATCGCACGTCAAATTTATAGTAGACTACTCCGTTCGGTGGTCTGGGCAGCACTAATCCAGTTGACTGTTCCTGTGGCGACTTGCAATGCCGTGTTCTCGCGTCTGGAGTCCACGCGGCCTTGGCACTGGAGCTATTTCTGGGCTCTCCTGTATAATTTAATCTCCTTCTTCTATCTGGGACTGACTGAGTGCTTCAGGAACCAGGGGCTTTCCACAGAAACACGCCAAACAACCCCTTGAAATTTGTGATACACATCAACTTGGGCAAAAGACCTTTAACTCCTGTCTGTCTTTTTAGATCTTCTTTATGTTTTTGATTGCATTTTACAAGGTCAAGACTTTGCGTCATCTTTTTACCTTAAGTGTCTGCCAGTAGCTTTAGAATTGAATTAATGGTTTCTTTAGATTGCAGAATGTGCACACACAGTATGCAATAATGGGAGCCACACATGTACATGAGGCATCTGTCCTACTTTTCTCCAGCTTGCAGTGGAGCACAGCGCTATTTAGATGCAAGTGGCAAGAGGCCGGGTGGAAGGAAAACACTCCCATGCAAAGCAGAGTGTTGAGTCGTCCAGATGGAAGCCTTCAATAGCGCATCAAGAGCCTTTACACCGACAACAGAAAGGAGTTGAACGCTGAGCAGGAAAGGGATGATGTTAGGAGGTGTGACATCATCAACAGAGAGGAAGAAGAGTGGAGAGGCTGAGTGACGTGTGAGAAGCTGCTTCTCAGAAAGCTCCTCAAATACATGCTATTAATAATTTATCAGCCCCACACACTGAGAGAGAATATTAGATTTGACAGAAGAGGCTACAAATGCCAGCTAGTTCCTACAGCGCTGGTCAAATACATCTGTGAGCTCATTACTGTTGTATAAAATGCAAAGCAGCTTAACAAAACTTACTTGACATGTGCAAAAGAATCTTGGGAATGAAAAAAAAACTTACTCAACAATTTGCTTTGAAATTTGTTAAACTAATAAAGTAATGTCATAGCTTTGAGAAGAAATCGCTTTATTGTGTCCTATATATCGAAATCTCCATTTTCCAAATTTTTTTCTGGAATTTTTTATTCATTTGTCAAATTTGTCAAAGGGTACATAAAAGAATGGATTCTGCACTGGTTCTATTAAAACAGACTAAAATACGCTGTAGTTTCTGCTAGCCAATCATGCTAATTGTTAGCAAGCTAACCCTACTGCCATTTCTCTAAATACCACATTCACCCAGCTACCTCTATGCAACATTATTTTAAAATCATCACTAACTCAACAACAGGGGCTACTGGATAGCAAAATAATAAATAAAGTCGACCGCTGAATTTTCACTTCATTACTTCATTACCAATATCTGCTTTAGCACATCAGTACTTCCATGCTAACAAAAATATGTCTCTAAGTAATACATAAATATTACTGTACATATATAATGGGTTTATCAGTTGACAGTGGTCATTATTAAAAAGCTGCACAATAAGTAAGCAAAATAGACTTGCCATAATGTTAGCCTGCTTACATAAATGTTACCATGCAAATTCTAACATTACTCTGAATACTACATTGTCCTAATGATGAAAGCAATTGTTTATGTTAATTCTAAATTAATCAAGTAACATCGGCTGTTATCAAGCACAAATTATGGAATATGAAAACACCAGCTTGAGCAATTAATACAACTACATAGTCAACCACATTGAGAAAACACTTGTGTAGAGCTGTGCAAAAAGAAAAAAAAAAGCTGAGTAAATGCTTGGATACCCACAGCTGAACAATTACAACTCTAATCACAACTATTCCAGACAGAAATGTTAAGGAATAGGATTTTCTATTTTGAAATATCCTGGTTTAAGATCAGAGATGTTTTGCAAGGGTCCCAAACAAGCACCAAATCTAGGGAGTTCAATCAGTTTAACTTTAGATAACTGGCATACAGGGCCCTAATTCCAGCATGTTATTACAATCTTTACTGAGCTCCGTGGTGGAACAGTTGCTACCACTGTTGGCTTCCAACAAGAAGGTCCTGGGTTCAAATCCCAGTCCTGGGACTCTCCAGGTGGACCCATGGAGTTAGATATTTGCCTCCAGTTACCTGGCATGGATAGTTGGGTACGGACAATGAATGTAAGGATACTTTAATATTTAAAACATTTTCTTGGATAACCAAATTAAACAGACTTTCAAATCCCCATTATATGAGCTTTTCCCTGAATGGACAGTAAGTCACTCCTTTTACATTCCTCAATTCTTTTCACCTTCATTTAACTCAAGCCTCACAATTTCAAGGCAGCTCAAATAAATATTTCTTTTCTCTGCTCTAGTCAAGTTCACGGCAGCTGCAATGCTGTCAGGCAAGACGTATGGCACATCCATCATGTCCTGAGTTGTCTAACAGAGTCCCTTATTGACCGACCAGAATCCCCAGAGAGCTCTGAAAATCAATCAGCCTTTGATCGGACGGTTACTGCCTGCCAGGCCTCTGTGTGTGACACCTCTGTTTGAGTTTGTGCACGTGAGTGTATGTGTTCTAGAAATTCCATTTTCCTCTTGTAATCATGCTAGCCCTGCCTTGTAATCAGCTTGTGTTGAGTGAAGAGATTATTGAGTGATAAATTTACTATGGATCCTCCTTGTGTGGCCGTGGGTGTAAGAGTTCCATAAAAATACCACAGAAACCACGTTAATAATTTTCTTTTAAAGTTAAAAGGCAAAGCTTGGAGGTTTTCTGATGATGTGCAACATCATCAGAAAACTTCAGACACACAACCACCTCGACTGACTATCATCTTACCTGCTTTACATCCAGTCACCAACATCTCCAATGAATGTTGAACGTCATGACTTGAAAAGGACAACAGAACCACATTATCCACAAAAAACAAAGGTGAGAACCTGAAGAGACCCTCCATGACTTCAATTTCAGATTCTGCTTATGAACACCATAAACAGTAACTCTTATTCTTGATAGCCTAAGAGGTAATCACATTTGAACGATTGATCAATTTGTCTTTTTCCAAATTTCTGGTGACACGTTATCTTGGCCATTGCGTTCTTATGTAGTTGCGCTTGATTTTCATTTCCCTTCAGTGCGCCATCTGGGATTTCTCCCACTGGATCTCTAAGGATCAATTTCAACCGAACCAATCAGCGAACTGTAGGAAGAGTTGTGAACAGTGACTGTCTTAGAACTGTGATCTGCCTGTGGTTGTAGTTTGGCAATGGCAGCGGAGGAAGTGAACAAAACCATTAAGTCCGCTTTTGGCCAAGCTTAAGAATAGTCAGTCGAACAAGAAGAATACTTACGACATTTTATTGCTTGCAATGACATTGTGGCCTACTCTTCACGGGATTCAGCAAAAGTCTTTTCAGTGGCTGATGGTTGTTTACAGCGTTGAACGAGGAGCTAGTTTTTACCAAGCCAGTCACACATTGGTTCAGCTTATAGTGTTCGTTTGCACAGTTTCTGTTGCTCATTCTAATGATGTTATGAAGTTGACAGCTGAATGTTGGCTTTTTGATGCTCACAGTGACAGAATTGTACTCAGACCCAGTTCTGGTCATGACGTCCAATGGGACGTCATGTCCTGTCTTGGTTCCAGTTTCACTAGAGCTTCTTCCTTGCTCCAGGTTTTTTTTTAATTTTTTTTTTTTTATCTGTGTAACTGTGCATGAATGCATGGCCAACATGGAGTGAAGACGTTCCTCAGAGGCTTTTTGCTGTCACTCTGGCTAAACAATGCTCTGTGTATTCATGACCAGGTGATTTATATCCATTGTGACTCAACACCTCCCTCCAGACCCCCAGGCCACCATCAGCTAGCCCTCAACCCAGCTTTAGCACCCTTCCCCTGGGCACTGTGAGATGCTCTGCCCCCATTTCTCATACTGCAGTTTGAATTTCAGCCCACATACCTCAGTAGCTGCCAGATGAGATGGTTTCTCTCTCCCTTTAGAAGTCTTAAATGTCAAAAATTGTGAAACTTTAACATGGGGATGGTCACAGGAAATACACAGCTAGTAGATCAAGACTGAAGCACAGTTCTGATCTGTATTTTCAGCACTTTTCTTACCAAAACAACTGTATTGCCTGCATGTTTTGAGTAGTACTCGTGGAACTGTGTGACATCGCTGGACGGGTTTATCATTCTAGAAAATGAGCAGCAAGTTGAGTTCATGAAACCTAACAGATCCATGTTTATGCTCCAACACTTCAAAATTCCAAGCTAAATGCACATTCCCATGGGAAAATATTTCATGAACTGTCATTGGGCTGGAGCGATTAACCTGATTAATAGTGATGAATCAGTCTTTAAAATAATCACTAAGTAATTTAGTAATAGATTGTTCGCTACAGACTCGAAAAGGTAATTTGCTGATAACAAAGTTGTTTTGAGTTAAAAGGATTAATTGTGACAAAAAGCAAAAACTGAAGAAATCAGAAAGGATTAATTTTTCACAACCTTAAACTATACTACACTTCAGATAAAACAAGGTAATTCCTTTACTGTCTCAGATAGGGATCAGTAGTGCACCAACAACTTGATTTGTAAAACCTGTTCAGGATAATACTCATTGTTTTAGTCGATTTATTGGCGCAGATTTCCTTAATTTTGGGAGATTGGTGATTGGCCCATACTTGCATGTGAAGCTGATTTTTCCCCCTGATCTGATCTACTTTTCAGCAAAGGTCTAAAACTCAACCACTGTCTTTGTCTGCTGTCCTGTGAGAGAGGTTTAAGTGGTAGACCGGCTCACCAGGTCATGTCTGCACGTTTGCAACATTAGTTGCTGTAGTTCTCTGTATAACAATAATTCACTGTTGTAAACTTTCTTGCTATACTTAGCAGCATTTCAAACAAAAAAAAAGGGTATCAGCTAAAGTCGGAATCAGCAGAAAACTGCAATCAGTGCTCCCCTATTTTCAACTAGCTTGTAATATTTTTGAACAGATGAGGCTTCTGGAAATCGGATGTTTGCTTTTCACTCCTTTAGATCACACACAAAGAAACGTTGTGTTTGAGATGTTGCATTAAAGCACTCATTTTTATTTCAGACAGTGAAAATATAATTTTTTTTTGACATACAATAATTACAAATATCTGCCTTCAACTGAATGTGACCCATGTATCCCTAAATCTCATTGAAGACATTCAAAAAGTTAGAAGTACCTGCTTCCCAAGATCAAACAATGTAAAAAGCTGCAGTGTGTGTTAGAACATCAGCTGTAGCACTTCTTAATGAATAATTCAAACACTACATCTTTGTGTTCGTTTTAAAAGTTTCTTTCTTTTTCCCTGAAACAAGAGTCAGAAACAGCAGAGCTCATTAGCCAGTATGCAAGTCCAGGTTCATTAGCTGCAGAGCAATGATCATAAGCAGGCCAGACTTGATGATCACAGCACATTGATCTTTGGCTCTCTCTGTCTAAACCTGATATCGATCGCACTGCACACATGCACAAACAGGCTGCAGTCAGGCTTTCACACTCAAAGGTAAGCGCTTTCATGTAAAATGACACTCAGCTGAGTAAAAAAAGCTTTCCAAGGCAATTTGGCTCAGTGTGAAAAAGTAATTACTCCCTTTAAATCATGCATTGTCTGTCCGTCTAGAATCAATGCGAGTGCTACTTAACGTCACAAGTTTGGACCCATTGAGATTACTGTATCTCATGCTCTGCTGTGCACACGCTCTGTCTGCACTGATGGACATTCACCCACCTTTGCAAAACTGAATGCTTGAAGTGGTTCCAACTGAGGGCATCCTAACCTATTTTCTGATTAATTCATCTATTAATGATTTGACCACTTGGGGGCACTAACAAAATCCCATAAATAAAGGAAGTAGGCTAAAGATTTGGGTGTGACTTTGTTTTGTGGAGAACAGGAACAACGCCATCGACATTCATCATCATGGAAAGGGTTTGGGACTTTTGTGAACCATGAAAGCCGATATCCAAAATACAGAATCATGGAACAGTATCTCCCAAAATCAATGACAACTCATCCCAAAGGTATGCTGATGGTAGTGCTTCACTGCCATCAGCATACGTGATATATGACTCCTCAGTATTTGGAGGATTAGCTGTGATGAAGGGAACCATGAATTTAGCTCTCTAGCAGCAAGTCCTGCTAGAAAGAGAATGTCCGGCCACCAGTTTGACTTTAATGCCAAACACACTTGGGTTATGTGACAGAACAATGATGCCAAGTACCTTTGGAAGCCAAGAGCAGATGTCTGGAGTGACTTTGTCAAAGTTTGAACTTTAGCTCGATGGAGATGAACCTTAAATGGGTCGTCCATTTAGAATAATTCTGCAAATATGATTGGGTTAAGATTGGCAGCTGTCGCTTAATGAAAGTTGTTCCTGTGGCTCAGAAAGTTATCAGGTTTCAAGGCCAGCTTACCTTCTTATGTTATGATGTTATGATACTTGCTAGTTATGATGACGGGTAATTCTTTTACCCATCATAAATGTGTCATAATCACAACGAAGAAGGTCTCCTAAGGGTTTGTAACCAGAATAATTAAACTTTCCTTCTGTCTTTATGTTCTTGTTGAAAACGAGTAAGGATTTTTTTTTAATTGTTCCTTAGTGTTGTTTTTATTTTAAAGCTGAATCTTTAATTTGTGGCTCTGTTTCAGTAGAAATCTACTATCTAGTAGCTTCTGATGAGCTTTTCCTCCATGTTCCTCTACTTCTTACTCAGCTGTCCAATTTCCTGATCACACGTCTAATTGCTGTCTAATCTTCCTGGATTAATCAGTGACTGGTCCAAAGTCTTTCAGTCTTGAATGTGCCTCTCCACGTATAATTTGTTTTCCTTTCTTGAATGCTTGACCTGCCAGAAGTGCTATCTTTCCAGTTAAAGTCTCAGAAGCTCTTAGGAAACTGCACACGTTTCGTTCCACTTTGGTTTCCATTCAACGGCCAACTTAAGGCACAGAAACAAGCAGGGAAGGGACTCGCACTCCCATCTCAGTAAAATGGAACTTTAATTAGTCAATTTTTTTACAGTCTTAACTTTTTAGAACCGTGGTGAAGTTTTGTTGTCTCCATTTCCCAGATTAGACTTGAATGTCATGTTCTCTCATCTTTCCCGTTTGGAGGAGGAGAAAAACTGCTGTCCAGTTAGAGGGAAATATGCCTTAGATGTCAATTTGAAAATGAATGTATAAATGATCTTTTACGTGCAACAGAATGGAGAACAATGATTTCTGAAGATGAAATTGAGCAACAGCAATGACATGTTGATATATATTTATGTAAAGAATTGTTTTACATATTTACTCGGGTAGGCTACCTTTTATGAAATCTGGTTTCTTCACTCTCTCCTTCTAGTATCTCTCCTTGGCTCTTCTTGTTTTCTGCAGCTCGCAAGTCTCACAAAGGCCAGCATTGTTCCCAACAGAATTTCAATTCGCTCCAAATTGAAAGCAGGTGTTGCGCTGCGGTTTCATCCAGTAAGAGGGGTGACCGGCGGGTCGGGCGGGGTCCGGACTCCTCTCTTTCGGTGGCGTGTCCCTCATGCCATCATGATCATCCCAACCCGGGTCCTCAAGGCACACTGTCCTACATGTTTTAGAGGTTTCCCTGCTTTAATGTGCTTGATTCAACTGATTGCAGTTCAACAAACGCCTGTTTGTCATCAATTGAAATCAGCTGGACTGAAGCAAGGAAATACCTTAAACATGCAGGTCAGTGTGCCTTGAGGGCCAGGGTTGGGAAACACTGCTCTGCACGACTCAACCATACGCTAACAGCAACTCAAGTGACTGAAATTATCAGCAGGGTTTTTTTTTTTTTTAACATTTTCTAGAGTTGAGTATCACTTCAGTGTCGTATTTTATTCCGAAATGTGCTTGCTTTACAGCGCTCTGTTTGAGAATTCTGCCTGAGCGTTTGAAGGGCTGCATGGTTTGTGTCAAATGACCTCATAATGCAAGACGATACGACACATCTTTACTTCAACATGTCCCGCATTGTGTGCTAAAGACCCATTCCCCCAATTCATGCAGAAAGACTTCCCTCTTACTGGGCAATAAACAAAACCATATGTGGAAGTCTTGGAATAGAAAAAGTTTGCCGGCTTTAAATATGGGAATGAAAATGGATGTGGGTTAGCTTATGTTCATGGATGTACATTATTGTTGGGCATCAGGGACGGAGTACCTCAAAGTGGTGCTCCTCTGGATCACGATGATTTACTGTCATGTTTACACCTTCCTTCAATGACAGCGTGCTTTATCTGAGGATGGAGTTTGGTTCAGCTCAAAATGAACAGAAAATAGATTGGGGGAAAAACGACTAAACGGATATAATGTCAGACAGAAATAAGGAGAAAGGCTTTTTACAGGGTTCATATCAGTCCGTGTCCGGGCAGAGGGACAGAAGCTCGCCTTTGAGACTTCCTCCCTCCCGTCTCTTCGGCTCTAAGTGGGGTCGCGGTCGAACTAGCGTAGCGATGCTTTTCATTAGCTAAGTGCAACTGCAGGAGAAGAGCGAGCCTTGATTTACTGGGTCTCCTCTGTACGTGCACACACGTACACGATCATACTCTCTTCTTGTTCCTTCTTCCTCTCCTTCTTTTCCTTTAAACCATCTTTTTTTCCCCCCCCCGTCATCTACATCCATTTCTGCTTCGACTTCCTTGCCACTCAGCATGACTCTCCTGTACATTGTTCCTCCTGGGAATCTCCTGCAGCCTGCAGGGGAGGAGCGCATGGGTTTCCAGTTAAATTTGGCGACGTGAAGTGACTTTTGCAGCAAGGTTATTACTGGTAATTACAGGAAAAGGGTTGTAGTTTGCTTTTGTTTGTAGCTAAATTTAAGATCATAAGGCTACATAGCATATTTACCTTTAGACAAAAGAAAAGTTTAACCCCTTCCCCCAACACAACTCACTTCTATTGTTTTGCTCTTGTTTTTTTTGTTTTTTTACTGAAACCTATCTAATTAACTCTTGTTTAAACAGTGACAGTAAATTCCAGATGTAGCTTTGCTCACACACAGCTAATGTTTGTGTCCCCGTTTTCTCAATACTTCCTTGCCTGTGTGTGTCTGCAAACTTCTGGATGTTTTTGTTCTCCCATTCTTCCCGTCGCGCCTCATCCATCGTGGTGCGACAGGGCGCGTTGACCCCGGTTGCCACAGCAGTCAGGTAACCATGGCACCTGGCTGTGACACAGCTGGCCGCGTGTGATTGGCTCAGCTTTCTAGTGGCTTTCTGCCAGGTCATCTTTAACATCGGGGCTGTGGAGTGGCACCGAGGTGCTTTGAGTTCTATTTATGAACCCAGACCGGCCCTGCACTGTAAAAACCCTTTGCGTGGACGAGTTGGTAAAAGCACTTGGATATTTATTATAAATTTTTAACAATATCGACTAATTGGAAGGATATGAATAAACAATAAAGCCTGAAGAAAGAAACTTTTTAAACTTCTGTAAAATACAAGACGAAAAACGGAGTTTCTGTTGTGAGGCACCCAGATTTGTTAAATGAAATCATTAGATGAAGATTTACAGACTTTAAAGTGAGATTGTTTGGTTGGTTTACGTGTCAATTGTAGAGATTTAAAGCAAAAGCAATGAAGGATTGTTAAAGGTGTTACTCCAACATTTTTCTTCATAATTCGTTTGCAAGAGTCCAGTGTCAGGACTGATGAAAGAAGTTCTTTCTCTTGGCTAAAAATGTTTGGTTTTTTAAAAATCCAGACACTTAGAATCCGACTACCAGATGTGAAAACACCCTGTTTGATTAAACATTTGTTCCATTTTCAGCTGCTGCGGTTCACTTTCACTTCACTGTGTCAAACTAACCAAGCTAATTGAATAACCTGTTCACCTCCGCCCCTGTGGTGGCGCTGCACCAAGAACTATTGAACGGAAAGACACAAAAACCTCTGAGGAACACGAGTGGAACTTCTTTAGTCACAAAATGTAAACAAAAATGGAGTGGCATCAGATAATGTTGCTCCTCGGATGAATACAAATGAAGGGAAAGGAAAAATATTTAGTTTTTTGGAAAAATGCTGGGTTCATGAAGAGAATGTAAGGGCAGAAAATGATGAGTAGTAAAATCCAAGAGATGGCAGTAGTGTAACATTGATGGATGCAAGCTGTCATTAAAAACTAAAAAAGAAAAAGAAGCAGTGTCAGATTTTAGAGAATTTTAGAGGATTTATCTTTGGTAAAAGTACTGGACTTATGTGTTAATTTTGGTTGTATTTACCCAGGATGCCCTGCGTTGTATCCACTTCCTGCTTTTGTAGCAGCATCCTTATGCATTCGAAACAAATCAGAGTTCACTTCAACTGAACCGACACCGAGGTCTTTTAGAGGGAACCAGAGTTCATATTTTTATGAACACATTCTACACATTCACACCTCCCCAAACAAACCAGACTTTCTAGACAGACTGACTACAGTTTGATCAAAGTGGACTAAACATGGAGTCATCATCAATCAATCAAATTTTTTTTATTTATTTTTATTAGTTTTGCAATCCCTAAAATCTTTACTGGCATTGTTTAGCCACCCCTATGAAAATGTTTTTGGGGAGATACTGATTTAAGACAATATGTACGGCACGAATATCAGAGGACCATAAATGGTTGCCCTGACGAATTCCAAAGATGAAAGAAAAACTTTACCTTCACCTAAATTTTCGTCAAAAAGACCCTAACCTTGTCCTTTCTTTCTGCACGTTTTGTTTACTTGCTAGTTTAAGTCCTTCAGTTTTCACAAGAGACATGAGTCAGCTCTGAGTGTTCAAAAACAGCTCAAAAATCTGCAATAATTAAAGACAAATTTCTGCTAGCATGCTGTTTTCTTTAACATGCTCTGTCCAGCTCAGTGTAGCCAAAGTCAGGATTTCTCTCCGGAGCTTTGGCGAGAGTGTCACAGTGTGACAAAACCCATTAAGATGTGGGCAGATAAGCAAGTAAAACGATGAGAAGCAGACTTTTGAAAAAAGAAGAAGAAGAAGAAGAAAAAAAAGAAGCTCTGAGCCAAATTAGATGTGGGACATAGAGGGGGGGGAGAAACATGAAAGGCTAAAAGAAAAATGAGCTCAAATATGATGGCGCATAAATAACTTTTATCAAGAAGTATGCAAGCTGAAGGGTTTCAGCAGTTTTCTCAACGGTAAAGATGGTGTGGATGAAGAATAATGGTACATACGGTAGCAATGGGTGAATTTAAGCTGGAAACAGCAGAGTATTTATTGGGAGTGTTTTCAAAGGCAAAGTGCTAATAGTACTGAAGATTGAAACTCTACCTTCATCTTTATGAATGTGTAACTTGGGGAAAAAGCGAAATAAACAAAGGAAAGTTTTCAATTAACTTGATTTAAAATGAAATGGACTACCTCAGAATTCGGAGTTTAAAGTCAGAATTTTAGAAATCTCATTTAGACAGACCAGCTGTGGGTCAGAAATCCTAGAAGCGATATCTATAGACCTTCAGTATCCATTTGGCATTAATATTTAATGAACCTTGTAATGGTTAGCTTGTTGTTGTTTGAGGCCGTTTAACACTTGGAGGAAGTACAAGTATCGCTTCTTCATGTTTCCAAAACGCTCATCAGTGTTTCCTGTAAAGTTACGGCGTTTATTATAATATGTAGCGTTAGTCATTTATTTTTAGCATTAGTTTGTTTCAGTGAAGGAGGAATCAGTTTTTCACTCAGCTGAGCACTAACGCTAAATCGTGGAAGCTGCTGAAGGAGAAGCTAGAGTCATCGCTGACTGGCCACATGTTACATATCCCAGCTTTTCTCCCCGTCAGCGGTGACTCGCTGAAACAGTTTGGCTCGGCCATGGAGGGAATCCTTCCTTCATTTAACCTGTCCAGGTGACAGCTGGAACAAGATGCTGGCTCCTAGAGCCCAGAGCGGCACAGCTGCACAAATACACACAGGAAACGGCATCAGTACTATGAGTCAGAAGACGGCCGCTCAGACACAAGAGAAGAGAGAAGGAGATCTCAACGGGTTGAATGTGCTCTGATTTTTTTTTTTTGTCGAGGAATGAAACACTTTGAACAAATCGAATCAGAGCAGATTAACATGCAGCTGTTTGGCAGGAAAAACTCCACTTTAAAGCAGTTCTTCTTTGAGAGTGAATGAGATAAGTCATGGAATGGACTTGTTTAGTGTCTCAAGGGGATTCTCTGTGATGGATAAAAAGAAAAACACCGAACACACCACAACTGCTGTCACCACCTCCGTTTGTGTCAGCGCTATTGTCTCTGATTGCCCTCTGAAGCTGTTGTCCTCTGGTTGCAACTCCAGGACTTATTGGAAATATAAAGATGCAAAGCGTGTTTCCGTCTTTTTATCCGAGTATTTTTCAATGAATTCTGTGACAAAGTTCCCTAGGAAGTCCTCATCCTGAATCAATCGTTCAATTCAATGAATAAAATTCAATGTATGTGAGCAAATGACTCCCCGTTCACTTTTTAAAATTGATTTATTAGATTCAATTGTACTTAAAACAACAAAAATCGTCCTTTTTAATGAAAAAGAATTCCACAAATTTGTGTTTCTTTGTCTTTGTTATGAAATCCTTTTAAAATTTGATCAGTAGCAGTAGATTATCGATAAACATGTAGATATAGAGTATTCTGGCTGATTCTGAATCTATTTCATTTTCAAATTGCGCTAATTTACTTGTTGACAATGACAACAAGCGTGTTCGAGTAGACACTGGAATAACTCTAAGGTGAGTCATCGCTTCGTAAGAGACAGTTAGCCAAAGATTAGCGTTGGTGTATGCGTGGAAATCCTAAGAATCAGCATTGTTGTTTGCTGTAGTATCATTCCACGTCAGCGAAAATGCAGATGCATCATTTAAAGCCTAAAATCAATCAGTGCGCATGTAAATCCTCTCTGTCAAACGCTACGTTAGTGACAGTAGAGATCTGGTTCACTGAAATCCAGTGACATCAAAGGCCCATACTGTCCAGTGAATAAATGCATGAAATTATCAGTGAATATCTTGTTCCGTTCTGTCGACTGAACTCTGCTATTTTCCTTTTTGTCGTTTTCCTGCAGCCCGACGAGCTGGAGGGCGTCCACACACACACCTTCAAGCTGAAGCCGTTCAAGAAGGCAAAGAGTTGTGATATATGCAAGCAGGCCATCACTAAAGAGGGTCTCATCTGTAAAGGTGAGTGTCTGGGATTCAGTCTGTTTTTTAAAAAAAAAAAGTGATTATTTTACCTAAATCATCTTTTGGCAACAAGTCTTGATACTGTTTAGAGGCCTGTGTTGTTTGATTTAGGACTCCCAGGTGGGTTTGGGGCCAAAACAAGTCATTCCTTCATCTTTGTTGACAAAAACGTCACATCCATCTGAAGAAACATAATCTCAAATCCCAAAGCTGCCACCACCATGTTTCACAGAGAACTTCATGTTCTTTCAGTGACATTGATTTGAATTTGGAATTAAAAAGGAGGCTTTTGGTAAGTTTTAGTCTTTAGCGGTTGCCTACACAAAAAAACATCGACTAACGTTCATATACTTCATTAGTAAGTAAGATTAGTAAGATGCAATCAAATATTGCATTATGGAGAAGTTACTTGTTCCACTATTAGTAAGTGTGGAGAAAATGCCCCACTATCATACAACTGCTAGCCATCTAGACTTTTGTACACATTCTCCTCCAGTCTAAGAAGAAACACCGTATATGACATACTGGTACAAATCATGTGGTGTGAATTCAGGCAAAATTGGTGATTTGATCAAATCAACAAACACGTCAGGAAGGAGAAGGTTTGGGTCGGTTTCAAACCTAGCTGTGTTCAACTTTTGTAAATACTTCTGCCTATGAGCTCCAGCTTGGTGAGCTACTTCCACAGATGAATTAGCTTAACTTGAACAAGTAGAAATCAAGGCTACACTGGTAAAACCAACTTGGGAAAACAATTGCAGTTACTCCATTCAACATTCCCGTCCCTCACTTCTGATGTCTGTCATGGCGCTACAACGTGATTAGGTGACATACTTGCAAAGGGTCAATATCAAAATCAGTCAGCCGAAATGGTTCAGGTATCTAAGTTCCTTCTGTCCTGGGAACACCTTAAAGTCACCTAGCGTACTTGGATAGAGACACTAAGCAGAAAGATGTCTGAGCCTGGAAGGATGGATGAATGGACAGATGGATGGATGAATGGATGGATGGATATATGGATTGTCCTGATGATGGCAGTAAACATCCAGCTAGAACAGCTGATCTTGACTAACCTAGATCAATAGGTTCTCTGATGATCTATTTGGCCTGATCTTTACATCAGACACGTTGACTGTTTGAAAGCCATTGTATGTGTCAAATTTAAACACAGTTTTAGCTAATATTGCTTTTCTAAACAAGCAGAAATATGACTCAACTCCTGCATGCAAGTGTCACCAACATGCTTTGATTACCCAAATTTTTCATTGTCCCTCCAAGAGAAATATTTGCCTTCCTCATTTTCTCCCCTTATCGCCTTTCACACATCTTAAGTCGATCTCTCTGTCACTTTCCAACGGCGTCATAAAGGCAGCAGCTTTAACTGAGGCTGAGATGAAGAGTGTAGAGAAAGAGGATGGGGCTTGTGAAGGGCTTTGGCTGAGGATTTGGTGTTTAAAATTAGCATGGCTGCTGCTGCATTAGCCTAGATAAGAGGCAAAAGAGAGGGAAAAAGGGGGTGAGGGGTGGAGTGTGGGGCAGAGGCAGGCAAAGGAGCTAAAATAGGGGGAGAAGAGAGGAAATAAGGAGTTAGACCTGGAAGAGCAAAAGAAAATGAGGACACAAGAGAATTATGTTCTCTTTCATCTTCTTTTTTTAATCATCATACACCCTAAAATACAGGAGAAAACGAGCTGAAACCCAACAGAAACTACATCCAGAAAGTAGCAGGTAGCTTGGAGATTTTACCTCCTGCATGATGTATTCATCGCTTTTCTGTTTGAGATGACAAGAAGAGCGAGAAAAACGTTGTAACATTCAACGTCCAGATATTTTGTTGTTAATTGACTGATTTCGGTCTTTTGTTGGCTGAACTTGTGGCAATAACATTTGCTCTTCAAAACACCAACAGCTTTTAGGCAGTGTGATGGAGTGGGGCAGGAAAAGCGAGACTTGTAATGACTGGATGCAGTGAGGTCGTTTGAGGGTCAGCAGGAGCAAAGCAGAGCTAAGAAACAGGCTAGCATAGCCGAAAGGTTAGCTATGCTAGCCATAAAGCACTGATCATAACCATTGGTTTGGCTAATGCTAGTGCGCTAACTACAACCATGATGATACCCAACGTGCCACTGACACATGTGTTACTACATCATGTATCATGTATCGCCCTTTCACTCATGCTATCAGTTCTATAGATGTTGATGTAATTGCTAACTGTGTTGCTAATGTTGCCTATTTGACCATGATAGGGTTTTTGTCAGAAAAGCTCATTTTAAATAGTTTACTGTAATTCTACAGCAATGCATTGTGGGCACAGAATGAAAGTCTATTGCTGCTGCACATCACGGATGGAAAGTGAGAGGAGAGAAAACGAGACTGCTGGGCCTTAATTAATGGACCTTACCACAGGGGCCGCTTTTCATTGGCTGATGCCCATTCTACGTAGTAGCGCGGCTACAACGTGCGTGGGCGTCTCACAAACACACTTAGCTTCCCGTTAGCTAAGTACAGCATAATGGCAGAACTGATACAACGTCTACACCTTGAAGCCTGTCTGCTACACAGTCTTACGTTAGCTAAACAGATCAATATACAATGAATTTATTTTAGGGGAAGCTAAGTAAGATAAACTTTTTCAAAGCTAGCAGATAAACCTAGGAGATAAACAAAAATTTATCTCCACTATTAGCACATTAGTGTATTAGCGGAAGTGTGCCTCCTACTGGAAATACCAGACTTTAAAAAAAAGACTTGTATGTCATTTTTGCTCTTAGAAATATTTCTTCTAACATTCAGTAGCAACAAACATTCATACAAACTTTGCATGAATGCCCAAGGCGCCATTCATGCAAAGTTTGGAGGGAAATACTGGAACTGGTCCCATATCTCCACTCTTAGGATCCACTTTCATGACCTTTTTCTCTTTTGAATTCGTGTGTCACCTTGTGATGGTGAGAGCCATCTTGCTCATATCAGAAACAACTTGATATACACAGAGGCTTTCCTCCTCGGCTGGGAAGTCAAACAGGGCTGTTGCAGTGTGAAACTATTTTCTAGATCCAAGAGGATGCGGAAAAAAACGTGAAGTCACTTCAAAATGTTAACAGAGCCGAGCTAAATGTTTCCTCTCTGCTTTGCCTTTCTGATTGAAATAATTAGCAGGCAGCACTTCACCAGCACAGCTACTAAGTAATTCATTCATCATCATGACACAGGTTTACCTAATTTAACCTGGGAGTGTTTTGCTACTACTCAGGCTGTCAGAAACCTGTTTAACCAGAAAATATACTTTAAAATCTCTATATGTTAAAATAACAAAATAAATTTAAAGACAAGGAAAGTGGTTGAATGCTGCTTTTGTCCACTTGAGGGCAGCACTGTAGCATCCTACTCTCAAAATTGGAGCTGGAAGTTATTTAGCAATAAAAATGATTCTGCTTTTACACCATGCATATGCTTGTGTTTTGTTGTTTTTGTTTGTAAGCTACTCAATAATCAATTAATAACCTGCCTCTGTTGTTTCAGCATGCCGCCTGTCCTGCCATAAAAAATGCGAAGTGAAGGTAAGACCCTGAGCCTGCTGCGCTCTTCCAACCTGACCTCTTCACATTATGAAGAAACATTGTTTGAACAAAAAGAATTTATTTATTTTTTGTTCAAACTTTTGCGAGTAAATAAGGAACTGTAATTTTAATTTTTCAAAGATTATTAAGTTTGACGCTAAATTGAAAAGTTGACGAACAAAGCAAAAGTCTCTTTATAATTTTTGTTTATAAAAATCTAAAATGTTCTAAAACTATTTCAATTAAATGTTTTATATTTATTTGTTAATTAATTTCCCTGATTTTATTCTATGCATTTTGGATTAGTCAATATTATTTACTTGTTTTCTGTAATGTTTGTGTATGTATTTAATTATGTCTTTATTTTTGTGTGATATGCATTAATTTATCTTTTGTTTAGTTTGTTTAAGTGACTTTATTCTTTTATTTACCTGTATTTATTGATCTCTTTATGGGTGTCAATTTATTTATTTATTGGACCAATTTTTTTTCGTACTGCCATTTTCAGGATGCACGTTTCTCTATCTGAAATGTGCGTCCTGTGTGTGGCTACAGGATCCTTCATGGCCAGCATCAGGCCAATCTGTGGGCGACTTTCATTCCTGCCCATCTCTCACTAAACTCCACCAAAACGAGCAGTTGTACCAAGCTCAGGCTTTGATGCGTTGCAATCTGTTGTGATCAGCAAAGCCTTGAACTCCCTAATCAGCCATAGAGTACTTTCTAGCTATGCTGCAAATATTCCAACATTTATTTTTTTTTAAGCGAGCTGGCAGCTCACTGCCTTGAGTGCTCTAAGGACTGAAAACAGAGGAACGTTCGTCCTACAAGAGGAGGAATAAACCCATGTGGGGAAAAGTTTCGACGTCCCAACAATCAGCCGCACCACAAACAGGGAATGCACAACGAGAACCAACAAAACAAAAGCAGCAGAGGCATGACGGACGGACGAAGGAGGGAGCCAATCAGACGAGGGAATGAGCATAACTGAGCGTGTTTTTTTTCATTGGGACCGAATGGGAGAATTTAAAAATGAAAAAAAGTCCATAATTAATTCTTTCTCTTCTTTCTGAAGCCATGCTTACACAGAAATATCATTATGTAAACAACAACTGTGTGTGCAAGGCATTCGAGGAGAAGAATCTGCGAAATACCTCAGAATCCGAGCGAAGCCGTTTGTGGCGTTAGAGCGGGTAATCATCAGACGATCATTACGACTCATTCCTCTGGCGGTGACAGACAGTGGACAGGAAAATATTTCTAACAGAACGAAAAGACATATCTTTGTGTGAAAATTTTGGATAAAAATGTTAAAAAACTTTTATTTTATTAAATCTAATTGAGTCAAATAAAAGTAATCTGTTGGAGTTTTAGTAGGGACCCCATATGAAAAAATGTTGACTGATTTCCATATCTGATAGAGCCAATATATCATCTATCCCTAATTTTTAGGCAACAAAGAAATTTCTGTCTAATTATAACTTTAACTCCATGTCGTTGATTCTCAATGATCACCCCGGAGTACACGCTTTAAAGCAATAATTCAGACTTTTTTGCAAAAGTGATCTGTGAAGAGATTATCAACAGTCTGATTTACCTGCAGTGGATTACTCTGGAGCAACATTAGCTTAGAGAAACCGCAGCAAATCTGGTGATACTTGTGTAAGAATTTTCGAATGATGGAACTTTTTTGATATGAGTTGATTCAAAAAATTCTTTTTATGGTGTTTGCGAGAATTGTGAGAGTTTTGGGCTGGGAGTTGTTTCGACTTGGCAGAAATTCACTTCGACTGACTCGCTACTAGCTCAAACGTCCGGTGAACGTCATATTCTCCTCTACAGAATATCAGTTCAGATTTTTGCATTGAATTTCTTCACAATTCCATCTGTTTTTAGACTAATTTCAGTTTACGTGAACAATGCTGAAGTGCTGAGATTGCTTCACTTGATTTCAATAATTAATTTCCCTGGTTTTATTCCAATATTGCCTTTTCTTTCTTATTTGTTTTGTAGATCTTGGCCTGACATAAACTTGGCATTAACACAACCAAACTATGCAAGTAGATCCTCCAAACAGCATGCCATTAAATACTCAGAGTGCAGTCCTCTGTTTTATCTCGTTAAGCATCAGTCGGTCACATCCTCTCTTTTCTTCTCCTGCCCTCTACGGAGAGCCGTTCTCATTATTCCTCCTGATTTATCCCAGCCGCGTCCCAGACAAGCCTCCAGGAATGCTGTTCCCGTGGTTTGTCGTGTTCGCTGTTGCCGGCGGGTTGGAATACGCAAGCGAGGTTTGGCCGGGAAGCTTAGGGAGAGAGAGGAATGATGGGAAGGGGTTGGACGAAAACCAGCGAGAACGTATGAAGTTTAAATATTTGCCATGCGCACAACAATGCCCGAGATTAATTTTTCTCAAAATCACTTCTTTTTTCCTTTTTTTCTAAAGTCTAATTATTGTATGTTTATGTTTCTCGCTAAATGAATGCGGTCGTCCCTGACATTTTGCACGTTTTAATGCTCCCATTCCGTCTCGGCCACAGAACAAATTTCCAGGTCTTACAGTCGTATATTTCAGAGAATGAACAGTATGAATGAACACGGCGGTTACCAAGTGGTCGCAATCCATGAATAGAATGTTAAAAAGGGAGCTATAAATGCATAATGTCCAAACTGATACGTTTGGCTTTACACTGACTAGTTACACATAAAAAATTTTTAAAAAAACACAAAAATTTAAATTTGCGGTGTTGGTGAATTCAAATATAATGCGCAACTAAAGTTTATGAAGTGTGGACGGATCCACCAGCCAAGACGCCATCTCGCAACACAATTTTTATTGTCAAAAATAAAAGATAATACAGATGATTAGAATTTTCTTGCATGACCCATAAACAGCTGAGCCCCAGTTTTAAGGTTAGACTGGGAGTCTTAAACTGTGAAACACTGAGGTCAACAGTTTGTAATCTAAGCATCCTGACATTTTCATCCACATCCGCGCTTGTGTGATGTGTGGAAACTGGGAGAGGCCTTTAATTAAATGCTTTGCAAATGACATGCTCTATAAAGTGGCGTTAGGGGACACATAGCTGGAACACTTTGGGCCATTTAAAGCACCCTTTGTCTTGTCTTTATTCGCAAAAAGCTAAAATCGAGCCGGAGACATAAGAGCAGATAATTATACAACGTTGATTGACGCTGAAACAATTCCATTCTACTTTACTACAGCTATTATTTTAATTCACAGAGTATATAACACAAAACCTATGACAAAACTGTCTTTGATTCAGAATTGTACAGAACATTAGCATGACTGAACTTATATAGAACTTTATTAGTCATACCAAACACTCGATACGCTTGTAATAGCATCATCAAAACCAAAAGAAAACGTGATTATTGGGTTTTTTAAAAATCGGTTTTGTAAGAAGTTTCACATACAGGATTGTACACGACCCGAACCAGAGCACACCAGCAATTTGCCTTTTAATTTCCAAAGCCTTTCATTTGTTCTTTTTGCTCCACCCTTGACGTATATGACACTGAATATTGAACACCCTAAAATAAAAGTCTTGTAGAAAAAGTCTGCAGTTAAGTAAAGGAGAAGCACATTTAAGCAGTAAAAGCTTATCTTAGGTTTAGCATTCCCACAAGCTCGCATTTAAGCTAATGTTGCTGCTGAGCAATGAGGGGGTTTTACTGAACCTACACTTCCACCTAACGCAGCATAGAGTAGCAAAAATCAGTATCTAAAGAAAGGCGGCTGTTTAAGCAATACCAATGCAAACAATTTGTAACAAAGTTTTTACCTTAAGATGCAAAAAAGACTATTTTTCCCATATTATTTAGTATGCTTCTAGCTTGTTGGTTAGTGCACACTATAAATAGGATCAATATCTCAGTAGCCAGTTGGGCGTATATAACAAATAGTGTGGAGCTGTTAAAACTTTACACAGTAATTACTTGTTATGGACATTGTTCTGACTTAGGAGAAAACTGGACATAAAGCTAAAGTGCTATCCTGTGTTCAAACTGGTTATGCTAGGTTACTTATCACCGGGCCAACATGGTGGCCATTATCGCCAAAGATAGATTGTTTAGATAGTGGGTTGTGCAGCTGCTTCCCAACAATTATTAAATAGCAAGCGTCATTATGAGCTTAAAGGGTATATTTTTCATAACTTCGTTATTATGTGAAGAACATTCATAGATTCTGCCATCACTGATCCCAAAATCCCCTCTTCAGATTAAGCCCTGGACAGGCACTCGTAACTTATTTTTAGTAAAGTTTGAATATTTTCTCCATCTACGGTTCTCATTTTGATCAGACGTATCTTCCAAAACAGAGAAAGTGGGGCGAGACCAAAAGCGGCAATAAGAACTCTACGGGGATGAGGAAGGTTCAGAAATAAATAAAAAAAGTACCCATCTGAGCATGAAAGTGAAAAGGGTACGACCGTGAGGGAGAAAAGAAAACCGACGGGACGCACACACATGCACACATTGAGAACAACCAGAGCACAAACCTCTTCATTCCTCGGCCGTGCAACACAGAAGGAACTCTGTTTCCCCGGTACAGACGCGTCACTTCAAAGAGCCGCCGCCGCTGCCGCCGCATGCTTCCATAGCAACACCCTTCTGCAGTACAGACGCAGCTACTCTCCGGTAGCTGAGAGATAGTGTTGGCAGACAAATGGTATAAACGTTATAATAACCAGGCGCTAGCTGATGACTGATGGGCTAATTTACCTCCGTCATCATCTGGAGGTCAAGAACTGAGTTCACTTGAAGAGCTGAAAAACCCAGAGGGTGGCGACTACATAAATCCTCCATCTGTCTTTTAAAAAGGAGAACTTTCTGGTGGTCTTTGCAACAGCCAGTAGACACGTATTTATGACTTTTGAATGCGTTTAAAAAATAAAAAACTGTTTTATTTTCATAAGGTGCATATTTCATTGTTAAACAGTGGACAAAAACATTAGGATAAAAAATTCTGTCTCTGAATTGTGACCAAACGAAAAACTGATTTAAAAGATTAGCAATATGTTTACAAATACAAGAATATGCACTATGCAGATATCTTCTACTCCCTTTCTATGTAACACTGTGGTGGTAGCATCATGGTATGGGTCAGTTATGTTTTGCTTGTATTCTTTGGTGGGTACATAGTCTTTTGTTTTTCTAGAGAACGTTTTTTTTTGTAATTGGTAATTCTATGTAATCATCTATCTATGTTTTTTGGCAAGCAAACTGTCCTGTATACAGTCCCAACTAAGGACTGACTGCATATACTGCATATGACTTTTCAGTCGGATAACATTTTTGATTAAAAATCATCTCTTATCTCTAGTTTTCTGAGAAACTAAATTGCGGGTCTTCACTTGCAGTTTGCTATAAACTAGCCTGGCCGTTGTCTTCCTACTCAATTCTGCAATCGCCTGTCAGTGCTCCGCCTGGGATTTCTCCCATTGAGATCAATTTCTCTGGTTAAAATTCTGCAAAGAATGAGTTGCGAACGATGACGTCGATTTTCCACGTTGTTTTAAGGCTGTATTCTATCTATAAATGGTTGTAGTTTGGCATCAGAGGAAGTGAATGAAAATGTTCAGTCTGTGTTGGCCCCAATTCCAAAGATTGAGCATTTAAAATCGGAGCAAGACAAATGTTTAAGACATTTTATTGCTGGTAAAGGTATTGTGGCCGTTTCCGGAAGGTCTCATCGAGTTGATGCTTTACATACGTCACAGCCAAACATTAGCGATTAGGTAAAATCAATAGTCCACACCTCCTCGGAGCAATCGTTTCTGAGGGTCAGACAAACTACAGCGTGCATCTAGACCTAATATTGGATCAACATTTTTGCTGACCTCAAGATCTTTTTAACATTCCATCAAATGCATTTTCAATTCAGTGAATCTATATTTAGCCTAATTTGCTAAGCTGAAACAACAACAGAAGAGTTGTAGGCTTTGCCTTTCCCCCTTCTCTGTAGAGTCAGCAGCTTCCAAAGAGACCTACGAGGGAAAGAAGGGAGGAGAGTGTGTTAGCAGAAGGAGGAATACAGAGGGATACAGTTACTGCCCCCGAACGACTTTTGCTCTCTCATTTTGGGTACCGGAGTCTTAAGGAGCCCCTAGCCACTTTCTTGGCCTTATATAGTGTCTTTCGAAATTTCTTGGCAGTTGACTGGGAGGATCCGAAGCCAGCAGTAAAACGAGTGCATCCTGGTCCAGTCCAGAGGCTGAGCAGACAAGCCCGTATTCACGTAGACTCAAGTTCAGTAGCTCTACTGGCACGCGTTTGGGATTACTGCTGTTGTTTGGAGTAAGGGGGAGGAGGAGGAGGAGGACGGCCTCTGCATTACAGTACTCGCTTTCTTGCCTTGACTCTCTTAGAAGGGGTGTGAAGGCAGGGAGTATGTAAAAGTAGCGAGGCAGAAAGCGACGGCGTACAGGCGTGCAGGTAAGAGTGTTTATGGAATGTGTTGTCAGCTTTGACAAAAGGTTTTCTCTGGGTTTTTTATATAGAATAGGTAAAATAGGTGAGTAAGCTGTACAGCATCGACCACGAGAGGCTCCTGCATGTCAACTCCAGCAGAAGCGTCCTTTTTTTCCTCGGGATGTTTTGAATGTGGGCTGCTTTGACTCAGCCATGGGAAAGTTTCTCCCATGGGAACGAGGCAGGCCGAGTTCACAGGAGTTGCTGTTGGAGGGAGGGCGGGGGGGGGGGGGGGGCGCTTTCGTGACCTGACGAGCGGTGATTTGTGGCAGCGGAGTCGGCAAGAGACTGGGAGCAACTGGTCAACGCAGCAGACAAACGTGTTTTCCCTTCTCCCGGGAAAATCTGCTGTAGCATTGCTGAGGAGGGATTTCATTCCCACTCTTTTCCTTCACATCTCTTCTCGTGCTTCTCTTCTTTTGAGAAAGGATGCTGGCAGTCGGTCACCTTTGACCTCAATCTAATAAAGGCATGGCAATAAAATATGATTGATTTCACTGAAAGGGCCAAAAGTTGAGAGAGAAACAGTTGTAACTCTAATCCTATCCTAAGTCTTTGGCCAATGTTTCTTACTTAACCTCATCCTGATGCTGCACTTTTTCACTTGCCAAATCTCAAGGGCATTTGTTGCTTCACTTTAGCTCTCCCAGAGATTAATGTCTTAACAGTACCCCGCAAAGACTGACTAGCTTCATAAAAAGTGAAACATTAACAAAATTCGGTTAAAACTGCAAGCTCCTCTGGCTTGCAAAATATATGCTGAAAAACTGTTATATAAGCATTTATGCTTAACCGCTGATTCACACCTGTCAATAAGTGAAGAACAGTGAGGGTTTTTTTTCAGTAACTTAATATATTCTGGTATATTTTTCCCTGAGGCGGTCAGATCAAACGTAAAAGTACACATCAGGTTCTCAGCTCTTGTTTTATTGAGTTTTTTTTTTTTTTCCAGCTTTGATGTTGGCTTGCAGTCGTTTCCCCTTCCTTTGCCTTGTAATTAGCGGTCAGGCGAGAAACGGCATCCTGCCGTCGTCCCTAATTAAACTGGAACTGATAGGCTGTCCGGGACATGCCGATCAGCACCTTCCAGTAATGACCAAAACATGTGCCGGTCCACAGAAGCCCGGCTGTTAAAAGTTTGACAAATTTGCAGACGTTTTTATTTCCCCACAAAGGAAATAGGAATCAGGTAGATTTTTGTCAGCTTGGTGCCAAATACTAGAAGTCTCCCATGACTGAATCCCAGATCAAATGTCCAATGATTATACATAGTCATGTTCATCTTGCGTGAAATTTCAAGGCAGCCTTGACAATTTCCATGCTTGCTTATGGCGTGTTAGCCATGTGGTAGTCATTTAGTTCTCATTTCAAAAACAAATCCCTGCTGGTGACATCCAAGGGTTTGACAATGGATTTGTGAAACAGACGACTTTGATGTGAATAGAAAGAAAGCGGCCAATTTCAAGGCAGCAGATTTGGTGGTTTTCAACCTGTATCCAAAGTGAGCCACAATCACACATCTGATATTCATCATTTCCCTGTTTATTGGAGTGTTTTGTCGTCTATCTAGTGATTTAAGCTGTAACCAGGGGTAAAACAGCCAAGCCACAGCCTGCTCAGCTCTCACTTGATGATCAAATAGCTGCCTTCTCCATGATCCGCAGTTTTTGGCCCCTCGCATGTCCACTACAGAAAGCCGCACTCGGCTCTCAAAACAAACAATGGCATGTCGGTTTGAAGGTGGAACGGTGTTCGTGCCGAGCTCGCCGGCCTTCATAATAGCTGCACCACCCTGGCAATTCGCTGCGATGAATCGCATCGTCAATAACTGCCTGTAAGTTGTGGCGAGGTTTGTCTGACCCGTTTAGAGGAGACGCGAACGCTGCTTGTCACCAATTTCCATGCTTGCTTATGGCGTGTTAGCCATGTGGTAGTCATTTAGTTCTCATTTCAAAAACAAATCCCTGCTGGTGACATCCAAGGGTTTGACAATGGATTTGTGAAACAGACGACTTTGATGTGAATAGAAAGAAAGCGGCCAAAGATTGTTAGACCATGACCACACTAATGAGTGGACCACCTCTGCAGCACCTGGTATGTCTAAATGTGTGAGGATTTGTGAGAAATGACATGAATATAGTTTTTAACAAAAGTAAAACTCTTTTTTGTTTCTTTTTGGTTAGTGGGCCTACTGTCTAGTGGTGGACAAACTCACGCTAGTGTGCTAATGGAAGAGCAAATTTTTTATTTAGTGCTTTTATGGTTTTGCTAACATTTAGCACAGTTAGCTTCCCCTTATTGAACTTTTCCAGATGCATTCTAAAGCACTGATTCACTTGGCTTGGGGCAACATAATAATAATAATAATAATAATAATAATAATAATAATAATAATAATAATAATAATGATATAATAATGATATAATAACATAATAATCATCATAATGATAAGAAGAATAGTATAATTATAACCTAATAATAATTATTATGCCAGGCATAATAATTAATATTATTATTTATGTACAAAATCTTTTACAACCTTTTTTTTTATTTTGCTGTTATATCTGTCTGACTGTTGACACACCATGTATGGCCTTCATTAAGGCCATTAGCGATGGTCATTCATACCTTTTACCAGTTTTTCATGTGCCTGGAGTTTTGGCCTTTTGTTTCTGGTAGAACGTTTTAAATACCAGGAAGTCAATGTATAAATCCCTGCGCAGCGGACCCGCTTGAGCTTCAGTCCTTATTTGGCCCCGCGTTTAGAAAGAGGAGCATTTTCTTCCTTGGGCTCGCCGCCATCAGTGTGGTAGCAGCTCTTGTGTGGGCAGAAAGGAGCGCCTGAGGAATTCTTAGTGCGGTCGGACCAACGGCGGGCTTATTTAGTGGAACCCATGGGATGATTTATGCACGGTGGCAAACGCATGCTTTCTCCCATCAGCTTGGGTCATGTTGATGTGCTAAGATCACAGTAACAGTTGAGCTAGCAGGTCAAGAGGGCAGGAAATGTCTTGGAACACCACAGCTTTGGAGTTAAAACCTGAATGTTAGGTAGAGAATATCAGTTAGAAAACCCCAAATGAAGACAAATGTTGCTGAAACGCACAGATCAGATTGTCCTTTCTGAAATCATTTAAACTCTTGGTGATCTTGAACCTTTGTATGAAAAGCACTAAAGTAGAAAGAATCTCACCTGAGAGACTTGACCTTTAGAGTTGAACAGTGACCGGCCTTAACTCTCCTCTGTTTGGCCCCAAATGGGGCATCTTATCCAGTCTAAGATTCCAGAAGCCCCCCTTGGGTCTTTCCTTTGACCTCTTGTTTTATTCCTTCTCAGATGCCCCTTGTGACCCAATGAGAGTATAAGCTCCCTTTTCAAGTTTCTGTGACTTGTTTGTGGTCTGCTAGTCACTATGACTCCTGACTGGCTGGGAAGTAATTATGGAAAGTTCTCACAGTCCTTAAAGTGACAGAGTTTAGTGTTCCATCTGCTCAAGCTATGACTTGTAAAAAAAAATTTTTACATCTCGACAGAAAAGAATGTTGTCTTAATTACAAGATGTTCACATCAAGACAGAAAATTCTAGAAAATCTTTAGTTCAAAATATCAAAGTAAGATTCACTGAGAGCTTTAGCTTCACATATAAGACACCGTACAGGTCCAATCTTGTTCAGCTGAAATACCCTTCATGAGAAGCTCCTGTTCCCATTGACCAGCGTCTGACATCAGCCTGAAACATTTCACTTTCAGCTGTCAGAGGTTTGAGGGGTTCCCATGTATGTTTTAGTCGCGTGCGACTTTTTCCTTTCTTCTTCCTTAACCAACCTGTGACACACTAAATAATTGTGGTTCCTAGTTAGCCAGGTCAAGCTGAAGGAAATCATCCCCAAACCATGACACTTTCAGCCCCATGCCTCACAGGCACTATATGGTTCTTGTCCTGGAAGATAGTAGTTGCTTTATACCAAACCTAACCTCTGTAATGGTGCCCAGATCATTCAGCTTTACTCTTATCTGTCCAAGGAATTTTATTCCAATCCTGATCTTTGTCTACTTTCTCTCTAGCAAACTGTAGCCTGACCGCCATATCTTACGAAGAGACCAAAGGTTTCCTAGAAAGTTAAACATATCCTGTCGTTGGTTTTCAGAGTGAAATTCCTTGGACAACCAGGACAGAGCATGCTGCTACATGTTTATATGTCTCCACCTGTAGACTTATATTACTTAAACAGTTCAGTATTGTTAGAAGTGATATTAATTATGAATGTGTTCAAATCTGTTAAAACACACAGACACTCATTAGGTGCCATGTTTCACATGGGTGCACCTTTCTGCAGTCTCCTTGAAACACACGACAGTTCCCTCCACTCTTGTTTGGACATTTGGTAAAGATGTGGGGGAAAAAAGTCTCGAATAAAATTATTTTAGTGCTGGACCTTTGACCTTTCCCCTTTGCACAGTCTGTCTGGATAATCCAGAGTCTTGGGAACTCTCTTTTGCTCTCTTCTCTTTGATTTCTTTCAAAGGTTTTCTGTGCAGTTTAGACCGGGCCTTACAGCCTCAGGAAGAGACAGACCCACAGCATCACAGATCATCCACCATACTCAGCAGTGGACATAAATTGCTCTTTTGTACATCCAGCAGTTGTTTCAGGTCAGACCCTCCTGGAGTGTTTGTGGCTGAAAAGCTCCAGGTACTCATTGCTTTGATTGCAGATAGAGCCAGGTTTAGTCAAGTAGCAGAAATCTGTAGAAAGGTACCACTCTTTCCTTGGATCCCTTTTATCTTCTTTATCTTCTTCACCTTTTCGTACTGTTTCCGATATTTGTTCCTTTAGAGCAAACCGCACACCAGCGACGACTTGTTGACCGACTCTTAAATGTTGCACGCCGGCATGCTATGGGTGTGATTGCTTCTTATCCAGCTACTGGTACTGTTGATAACTTTGATTGCAAAGTCAATGAGCTCTTTGTTTTCCCACAACAAATAATTACGGCAGTTTCCTTCCTGGCCGTGCCTGCTATCCATTGATAGCGTGCTCTCATCCTTGTGGTTGTAAATAGCCGTCAGCTCACAGCATGTTGGGATACCAGGTGTTATAGGCTCCCACTTAACTCTGTTTCCCTTATGAACTTCCCCTGTACGTGTTTTTCTGTCCACACTTAAGTAAATACAATCAGATGGTAGCTATAAGTTGCCATAGAATACTTGTTTATGCTCTATAATCAGTGATTTTAGGCACAGGGGGAGATCCAGACTATTAGGAGCCACTGACTTGCCGTGGGTAATGTAAGAAAACTTTTCTGACATCCAAATGGGCCGGTGATGGCCGGGTTGCTATTAAAAGATGCGTCATGTTGCTTTGCAACATCAGGAAATCAACACCCTGCTAACGTAGAGGTGACAGTAAAATTAGGGTACAAGCGATACTTTTCCTAGCAACAGGAACTGGCTTGTGGCTTCACACAGTAGGGTGTTGGCGTGTGTGTGTGTCATTTAGTCTCATTTGTTGGGAGGCCTACAACTGCTGTTTACAGAAAACATGCTGTGCAGCAAAAAAAACAGCAGAGAAAGGACAGTGGTTGCAAAAAAGAGCAAAACATACAAGAGAACACCACAAAAGGAGCAGCTGTTGGAGAAGGATGCAGACCAGGGGGACCAAGAAAGGCTTTGCTTTAAGGATGTGTTTGTATCTTTGGTATTTAAGCTTTAAGTTTTCACATACTCTGTCCTTTAAATATTGGCTACATATCACTTACTGTTAACCTTATGGTGCTGGCTACTAATCAGCAGTATTAAAGTTATGACTCTATCTATTAGATTTGCCTCCCAGATAATTTCCCAGATGACAGAAATCAATAAAAAGGCCATAACTAATCCTAATTTTGTCGCACAATAGTTTTAAACTCTTACCTTAACACCCTAGCAAATTAGCTTGCTAGCTAGTGCTAGCTTGTACAATGAACATAGTAGAAGCGGAAACACACTCAAAAACCCCATTTTTGTGTATTGCATGTGTGATACTGCATGGGTTGGGTGTGCTTTATATATTATTTGTGAGGTACCTACATACATACTAACAGACAGATGATATTATACCTAGCAACCAGTAGAGTACCATGTACCCAACACCTTCATTCCAGCTTTCTTTGTTTTTTTTTAACATGTTTGAGATAAATCTTTCACTGACAGGAAGAGCTTCCTGCCTGCCAGTTGAACTCACTCCCGCTTTCCGCTGGACTCAAAATTTGTGGCAGACAGCAAAGTGTTTTGACAAGAACCATAATCGTGGAGCACCACAGGGTTCAGTGCTCGGGCCAATTCTTTTTACTGTATGTGTTTCCAGACGGCATGGGATTATTTCCACAGTTGTGCTGATGGTACTCGACTATATCAAATCCATAAGTCCCAATGTCTTGAAGAAATAAAAGCCTGGATGAATCAAACATTTTCTGCTTTTAAATTCTGAGGCAGGAGTTGTCGTCTTGGGATCAGACTATGTTTTTACTATGTAGCTAACGTTACTCACGTTAGCTACAGATTCTCTGTTAATAAAGGCTTTTTATGTATCCAAAACATTGTTACCTGCTTCCATTTGGATCTGGAAAAAGAAAGAGAGAACATTTTTTTCTCATAAAAAAAAATAAATCAAGCCAACATAGTAAAATTGACACATTTAAAGCCATAAAGTGACCTAACAATTAGTGCTGAACAGATTGAAGCAACAAAGTTGACATATGGAGGCTTGTTTTAGAGATCTGTAGGCAGCTGGTTTTGTTTTAGACCTGTTTGTTTTTCTCAAATTAATAGCTTGTAAAGTGAGGCTGGAAGCCCCCTCTAAAGGGCACAGAGCTGTATGGGGGGCCGTGGAAAATCAGGGCAGGATTATAGAGTGAAATTAAGGTCAATGAATGTGATTTATGTTGGGAAAATAAACAAATGTCCACTGGTGCTGTTGTGTTGAGCTTATGTTTTCACTGTTCGCTGTTTCTGTGACTTGTTTTTACCCGCCTGCTCTCCTCACTCATCGGCTATCTTTTCGTCTCCAGGTCACCACATCATGTCAGACGGCGGCCAGCTGTGAGCCGGTGAGTACGAAGCCTCAGCACGAGTTTATCACCAATCCTGCGATCTTTGAGGAAACATTCAGACAGTTACTGGCCTCGAAATCCTCTACACTAATCCAGGAAGGGACTTCCTGGAATTGTAGTTCAAATGGGTCAAAGGTCGGCGTCTATGAGCGCGAGCGCTTCCCCCTGTCTGCTCAGACTGAAGCTTCAGGGGTGATGAAAGTGGTCGGGATGTGGGCCGAGATGAATATGAAGATATTGGGATGATTATGATCTGGGATTTTGACACATAAGGGTCACAAAAAATTAATAAAAAACACCAGAGACTTGGGTCTGTCATTCCTATTAAAACTTAGATATAAATAACTTTAAAGACCAGTTGATAGTCATCTACGATGAAAACAGATTTAGTCCACAAATTATAATAAAGACCTTCATATTTGAAAGAGTGGAGGCTTTTAAAACTGGTCATATGGGTAGATGCTCAGGGTGGCAATAGAAGGGGGAAACTCTTCTCTGAAGAGACACATCCTCATTAGTTCCAAGTGTCTGAAGGAACTTCAACACTAAGCTGCAGGAGGAGGAAGACTAGCTTCAGCCAGAGCAATTTTATTTCTCTTTTTTTTCCCTGTTTCCTAAGGGTTGCAGAAAAGGATTTATGCCCCGTGGCGCAAAGACTTGACTCATTTTCATTTTAATGAGCTTGAAATTGAAGTTTTCCTTCTCTTCCGCGAAAAATGTAAGCTCAGCAAACGGCGATTGGAAGACCAGCAGATTTCCAATTTCTCAGCTTTTAGCATGAAAAGTTATGTTTTCTGTTCTTTATCTTTAACATTAGCCAAGAATTGGATGACCAAAGTAGAAGTGCGGCGACAAGACATGGCCCTTTTGAATCTTTTATCCCAATTTCTTCTTTTCTTTTCTAACCTGAACATGTTGTTTGTTCCTTGTGGTGAAATAAAGTCGGTGATCTGCTGACCCTTCCTCTGTCTCTGCAGCCTCCCACTCCACAGCTGCCGCTAAAGCATGTAGATACACCGGTAAGTCTTCTCATTCGTTAATGCTGCTACTGTTAGTGCAACTCTGATCTGTGGAACAAGAATTATGCAAAACTTGTTTATTTGAACACATGGCTTGAATGGTTTGGCATCTGTCCTTCCATCCAGTTCCTCTGGTCTGACCTAAGTCTTCCTTAGACTTAGACTTAGTCTTCCTTAGACTAGGTCTTCCGTCAGACTTCCTGACATCAGTCAGGAAGGCAGTTTTAAAACTGAGTTTTTAAAACTCTTTTCAAATCTGTCCAGATATTAAGTAAATACTCATATCCGACGTGATCCGAGGTGTTTTCCTGATCTTTGTTTGCATGAGGAGTGCTGCTAATGTGGAAGAAAAACTGTTTATTTAAAGCAGAAGGAAGAAAAACCGGAACATTTGTTAGAACACAATTTTCTTCCCTTTTTTTTTCTCCAGAGTAGAGCAAACAGACATGAAAGTGGCACTGATGTCTCGCATCCCTCGCCTTCTCTGCCTTTTGTTTCTATACGAGTCAGCGTTTGTGTCAGATGTTACCCGAATAATTAGATCAACGATGACTCAGAGCAGCAATATAAACACAGATGGTTCCCTTTGTTCACCAGCTTTTATAGAAACTCTCACAAAACTCTGCAGAATAATAATAATAATAATAATAATAATAATAATAAGACTCAGTAATTATCGTCTTTCTTGCATCCTCAGCAACAGGAATGTACAAATGGTGACTTTCATTTTCTCTCAAAAAGAAGCTCAGATTCATTTTCATATTTCCTCCCAGATATGCTTGGTTTTTCATTCAAAGTATCAGATCGTTCCTCGGGGGGGGGGGTTTTGGTACGTCTGTGGAGAAGGTGGAGGTTTTGTTGGGTTCGTTTCTGCAGGATGTGTCCATGGTGGTTTGGTGCTGAAACGGCCCGTTGTGACCCGTGGCGGCTCCGCTGAGGCCAGATGAACCAGACTCTTAATTCCAGACGCTGTTGACCAAAACGAAGCTCGTCAGACAGGGAAAACATCGGGTCGCTGGTTTTTCCTCCCACATTCTCAGCATTCTTAATCAGTTTCTCCACACTGAGGCGTAATTCAGACGGAATATGGAGTTGGATGGGGAATATCTGCAAAAAAAAAAAAAAGGAGGGAAGAAAAGTTCAAATAAATGCAAAGCAAAGACAGAGAAGGCAGGAGACGAAATGCAGCATGATGTATCAAATAATCACTAATCAAGACTGGCTGACGCAGTGGCAGTTCTGGCATGCATGAGGCCCTCAGTTCCCAGGACCCACCCCTTTCCAATCTGGGCCCATATTAAGATCAGAAAAGGGCCAGTTGCACCAGAATCTACTGATAAAAAAACTGCAAAAATATTAAGAAATTGCTGTGTCTGCATTCGATAAGTATTAGAATTAAATAATATTGAACATGTTTTGAAACTGATCAGTTCCTCTAGGATTTTATGATTGATTTATTATTATTTTTTTTTTAAATTTGGCAATCAAAGCCACTTATTTGTGGAGCTAATTTACAAATATTTCCAAAATACCTTGCAGTATTTGCAGTAAATACTGCCGCAAACAGTTATTAACTGTTTGTTAATAACTGCCACCTGCAGGTGGGAGTTAGCATCACATAAACCCAATGTTTTAGACTATTTTGGTGGAAATAGTATTAAACAGTAAAATCACAATTAAGCATTATCCCAAAAACATGAGGAATCTGTTGATTTTCCATGATTGTGGATTTGCGAAAGGCTGGAGAGATAAAATCTGCTTTGATTTTATTCATACAATATTATTTAAGCACATTATTGTCATGTTAAAGGTTTTATTTACACATCCCTCCACAGAAATAACTACACTGCACCAGATTTCGGCCCTGGGCCTGGAGTTTGACACATGTGGCTTACATAGATGGATTAATAGATTGATAGATTTGATTGGTTGGTTGGATGGATGGATGGATGGATGGGTGGATGGGTGGTGACTCCATCCAAGTTTTATAAAAGTATTTCAAGATGATAGCATTTTTTTAATCCAAATTAAAGTTTCATCAGTCAGACGGCTGATGAAACTGACTGCTCACCACTGTTCACCATGCAGCTGTTAACTGTCAGAGCTGAATTAATGCATTCAATCGGTTATGGGCGTTTCAGATGCTGTAATTTTTGAAGATAGCGCAATGGCCTAGTCAAAGTCAGGACTCAAATCAGATTAAGCGGCTGCACCTAGTGTGACTGAATTAAAACTATTCATGGCTATCAGGAGGTGTGAGGGGCTGCATACGTTTTCCTGGTTTATTGCTGATCTTCCGTAATAAATGAAATAATCATGTGAAAAGTGATTTTTGATTTTTCTCAGGTTATGTTTGATTATTTGAAATATTCGGTGGCAAATACTGCTTTTCCATATTTATTTTCTCTTGTATTTTGTTCCATTTCTTTTTTTTATATTGTGAGCAATGCAGCACTGATGTTTCTGTATTTGCTTCTGATGCCAGTTTTTTTCTGTATTTACTGTGGTTCGCTTAGAATATATGAGCTCGTGTTAATGGCATTTGTATAATGTTTGTATAGAGTGTTAAACTGAAAAATAAATTATGATATTATTATTAATCACATTTTCTAAATTGTTCAAATTTCAGGGATTTTTTCACGTTTTTTCTCAGCTGAATGTTTTATTTATTTATTTTCAAACAATTTCCTCCATCTTTACACTTAATGCTTAACATTTCCGAGACTTCATGTTTTCGTGCTTCTTTGTTCCAGGTTTGACTGTTTATTGACTCTTTCCTACCAATCTGTGGTAGGCTGTTAGCACATATAATCACCCGGTGACACAACATGATGTTTGCAGATGAATCTTTTCTCTTCTGTCCTTCTGTTTCTCTTAGGGATCGACGAGGTCCTGCAAAAGTGTGGAGATTCGGAGAAAGCAGTCGGGGTAAATATTCCATATTCACGTTGTCCAGCATATTCCAGTGCCTGCTTCTAACAATTCTTCAACATTTAATAATTAGCTGCACTTTATCCTCCCTGTGGTGTAAATATGACATAAGACTATTTGTAGAGTAGGCTTTTCCTTCTCTACCAATAGGAAATACCTGAGAGCACGGTAATTAAGTCGTCGAGAGCTAAAGGTTCAACTCGTTCAAATGACAAACTCAACTGTTGATGAACTGAGCGACGCTGTGAGCTCTGGAGAAGCCGAGCTGCGCAACATGGTCCAAAGAGGCCCGCACCCAGAAAACACTGCGAAATCCATCAAAAATACCAGCTGATTTTAATCAGAAAAAATGTGGATAAATCCCAATCGCCACAGGTCGGAAATGACGTGTTTCCATTTGGCAGATTTATTTTTGGAATTCAAATCTGCGCAATTTTATAACCAACTGCAGCACAGCTACGAGCGACATCTACATGCTAACTGGTAAGCATGGCGGAGGATCTGTGCTGCTGTGGGTCTGTTTCTTTTCTAAAAGCCTTTGTTAGAAAGTCTCTGAAGTATCCAAACATTTTCAGCAAAATCTGGTCATCTCTCGGTGAAAACTGGAAAAGCGTTGTTTATGCGGTTCAGCAGGACTTGGGGCTAAACAGGCAGGGATCTTCCACCGCCGTGGTCTTGATAGAATGCCTCCTGGATGTTTCTTCTCATGCCCATCGGTCATTCAAGCATTTCTGCTCAGTGGAAGAGGCTGCGTGCTATCAGCAGAGGTCGAGTCAACAGTCAGTACAGGAATGTAAACCGTAGCCTTTCCAAGAAGCACATGGCCGAGCTGTGGGAGTTTAGATTTGATCAAGTGGATGTTTGTCATCCGTTCCCAAGAGGAATGGAGGATTTTCCCCAAAGATGTTGCAGCAACTGTGAAACACTCAGATTAGGTGTCTGTGTCTCTGCCGCACAGCGTGCTTCAGGCCATGGAGGAGAGCTATGAGGTGGACCTGGTCTACATCACCGAGAGGATCATCTCCCTCTCCTTCCCCGCCGCGGCCGACGAGCGCAGCTACGCCAACAACCTCAAAGAGGTGGCCACCATGCTGCGGTCCAAGCACGGCGAACACTACCTGGTGAGACCAGTCCGGGCCCAGAACCCGTTCTCCGTCGAGCTGAACCGCTTTAATGTGTCGTTCTTGTCTCGTTTACCTCAGGTGCTCAATCTGGGCGAGCAGCGGAACGACTTAACCAAGCTAAACCACAAGGTACGAACACGGTCTGGCGGAAGCAGAGGCCGCGCTTTCGAGAGGAGTGACAGTGAAATGTGAAAGGTGAAAACGGCGCTCGCGCTTTCCGAATGATTTCTGGTTGATCCGGCTCAGGTTCTGGAGTTCGGCTGGCCGGATCATCACGCTCCGGCGCTGGACAAGATCTGCAGCATGTGCAAAGCCATGGACACGTGGCTGAGTGGAGACCAGCGCAACGTTGTGCTGCTGCACAACAAGGTGACCAAACACTCAGGGGTTAGAATAGGTAGAAAGATCTGTGAAAACGCAAGGAAGCCAGAAAATAAATTCATTTTAAAAAAATTTATAAGTATCGATTTTATCGAAATTACGAATACATATTTTATCCATAAAAAAGTACTGCATGTATAAATTCAGACATTTTTATGGATTTATTATGTCATTACATAGAGCCTTGCATATCCCATTAGAACTAATTATTTGCTTAACTTACATGACCTCCAGACATTTTTCTTTCTTTGACATTAAATGAGAATAATCTTCAAACAATATTTAGAAAAATATGTATTATCAAAAATAAATAACTAATTTAAAAAATGATTTGTTTTAAACCATTTTTGAAATCTGAATATTCTGTTTTAGATCAGCTACACTTTAAAAAAGTTTAAAGTGTAGCTAGATGTCAGGAGTTATCTTATTGCTTTCTAAGATAACTAAATGATTTGGCTTTGAAAGCTTCTGATTGGCTAACTGAAACAGAAATGGAGGTACACCTGTAGATGTACTTTAGGTCAACACCTCAAACACACTGCTTCCTGCCTGGTGTGACATCATGAAAATTGTCTCTGAACTTTCAGGAAGTTGTTTCAGTATGTCCGACATGAACTTCACTTTAACTCAGTCTTCTTGTGTGTTCTGCGGTGTTGCAGGGGAATCGAGGTCGGACAGGCGTAGTGGTGGCTGCGTATATGCACTACAGCAACATATCTGCAAGGTACGCAACATGTTGTCATTGCACCTGTGCTACTTTCTAAGCTTCTGTGTAAAGTTCACAATGCTACGGTAGAGGATTTGAGGCTGTCGCTTTTTGCAAAACTGTCATTTGAGTACTTTGATCTTTCAAACACCCCCCTTTTTTTTTTTTAGGGGGACGTGAGGACAGGAGTAACAATCCATCAAACGAAGGCCTTGAATATTAAACACCAATGTGATATTTTAGCTTAGCAGCCCGTCCTAGCTAGTTTATTTTCCTGGCATTGTGAGGGAAAAATGTCATCCATGTTTAATACAACCAGATGTTATAAAATGGGCCCCAGAAAGGAGGACTTAAAGCCATGGGATATTTTTATAAACGTGTGAAAAGAGTTTTGCTTGTCTTATAGAAAAAAAGGGACGATTTTGAATTTAAATCTAGAATAATAACATTTGTGTGACTTCATGCCATGCAGTGCTGACCAGGCGCTCGACAGGTTTGCCATGAGGCGATTCTACGAGGACAAAGCTCTTCCTGTCGGTCAGCCGTCACAGAGGAGGTAAATTATTAACTCCCTTTATTTTCTATAACTACTTTTTATTATTAATTCCACTGAAGAGTTAACATTAAGACACCCTTCGATCAGCAGAATGAGACATCCTCCAAATCCTGAAAGGCAGTTTGATTTATTTTTTGTTTCACTGTATGTACACTACCAAGAAAAACATATTTCACCACTTTTAGCACATTTTTTTTTTTTTTAGATTTAAATGATTTTCATCCTCAACGAAATGTTGTTTTCATACCAACATAACTTGAGTAAATTGAGGAATTATGATATCAAATACATGCAGAAATATTGAACCCTAACTTTTACGTTTTACGTAATTTTATTACATGACAAATTTCCTTTTATTTTTTAGATCATTTGAATGCAAACCTATTAAATAAACCTTACATGATTCATGTTCATTAGCGGAATAACGCCCATTTATTTGAATTTTTTATGTATTTAGTATTATTAAAGTATAGTTATATTAAATTAATAATGAGTGTATTTCTTTCAAATACATAAAGTATATTGTTTGAATTGCATAATAATCAAGTTACCTATGCAAATGAAATTGCATATACAGCATTTCTTTGAATTACGTTTCAGTTTTTGATATTTGTCACTCTGGAAAGTGTTGGAAGGTTCTTTCAGAGGGAACCACAATGAGAACCAATTAACCAGACAAAAAGTTAGCTGTGCTAACCCTAAAGCACTAATCATAACTATTAGTTCCACTAATGCCAAGAGTGCTACATGGTATTTGGTGGAAGCTAAAGCTAAGGCACTAAATTCATGTTGATAACCTGCCTGCGTCAATGTCACAGCATGTGTTATGACATAGTATTTTGCTCTCAACATTTTCAAAGTTAGCAAAAATGCTAAAGCGTTAAAGGAAAAATTAGTGCCACTATTAGCGCATTAGCAGAAGTCTACCCACCACTGATGAGAACCATAGCATTAAGTAACCATCATATTGCAGCTGTAGCTCCTTCGTTCTTCGTCTTGGTGCTTCCATGACATCTGGGGTCAGGCTAATTGAACTTCCCAGACACCAAAACATCTGGTCACTGACAGGAGAACAAGGAGGATGTGTGTACCTGGAGACCTGGAGGTCAAGGTTACCTGCGATAAAATTATTATTAGCATCGTTAACAACCAGACTATACTAACTCAACAGACACCTAGCAGACCTCCATACACATCCATCTATTCCATCGGATCCTAAAGAGGATAAAGCAACGTCATACTGAGACTGAAACTGGGTTAAAATTGCAAAAGGTAATCCAACTGATAAGGGGAAGAACCCTAACATTTGGGAGGAAGATAGTTAATATCTGAAAATTGTGTTTTGGCCTCTGAGCCACTGAGACAATGATGTCTCTAAAGTCTTGAGTCCAATTTTGTTTTTTTCGTTTGTTTTTTTCTTAGAGCATATATTTACACATTTTTACTGGAACATAGAAAGTTGGTCTCTTAATGTTGCCCTGGGCAGCTGCCTATAAAACTGACCCCATGTAAAACCACCACCTACTGTTGAGTGGAGACAGGGGAGCTGATTGGAGCCTTGGGGCAGACTGAGGATGCCCATGGTATGTCTGCAGGTATGTGCAGTACTTCAACGGCCTCCTGTCCGGAGACATCAAGATCAACAACAAGCCACTCTTCCTGCATCATGTCATCATGCACGGCATACCCAACTTTGAATCCAAAGGCGGTGAGTTTCCCCAGCCAAAGGTCTGCAGGAGAGACGCAGCTTGCCACCGCGTCTCATTCGTCTTGTTGCCGTTTCTTGACAGGATGCCGGCCCTTCCTGAAGATCTACCAGGCGATGCAGCCAGTCTACACATCCGGAATCTAGTATGGAAACTTTTCTTCCAGTTCAGTGTGGTTTGGCTTTGAGTCTGCAGAGAAACTAACCCTTGATGTGATTCCCAACTGAAAGAGCTTTACTGTCTTTGGTTTTGGCAGCAATGTGCAGGGAGACAGCAACACCAGTATCTGCATCACCATAGAACCTGGGCTGCTTCTGAAAGGAGACATCCTGGTAGGACTGCAATCTTTTTATACTTATATTGTTATATTCCATATGTTGTAATAATTCATATTCTGTTCTTTGTAGCTGAAGTGTTACCATAAGAGATACAGGAACCCGACCAGAGACGTGGTGTTCAGGGTCCAGTTCCACACCTGTGCCATCCACGACCTTGGGGTCGTTTTTGGGAAGTCAGAGCTTGATGAGACCTTCAAAGGTGCTATTATCTGTTATTAATAGTGAAATTATACGCATGGGTCATAAAATAATTTCTTGTTGCATGTTAACATAAAGATCAAAGTCAAAGGCTTAATTTTGTCTGACTGCAGGAGATAGATTGCCTAGAGTTTCATAATCAACAGTGCCCTCTTCTGGTCAAACTGCACTATTGAAAAGCTAATTGCTCCATAAAGTATAACTGATTTGATTTGGCTTCATAATTTTCATTATGCGATGCTGTTTATTTCTGTATGATAAATTTTAAATTAAAAGTCTTCCAATTTTGTTTGAAATAAATTAATACATATATTTTTTACATTCTTTCTCAAATGTATTGACATTATTTCATCTTACATTTTCAATAAAAATAATTTAGATATGCAATTTTAATAACATTTTACAAAGAGAATTTATAAAAGCTATTTCTATATATTGATGTGATTATTGTCTGTAATGACCAATAGCTTCGAATTAAGATAGCATTAGCAAAGCATGGAAATTTTAATGCCAATTGTTTTTTTAATACAAAATAAAATAAGGATCTTATGAAAACACGTTTTTTTCTGCTGCATTTAAGATTTATTAAGATTAAAATTTTTCGCATTTTAATGGGACCCCAAACAAAATACTGTCCTTTCGAATAAAGAAATCCTACAAATGCAGATAAAAAGAATGATTATGTAATTATAGCTTACGTTTTTCCCCCTTCAATGCAGCTAAATTACAGGACAACCTTTAATTCTAATTGTGTATTTATCTGAAGAGGAAAAACAGTCATTTTCTGCCACATTTTATATCTCACAATCAAATTATTTCCAGTGTTGTTAATAACGGGAGGATTCCTTTATGTTTCTGCCGTGTGTGCTCCCACACCTACTTCCTGTTCATTACAGCCATGCATATCATCACCATCTGATGAAATTCCACTTTTCATAGCCTGACTGATTCACTTCAAACTAGTAGACGGAGAACACCTAATTTGAATTTTTTGTGACATTTCAAAAGTTTGCTCAAACTTTGTGTGTCTATTTGATGGAAACATAGCCAGTGAATGTTTTATATCAGTATGGTGGAAATTTAGCCAACTTTTATTTAAATAATTCTCTATTTTGAGCCACATTGGGGACTTTTTGATCACAGATTTAAGATCCGCCTTTAAATAGGACACTCCATTAGGCCAACAGGTTCAGGTCGTGAAGCAGCAGACCAGACCAGAGCATCGCTACCAACATGTCTGACTAAACTCTGACCTAAAATGTCCACAGAACATTTGACGACACGTCCTGGTGATTGAGAAGCGTTTGGCTCTTTATGTCCCAACATGTTCTGAATCAATTATTGTCATACCTCACCAGTGTTACTAACTTTCATGCAGTACTAGACAAAGATTCATGCTCCCTTCTGCCTTGTGTTTGTACAGATGGAAGGTTTCCAGAGTACGGGAAGGTGGAGTTTGTTTTCTCCTACGGACCAGAAAAAATCAGAGGTAATCCAACTTTCTAACCACTTTGAATGCCCGGTTTACCCATCAGGAGATAATTGAACTAAAAATGCTTTTCTAAAATTTCGTACGCTAGGTCTGGACCACTTGGAGAACGGGCCAAGTGTTTCTGTGGACTACAACACCCAGGACCCCCTGATCCGCTGGGACTCATACGAGAGCTTCAGCCATCCCAGTGAGGACGCAGTGGACACCGAGAACGGTATGTCCTCACACACTCCTTACGTGGACATTTTCTGTCTCCGAAAGTCCTCCGCTTTATAATCCAAGTTAATTATTCGTTTCCGTAAGATAGCAGATCATGTATACATTTTAGCAAATACTTGAAACCAAAAGTTTGTCAATTCAGAATATGGCCTGAAAGCTTCCTTCAGCCCCCTATGAAGGGTGTAGATATGTTCTTAAGCTTAAAACCAAATTATTATTATTAGAATTAAAACTAAAAAGCAAAAACTGATCACAAAGAAAAGAAGCAACAGAAGCCAGCTCCAGATTTTTGTTGCCTGTGAAGCTTCACACCCCCTACTTGTCCTCCTCTGTCCTGTCATTGAGTTCTTTAAATAGCCACTGCAGAAATAGGGGGCCGTCAGTCACCCTGCAACAAGCTAACCCCCCAGACTGGGGGACTGTTGTAAACTGAAACACCTACTAGGATCAGCTCCAACGAGCTGCTGAGCTCACGGCTAATGTTTCCGTCGGGAGTTTGAGAATTTAAATAGAAACTAAATATGTTGCGGAAAAAGTTGATGATATACCTGGAAGCTCCATGTAGCTCTCGAGTTCTGCAAGCTCTTCATGAACAGAGCCCTCTAGTGGCCAACCAGATATACAACAGAATAGAATAGAAATATATTTCATTGTCTCACATTTGGTGAGGTGCAGCAGCAACAGCAGCAGCATCAAGCTATGTAGAGTCACACAAAAAAAAATCAAAAAGTGTTAAAAACGTATAAAAAACAAGATTTGAAATAATAATAGAATTAATAATATGCTGTACATGATCGTAACATATATGCCAAGCAGTCATCAAAAAGGGCCTACTCCAATACAAGAGATCTGCAACTGAGCAAAATGATTTTTTTTTTCATATATAAATATTTTGCATTGAATTAAAAAGTATTAAAAAAAACAGACAATATATGAAAAATGGAAAAAGGTGCAGAAAACAAATGTGCAGTGACAGAAGAAATGTTATTTAAAAGCATTTGCAGGTATGTAAATACTTATTGATGGTTCTACAGTGGGAGGAAGGCTCTGCTGTAACGCTCTGTTGCGTATTTGATGCAGCAGTTTGTCATTGAAAGAGTTGATATGTTGAATAAAAAAAATGCTCAACCCATTTCTTCACCTTGAAACTTTAAACTCCAGCGTATTTAAAAAGGTTTCCATGTTTGAATATGCTTATGTTTGATTTTATTTTCAGTCTTGCATGTAAAATATCATGTGCTGGGCGAAATGGGATGGAGATAGAGCTGGAGAAATGAATGTCCACAAATGCTCTCCATATTACAGAAGTTGAGTTTATTTGCGAAGCTGGTAGACAACATGCCGCGGTGACGGCAGCTAAAAGCACGACTTTTTATTCTTAATGTTGGTAGAAATGGCCTTCCGTAGATTTCAGCTGAATAATGCAATGTGAAGAAGACTTTCCTGCCATCTCTTAGCATCTGATGATCTCGCTCGGTCCCTGGGCTCCTTTCAGTGATGATGAGCTCCATGATTACTGCCATAAAAACCGGCTCAGACAGGAGAACTCGTGAGTCTCGGTAGAGCTGGACTTGGCAGCCTTTCCCAGCCTTCCTGTACCGCGTTCCCCTTCTTTATGAAGGCGCTGTTTGTTTTGTTTTCAGCAGCTTTCAAAGAGCCATTTCATTCTTATGCACGGCCCCCCGGGGAGCCGTTGAGGTTGCTGCTATGTTGCAAAGAAGGTCAATGGGAATTGCCAGGATTCCCAGTTCGGTCCCAGCAGAGGGGGCTGCAGTGTTCTCAGAAATAACTAAACTCTTCATCAGTTCAGTTATATCTCTATTTGGATTTTTTTTTTTCTCTGCTATGCTGGGCTAACGAACAGAGAGGCCTATTTTTACAAGCTACCGCAGGCTTCACTTGCAGAATCCAGACCTCTTTATTTGTGCAGGTGCTAAATGTACGTTTCATCCCTGAGGGGTTCTATATGAATGGAACCCTTTAAGGTGTCTGCATGGTTGGAGAGCATAGCGTTTCAGCTCAGTGGACTTTCCAGGGTTACATTATAACTGCTGTTGAATTTTGAGGAGAAATCCCTTTTTTTCATGTTAGCATTAGCATTAGCACTACTAACCTCTAGGAGTTAGAGTGGTTTCTAGAGCGCACAGAGTTTTTGTCTGGTTATAGATATCTTCTATTTTGTCACATTTCAATGTTTCAGCTCATCAAACTAATCTAAATCCAAAAAGGCAGTTTTAAAAATATTATTTTATTTATTAGGGTAAATAACGTGAATCATAATCTTCCAGAGTGACTGATTTTAAACAATTCCAAGGCAGTGATGGAACACGATCTTTCCCAGTTAACAAATTTAATCACTTCTCTTTCGCTGGGATTTCCTGTTGAAGTGTGTGTGCACGCGATACAGTTTGTGTGCTTCCATCGCTTCATAGGCAGTCCTGTAGTTTGGCAGCAGCTGCCAGCCTGGAGGTCAGCGGGGTCAGAAGGCCACTGCTTGCGCCTCAGAGGAGCTTGTTTACTACCAACACCAGCAAATCAGCTTCGAAACAGACAAACTGGGTCATCCTCTGGAAGGAGCACAAGGCTGGTCTAAAATCCTTCCACTGCAGCTCAGAGAACAGACTTTAAAATATGTAAAGCTGTTGGTTTATAAATCACTGAACGGCATAAAAAATCTGCTGTTGTTGGATCAACCTTTCAGACCTCTCAAATCTTCTGGTTCTGGTTCTGCTCTGCATCCAGAACCAGAATCAAACATGGAAAACCAGCATTCAGCTTCTATAAACCACAAACGTCCGGAAAACAGCTGAAACGCTGACTTCCTTTAAATCAAGGCTGAAGGAACTGTCTAGAGAACATAATTCTAGTCTGCATTCCAACTTCTTCATTTCCTTCATTTTGACTCGGTGATGTCATTTTGTTTGTTAATTATGTTCTGTTTTTGTCACACAAAGGACTCTGAACTGCCTCATTGCTGAAATGTTATACACAAAAAACAAAACTTGACTTGACAGAACAATTCCATCTTAGACTCTTCTGTCCAAACAGCATTATCTTTGACTATGCTCTTCCTTGTAAATGTAGCCATTAAAGGGTACTTTTGAGTTTTATTCTTTATTTATATTTCTAACAACTTTCAATGTTGTTAAAAATACTGACAATTTAAGAAGGATTAGGATAGAAAAGGTTAGGCCTTGGTCTCCATCCTGATCTGTACTAATTTTAGGGTAGGAGGTAAGATTTAGATTTATGATGTGAATCATATTTAACTTAAAGTTAGGGAATGTACTGGCAATGGTTAGGGTTACGTGTAAATGCAGTTACAGAAATGAACGAATGTCAATTCAAGGTCCTGATACAAACTTGCGTGTGTGTGTGTGTGTGTAATACGTACACTAGATCAGTGACGTTGCAGGCAGACTGTGCCTCCTTGTTTACTGCCCTCCGCCCATATTTGGCCGGGGCTGAGCCCTCAAACATGTCTGGAATAACTGCCCAGAGACAGACAGAGACAGACAGACAGAGAGGGACGAGGGACAGTGAGGCCCCGAGGGGAAAACAGAACACTATTCCAAAATTTTGTGTTGTAAGTGAGGACATTTTTTTTTCCTGTGATGTTGAAGTTTGGGGATATTTTTCAATAAATACAAGTTGGAAGAAATTATGTAGCGGCGCTGACAGCAGGACTTTCTGGTAAGTGTAACATAACTCATATTTTGGAATCTAATTGGCTGCTTACATAAACGTGCAATAAAATTATGTAAAATGAAAAGTTGGATAATATATATTTTTTTATAAAGAAATACTGCATTTCAACTTTCTGCTCAGTCTGGAGCCTGCGTGTCTGTTTATCATGTTTCCTTGGCAACGCTGCGTCCTGTGTGTTTGGCGCCCACACGGTACCAAATGAGTCATGGAGCAAGCAATTTGAGTGTGGAACATTTTATGAGCAGGCGGCAATTTGGGTACGCCAAAACTATTAGAGGCGCTGATTGGTGCGTGCAGAGACCTTGGGCTGCAGGACAGGGAGAGCGACGAGGAGCCGAGTCTGGGAAAGAACAGTGAAAAATGTGAGATGCACTGCAGAGCGATTGAGTTTGTTGCAAGGAAATGATGTGGCTGCATTTAATCAATAAAGGTCTATTCATTAAGTTGGGTTTATCCATCCGAGCCGAGTCCGTAATGCTTCTAGCTGGACCTCCTGCTTGGCAGCATTGGGAGTTCCAGCTGCAGGTTCATATCAACCCCACAAATCCTGCCAACTTCCTCCTTTTCATTACTGCATGTCTGCATCCCGCCGCGCTGCCCTGCTGCCGCTCTGCTTGTCGTTTTGTCCCATGAAGTCGTGTTGGAATGCGTTGGACGTCGCGTCTAATAGATACATTTGGTATATTTTCCATTTTCTGCAATCATAACAGTTTGAAGTGGAAAAATGGAAGAGATTTTCATGGAAACCACTGAGCTATTTTTTCCTTTTTCGTTTGACAAGGCTTACAATCCACCTAAATTGATTCTAGTTGTTCAGCAACTGAAATGTGGACGTGTTTTAATAGAGCCTGCTTATAGAAAACGGATTATTATTATTATTTTCATTTTCATTTAACTTATTGTTAAATAAAAATAATGCATAACCTCCAACATGTTCTGGTTCCGCCTGGTAAAACTGGTAAAAAGTCCTAAAACCAAGTCTTTGGCTTCCTGGCAGAGGCCACCAGATTTTTATTTAAAAAGAGTTTGATACCCACACCATCGCTGGTCCGCCACCGTACTCCACTGTGAAGTGCTTTTCCATATTCTCATCCTGTATCTCACAAACAAAAACAGTCTGGAGTATAAGTGGCAGAAAAAGCTCAGTCTTACATCCAGATGGAGACAATTTGAAAAAGAAATGATTGTTTTGACTGTGCATCCGCATAGACCCAGCGTTTGGTTCCAGTTGCAGTTTAATTTTTTTTATGTATTTGAAATACGTTTAAGATACATGAATGAATGTATGTATTCAGATTAAAAATCTGAAATATTGCTCTAACTGTAGATACGTGTATAGTCTACTTGCCTAATCAGAATCAACACAAATCTTTCTGTCTTTCCCATTTTGGAGAGATAGGAACAAATCTGGCACAAGTAATTATCTTAAATTATTAAAGACAACAAATACTTCAGTTGCACATTTATCTGATTTCTTATTTATGTATTTTAGAAGAATAACTGGGGTCCTAATGAATGTGGCACCAGTGATTTGGTGAAAACCGGTTGCTGTAAACTTAAACAAGAAAACATCAAATCATTTTAAAGCTTTTTACACATCAAGAATTGTTTTTCAGCATTCTTTGTTAAAGGAAGGCGAAAGGGTTAAATGATTTCCAAACATAGACACAGATATGAGCGTCCAGATGAGCTGCATGCAGATGGAACAATGAGTGACGTCTAAATAAGGTTCATGTATTGACTATATTTACAAATAAAATTTCATTTAACAATAAATTGAATTGTTTCTGATGTGTACTTAATTAATTCTATCCTAATTCTTCTTAATTAAAATTACTTACATTTTTTTTGGATAATCAGATTTCCACCTGAAGGAAGCTGCAGCGTACATTTGGTGTTCCCTGTAGCTATTTTTACCAGGTGTTGAATACCTAAAGAGGGCAGTAGAAGTCTTTCTCTTGGGGGTAAATTTGGTTCTTCAAAAGCTCCCAGAGAATCGGACATGTAGGTAGACAGCGAGCAGATGCAGTGTTTTGACAGGCGACTGAATCCTTGTGAGTGAAAGACAGATGAATGAATGGACAGATGCATGGGGGGAAAAAATGACTCCAGTTGGGAGCACAGCAGAACCTACAGGGGCAGACATGCAGACCAAATACCCTCACATGGTCCCGCCTGGCTCCATTTAGTCTTCTATCATATGCAATAAGTTTCGTGCACGTCTTTCTCTAAAATTCATTGCGTCTCATGATTTTCTGGGAGTCCAGCGTGGCTGGAAGTCACAGTTAGTGACAGACGGTCCAACGGATTGGTTTTTATGACAGCCACTAGGTGACAGACAGGCTGACGGATGGACAGATAGGTGACATCATCGTGAAAGCGAACTCGGAGACGGACTCAGACAGAGTCGCATCACGTCACTGCATACCGTGACAGCTGGACGGTGACAGACACGCTGAGAGGCAAATATAAAACTGCAGTAGTTGTCCTTGTGCCAGTCACCGATACGGCGGCCATGACACCTTTTTCACTCCTGTCACCTCATCCTTCACAGGAACGTTTCTTTGTGGCTGTGCCAACATAAGAGATTATTAGTAGCTTTTTTGTTCAATTTTGGGTTTTTTTGTGTTTTTTTAAGGTAAAGTTTAGCTCAGGTTACTGAAATTGATTCATGTATCACGTTTACAGGAATTGACTGGGATATTTCTCAGAACTGTAGTCAACCCAGTGACCCAGTGATATGGCAGCAATAATGGATAATAATGGAGAAATATTAAGAGAAAAAACGCATTTTTTCTCTTAAACCAAAGAAGCTAGTTAACACTTGACTGATTACAATGTGACTCACTAGCGCGTTCATCATTTTATCAGTCATTAATGTCTAATATCAAGCTATTTTTTATCACTATAGTGAACAATTAAAAAGTACCGATGATAACAAGCAATATAAAAAAAAGTGAAAAACATTTCTTACGTTTTTATTGGAGAGGTATGCTCACTCAAGGCTAATTAGCATGTGGTTAACTATCATAGCAGCGAAGCATAATGTGACACCAAACTCTCTTTAACATTATGGCCCACAATTATAGAGCAGTATTGGAACAAATATGAGCTAACAAGAAAAAAAATATTATTAGTCATAAACCAAAGAGGCTAGATAGCACATGGCTAATTACAATGTAACTAATAAGCATGTCAATAGAGATGCAGATTAACAAACTGTTTTAGGTACCCATTGTAAATCATTACATATATTTCTTTTTTAGCTACAACATGAAACTAAAATTAAAGCAATTCATTTTTTTTTGTTTAACCAAAGAACACATGGCTAAATATTACATGGTCAAGTAGCGAATAATAACAATGTGGCAACAAAAGTATCTGGCTATTTGGCGTAACTACGGCATCATGAAGTGATTCCAAAAAAAGGAAAGCTTCAGTTTAAATAACAAAGTACAGTAGTTTAAGATCTTACAAAGTTTAATGGTTTACAGATTTTTTGTTGGTCCAATTGATGCCTAAAAAAAGTAATTTGGCAGAGCTTGTAAAAAGTCACAACTTAAAAGTGTTGGTGAGCTTTAAAGGGCAAATGGTTTTCTTAGATATCCTGTGAGCATATGGGCGTTCATATGCATTTATACGCGTGCAGGCATGCATGAAATCAAACACCATATCCAATGAAACAACTATAGCTCCTGTATATCCTAACAGGGATTTAGATCTACCACATGGACCCATTTTGACTTTATATAATTGTTACACGCACTCCTTTTATTATACATATGCATATGTGTATATGTGCATATGTATGTGTATATCTTTTTATATGTATGTGTGTGTGCATATATATATCCATCCTGCATATGTATATATGGATGATGGAAACAACACTTGTTGTTTTGGAGGTGCTTTGGAGGATTTGTGTGTGATGCTGTGAGATATAATCATTGCACCTGTCATGTGAAAGAATGTAGAACACACACAGGTGTGTATGTTAATAAAAATGAGATACTGACAAAGCTATAAGTACATTTTTCTTTCTTTTTCTTTTTTCTTTTTTACCTAAACAGACTGAATTGTTTTAAGTACGGTATTAAAATGTGCACTGGTACATGTAGCCCTGTTCTCTGAAGCACAAAGATGCTTTAGACTTTGCACTCATTCTCTAGAAAAGGAAGCAAGTTGTTAGCTATTTGTGCTGTGAGTCAAGCAATCTAAATTGAGCTGAGCTTCAGTTATTTACTGACATCAGAGGAAAGGTATTTGTCCTATTCCAATAGAGCACTGTTTGTTTTGTCATTTATAATCAGGGTCATTACATAGAATAGCTGGCAGTAGTGCCATCTGGCTTTAACATTACATTTAAAAAAAAAGTGGGAGCAATGATGTGTTGCTGTTCACAAAGTGAACAATCTTTTAATTCCCATTGCAGTATTCAGATTGGAGATAACTAGTCTTCACCTGACTTTCTATACAAATGCCAAATGCGGTAACGTTTATAAAATATTTAATATATTTTCAAGAGCAGTAATTGCCTTAAAATCAACATATTCCATTTATTGCTAATATATTTGTTAATTTAAGGTGAGACAGGTTTCCAGGTCAAATCCCAGATAAGCCTCCAATTCATCCAATTCCCATTTTTCAGAGAGAAATGCATGATATGAAAATAATGAATGATCTCTTAAGTCTCAAAAGTCTACATAGACATTATTATGTTTTTTTTCTATTTTGTGTAGAATTTAAATTAAGACAGGGCTTAAAGGGCAGTATTATGTAAAATTGTCTTTTTTTGAGCTTTACAATATGTTATAATGTTCCTTTATTTAAGAGATCCTTTAATCTCCCCTGGTAGCCATTCTAGATGCAGAAACCAGTGGGGTAACCACACATCATGCAAACCACTTCTAAGAACGATGTTAAAGGCTTGAAAGAGGAGCAATGTTGTGATGTAGTGCCATTAATTTGTGAAGTCAAATATCTTTATATATGTACTGTATGTATGTGTGTATGTATGTGTGTGTGTTTTATATTACCCACTTATACAAGTCAGCTGAGTGGCAGAAGGGAAACATCAAAAACATGAAGGGCAGTGGTTCCTGGTGACTGAAATGGAGAAACACTCTTTTAAGCCAAAATGACAATACATGTTTTCCACAAAGAAACTTTTGCAGAACAGACAAACCAGAAGATAACTTCTTACCCATCTTTCCGGAACTGTAAACATACATCTATGATACAAAAATAATAATTATGGCTTCATTGCACCAGCTCTACTCAACAGAGTTTCTATTCCCGGCTCTCATTCTGTCGTGACATTTTTTATGGCACTGTTATGTTACTTGATTTGCTCAGCCCTAGTTAAGTTGAGTCTTTTTTTTTTTTTTTTTGCCACTGAGCTTTAAAAGATAATTTTCTATAAACAAGAGCAAGGACACTGCCTCTCATGTCAAAGGTCAGAAGGTGGACACATAGCCAAAGAGGTTGCATAGTGGAGAATACAGCTACACCTAAATTAAACAAAATACCAAACCTTTATGCCTTGAAAAATATTTTAAATGTAAAGGAAAAAGGCAAGCATTAAATGAGTTGGATTTTATTGACACGTGGTACAGGGAACCCCCAATGGCATTGGCGTAGGAACCTCAGTTTGTCCAAAACAGCATGTCTTCCGGGACAGCTGGGTAATGCTGGATGTGGTTACGGTGGTGGAGTCCCCTCCCCAGCTGCCGGGAACAGTAAGAAATCATCCAAGTGCCAGCTCACCCCTCCTGGCAGCTTCAGTGGTAGAGTTCTACCTCACTCCAGTGGAGCACATGTTAGACGATGTTAGGTTGTGACTCAGGACGGAGGGAGAAAGTCTTGTTCGTCTGGGCCGAACGATCGACTAATGTACAGTCTGCCTCAAGATGAGGAAATATTCTTGGATTATACATTGATCTAAAAATTCTCCTAGTGCAGGTAAGAAGGAGGTTTCTGCTGAGTTTATTACTACGGCATAGCATTGTTGTGATTTTGCTTTTACAATCTAAAAGTACTGCTTTTTATAATGAAGGAGTGTTCGTTCTGGTTGTAATTAGTGCATTATGTGGTGGACCAAACACAACTCTTCCTAGACAAATTGTAATCTAAACCTACATTTATACTTTCATAATGTGTCAACATGTAGAGCAACCGCAGGGACAAACTGTGTTTACAGCCTCCTCTCGTGCCGCTTATTCTTGTTGCTACTGCATCCAAGAACTTGTTGTTGACATGGGTTTTGAAATAGCTACAGTCCGAGCGATCCACCATCTGGCCCCAGAGGGAACGTCCCCCACATATGAGCCAGTGTCATTATTATTTTCTGTCACTTTGCAAATGCAACCTGTATTATTGAAGCCAACTTTAGTTTAGTGTTTAATTATATCAATATGGTTCTTTAAGTTAACACTAATATGGAATTTCTGATAAACTGAGTTTTGCCTTTTGGAAGTGTAACCTAGATCAAAAATATCTTTCCCAAGCCAATAACTAGTCAAATGCAGCAGAAAGTAAAACGTTCTCCAAAATGTTTGTAACCAGTTTGACATGACTAATATATTTTAGCAGCCAGGAGTCAACCTGAGGAAGATTGCTTCTCCTCACCTAGTTCATCTCCAGGCATTCAAGCTGGCACTGTTTAAAATGTTTCCATTTGTAGGGCACGACCCTAGCTGGTTCATGTTGGCCCCTACGGGCCTGTGCTGACGCAACATGACAGGAGCTTCAGAACTACAAATTGGCTATTAATAGAGCTGAAGAGGTTGTGTTGCTGGTAGACAGGACACATGCAGAACCTTTGGACTGAAAAAGTTGGATGCAAAAGGGTGGCCACTATGCTTCTGGTTAGAGCAAATGTACCACTTCATGAATAAAGTTGAACTTGTCCTTGACATCTGCTTTACATATGATTTTCTCCTTTTTGTTCTTTCAGAGGTTGGTCATACTCAAGGTCCACTTGATGGAAGTCTTTATGCCCGGGTCCGAAAGAAAGACTCCCTGGAGGGAGTTGTTACCATTAATGGCCTTCCAGTCCTTGAAAACTCCTTGACGAATACAGAGGGCTCATTGCAGCAATCTAACCATCACCTCCAAAAGACTGAGCAGTCCCTTCCAGTGGCAGGCCACACCTCCCTTCCTGCCGTAGATCATACCCTTTCTGTAAGCAGTGACTCAGGAAACTCTACCGCATCAATCAAGACTGATCGAACTGATGAGCACAGCCATTCCCTGCACACAGCTGTAGGTCACAACAACTCAACAACAGCCCACCCAACACTTAGCCCCCAGGAGAAACGAGAACTAGACCAGCTTCTTAGTGGCCTTGAGCCACCGACTCAGCGCCAGGCTTACTTGTCCACATCTACCAGTCCAGGGGGAGGGGTTCGACACCTGGTTCCAGCGCAGGTGCATGTCAACGGGGGCCATACCAGGATTCTTAGGGCACCCTCAAAAGAGGAGCGTGAAACTGATATCCTTGACGACGAGCTTCCTAATAGTCAAGAGGGCAACAGCGTTGATAGCTTGGGTACACTCTCATCTTTAGAGGGTCAGGCAACACCAGCGAGCCTCTACTACCAATCACAGACACCTGTTGGTGACCAGAACGACGGGCCATACCTTGAGCGAAACGTTCTTGGGGAAAAGCTGAACGAAATGCCTGTACATGGAGTGCAAACTCCTACAGCAATGCAGGAGAGGTCTGTAGATTCACCATCATCGCAGGTGGGATACAACAACTACCAAAATGGAGGAGGAATGTACCGTTCACAGTCCATTGGGATTCAGCCACCCAGTAGCCCTGAAACCAACCCTAAAATGATGCCCAAGGCCCCTGAAAGGAGTACCAGTAGTCGAGAGGCAGTTCAAAGAGGTCTTAACCATTGGCACCAGCATAGTCTTCCAGATGATCCCTTTGGGCCTCCTCCTCAGTCAACCCACAGCCTCCCTCATTTCCCAACCTCTGCCTCACAGCGAGACATTGAACAGTCCATAGAGGCACTAAACATGCTAATGCTTGATCTAGATCCAATCAACTCACATATGTCTAAGTCCCACAGTGCACCACCTGGAGATAACACCCTCAGTTCATACCAAATACCCTTCTCCCAGACCCTGGCAAGGCCATCCTACCAAGGGGATTCTGCCATCCATGGCTACAACAACTTGGGGTCAATGAACAGCACCTCTCATCAGCGGCACACTGGGAGGGTCCCAGCAGTGCCAAACCAGAGTCCCGTCACGGAGTCTCCAACATATTCACCCCAAAGGTCCAACACTGGTTACCCATACCAGAACACCACCCCAACACACACCCCTGAGCCCTACCTCCACACACGCCAAGCAACCCATCAATATCCCATTGATACTTCTGCTAATCTCAACCAGCAGTCTCCCCAGAAACTAATAAACTCAGCAAGCAGAGTTTCACACTCCCCTGACCTACAGGGGCCATCGCCTTACCCAGGATACAGCACCTCTTCTTCTCCTCTTCCTACCCTCACACCCCAACCCAAGGAAATGTCTCCTTCTCCCTTGCCAAGAGAGCAAGATGCAGAGGAGGAGAATCTGAACTTGGAAGGCCTGGTTGCTCACCGTATCGCTGGTAAGGCATTCAGGTTTTATGTTAGTTGTTGAAATGATCAATTCACTACAAATGGAGTGATTTATTTCAAGTGTTTATTTCTGTTCATTTTTATGATTACAGTGTTTACATGATACAACTAAAGGAAAGCCAGAAAATTTTGATTATTCCATAAAACCCATTAAAAAAGGTTTCTTATTACAGAATTCTTTGTGGACCTGTGTTCATTTCAATGAACTGAAACAATTTTTATGTTCTGGGAAACTGAAATATGGGTTTTTACTAAGTCTAAACACTAGGGAACAAAAAAAGCACTTAAAACACACAACTTTGTGTGTACTTTGTTTTGGCTTTTGATTGACATGACTGAAACTCCTGAACTTTCCTATGAAATATATGGAAAGTAAATATGGATAATTTTACAAATCAGGATTTAGTCTTCCATTTTTTCCCCTTTCCTTCTTAGAGTTTACCTGAGGTGTTTACAAAGTACTTCCATTGATGTTTTAGTGTATAACTGTGAGCTTCTCTATTGCAAGATGTTTTTCTTTATGTTTACTTGTAAAAACGGTTGGGATATAGGAATAGTGCAGGACTCTGCATGATGTCACTAAAATGTTTCCTGACTGCTTCCAAAGTGCTGACAGAGACTTAAAGAAGACTCACGTTGTGTGTACCAGAACGTGAGCAGTTTGTATTACAGATCCACGGTGGAGTTCTGCACCGCAGTTCTGACCTGGCCACATAAAATTAGCTCTGCGGCTGAAACAAAGTAAAGCTGGTGACAGCAGAGATGGGAAGGAGAGTAAGAATAGCCAAGCATGCAGGAGCTTCCATTCATTATCTGCATTCAGAATGCACTGTTATTTAAATAAGCTCTCTGGTGCCTCCTAGTGGGGGAAGGGTTTCCAAGCTTATTTCCATATTTGATTTCTTTCTTTTTTTTGCTTGTTTTGTTTAATCCATCTTCGTGGAAAACCTTTTGCTGTCATTGCATCTTCCTCTGCACCTTCCTCACCCTCCTTTTCCTCCACCTGCTGCTTTCCCCTCCATCACCTGATTTTCCTCCCCTGGAGCAGAGTACAACGCTCGTATTCGGGGCATCAGTGAAAGCATGACATCCCAACAATCTGACCGCCATCGCTCCTATTCCTTCTCTGGTTTGTCCATTTTTCCCTCACTTTTAATTTTCTCATGTAGTTGATGTATTTTTCCTGCCTCGCTTATTTATTTTCTCCAGTCATGTAGTTTTACTTTCGACTCCCTTCTTTTTGCCCAATAAAATTCTAATCAAGAATTTGAGCTTGGCTCTACCAGAGTTAGGTGTGGATTGTTTGCTTGTGGCTTAGCAAGTTGCAAAATGTTCTACAAGCTTTTCTAGAAAGCATATCCTGAGTTCTGCAGTGACTATCTTGGTGGGTTTCAGGAGTTCGTTCCAGAGGAATGACCCCAGAGGGGACGCAGGAGACAGGCAGGCGCCGGACCACGAGCGAGGGACACTACCAGTCTGGTCATGATAACGTCTCGGCGTCTCATTCGCCGGACTTCGCCAACAACCTGGCTCTGAATCCAGGTGGAAGACCCAGAGAGGTACAGTCAGACACCTGATCTTTGGGTCAAGCCCAGCAGAGCAGACTGTAACTATTGCCATGGAAGTGATTGTAAATCCTGGATTTACGGGATGACATAATACTTTTGGCAAACTAGCATACAGTAAACTGCTGCCTATTTGCTGTTTAGTGTTTGCAGATTTTTTTGTGGAACATAGCTCCAAATTATTTGCAGAAAATGTGCCTATCTGCAACTTTATTTGTAGACCACATCTGAAATAATCAAAAGTAAATTCAGTACTTGGGAAGCTGGTGTTTGCAAAGGACCATTTTTTTGTGTGTGTTTATTTTGGCAATAATTGTCTGTATCCCCAAGAGTGGATTTAAGGAAGACATTGGAAGTTAGCATGTGTGATAGCGCTACAATGGTTTCCACTGTGTGTATTAATGGACTTTAAGCACACTATACAGGTGGTATTTTTCCAGATTATAATGACTGTTGAGAAGTTCCGTCTGGCAATACTTTTTTCTTCAGGGTCTTATGCACAGTTACCGGGAAGCATTTGAGGCTGATGAGATTGGTCGCCATGGCAACAGTTCCTCTTTTGAAAGCAGTGGTAAGAATTCTTTTGACTCTTTCAATTAGGATTTTAAATTAGATTTTAATGGATTCCTCTTTATTTATTCTTTAAAAATGAAATAAATTAAATCAAATAAAAAGACAATACATGAAAATTTACACTTGGTTGCTGGGTTACGTAAAGGACAAAGTTTAATAAAATTGTATGTTGCAAATAAGATGAGATTAACATTTATGCAACTAAAATGCCTTCATGTGGCAAAATATAAACAATGAAAAACCCTAGAGTTCAAATTAAACCGGGATCATAGGTCAAAATATCCAAACAATTACACCAAGACCGCGTTTGTGTCATTACACATTACGTCATACATATAAACCAAGAAATATGGACGGAGAATTGCAGAACTCAATTAAATTTATTCATAAAATTAACTTCAGGTCAGTAACAAATAAAATGCAGTTTCTCCGCACAATCTTGTGCATCTCACACTAGATCAACTGAGGTGCCTAAAGATTCTCCAGAATTTCTACAAAATTCTCCTGAAGTACTCCCAGATTCACATGGTGTAACTCCAGCACCACCAGAGTCCTTCACCCTCAAGCCTGCACACTCCCTATTGTCCTTTGGACACTGTGGCTTCCTTCCTGAACCCCACGCCTCATAATCCAGTTTTCACAATTGTAATTTATGTCCAACATGAAAATTCTGCATTCAAGGAATTTTCGCATTCTCATTTTCACACTCTCAGTTGTCGACTTTCTTTTTGGCCAGGAAATAAGCAAAATGTGCTTATTTATTAAGCAAAATTTATTGTGAAAAACTCCAAAGCTCAGCGTAAATTACTGAAATTTATTCAAATATATCTGATGCTTCTTGTGTGTGTATGTGTGTGGGCGTGGGTGTGTGTCTGCTGTGTAACAAACTTAATTTCAATGGATTAATGTTGCTAATTCTGTTTTTTCCATTTTCATTTAACCCGTGTTGGGCAGAGACAGAACCTTTTGCTGCAGTAACAGTGGTTTGAATCAGTTTTTTATTTTTTTTAGCTCGATCTACTCCAGGTTTGACGAAGACGCCTCTGTCTGCTCTGGGACTGAAACCTCATCAACAAGGTGGATCAGGTCAGTGTTCTAAGGACCAACTCTTCTCTGTAGCTGATCATCAAACAAATGTTGATTCCAGACACAGATAACTGAAGTACATTCAAATAGCAACAGATTTGATTTATTTAGGGCCTCCGTGTGAGGGTTACAGTCCCAAAACCACTGAAGATCAAAAGGAACAAAAAGTGACTGTCGTATTTGCAAAAAAAAAAAAAAATCTTGAAGATCTCAAAAAAATACATATTTGCTTTCATATTCAAAAACCCCTCAAATTAACTGACTTAAACTCCAAGATTCCTCCACATTGATGTGAAAATGCTGAAAAAGCTGTTTAAATTCATACCTACTCCTGGACATGCTTCTACCTTCCTGTTTTGAGCTCCTGTCTTCTTTTTTTGTTCTTCCTTTTTGACTTGCATTGCCGCCAGACTCTGATTGTAGTAATGCACAGCAAGGTAGGGACACTTCTGCTTTGAAATAGTTTCACATTCTCCAGACCTTTTTTTTTTTTTTTTTAACGACCTTGTATTTTATTGCAAGTAAACGTTTTCTTTTTGAGTTCACTTTTTTTGTTCTTTCTGTGCTTCTCAGATAATCGCAGCACTGGGGACCCGAGACCACAACCATTCACAGCTCCTCTGTCCTTCAGCAGTCCTGTCCACAACACTGACGGGTGAGTTTTTTCCACTCTGACCTCCCGCAGTTTAGTAAACTTAAGCATTTTCAGTAGGTCAGTATTGCTTAACCAATTTCCATGCATTGTCTTTTCATTCTATTTTTATTACACTCATTTTTTTGCTTTTGCTTTATTAGGCACCACTGCCATTTGTCATGTTGGCGTGTTGGGTTACTTAATGATTGTATTTAGAAATATAATGAAAGAAAACAAAAGACAGACATTCAGATGTGATGTACATGTTCAACATTTAGCCCAGTTTCTGACATTTAGATTTTACTGAAGCTGTTTTACTGAAGATTTTCAAGATGGACCATAACTAGACCGATGGACTGTAGCTACGGACCAGATTTGTATGATCTGATGCATAAAGTTCTTCAGATACAGCCTGGTTCTACAACCTGAATGCTAGACAGATTCTGGCTTCTAGATGGCAACAAAGTGCCTCCAATACCATTCTCCTTCAACTTGACTGCATTAAAGATGCAAATTAGCGATAACAGTCAAAAGTGAGGCTTCTTAAAAATTTGTGCTACACTGTCATAAGTCTACTTGGAAAAACCAATTGAGCATACCGTACTGTTTGATAACTAGGAATGTGTACTATAATTATTCACTACTTTGTTTTGGTCAAAAACATAAAATCCCATTAATATAATTTATTTGTATAAAGAGGGTTGTAGCAAAATAAAAAAACAATTTCAAGGGGTGTTAACACGTTTGGAAGGCAGTGTATGTAGGAGAATTTTGTAAATGTGAATATTCAGGAAAACATACAGTATAAGTGTTTTTATTTTTCAGAAGGAGGACTGGTTCTTCAGATAGCGCCCCCCACAGTCCCACCTCCCCATACGCCAACAGACCCGCATCCCCTGAGGGCTCCCAGGTCAACATCATGGGTGTCCACACGGTCCCCGGCAGCCCGAACACCCTCCACCGCACAGTGGCCACCAACACGCCTCCCAGCCCTGCCCTTCAAAGACGCCTAGGTCAAGCCAGCCCCTCCCTGACCAGACACCAGCCCCTATCCAGCCCTCTGATAGGTCGAAACGCTAAAACCGCAACCGCCGCCGTCCCCCCGAGTCCACTGATGGGGCGGCGCGCGGCGTCGAGCGGCCGCAGCACACCCGATGAGCTGGGGGCTGCCTCTCGTCAGGGGAGCGCCCAGCCGTCTCCCACCCCCGCCTTCCCCGTCTCCCCACAGCTCCCAGAGAAGAGACACATGTCCAGCGGAGACGCAGAGAGGACAGACAACAGGAACCTGACGCCGGCCAGCGGTGGCAGCACGCCAAACCTTTCCGGCACACATACCCTCCCAGACGTCTCCAAGTCCATCTATGGTGAGACACGGGGCGGGTTGTGTTAGCTCGCAGCTGGCTTGTGTACACAGTAATCATCTTTCCTGTTTGTTTTATTTTAAACAGATGGTTATCCAGACATTAAGATGAATGTTAAGTTTGTCCAGGACACTTCTAGGTTCTGGTACAAGCCAGATATCTCCAGAGAACAAGGTGAGGGCTCTAAATACAGCCAAACCCAAAGATTTACAAATACTGTGCAGAAAAAAAAAACACACAAGGCTTTTTTTCCACTGTCTGACATTTAATTTGATTCCAAACTTTTTCTGTTTAGATTAGAATTACTAAAATTATTTTTGATTTGCTAATTGCCAGAATTTGCCCAGGTGATTGTCTCGTGGCCTTATTTGAAAATAAAATAAAAAATTACCCAAAGTAATCAATAATAGATCCATGGACTTTGGTAAGACTGACTCATCCAGTCTTACCAGTTGCCTGAAGGTGGCACCTCATCTGTTGGAAGTACAAACAGCTTGGAAATATCCAACCATCACATGGTTCACGAAGGAGACAGGTTGGTGCGAAATGTCCATATGAACCCCAAAACTTAAGATGCTAGCTGAAACTATAGAGAAAGTGTCACTATCAGCAGTAAAAGGAAGTCCATGGGCTGAAAGGCCGCTCAGAAAGCTTGGTGCCGTTACTCCAAATGCATGAAAGACAAACAAAATGTTTGTCAGCTTCTAAATTTGATGTTAAAATCTGCCTTTACAAAATCTCTCTCACCATTCTGCCTTTTAGATAATTTTATTGACCATAAAGGCCTTGAAATCTGCTAACAGTTCAGTCTGATTTAACGTCGGATAGTGGAAAAAAACTATATTATGGCATTTTCTACAGTGTATGTGAATATCTTGTCTCAGCTGTATCTAGTGGTATACACCAGTGTTTATCTAGTATTTTCTTTTGTATTCTGACTTCCTACATCCTCTTTTCAGCCATTAGTCTGTTAAAGGACAGGGAGCCAGGAGCATTCATCATTCGGGACAGCCACTCTTTCCGTGGAGCCTACGGTCTGGCCATGAAGGTGGCCTGCCCCCCACCAACTGTCCAGCAAAGCAAAAAAGGTAAACTCAGTGACATATTCAGCCCTTTTATGAAGTCTGTGTCCTGTTTTACTCGCATGATGTCATATATTGTGAATCTTTGGTAGCTGCCGACATGACCAACGAGCTGGTGAGGCACTTCCTGATTGAGACCAGCCCCAAAGGCGTTCGCCTGAAAGGTTGCCCCAATGAACCCTATTTTGGTGGGTCGCTGACCTTTTGCCTGCGTTGGGAGTTCTTGAATCCGGCGGCCCAGTTTCACACAAAGATTTTTTTGTGTGTGTGTATTTGCAGGATGTCTCTCTGCTCTGGTGTACCAACATGCAATGACTCCTCTGGCTCTACCCTGCAAGCTGATGATCCCCACCAAAGGTCAGGAACACCCTAACGCTGTCTGATTCTCATGATTTTCGAAGACTGAAGAAGTGACTGTTGCCTTCATTCTGTGATGTACTTAGGATTTGTTTTCTGATAATAACCACTTACTCTCCTGACCTAAAGATCCAAATGAAGAGGCGCTGGAACTTGCTACACCTACTGATCCAGCAGTTGAGCTTCTCAAACAGGGAGCTGGTAAGGATTCATGGACATTAAGAGTAGAAATGTAGTTTTTATTAGCATTTCTGAGGGATTCTGCAGCTTTATCATGTAGTTCTTTTATAGTACTAGTCTTTTTTTAACTAGTCATTGCAATGGGAGACTTTCTGGAAACAAACCTTCAAACAAACAAGACAGCAAGCACTGGTCAAAGTCCCTAGAAACTGTTTTTATTATTATTATTATTTTATTTGGCAAAGAAGACTTTACGTAAAGTGAAGCATTTAAGGTATTTATGTGTAGAGTAAAATTAGACCATATATTCTAGAAACATTGTCTTAAATGTTGTTACCCTTATTTTACAGTTCAGAAGGTTCCTGAGGAAGCCTATGGTAAATACTGGTTTTGCACGGTTTTTGTAGTTATGAACATGCTGTAATGGAGTTGGCTTTAAATTATTCCTGAAGATATTTACTATTGCATGGACAAGACATGCATGCGAGTGACAGTAGAAGAATATCTGAGTGTAAAGCCTCCAAAAATTTCTAAACAGAAAGCAACTGACTTGTTGTTCATTGAAGGACTTCATGTTCTCATCCAGACAGTTTTTATAGTCCCTATTTCGGGCCACGATCAAGTTCACATCTTCCCAGTTCGCTCTGGGATCTGTTCAACTGCAAAACCTGTGTGATGGAAATTTACACTAAAAGGACAGTTAAAGGGGACATATCATGTGAAAATCCACTTTTGTAGCCCTTGAATGAATGTAAATTCATTCTCTAGTGGTGCTGTGTAGATATCTGTATGTTCTCTATGGGTTATATTTTGCAGACTATTCATTTTTTCTATTCACTATAATGTTTTGTTGGCTATGACGTCACTGCATTTGCTACGGTAGGCCTACTGCTAAACCAGGTCATGACTTCATGACCTGGTTTAGCAGGCTAGTTGTCTTCGTTCTCCTGCTCTGGGTCAGACTCTGGCTCAAACACGTAAGGTTGGACGGACAAGTCTTCCATCCATTGCTGGCATCTTTAATAAACTTTGGAATAAAAAGTTTCTCTGCCGGTAGATAATCATGTCGCTGCAAAAATGGCAGAAAGCGCTGGAATGGAACGCTGTGCATGAAATATCTCAAACACATAAAAGAAACCCTGCAGCAAAACGAGTTGTTCTAAGATTTGCCTCAGACTAGGGATAAACATTGTCCCCAATTGTCAAATAGCCTGTTTGACAACAGGTTGACAATGGGTCAGTGGTTCATTGACCCATTGGTTATTGGGTCAATGACTAATGTGACCTTAACAGTCCTATTAGTGTGATAATTCTGCCTACATCTCAGAAGCCTGATATTCCAAACTCAGGATGAGAACTGAAGAATCAGATGTGAAGGATCTTCGAGAAACAAGACGTACAATAGCTTTCTCTTGAAGCGCTTTGGATTGTTGTGTTCCAAATAACTGGAAAACGGCATAAAAAATGCTCACATTTGACTGTTGAATGTGCATGATTGGCTCGTCCAGTACATTCTGCTCTTCCAGTCGTCCTCCATCAGCTGACACTGACCTGCTCCCATTTTGTTTATTCACAGCATGTAATGTTCTCTTCATCAACTCCGTGGACATGGAGTCACTCACGGGGCCTCAGGCCATTGCCAAGGCCATTAGTCAGACACTGACAACCAACCCACTCCCAGCGGCCACCACTGTCCACTTCAAGGTGTCCATGCAGGGCATCACCCTCACTGACAGCCAGAGAAAGTAAGGATACTACAGCGACATCTAATAAATAATAGCATAAAGGCTTCCACATATTCAGGCGTGCCTTAAATTCTCTGCGAGCCGCACAGATGCCACAATGCCCACGGCCGGTTGGGATTTCACAGTCGAGTTTTGCAGTTTGCATAGATTTCTTCTAAAAAATTTGTTCATTTCCCATAATCTGAGTGGATACCAGCAAGTGTTGTGAGCTAGCTGGGCGCCCAGCCTCGTTTCTTCTCAGCCTCTAGCAATCTAGCAGCTGCGCGTCCTTGCGACTCTCAACGCGTCCCAGCTCTCGACCTTATCATGTCGCCGTCGCACACGAAAACAGTTTGATGTGAACATGTCGTTCAGTGGACGCGTATGCAGGCGTAAAAATTCATCTTTGCGCGAACGTCCACTTTGAGTTGGCCTCGAGTATGTGCAGACCTCCGCGGAGTGAAGAACGCCTGAGTATATGTGGGCCTTGCGTCTTTGGTAATAGGTCATTTATGTCTTTTGGTACAGAATTTTCTTCCGGCGACATTATCCTCTCACCACAGTTACATACTGTGATTTGGACCCCCAAGACAGAAAGTAAGAATTATATTTCACAAACATTAGCAGCATGTATGTTGACGACCACCAAGTTGTAACACAATATAAAATTCCTATTTTTGTTCAATAGATGGGTAAAAGAAGGAGGTGGATCAGTAAAGTAAGTTCACATTTCAACAGCTGAGTTATTGTTATACTTTAGAGTTTAAGCTAAGATGGTTCTTCTCTTCCAGGCTTTTTGGGTTCGTTGCAAGGAAACAAGGAAGCACAACGGACAATGTCAGCCACCTGTTTGCTGAGCTGGACCCAGATCAGCCCGCCTCGGCCATCGTCAGCTTTGTCTCCAAGACTCTGAAGCGGTGAAACCCTGAAACTTCAAACGGCAGTGGCCGGGTTGCAATCTGCCATCATCGTTGGCGTCTTTTTTTAAAAGGACTCAACGTTGTCCTTTTTTCTTTTTTTGGGGGGGGGGGTTTGTTTTCTTTGTTCTCGCCTTCTCTTTTTTCCCTCTCTGCCTTGCTGGTGTGTCTTTCTCGAGAGCCGCCTCCACCCGGAGGCGTCGGCACAGTGCGGAGCTGGCGGACGTGCGGAGTGGAGCTGAGCACGCGACAGGAACGCGACATTGTAACGTTGAGTGACGAGGACATGTAAGAACTTGTGGATTTTTTTTTTTTACGTTCGTTTTTATTGATTTACCAAAGGTAGTTGCAATACAAGTGCAAGAATGATGTAGCTAGTAAGCCATTAATATTTTTTCTCTTTTTAAAAGATGAAGTGAAACAAAAGAAAAACAAAGACAAGATGAAAGAAATGCGGTTTCTCTTGAACTTTGATTCTTCAGGAAAAAAAAAAAAAAAAAAGGTGGAAGACGTTATGCATGTTAGCTTGATCTTTAAGCTCGGTTCTTCTACTTTCCACAAAAAAGTAAATGTGAACTACTTAGAGGTCATTTTATGGGTCTGCTGTGTGTTGGAAAGGGCTTTGCAGTGAAACAACTGATCTAAACTGTGCATAGCAGACCTCATCTACTAAAAAAAAACAAAAAAAAAACAAAAAAAACCTTTAGGGTCATTTTGTGTCGGTGCAACCACGCTCGCATTCTTTCAGCATCCAATCCTTTAAAAAAAAAAAGTAAAAAAATTTTTTGGGGATAAACTCCAGCCTGAAATCAACAAGCCGCCTAAAGATGTGCAGACAGTCTGTCCACAAGATGGCGCCACTTACCCTTCCTTACAGACTTCTTCCATCGGCACCTGCTCTGCAGCAACTGTTCTGTTTGTAAGACGCTGCCACAGAAAACACACTGGAAGCCAGCGGGAACCGGCCCAATGACCTGGACCTATGCACTGTTGTTTATGCATGTTATTGTCCCGAAATGCACCTCCATCATAGCTCCGTTTACCATCACTGAGAACATTCTTTGCCATGTGTGTACAATTGAAAAAAGAAGATAAAGAAATATCTACATTTAGACAAGAGTTACTTACGCTTGTCAAAAACTGCATGAAATAGACATTTTTTTTAGTCTTTTCAGAGTTCTGCAAATTTGACAGATTATTGAAGTAGCTATTATGATGGCAAGTTTGTATATTTATTTTTTATTAAATGACATTTTTTTTTGTCCTGTTCTGTTCCATTTGTGTCAAAACTCCGGTTATTTATTTCCTGTTGTTATTGGTCCATTTAAGCCCGACGTTCTGATTTTTGTTTTCTTTCACACAGTCCTCCCATGTTTGAACTATTCAGGACCTTTAGAGACAAAGGGAAAGGAAAATGTTTTTAAAATGTACACATTTTTGTCTGCTGAGAACAGAACGAGGCTGAACTATATGAACCCAGTACAGTTTTGGGTTTCTCTTTTTAATTCACACTGCAAAATTTGACATTTTAGTACCTTATAGAACAAAAGAAACAAAAAAAAACTAAATGAAATGATTCATTTTCTGTTCTTTCTTTGTAGTTACGTCTTACTGATTATCAGGGAATTCGACTTTTGCGCCTTTCATAAATATTAATTTCATGTTTCACACTTGAAGCAAAAAGGATGCTGACAGCAAATATTCTGATTTTCTCCAGTTGTTCTTTTTTTTTTTTTTTCCCCCAGGAGAGTTTTGGGTGTTTCAAAAAGTCTTACCCTCACACTTTTTTTTTTTTGGGATGAAAATTAAAAGAAAAACTACACGCAGCCTGCATGTTGAGCATATGCTTAGACTTTCACAGTGCAGTATTCATATGATAACATTTGAAGAATATTTTTTTTTTTTTTGCAGATCACTTCATGCAGATTTTGTGTCCTTTTAGGTAAAGAAGTAAAAACGCACAATGTGCTTTAGTTCACGGGTTTTCTGAATGCGATAAAATGACGTACAAATTGCTGTTTCCCCCCCTTGCATCAATAATCGAAAATATTTCCTAATAAGAACCAGAGAGAGTTAGGGTTTAGTTTTCCATCATGTTGTTACATTACCATGTAGGGAGAAAGGTGAAATAAAAATGTATTTCACACACTTATTGAGAATTTGCTCCACCATTCACAAAAATGGTTTGAAACAAACAAACACACATTTTAGGAAATAAGAAAAAACAGTGTTGAACTCATTTTAATTTCTCAGATTTGAGTAGTGACATACTCAAACGTTTTTTGTAGGGGGGGGGGTTAATGTTTTTTTTTTTGTTGTTGGTGGTTCATCTTAGCCTCAAGCCCTTCCCAGTGACAACCAGAGTTCAGGTTTCGTTGTCCCATCAGCAGAACGCGGAACAGGCTCACTTGTTTTCGGTACAGAACCCAAATTTGTGTTCGTTGCAAAAAAAACCCCCCAAAAATAAAACCTGGAAGGTTTTACCGGTAGAGTGGATTTTGGCTCTTTTCATTTGTTTCACTGTGTGACACGAAGATTTCCTTTTTCAACAAAAGAGAAAAAATACCGAATACATGCTTAATCATTAATAACGTTAAAAAAAAAAAAAAAGCGTCGTTTTTTTTTCTTTTTGTGTTTTTGAGTCAAAATAGTTCTTCATTAGAACTTGTTCTGTTTTTGCTATGTAACTTCACGGTGTTTCAGTAATTTCGTTTCAGTACCTTTTAGGACAAAGAGAGAAAAACTTACAAAATATCAAGATTACTTTTCATAAAGAAACAATTTTTATTTCATGTTTTTGTTTGAACCTATTTTTTTTTTATTTTTTTTTTTAAACTTTAGAGCAAAAAGAATTGTTAAAAACTAGCTTAACGCCTGCTCGTTGAACACACATCAACTCAGTTGTCATTGGTTTGAGCCAGATTTACTTTTGGTAAGAACCGTCTAGTTCAAAGTGAGTTTTTTTTTCACTTTTAAATGTTGTCAGATTTCATGTTTAGCTACCTTCTGGAACGACAGAGGGGGGGAAAAAAACAACACACTGTGCGCAATACCTGCTTGCTGACCACATGCATTCACAATAAGCTAATAAAAAAAATTGATACTGGTATAAATGTACATAGATATACTTCTTTGAAAGGTGACATAGAGAAAAAGTATTTATTTTTATTGCTTTGTTCCCTCATGATTACTAATATATACATACTGTATATTGTACAGTCTCGATAAAGACAAAATGGGTTGAGAAAAAAAATAAAACTTATTTTGGCTAATGATTTCAAAGTCTGAGGATTTTGAGATGTGTTTGAATATATGGTGTACATTACTTTGTACGTTTCTTTTTCATTGTATTTCTTTTTTTTTTTTTCTTCCGTTTTGCTTTCTCTCAGAAAAGAGGCGGGGCATGAATGAGCTAAAGTTGCATGGACAGAAACCGGCGAGCGTTTTCTCGCGTGCAGATGCATTGTAGAGTTTAGATATTTGTTGTTGTTTTTTTTTTTCAAAAAAAAAAAAAAGGAAGTTCAGAAGCCAAACCTTAATGCAATATGCGTTCACGCTGGTTCCATTTATCGTTTTGCCAAAGACTCTGTCGCTTTGCGTCTTTTCGTGCCGCTTTTTCTTTATACCAAATCGCTTTTCTGTTTCCAATTTCTCCAGTTAAATTTTCTCATCAGGAGAGGACACACACAAAATGTTATGGGATGTACAGTTTACTCACTCTGCCACAAATTTGTTTCTGTTGTTTTCATTTGTTTGTACGGAGGTCTCAGCGCTCCAAAAATGTGTCTGCCTCCATCCCCTGTTGAGGAAAAAGCAAGCCTGCTGTGCATCAGAGGAGCACAAACAAAGCACTTATGTCCACAATAGAGAGGAGTGACATACATTTCGTGTGGGTGTCAGTGCTGGAGGTCAATAAAGTTCGACGTGTCTCATGGCGATGCTAAAAGCTCCACAGCTGCAGCTTTGTCCGACTGCCAAAGGTCTCTTTCGAGAGTCAGCGGATTATTTATTCTTATTTATTCTTTTAGTTCACATTTGTATCACTTTCTTTTTCTTTTGCGTTTAAGCGTTAGCGATGTTCGGAATGTACAATGGCGCTTTATTGAAAGCGAGGAGGGGGTGACGCTGGGCTTGATTTGAGAACTAACGAGCTTCTTCCCGTCTGTAGCCATTTTTGGAAAGGAAGAAGAAAAAAAATGCCATAATTAAATGTTGCCTAAATGAATATTTATATTGAATTGCATCGTATCTGTTGGCTTTGAGTCAAGAGTTACCATATGTAATTAAAAAAAAAAGATTGTTTGACTTCTTGTACAGATGGCATTTGTCTGTTGTATGAATGTGTTGCAGAGGATGTACAAAAGAGTCTCAGATTTTGTTGCTCTTGTCATTTACATTATACTGTCATGGCTAAGCTGTTCCTAAGGAGAAAAAAAAACATTAAAGCAATACAGATCAGTTACATCGGAGCTATCTGTGTGCTTTTCTTTGTTTCTTTGTGACTTTTTTCTTCTTTCCGTGTTTTGATTTCAGCTTTTACGCTACGGAAGCCCTGAACGGCCGAAAGTGTGAAAATGGCGGTTTCTCGCTAAAAACCTAATCAGGTACTGAGAAGAGGTTTTGGCTCATTTTTGGTAATCAAATCAGCTTTTCCCTCCTGGGAAGGATCTAGTTTAGCTCATTCATGTAATTCTTGATTTGTTTTTGCGTCGTACATATATTTAAGAGAAGAAATCCCTGCATTTCAGAAGCTTCATAGTTTGACCCCAGAAACCAATCTCAAAATATGATGATTCTTTATCTCAGGTTCATATCGGAAATGATCTTGCTGGAGTTACTATGCGAAGTCAGCACATTCAGACTTCAGAATGATTTGAACACAGTAATCTCCGCAAACTAGAACAAGAATAAAGACATATTGCAAGAAGAAAATAGTAGTATTATGTGAGAAATGCACAAGAACAAAGTCACAATATTCCGAGACGTTTATCAAAATAATATGAAAATAAAGTCATAATATCACCAGCATAAAGTCAATAGAAGAATAGAGTGATATTATAAGAACTACACAAAAAAAAAGACATCTTGTGAAGTTCTACTTTGGTATTGATTTTACAACTTTACACATCATCAAATATTTATCAGTGGAAGGACTTTGAAACGATTCTGTTTCGAAGAACAACTGAGCTGTTCACTTCAGAGCTCCATCAAAGCTGTTTCTCTTTACAACGACTTTTACCACTTTCTTCTGCCAATGTTCTGACTTTATTCCCATAACATTATGACTTGCAATTAAAAATAGAAATTCTCCTAGTCTGGCCCTAATAATCTGTCAAAGGAAACAATGCTGTGTAAAGTTAATGGCAAATACCTTGAAAACTGAGCAACTTTCCAAATGGATTTGGACAAATAACTAAAAAGCAAAATTCAGAGCAGCAACGTCATAACGGACAGACACATTTCTGAATCTTTCCTAACCTCAGAGCCACTGACCAGAATTTCCCCCCGGGTTTAAAGCTCGAGTCTCGCCTTACTTAACCAGAGCTCAGAGAAAACGAGGGAAGGCGGTCGTAAACGTAAAACACGACGAAAATGTTCGCTTTCTCATGGCTGCAGACGGTGTTCAAACGCCAAACTATGCATGACACATTTCCCCTCTGACGGACGGCGTGGGCGCCGTCGCTCTCATTGCACTGCGTCACATTAGGAGCTGGAAGGGAGGAAATCGCTGGCTGAGATCACTGATGTACAAAGAACACGCCGCCTTTCAGACAGAACGGAGCGAGGCGTCACAGCTGGTCGCAGTTGATTCGAGTTGACCGTGAATTTAACGGCCAACTCCGTTTGACTGTCATTTATACTCTCCGTTTCCGGCAGGTCCCCTTGTTTTGGAAACGTACAAATCTGTAGTTTGGTGAAGCAAAGCATTAACTCCTCATAAAAACCTACTTGAGGGATGAAAACAATGATTTGACAAGCTGTTCACCTCAGCTACTGCATAGTTACAGCCAAAGAAATAATCACAAAGATTGAAATAACCGAATGTGACAAGGATGAAAGATGCCTCTAATGCCTCTACTTGAAAACTGTAGCAAAAAGATCATGTTGGGATTATTAAAACCACTAGACTCTACATGCAGGAGCTTCCTGAATCATTGAGACTTTGAGGGAAAAGCAATTCTTAAAATACATCTTTGATTCCGATGCCGGAAAATTGAGAACACAGTTACAAAACAAATACCCAAATAAAGACGGGAACTGTTGTCTAGACGGTAAAAAAAAAAAAAAAGTTCTTCCGAGGCCATCACAGCCCCCAAACCTCAACCTGTGGGGTAATCTAAAGATTAGAGACATTGTGCCAAAAGACGTGTTCAAAAGTCGCGCTTTGAAGTTCTAAAATGTTTTGGCAAAATTTTTAGTTGGATGATATACAACTGAATTACAATATCCATTTCTGTGAGGCGTTTTACACGTACCAGAGGTTCCAGCAGTAGCTTTACCAAGACTTGTTGGGATACTGTGTATCAGATGATGGGAATGTCCACCCTCAGGTGTTAGATATGTGACTTCTTCTAACACCTGATGCTAATGATTGCATTTTTTCTTCAGCCTATCACTGCATTTGGAAGACCTTACAAAATAAATGTCCAAGAAATTGGACATCTTCAGGATGCAACATGGTAGGAGGCCCTCGACGACCGGAGTTGTCCGACCAGAAACCTTAGCTAGGCGCGGCATCTGGATGTTAATTAAGAAGTTTTGGAATCGAGCCTTAAGAGGGATATTATGTTTTGACCAATATGGTGGCTTCCAAATCTTCAACAATTAAAGTTAGAGCAAGAAGAAGCCTTAAGACATTTTATTGCTGGCAAAGATGGCAGCTCAGCACTTCTCTTATCGTTTACAACACACCCGACTTCCGGTAAGCTTCATAGCGTAGCCTTCTTCACACATTCCATCCGTCACAGCCTCGTTAAAGATTGGGTAAAAATATTCAAATGTTTCAAAGTTCAATAGAGCGCATGCCTCCAGGCAGCAATCATTTCCGTCCAGGTCGTCTGGATGAAGCAGAGTGAACGCGATAGGATAGACTGAAAACATCTTAATTGAGCAATTGTCTGTTTTCATAAAAATCTAGGAATGCATTTTCTTAAAATCTACCTTCCTCCACTCCACGAATCCACTAACTTTGCGAACGCACTTTTATCGAATACACAAGGTCAGATTTGTTCCCTGTTTCGTAAAACACCCGATGAACCGCGACAGTCTCCGTCACGGTTCATCGGAGCCGAACAGTCTGCCAGAGGTCTCACCCAGGTATGACCTTCCCACACAGAGCAGACTCCCGTGTTTTGGAAAAACCTGACCCCTGAACATTCAGATGTCGCTGGACTGTAAATATTCCAACACGGGGGGAAAATTCCCTTCGTCTGCTTATCAAATGGAAAATCAACCTGCTTGTTTAGGTTTGTGCTCCATCTCCGTCACCGATTTCCCAAAGAGACCTGACTGCGTATCTGTTCAATAGATAGGAGTCGCAGATGTAATCTCTCGGAGCAGAACAGAAGGTGCTGAACACTTGTGAACCTTGATGCTTTTTTCACACCTTCAGAGATTCTTGGCATTCTGATTTTTGTCTGTGCACTCCTGATGGTAAACAGAAGTCTTTCAGGAAACTATTAACAGTTAATTAGTGATGTAACTGTGGCTGTTTGAGCCAGAGATAATCTTCTCAGGAGAAGCCCTGATTTAGCCCGTTTGAAAAAAAAAAACTCTCCCACCTCCTGTCACATTTGCTCTCTGACCAACTCACAACTCCTCAGGGTTTCCTTAGGATAACGGAGCCGGGGTCAGGTTTGTTATGGGTGGAAACTGGGCTTCTCCTACACCCGGCTTTTGCTTCACATCCACATGTCGGTCAGGAAGAAGACGTCGACTCCTCGGCCCCGAGACGAGCCAGCTGCTCTCCAACCAAAACAGGCTCTGCGAGGCTCGCCCAGTCCCCGCAACAGCTCACTGATTCCCTTTTAGCTTCACGCTCGTGTGAAATCTCTCCACAACAGTGAATGTGTATTGGAGTCTCGTCAGCTTTTTTTTTTTGTGTGTGAGTGTGTGTGTGAGTGTGTGTGAGTCTGCTTGTCCAGACACATTTTCAGTTTGACATGCAGAGATTCAGATCTGATCCTACATCCAGCAGGACCAGGTTTGTGAGCCTGAGCAGAGTCGCTGAGGCTTCCCAGTCAAGTGAAGACTTGGAGCCGGGAGGAAACATTCAGGTTTCATTGCAGACCTCAAACCCACAGCAACAGCAAGCTCTCGAACTTGAATGTGAGTTCGTATGACGAAGGTTTTTATACCATTTGTCTTGTGAGGAACAAGAAGTAAGGAGAAACATCTGAAAATGTTTCTCTTTACACAGGAGACCTAGCAGACTAGCACCCCACTCAGGGATTTTAAAGCACCCTGAAACAGGTCAGCATTCAGGTAGATGTTGTCATGTCTTCTATGTGTACTCTTAAGTTTTCTTTTTTGTGTTTGTAAATGGTAAGGTAGGCACCGGGCTTGTATTAGTTTTATTATTATTATTATTATTATTATTATTATCATTATTGTTTAGTGTTATTTCATTGTGATTCTTTTTGTTTATCAAACTCAGTTGGTTGTAGTTTTTAGAGTGGGTTTTTTATTAGATATTATTAGCTAAATATTGTTTAGTTTTAGTTTAAGTTTCATTAGTTAAAGTAGTAGTTTGTGTTTTCATATGTTGGCTGCATTCATGTTACAATTTATTCCTTAGAATTTAAATTTACTATTAAAGTTGAAAAAGTGTTTGATTATTAGCCAATAGCCAGTGGTGGATTAAGATGAGGTCTTAATGGCTCTTAACAATATGTTTCATGTAATGATGACAATATGAATGTATCTCCAAATGAACTGCGTATTAAATGACTGGATTATTTAGGGAAAACAAAAGAAACGTAAGCTCACCTCTGACGTTTTCTCGCTGCTAAGTTAGCTGCAACATTTCAAAGACAACGTCCAGCCAGAAATATCAGAATAAAAGTTCTTCCTGTCCTGTACCTTCAATCGTTTAACACGTTCCTTCCTCCATGTTGTCTCTCTCATGATGGTGGAATTTACACCTCAACTGAAGACAAACTTTTAAAAAATGGAATTTAGGAATGATTTCCCAATATTGCTAAATATATTGTATGATTTCTCAGATTTTCTTTCCACTCCCAGGAAACTGGGAAAGAAAATGAAGCTTGGGAAGCTGAATTAGCTCGACGTATTCCTACTTTACGCTGTTGGTTGATGTTTCCCGAAGCGACCAATCCGGGCACGCCATACGTTTCGTGTAGCACAAAGAAGCTTGCATCAGCAAATATTTCTGAACTTCTTTAACAACAATTCCCATGACCACTTACAGACCATGACCATGCTGGTATTCAAGCATGGTCATGGTCAAAAAGATTGTTTTCAATCTTTGAGTAATCGTGGCATGAGATGCCCCTTGTCTTTGAATCATAGCTTAAGGTATATTTGGTGTTTGAACAAATAAGACGGGTGTCATCGTTTTCAGAGTAGGTCTGTCCACTGCTTATTAGATGCTTTGTTAGAATATGTTCTCATCTTAACTTGTCTTTGAGTTATTTTGTGTTATGTGTTCATGTTTTCTAATTTACTTTGAAAGGTATGGCTGCAAGTTCTGCATCCTGTCGCTTTTTGTTCATGTGCATGTTGTACTGCTGTTGTCCACTGGGGGCAGTGAGAGCGAGTTCTTGCGTGTAGGCAGCGCTGTTCTAACAAACAAGGAAGTGAAGAAGTTGCTAGCCTGAACGTTAGCAATAAAGTGAACACAGCTATCTAACGGAAAGAAGTGCGGTTCATTGCGAATATGATTACTGAACAAGAAAACGCGACATGTTTGATCTATGATTAGTGTTGGCTCACAAAAATAGTCAGAAACGTAAAACATTTGAGTCACTAGTCTGAGGTCACAATTTAATCCTCTTCAGACGCTTGTAAGAACTTCCTTTAAGAGGTGAAATTCTTGCGGCAGTTTTTCTCTTTTAAATAATTTTCCGCAACATGATTTGTAAAAAAAAATAAATAAAAAATCCTTCCAACGCATCGAGAATAAGAGGAAACCAGAAACTATCGTTTGAAGCAAAAACCATGAACATGATTTCTTGAAAAAAAAAAAAAAAAAAAAAAGGCAGAGATAATTACCGCCATGAATGAATATGACCACCACGTTTAGGCTCCCTGTTTATTCTGCCCAGATTCCATTACACGGTCATTATTTAGTCTGCGGATTCTGCCAACGGCAATAAAAATGGAGACGATCTCATCCGAGGGTGGAACAAACTCTTCTCGTTGCAATCACAGGGGAGAGATTATGCAAACCGTCTTGTCTTCACACCAACAGGCCTCCTCTATGGAAGCCCGTTTCTGCCACTCTGTAAAAAAAAAAAAAAAATTATCTCATTATAATGAGATAGTATCTCAAAAATAATGAGATACTATCTCATTATAATGAGATAATTTTTTTTTTTTTTACAGAGTGGCAGAAACGGGCTTCCATACTCCTCCGGTTTCTGCCGATTTTAAAGGAAGGTTTTTGACATTAAAAGCAGCTACCCCGATTTTTCATGAACTGTGCCTGTTGTTTTCAAAACGAATGAGAATCTCTACATCTTTTCATTTGAGAGAAACTGTCTTGCAAAGGGCATGCTATGTTTTACTCGTAAAAACATATAGCCTAAAACATTTTTTTTTTTTTGTCCTTTGCCAATTACAATTTTCACCTACTTGAACAGATTTGTTCCTTATCCGTAACTAAAACAACACAAATCTGAAAAAGGTACAAGCGTGAACGTTGCATCGCTATAGAAAACGAGGGGGGAAGCTAAAAATTCATTCAGATTTAAAGGAGGCATCGTGAACAATGACTGCCATCTAGTGGTCAATTTGGAAATATCAATGCTTTTAATTGCAAGGTCTTCTAAATATTTATCACATAAATTGGACTAGACTGCTTGAAAAGAGCACGATGTTTCTCTAAGGCAACATAGTGCTGAATATTGAATTCACCAGCAGAATAACATTTAATGACATTAAATTACAAGAAACTAATTAAAAACTGAATGTCCCAAAAAAATGTACGTACAAATACGTTAAGTCATTCTTTTAGTCGGCTTTTAAGTGTCTAATAACTTAAGTAAATAATTTTATCAAGTCTATGATTACCGAACGCTAACAGTCCTTATAAAAGTGATATTAGGCTACCAGCTGTCTGTTATTTGGCAGGTTTTACAGGAGCTCATTGGTTGTTTTGATGTCTTCAAGGCGGAGTCAAGAGCCTCCTGCTACGAGGACGTAGCCATGTTGGGTGTTCAATTGTCTTAATTTTGACCCGAATATGTTGCCATAGAATTCCAGTTTAATACCCAATTTGTGGTCTGAACTTACAGACACGGGGTTCATTCATCAAGCATGTTGCATTACTCAAGGAAAATCACTTTTCTTTTGGAAAAGCTTCCGCTAAAAAATAATAAAAAAAAAAAAGAAACTGGCAAAAGATCTTCAAGCCAGCAATTTCAGCAGCTGCCAAAGTCCCAGATGAATCAGCGCCGTTGGTCATCAACCCTGTCAGCGATACAAACTCCTGCCGTGGCATGAAAAGCAAACACACGCCCCAACTAGGCTTGGAAAGGAGTTATATATATATATATATATATATATATATATATATATATATATATATATATATATATATATATATATAAATAAAGCATAATTTAACTTTTCTCTCAACAGCAACTGTCAAGACATCCCCTTGAGGGAAATACTCAACCAACAACTGCACCTACAGGTGTCGACACTGGAAGAGTTTTATTCAGTAGCTCCCAGCTGTGAAAGATAATAAGCAGAAAGATGTGTGTGAGAGAGAGAGGCACTTTTTTTTTCTAAGCTGCTGGAGGGGAAAAAAAGAAAAAAGTACAGTTGTACCCGTTGGATCCTAGTGGGCTAGGACTTTGAAAAGCTGAACGTCGGAGGAAGATGGCTCGGTCAACTTAAAGGGAGAGCAGACGTAGCTTCTACAAAGAGAATAAAAACAGCTGAGGTCGAATGCTGAGATAACAGAAAATAACGCAAAATTGGATAGTAGGTGAACGTAGCATTGTGAGGAAAAGTGGACACAATCCAAAAACACAAAATCTTACCAAGTATTTTTGGTCTAGTTTCTGGTATAAATATCTTAGAAGAGTTGAAATAAGTCAAAACGTACTCAGAACTTTTCAGGAAGATATAGGAAATTGCTTAAACTCTATAATTCCTTAATATTGGGTTATCTTGGTAATATTAGTATCTTATTCCTCCACTGCCAGTGCACTGTTTTGTCAATGGTAAGGAATTATTGATTTTAAACAAGCTGCATTTCATAAATGTCGGATGACGGATTGAATTCTTGGATTATATTTTTTCTACACTATTTGGGTTGGAGGCTTTATGTGAGTCCATTGGGCTTTTTGCCTCTTCCTGCACTGTTGTTATTTTCTAAATATCTGTGACCTGTTTCACAGATATTTACTAAACTAAACGCCTCTGTATCGCTGGACATTTTCTTATAAGTTTGTTTTGTCTTATTTCAAGTGTATTTCGATATTTCCCCATAAACCGGACCAAAAACACTTTAGCTGATTTTGTGTTTTTTCACGACTTTCTGTATTTTGGTTATTTATTAAAGATAGACATATAAAAAAAAAAAAAATACTAAATAGTCAGGAAAAAAAAACTAAATCCACACAACGGATTAAGCATTGAAGTAAAAGTCTTAAAACCGGGAATAGATGAACATGGAAATATGAACATGAACCTGCATATTAATAGAACCAAATGGTGGCTCAGTTGGAGCCTGAAAGCATCGATTTTTTTTCGAGATGTGAAGTTTAGCTCATATCTTCCTGATTGAAACGAGAAAGTTCACGTCTTCTTTATTCCTGCTCCGTTCCACGCTGCTTTAGCCAGTGATGATGCCCAGACTGAGCTGCTGTAGCTCGGCCATGCAGTTGCTTATGGCCAATTCTGCAAAGTCGCGTACGGCACATAGTCTGTCTGCAATGTAAGCAAAGAAATCCGGTGTGAATACAGGAGCCCTGACACATCTCGCCGTGGAAGAGCTGGCACACACAGGAGGTCAACGCAATAAGACATGAGAAAGAACAAAAAAAAAAAACAACCAAACTCTGGCTGCTTAAGGGACACATTTGTTCCAAAGAGCTGGCCAAAGCGGAAAATATTTGGCACCAATTTAAAGTTTGTCATAATTTCCGAGGAATGTTCAGGGTGTCCAGTAAGAGTCGTGTGAGGCGGCGGGGGGGGGAGGAGGGCGAGGGGTGAAAATCACAGGCTTCAACGCATCAGCAGCTCCCTGACGGCTGGGTGGGAATGCTTGTTTTTGTCTTCTCCAGAAGCGTTTGGATAAAGTGGCTGCCGACGGAGACGCTGATGACAGCGTTGCACTCGGCGCATGGGTACACACATTCTGGTGGCCCTCTTTAAAGTTGGACTGAGAAGTGCTTAATGGTGGACGTGAAAAGTCTACACACCCGCTGTTAAATTAGAAGGCGTTTTTTTTTGTTTGTTTGTTTTTTTTATATATATATATGTACAACAACAACAACAAAAAAAAGTGAGACCAACACAATGTCAGGGTCTTCAGTTGTTTGAATTGTTTTGGGGTTTGTTTAGTATTTCTAGTGTCTTTTCTTTAATTAGATCATCCATGTTTCTGTTTTAGCCGAGTTCAGTCCTGTGTTTACTTTAGTTTTGTTATGTTTCATATGTCTAGTTTTTTTTTTTTTTGTTAATGTTAGATTCAACTAGTTACCCATTTTGTGTACTCTACCTCTCCCCCTGTGCCGGTGTCTCTCTCTCCCTTCACACCTGCAAACCGTTTCAAATCATCCATCTGTTCCTTGTTGGGTAATTAGCCTCCCCAGTATCTACATATGCAACTCTTTCTCAGTCACTCCTGTTGTGTTCACCTGGCTCTTTTCTTTTACCATTAAACCGTCACCCTCATGTGGGTCCACTTCAACATGACACATAAATTGTTTTTTTTTTTTTTTTACCTTTTCCTACTATTCAAATATTCTATACTTTTTTGTTTTACTGTAACAATCTCTATTTAAATAGCATTACCAATTATGAATCCACAGAAAAGCGGCATTTTATCCAGAACGTATTGCATAAAATGCAACAAAAATCTTTTTTTTTTTTAAATGGGAACATGTTTAGCAAAAATCACTGTAGTGAGTCATTGACATGGTCGTTGGTAATAAATTCAGGATTTTGTTTAACGAGATATTAAAAAAAAATAAATAAATCAACAAAACTTGCGAAAACAAGATCTATATCCAATTAAAACCAAACTATTTGTTCTTCAAACAGAACGGTCGTAATTGCAAACAACCAGGTGAGCAGAAGGAGCGTCACATCGACGCCCTTCGTCTGTTTAGCAAGCTGTAATCCATCAGGGGAGCGTCGTTTGACCTCGTTTGTAACAAGAACATTTCTTGTTTAATGAAATATGAAACTCAGCTTGTTTAAAAACGAGAGCTTCTCTTGCTTTGAAACTCGTTTTAATGAGTTCCGCATCTTCTCACAGCAAGGAGATGATGAAGAAAATAAAACGCAGCTCTGTGAAACGAAAAAGAGATAGAAAACTTGTTTTGACGATAAAAGTTTCTTGTGATGACGAGACGCTTCCGTAGACATTCGCCACAAGTGAACCCAAAAATGTCCTTTTCTGTAAACGGCCTTCATGTGTTGGTCGGTTTGTCTCTGCATTTAGTGGCAGCAGGATGCAGCTCCTTCAGCTCACTATTACTAATCCTGCAGCTTGGTTTAGTGAAACAGACTCAACTGAATTCACTCACATGGAATTAGTTGTCTTGGTATTTGTTATCGTGACTCCAAATAAAGAGTATTCGAACACGTTTGTCTGGTCTTGCTTTGGTTTCCTCGGTGGTTATGTTACCCTGAAATTGTCTTATGAAAGAAAACTGAATTTTGTACCTTTGTAGTGAGAGCGCTGATGTTTTATCTTGGTGGCTGCAGTTTCCATTTCCCTTCCCAGGCGTTTTTCTTTTTTGGACAGGTCGAGATGTCGTTATGCGTGTTTTCATACTTGCAACCCTCCCACTCAACCATCTGCTATCGCGCAGCACATTGGAAAGTATTTCTCATGCACAAGTTTGCTCGGGGAAACTCTGGGATTGCGAGTATTGCAAAGTATAACGGAGAACGCGACAAAATCCGTCTTTTCACGCCACGTTTTAGTTGGCTTAGCCGCCTAAAAGTGAAAACGAAATGGGGAATTGTGGAGCTGTGCCAGGCATGATAACAAAACATCCCGTCTTTCCGCTCTCTGATCTGCTCTGAGGTGATCTGTGGGCCTGTGTTTGGCAAGACACTTGCACAAGGCACACGCAGCATCTGTTTGCTTTGGACACTGGCGTTGGCGCAAACCTTGAAGCAAAAGGATAATATTTCCTCGTAATTAATTGTAGCTCGCTCCACCGCTACACCGGAGGAAGGAAGCTGGTTGGAGAGCAGACGGCAAGTGGAAACTCTGCTTCACTGGCCTGGTTGAGTGGAATCAGCTGGATGGATTTTGTCAGGAAGACGTTGTATGCAAAGAATAAATAAATTTAAAAAAAAAAAAAAATGTACACAGTAAATGTAGCAACTGTTTCTATTAAGCCTGACAATAATACAAGATTTTTTTTTTTTTTTTTGCCCCCACAACAATGGAGGACATGCAACAGCACCTGGTTTGGATGTTAGTCCAAAGACTAAGCTGCTCCAAAACCTGGACTTTTCATTTCTTTCTTTTCTCTAGCCAGTTTGGTGAAAACCATCCCGCTGTCCGACGCTTTGCTCCGTTCAGAGAGTCTGGACTCCTGGATGTTGGGGAAAACGACCTGTTGGCATTTGAAACGATTGGATATGATCTCAAGCAATTGCGAACGTTTAGCCATGTTGTATGTACTTGCGCTTGCTTAACTGTGAAGGAAGCCATTTTTGTTAGCTGCAAAGTTGGTGCCGAGCTGAACATCATCTTTGCCAGCAATGAAATATCTTAAACATTCCTCCTGCTCTGACTTTAACTGATATTTTTAATCATTTCCAACGAAGACTGAATGTCTTTGCCGTTGCCAAACTACAAAAGAAAATGGATGTTGTTCACGACTCCTTCAGTTCAGTCAAAGTTCACCCGGAACAACGGAGCGCAGTGGTAGAAATCGATGTAGCGGTTGTAATTGTAGTCAGCTGTCCAGAAAAGTTTGAGTTTGATCGTTGATTTAAACAAAATGCACTAAAGCATTTTGTACACGATTACAAGAGTTCTGCTGCCGTACGTTCTGTAATCCACTCCTATTGTCAGAGGGTGAATAATCCGACATCCTCTCTACAGTCAAGTGCATCACTCGAATTGGCCCCAAAAATAGTACAAGCAGCATAATCCCTGAGATATTACAGTGCCGAAAGCTGTAATCCCGGAAAGCTTTAAGGCTATTGCTTTCACATGTACAAAAAACATAAAAGATTAAAGTTTGACTCAACGTGACTCTACAGCAAAAACGGCAAACGTTCGAGCATCTCCGTATAGCACTCGTCTTATGCAGGCCTAAAACCCGAGTCTGCGTGTTCACGCTGCAGCCGTTTCCGCCAACTCCTGGGTATGATTAGAAGAGCTTCCTCTCTTTCAAGAAGTGTGGCTCAGACCCAATGTGTGGCGTGTTAAATCAGGACTACTGTGGGTAATAAGACATGCCACTGACAGCTTTGTGAAAGGTTCCAATTCGCCTTAGGATAGAGGCTGATTGTAACCTCTGTAACTCTGTTTTTAAGAGTACTTGAAATATTCACAAATTTCGTCTTCTACACTGTACGATTAATACGTATGCTAATCCTGCTCTTTGGGACTGTGGTTGTGACTTTTTAGCAGTCCAAATCACCAATTTTTGTAGAGATATTTATAAGGAACTTTGCAACTTTTTTTGGCTCTAGTGGCATTTATTTCAAAGTGCTATGATAGGAAAGTAGGTAATGAGAGAGAGGGAAGACATGCGGCAAAGGTCACTAGGTTGGGTTTCGAACCTGCGACGACCGCGTCAAGGACTAAGGCCTCCTTATGTGGGTTGTGCTTGACCCCTGCACCACCACAGCACCCCTGATTTTGTGTTACTTTTTTTTTTTCTCAAATTTACATACAGAAGAAAAAAGATGAGGGGGGAAAAAATAACAAGGATATGGTTAGACATTTATAAAAAATGTTAATTTCCATCCATCCATCCATTTTCTGTTCACCCTTGTCCCTAGTGGGGTCGGGAGGTGCTGGTGCCCATCTCCAGCTACGTTCCGGGCGAGAGGCGGGGTACGCCCTGGACAGGTCGCCAGTCTGTCGCAGGGCAACACAGAGACAGACAGGACAAACAACCATGCACACACACACTCACACCTAGGGAGAATTTAGATAGACCAATTAACCTGACAGTCATGTTTTTCGACGGAGGAAGCCGGAGTACCCGGAGAGAACCCACGCATGCACAGGGAGAACATGCAAACTCCATGCAGAAAGACCCCCGGCCGGGAATCGAACCCAGGACCTTCTTGCTGCAAGGCAACAGTGCTACCAACTGCGCCACTGTGCATCCCAAAATGTTAATTTGATTTTTTTACATTTATTTAATTTTTTTTACCCGCCATATTGATCAGACAATAACGTGAGAAAAACCGTCACTTTTTTCTTTTTAAACACATATACAGGTAGATGTAAATCTAGTTTTGTTAGCTTCTATGAAAGCAGAAAGATGACTTTATTCAGTAGCGCCTCGCGCAAGCAGCTTGTTAATTTTGGTCGAAGAGAATAATGCACCCTTATCTTTTAAAGCAAACTTCTTGTTAATAGTGTTTGACCCAACGTTGAGTTGCTCTTCAAAAATAATAAATGAATAAATTGGATTCGGCGCCTGACTTCCATATTGAATGCGTTATGTACAGAGGAAACAAAAAAACTGGAGGTTGACATTTCTGCCAAACGTGGATCACTAAACTAAGCTTGGTCTGATTTAACTTCAGACAAATTGCTATGGCAGCGTTATAGGTCAATCTCCAAACCTTAATCAGCAAAGTGAGTAAAAATGCAGTTATTGTAACATTTCTATAGCTGCTTTACAACAACCAAGCAACCAAATTAATGTTTTTGCACTAGGTCGGACCATTTCCTCCATTCTCCCCCTGCAATTTTGTATTTCTGAAATGTCCTATACAAGTAAAACAGCCTTGCCTCATGTAGCGCTCATGCTTCCCCACGTAGCTAATGCCAAATACTGCAAAGAACAAAGTTCCTTCTATCCAGGACATTTGATGCCTCGCAAGAAATCTAGAGCTTCCGAGAACTAACCACGCCCACTTTGCAGTTCTGACCAATCGCACAAGGAGTTGTTGGATCCCACACGAGAAAAAGCCTTCTGCCCCAGATGATGATGTCAGGAACAAGCTGCAAGAACAAAATGATCATTCTGTTGTTTCAGGCGTGACGGAGAGAGAGAGAGAGAGAGAGAGAACGTCTTTCAGCATCAAGTTTCGATAAATGCAGCCGCCAGTGGTTGCTATGGAAATTCCTTCTTGATAATCACATTATCAGTGTAAACATTGAAATTGCTCCAACTTGGAATCTGAGGCAAGTCCACCAACACCATCCATCCAATCTGACTGAAGTTGATGGGCAACCGGGCAACGATATTTTGGGTTGTAGGGAATCGAACAGATACAAAGAGAGCAGCACGTTTCTTTTGTTTTCATTCCGGTCAGGTGACTGGAGTCATTTTTGCACATTTGGAAGGATTTCATCAGGGCACAATCTCCGCATCTTGATGCCCTTCCCCCCCAAAAAAAACGCAGAAGCGATGATCTCCGCATTTCTGATAGGAATCTGCAACGTTCGTGGAAACTTTTCCATTCGCCCATTGCCAAGGGCAACTTGTTGTGTTGCCCTTGGCTTCTCCTCTTCAAGGACAACAAGTGACGCAAACATGCCTTAGTTTGTGCTACCGTCGCTTTTTCTATCCCATTCTGGCACAGCATCATATAAAACCTTAAAGACGGGGTGCAAAACAAGAAACTGGTGTTTACACAAGTTCGTACAAGAGAGCGAATGTAACATAATTGATGCTGGAAGACATGAAAAGGAAAGCTTGAAGGGTTTTTAGGAGATATTAGAGGTGAGTGTGTGTCTGCCATGATGAGTCGGGGCAAAGTCTTGGCCTTATTTGCATCTTCAGCAAAATAATTTCACTTTGGGGCAGATTCTGTTCTCTGCATAAACAAAATGAAACCCCTCATTTAGTATTACATTCCTTATAAGGCAAACGTTCAAAAGTGTCAAAAAGTGACATATTTACTGCTGGATTAAAACTTACAGAGAGGTGTGTGAGCGTGATTTCAGCAAATGACTTTGACTTAGATTACAAAGGTTTAATTTAGACAAGAACAAAACTGAATGATCCCATGATATGGTTGTTTTATTGATCTACAGCTCTGAGATCAAAAGTCAGAAATCTGCAAGAAAACAAATAAAACAAACAAACAAAAAAAAAACATTCTGAGAAAGTAAAAATTTTGAAGAAAAGATAAAAAAAAATTCCGGAAACATCAATTCCGAGAGAGAAAAAAGACAAACTGTCAAAATCATGAGAAAAATTCTGGAAAAAAATTCCAAATTCTGAGGAAACGGTCAAAACTTCTGACTTTTGATCTCAGAAAATTAAAGCCAGAATTTTTCCTCTTTTTTCCAGTGGTCATAATCTTCTTCCACATTCTGCCAAATTCTGTCAATGTGAAATGATATTCATCGTGATTTAACTTTAAGAAGTACTCAGTTATTACAGAGGCAGCTGTTTATTCATCTTTTAGAGGTTTGTTACTGGGTTTTAACACATTTTACCATAACCGGCCCTTTAAGGACATTCATAATGTCATTATGGCCCAAAATTAAAATGAGTTTGACATCCCTGTTTTAGAGCAAGTACACAAAGAAAACACTTTTTGGTATTGATATATACAAAAATCCATTTGTTAGTTTGTGCAGCACTTCGTAAGTTTTATGGAATGTCACATAATATCTATTTGTATTCAAACTGTTTGCTTTTTTGTCGGAATAGCACTTTGTAAGTTTGATAGAATTTCATGTAACTTTTCTTTGTATTAATATAATCTTAGAGCAGAGAAAGAGAGCACAGATGTACGTTCAAGGTCTCCCCTCTACTCTCAGAACGTCTGTTGCAATTAGTCGCACGCCTGAAACAAAACACACACACACACACACACTTTCGTATCACATTCCGATGACTTCATGTGTACAGGAGCTGGCTGACCCACAGTATTAGCTTAAGGCCCACTAGATTGCGGCGTGTCCTGCCTAATGCTCGGGGTGTACATGTCCCAGAAGGTAAAAATATCATGTTCCTCTTTCTGTGGTGTTTACGCTGCAGGAAAACGTCCATAAATTGGAGTTTGGATAAAGCATGACTCCAGTTATTTTCATTGGCCAACAAAAAGAACTGGTTGTCTGTTACATTTTTTTTTTTTTCTCTACACCTGTTACCAAAGGTGGGCTAAACTAAACAGTTAGCTGTGCTAGCCCTAAAGCACTACTATAAGCATTAGTTCTTTTAATGTACTAAACCAACACGCTGTTTAGCAGACACTAATGCTAAAGCACTAAACGCCATGTGAGATGTCATACTCGACGCCCTCAAATTAGTTATTGCACACCTAAAATAGATGGTTCCACTACAGGAAGTGATTCTTTGGAACAGACATTTCACTCGTGGTGTCAATTATAGAAACTGTCAGGAAGAGAAAAACACGCAGGAACGACGACATGAGCGCTTTTCTTTCAGCCTGGTGGCGAGAAACTCTAAAACATTCTTATTTGATGCTCCATTAGTGGGGATTATTATTATTATTTTTTTCTTTTTTAATTTTGAAGAAGAAGTAAATGAGAGGAAGCATGTCCGGCACTGCGTAGCTGTAGTTATACAAACGAAGGCGTTAGTTTAGTCTGTCGGAGTCACAGTGGCCCCAAAGACCACAGCGGGACTTATTCTGGGAAAGACCCTTTACAGAAGCTTAACCATCACTTATTGCATTGTGCTGCGACGCCAGCTGGACCCGAAACAAAAGGGAAGTAGCTTAACCTCAGCTTCGGCGTGTCCGGGGCCCCCAGACGAGGGCCCCGGAGGCTCCCGGCTGTAAATCAGAGCGGTTCCTCGGAGAGTGTCCCCTCCCCTGTGCCAAATTCATCCATCGTTCCTCGTGAGATGTTCTGCATGCCCATCTCATACGAGCAGAAACCGTAGATTCTGAGAAAGCGCTCTCGCATGAGTGATGACGGTGTCTCCGCTGCCAGGTCTCTTGCTTTCCTGGAAATGTTTTTTTTTGTGTGTGTGCTGTTTTTCCGACGCAGCCACAATGGAGTTAGGGACTAGTTTAAGCAAAGCCTGATTTCTATTTATTTACTCCTTTATTTATTTATTGTAGTCGACATTTGTCAATAATCACTGTGCACGTTGAAATGCGACCACATTGTTTTTGGATTTGGGATCCTGGAAATGCAGGAGTTAAATTCCTGATGGGAGTCTGTGTAAACCCTCTAAGGGAAAGTTCAGGCTTCCTTTCAACTAGAAGCTAAATCTGTCTGACTGAGAGATATCATTCTTTTTCATAAAACCTCAGCTATTGCTGCATGAGTTTCTTTTTTTACTTATTTTAATATTTTGGATCTATAGAAGCATAAAAAAGACGACAGAATCGCCATGGCAGCGGAACGCCACGGCTTGTTCAGCACCCGATTGATCAGGGCTTCTTCCTGTAAAGTCTGGAAACGTCTCAAATTTATTTGTTTTTCAGCTTTTCAGAAATTAGTGCGAAAAATATTTTTATTTTCAAACTGTATTCCCCATTCAACTGTCTGTGTCTTTTCATCCTTCCCCCCTCCTTGTGGCTCTCTTTCCTTCCATGCTTCCTTTCCTGTGTCCTTATGTTCTTCCTTTCCCGTTTCTTTCTCATATTTCCTTTCTTCATTCCCTGACTGTGTGCTTCTCTCTTTCCAACCTTGTTTTTGATTTTTTGTTTTTATTTAAGCTTTTAAAAATCCCTTTTTCTCTCTATCCTTATGTCCTTATTTTCTTTCCTTTTGTCCTTCTTTGCTTCCTCCCACCTTTCCTTGTGTCCTACTATCCTTCATTGTGACCTTTTTGTTTTCTTCTAGCTTTCCTTCCTTGCCCTCCTTTCTCTCCTTCTGCCTCATTGTGTCCCTTCATCCTTCTGTCTTTACTTCATTCCTTCCTCATTCTTCAATGTCTCTTTCCTTTTGTTCATTCTGTCAACATCCTCTATGCTTGCTTCCTTGTGTACTTTTTTTCCACTTTCTCTTACTCCTTGTGCCCTTCTCTCCTTCCTTCTTTCCCTCTGTTAGGGCAGTCAATCTGGGGTTTTTTTGGTTTTGTTTTGTTATGTTTACCCAGTTTCATATTTAAAGTGTAGAGTCATTATAATTTAATTTCATAGTCAGTTTTTATATTCATTTCATTATAAAATGAAGTGAATATAATGAGAAAAAAATCAGAGAAATTCAGGAATGTAAGTCTGGAAAATTCTGGAATTTCCTTGTATTCCTGGGTTTTGTCAGGACCACACAGATCCTAACCAACACGGCCTGTCACATTCCGCTTCCTGTATTCGCCCCATCACTCCACACTCTCCCCCCACTTCATTAAATGCATCATTTGCTGCAGTTTCTCCAACCCTCATCTTCCTCTGTAGTCCTCTCTGCCAATCCAGGCTCCCTGTCGCTTTGCGGCTTCGCATTTCCCAAACACGCATCACCCCCACGTGCAATTTAATGTTTGTGACTGCAGTTCCTGTGTCGTGGAAATAAAAGTTGCAGTGTCATCTTAGCGACTCGGTGAATCAGACGAACCGCAGCCAGATGGTTTCGAGTAGCGGGGGAGTTTTGGTGGAGGGAAGTTCTGCCTGACAAATGATTTGCTGCCTATCTTTACTGTAACCTGTACACAATAACATCATTGATGCCGTACAGCCATTCATCTGCTTTCATGGTACTTCACTTCCCGAACATACAGTAGAAACCTGGCGGTGTGGTCATGACCCATGAAATCCTTTTTTTCCCTCTGGGAATTTCCCCTAAAAGAGCAGGTGGACCTGAGCTCCTGGGATTTACCCACTTCAGCTATTAACTAAAAACAAGCTGCTAGCTAGCAGAGGGTATGCTACCATAAAGAGTCAAACTGGCAAAAGTTTTCCATCCCTTACTTCCTTTACTTTTTCTTACACGTCAAAACCACAGAATTCTACGTGTTGTTCCATCCCGTAGAATCGCTGTAAAATATTCTGAAGTTTTTGGTTGTAACATAACATTTGGGACTGTAAGACAACAATCTCAAACGTACCTTTTCCTCTGTGATTTTCCCCTTACATGTGGGGAAAAGTGAACACGCACAAGTTTCAGTCGCAGTCACCAAGACAAACATTCTTGGATTACTCAGAAACTCTGTCCCGGCTGTGCTCCCTTAACTCCGACTGCGTTCTGGGAATTGATTTTTATCTCCAAATGAATGAGTCTGATGTTGGGGGAGGGCAAAAACCTGCTGGATCAGCACATTTTCATCAGTTTGCTTGTCTTTGCTGCTTACAGTAAGCTCTGACTGTGCCATGAGCGCATCAATCATCAAAAGGCCTAAAATCAAGTCCATACACATTTATTAAGAGTCGGGGATACTTGGGGCTTTTACTGTAAATCCACTGATGACAGATTTGACACATAAAAAGTGGAGAATCTGTATCCAGTTTGATCTTCGGTGCCTGAGTCAATAACTTTTAGAAGCACCTTTCAATGCCGTTCCACCTGCAGGTCTTTTATTGTACGTCTCTACTGGCAACGCGTAGCTAAAGAAAGTCCTAGATTTCCATATTGACTTCCTGTGGCTTTCTTTCTGCTGTTCTTCCACAAAACCCAGATTTATGGACTTGTCCTGGCTATAAATTCTCCCATCTGAGTCAAGGATCTATGCAGCTCCTCCAGAGTCCCTGCTCTCCTAGCTCCACGGCCAGAGACTGGCAGGTTTGCAGTTGGGTCACACTTTGTGTTGGCTTATCAAATGAGGCATGGGAGTTTGTGGTTGCCACAAAACGTGAGAAAGTTCACCGGGAATGAAAAATGGCACAGGAGGGACATTTTACTAGGCTCTAAATGACATTAGACTTACATCATTTAGAGCCTAATAGTGAGGCTGCACTTTATTTACTACTTACTTGCTATTTTCCTGCTGTTTGGATATGTTATGATTTAGTAAAAATATAGTAGCGAATATAGTTGTCAAGTCTGGTATAAAATTTACACGGCAATTCAGAAACATGAACTTATTGCTTTAGTGCATTAGCTTTCACTAATTACCATGTTGGTATAACCGTTTAGCATTAGTGGATTCACGCTAACCCTTAGCCTTTAGAACTCCTTTTGCCTTAATCCTAGCGTGTTTAGGGTTAGGGGCTAGGGCAGCTAACTTTTAGTTAGCTGTGCTTACTACTGTGGACAACCATGGAGTCTGCTCTCTACCAGTAATGTCTACCAGCTCAGGTCCACTTCCCAATGGCTCAAAAAGAAAACTAAAGGTAGGTTTTTGAAGTGGTCTAGTCAAAGTTTTGCCGTTGAAATGACTGAAGTGTTCTGGGATGATCCTAAACAAACCCTTAAGCCTCCCAGTGTGCCTATGTTAAAACAATACAAGTTATACAATAGATGTTATGATATCACGTTCACATTTCCCAACTCTCTGTTGGCTGGAAGTGCATAAAAGCAATATAAAAAAAGTTAGATAAGTATATATAATCTGCATTCTCCCCCTTTGTAATGCTGCTCTGGGCAACTGCCCATATTTCCCACAGCAACTATCAGTTCTTCACATAGTTGGTTTGGAGGATGTTTCTCTTTTAATAAACACAATCATCATCTCAAGAGGTTTTATGTTGTTTTGATTGCGGTCATATTTAAAAAAAATGTGTGACATGAAAACAAAAATATGTTTCCCTAAGAGGGAAAAAAAACCATCTTCACATCTATGAAATATTGACGCTCAGAACGTGCGGTGATCTCTGGTGTCCAATAACCAGACATTCCTAGAATCCTGGTCTGCTACAATTCCTCGAAGTCGGACGGAGCAAGAGTTCTCAGAAATATTTCCTGAAGGAAACAAATTCACATTTTAAAATCATTTGCATCATGGTGTTAATTGTTCGAACTTGAGTTATATTGGAAGTCAAAATAGGTTCAAAATTGCAACGTAGTTGCACATTTCATTGGAAAGTACAAGTTTCTTTTTTTTTTACCCCTCCAGGGGGGTATTTTTGTGGGCTCTAGTGTCCCTTATACGACAGTAGGCTGACAGGAAACTGGGAAGGAGAGGGGGGGAAGACATGCGGCAAATATCGTCGGGTCCGGGAGTCGAACCCGCGACGGCCGCATCGAGGACTCAAGGCCTTCAAATATGGGTCGCGCTAACCGCTACGCCACCACGGCACGCCCAGGAAAGTACAAGTTTTGAATCAGGAGGTCCTAATCTAACAAGATAATGTGTTACTTCCAACATAGAACATGTATGGTTCTGGTTGGTAAACCCGTCAAAGAACCGTACAACTTAACCTCCTCAGATATTCTCTTCACAAGGCCTATTTCCATGTCTGGATTACATTTCCCGTCATCTCTTCATTTGTAATGTAGCACATTGGCCCAACATCCAGGCAAATCGGAGAAATGCGACACTTCTGAGCCGTTTCCCATAGATCGTATCGGTCCTACCGGAGCATTTTTGTGCTGAGCTTGCATCTCTTCTCTGCTTTTGATTAGCTGCGCCGCTCAGACGCCGTCCGAGTCGACTCAAGCTCCATTTCTCTCGCTGAGCAGTTGCGACAGCGGCTTTAGCGTCTTTTGACAGATAATAAAGTAGGTCAGGAAATGAAAGCCTGCAGATAGAACAATGGCGGTGAACAGGGAGGGAATCAAAGACGAGAGGGCCGAGAGATTAAGGACTTGAAGATTATTGTTGGCATTAGAGCTCCGAGAAGAAAGTTTCCCATAAGAGTTTTTGAAACTTGATACAAACGCGCTTTTTATAGATTAGGATATTTCTCCCTGGAGGCCTGTACTTTTCCTAAAACCCTGAGACGCTGACTGACTTTTCAAACTTGACGTACGCACACGTCTCTCAGCCCATCACATACATTCCATGTTTTTTTCCTGGTGCCACAGAAGCTGAAACCAGCCCCCGCAGCCCCTGCAGGGTGGGGAGCGTGCAAGAAGCAGCAACATGACATCACTTGGCTGCTGGAAGCGTGTTTTAATTCACACTTTATTTCCTGGCTGTAAATCTTCTAACACTCTCCGCAGTTTATGGTGTTTACTTCAATAGTCCGGGGGAGTTGAGGCCATAATCAAAGAAGTTCTTGGAGTATTTCCGGTAGTTGCTTGAGTTGTCAATGTCAGTAATGCTGGTAACTTTTTTACAGTGTTGGAGGGACTTTCGAGAGACAACTTAAACATGACTTAGCAAGTATTGTAAAGGCGAATCTTACTCTTAAGGAGAGGAGTTGTTGAGTAAATGTGGTAAGGCCTGTCCTTGGTTTGGAAGTATTTTGCCTCGTTTTTGCAGAAATGTGGAAATGTGAATCTTAGGTTCAAAATTTTGAGGATTATTTTCAATCCTGATTAACCAATGTCACAAAAGATTAACGCCTTACTTAAGGCAAACTCAAAGTCTGGGAGTTCATAGTTTATGAGGTTGATAATCAAACTTCATAAACTATGGCAAGTCTGTGTTTCAGGCAGACAATGGCATTTACTCGATGTGAGAATGTTGGACTGGCCCCTTAAAGACTGGAATGTTTACTTCCCTGGGATGGAAGAGTTGAGATTTCCCTTGGACCTGCCCTTCAGATTTTTAAGAATTGACTTGTACTTCAGGCAAGTTGAGTTCAAGGCTAGTCATGACTTGGACTTCAGAAAAGAACATACCTGCACTCGCCACTTGACTTTGACTTGCCTTTCCAGGAAGGATGGGAAATTTGACTTGAGATGACCCATTAAAGAAACCAAGCTTAACTTGTAATTGGCCCTCAAAGAAGTTTGACCTGACTTGGACTTTGAGCAATAGACTCAGAGCTTGATTTGGATGTTCCCCCTAGAGACATAGGACTTTATTGGGTTTGCCCCTAAGGGCCGTAAGATTTGAGTTAATGTCATGTTTATCTGCCATTAAGCTAGCTCTCACTGTTCCATTGAGCTTGCTCATATTTTCTGAAAACAAAAGGAGCTGAACAGAAGAATGAACAAAAACTAGCACGTATTGTAATGTAGGAAAGCCTTTCCATTTCTACAGGTGTCTGTGTAGCTTAGGTCCAAACTAGGCGATGAATCTCCAGCTGTTACCAGCTCAACCACCCTCACACGCACGCACACTGTATTGGCACATCCACCAGGAAAACAGCAGACTGTAATAGATCATGTTGATGAGAAATCTTCTGGAGGTTTTCCAAGGGGAGTAAGTGGGAAAGTTTGTCCTTTTATATAAAGCCCTTCTGGAAATTTTCAGGAAAGCAAAAGATGTCCTCAATCACTCCAAGCATGACAAGTGTGGGCCTTGACAGTATTAGCTATGTTGAAAAGAGTGATTGTGTAATAATCCAAGGCCTTTGTTCCTTAAGACCCAGGTGTTGCACCATTCGAGAGTTTGGTTTGGTTAAAGCAACAAAGTTATTTGGTTAACTTTTCCCGCTCTGCAAATACGCAGTGTTTATCTTCTTTGTTTGCATGTCACCATGTGAAATGCCGGACTATGAATGAATAAAAACAATATTTAACAAAGGCTGAACTCAAACAACCTAGAAGTAAAAGTCAGGTTGTTGTTTTCTACAAGATTTGAGCAAAAGCAACCTTGGTATTTTCTTAGCGTCCCTTAATGTCACACGTGAATCCCTCTGTCGATCTTTTCATTGCTAGAATAATTCAGAAACATATAGAAGGCTGCTTCCAGTTTGCATTATTGCATCTTTGATTTGCTGTTCAGTGTTCACAACAGTAGAATTACGTAAGATTTCAATATAAATTTTTTCAGCCTCATTCCACATCACACAGAATATCTATTTTTTTCATTTTCCTTAGTATGGATTCATTTAATTTAAACCTAAAAATTGCTTGGTTTTCTGTTTTCTAACTGAGGCGAAGTTGCCTCGGCTCGTTGCTGTAAATATCAGAATATCCGGACCAAATTCTGGAGCTCAGGCTGATAAAAAGAGAATACGTCCAGAAAATCCCAGTAAGCAATTTTTAGGTACAGATAAATATTAACCATGGGTAAATGGTTCGGAAATATCTTGTCGAAATTTGGCATTTAGTTCGCTAAAATGTAAACTTGTTTTAACTGTGAAACTGTAAAAAATGTAAATGTAGACCTGTTTCAGCCAATATTGACAAAGATTTAATAAAATAGACGGAACTGCCATCTCTACAGGTTTAGCGACCATGCTAACACATTTCATCATGCACAAATATTACAGAGTCCAGTCATGGCTTTAAGATATTGCTATAGAAATAAATATTAGGTCCTTTATGGCACATGGATTTGAATATAATGACTGAAAATATTGCTGAAGTTTGTTTGGTCATGACAAATAAAATCAAGTTATATAAACAGGACCAGACAGTTTTTCCTTTGTCTAAGCACTGAGAAAATATCTACGTATGAACCCGGTCCGGTCTTTCACTCTGTGAGTTCGAAAGAAAGAAAGAAAGAAAGAGCAAAAGTTACCTTCTCTGGTTATAGTGGGGTACAAAAAAAAGAAGAAAGCATCCTTGAACTTAGGTTGAGCTCAGGTAACGTTGGATTAAAATCCAGCTTGTGTTCAGCAGCGAAGATATTGGGTAACATTTCGAAGCCTGCAGCTAGCATGAATGCACATATTAAATCTTAAGCTTGACTGTGGCAGAAATCCAAACCTTCCACACCTGCTTAGAGCAGCTTCCAGTACTTCGCTGCATCCCTTCTGCTGGATGTAGTTAAAAATATTTAGACCATGAATTCTCACAGCAGCCGAGTTCCAGATTAAAATTCCCGATTGGTTTGTTTCCAGGCTTTCTGATGGCCTTTAAAAACATTCCTGTTTTATATGAGCCTCTCCTCACCTTATTCTTGGTCTTTTAAAGTTTTGTTACGATTGAATCTCGTATCGTTTTTAATGAACGCACACGAGAGCGGAGTAACGATCAGGTGTTAAACGCCAAGCTTTTTTTCTTCTTCTTCTTCTTCTTCTTCTTCGTCGCCTGTGACGTCCCTCGACACCCGATACGGCGTAAAGGTCAACGCCGACAGCAAACAAGAGTTGAATGATCCGAAGAGAATTTGCCAACAAAATTTCAAAGAGGAAGCGAGAAAGAAAGAGGAAGAGAAACTTGAGTCGACAAAGGAATAGAATAAAAGCTTTTAGTCGGGGTGGCTTCGAAAGGTCAGTTTCAGTGCTAATTGAAATTGCAAACACTGACTTCGGATTTATACACCAAGGTTAATTTAACACAGTGATACAGGGAGTAGAACAATGTAAGCAAACACAATTACATCATGATTCCCTGTAGCAGAGTTAAGGACAGGTTCTAGACAGCCTGGGTCAACAGTTGAGGAAATGTGTTTTGGTCCGCGTAGAGACTGTTTGTTCGCAACACAAACACGCTCATCATCTGAACCCCTCATATCTGCCAAAACACCAAGTGAATTACGAGCTCTCTCATGAGAGCGCAGCACTTATCTCGCTGGACCTCACCAAGTCATAAAACCGGGTCAGTCCGAGTGCAAGCTTGGGAGCCCGATCCGGACCTCCGAGCACATCTTCAGAGAGTCGGTTTGTTATCGTTCGAGCTGGAATGTCTCGGCGTTGAAAGCAGGAATACTTTGGCAGAACAGGGAACCGAATGATATCTGAGGGGAATTATAAAGCGCTCTTGTTTTCCCAGGCAGGAACTCTCCCTCAAACTCCGGAAGACGCTGAGCATTATTTTGTGTTCCTCTGAGTTAACCTTTATCAAACTGTAAGGACTGTTTTTTTTTTTTATGGCTACATATAGTAGCCCACTGGAGCAAACCATCACAGGTGATATCCAGACTAATTCCAAACAGCGTATTTTGAGAGCAAAGACTTGTGAAGATTGAGCTACAATAAAAGAAGTATCTTAGAGGAGTTGAGGCGGCCATCTTGGTGAGGGACTGTTTCACTTCAAGTGTTCACCTTCAGTAAGCTGCAGTAGTGGGAACCCTAATCTGCTTATGCGCTAATAGTGGAGTAGTGGAGTGCATTCAGCTCAGAAAAAAAATCTTACGTTTAGGATTTAATTAGAAAGTTTACTTTGTAAAAGTTTAAAGAATTGCCTTGATAGTTTGATTGTTGTGTTACCATGGCTACAATATGGCGTCATCAGCAGGCATTCTGACATACAATAAATCAATCAATCAATCAATCTTTATTTCAGACACAAAAGAGGTCCATAGTAAAACAAAAAGAAAAAAAAAAACAAAAAGAAACATGACAGTCACTGAGCCACAAATAAATGATGACGCCAATGTTTCCACAATCTTGAGAAAAAACTCGCTGTACAGATTTATACAGATACAGATTTAAAAAAAATAAAAAACAAATTTTTTTGAAAAAGAAAAAAAAAAATCCAAGGGCACTAGGGGCATCAAGGATAAAAGGGGCAGGGGCTCAAGCCTCCCCCCGCCCCCCTCCTCTGCACGTGCCTGGAAACGCAGATAAGTCGCCTTCAGGAACATCACTTCAGATCTGGAGGCGTGCCAGCCCCCGCCCCGCTGAGAAATCAGCATCGCAAGCGCACGAAGTTGACAAGTGCGCCTCCTCCTCCCTCTTCCAAAACGTTGTTTGACAAGCCCATCTTTATAGGCTTCGCCGGAGGCAGTTTCTTTAAAAAAAAAAAAAAAAAAAAAGGAAAAGAAAGAAAAGGCAAGCGCAACGCAGCAGATTATACATTCTGCTCACAGTGCGGGTGAAACAACCTGCAGAGCCGCAGAGGGAGTCAGTGGGCTCCTCAGTTCAGGAGAGAAGCGGCGCTGGCTAAGCATCACTCTAAGCTGTCTGGATAGTTTTGGAGGATTTTTTTTTTTTTTTTAATTTTTCATACTGACTGTTGGTTTTTACGCATCAGATGCACCTGTGGATGCACCTTTCCTTCTGGATTCACAAAGGATTCCCTGCAACTCGCAGCTGATATTCTTCCACTCCACCAGCCTGCAGTTTTGTGTTTGTTTTTTTTAAAATTTTCCTTCATAAGAGGAGAAGCGCACGATGCTGCTGGGAGTCCTCTTCCTGGCGGTCCCTCTGCTGAGCGTCGCCGGCGGCGGCGCGTCCTACGTGCCCTGCGAGCCGTGCGACCCGAAGGCCCTGTCCATGTGCCCGCCGGTGCCCGTGGGCTGCCAGCTGGTCAAGGAGCCCGGCTGCGGCTGCTGCCTGACGTGCGCCCTGGAGGAGGGCCAGGCGTGCGGCGTGTACACGGGGCCGTGCGCGCGCGGGCTCCGCTGCCTGCCGAAGAGCGGAGAGGAGAAGCCGCTGCACGCGCTCCTGCACGGTCGCGGCGTGTGCGCCAACGAGAAGCTGCACAAGCTGCAGCATCCACCCAAAGGTACGCGACATCGAGTCACGTTTTGCGGTATAACATAAAAAAAAAATAAATAAATAAATAGAGGAATGACTGCAGAGAAATTAAATTAACAACACGATGGCACGACGGCTGACATCTGTCATATTACCCAGAAGTCTCTATTCATGCGACCTCATGAACTCTTTCAACAATCTGGCAAAGAGTGCAGATCGTCATCTTGGTCTGACAGAGTTTATAGGGCTCTGAGCCGTACAACAGAAGGTTTACATGACAGTGGCCCTCGCCCTGGGCAACATGGACGCCTTAAAACAAGGGAGCAGATTACAGGTGGCGGCTCTTTCTCAATGGCAGAGTCATTGTGTCTGCAGGGGAGTGATGGGTGCAGCATTTCATGCTGTAAAGTCATACTTTACTCGGCTCCCTTCTTTTCAGCTCTGTCCTCTCTTTCATCTACCTTTTCCTCACCCACCACCTGTGCCTTTCCTCACATCTGACCCCAACTTTTTTGTTCTCTCGCCATCAGAGCATCGGCTCCTCTTTCGCCTGTCTGGCAACGGTCCCTCTTCATTCTCTTTCCCCCCTCCTCTTATTATCTTTCCATTCCCACGTCAACCTTCTCTGTTCTGGCTGATGGTTTTTGTTCCTGCACATTTTATTCTGGTTCTACACTGTAAAAAAAACTAATTAAAATTTTTAAAAAATACATTATAGCCAATAAAATCACCTCAGTTTTAATGAAGGGTATTATTTTGCAAATCCAACATTTAATCCCTATTAACTTCAAACAAGATTAACTCATTTATTTTTGTAACACTGAAACGTTTGTTCAATTTAAATTCATTGAGAAACCGTAGTTGCATCTAAAACCTTTGTACGGGTTTCATTATTAATTCATATGTCAAGTTATTAAAGGTTTAGAAATGCTAACAGCTGGTTTGGAGCAAGAATTTCTATTATGTACGACATTAATTAGCTGAGAGACGAAGCTATTGTTAAATTGACATTGCTAGCAAGCTGAGCCACTTAGCCCTGAGGCAATCACCAATAAATGGCACATATTTGCTGCTGTTGTCAGTAAAAATATTAATTTTCCACCTTTTATAAAGCACATAGGCTATATAACATTTTTATTGAACTTTACCTAGTTTTGCGACAGGGCTAATGCTATTGTCAAACTCGCCAGCAGGCTAAACCTCGTTAGCTCCGGGGTAAGTCTTTAAACGGCACATTTTAACTTTAGTTGTCAGGTCAGAATAGATTTTTAAAAGTTTGCATTAAGCTTGAACCAGTTTAGCAACAATGCTACGATCTAAAGTCAAACTTGGTAACAAGCGAAGCCTATTAACTCTGAGGCAGCCGTTGTAAGTTTATTCATAAAACAGGCTGCATAAACAAAGACAATATTTCATGACATTCTGTTCATTGTTGATTAAACCAACATCTTCAGTTTCCTGCTACTCTAAATATTTATCAAGGATTTACTATCAAAATAAATCCAGCTTGATTGCAAGTTAAACATTAGCATTAAAACCATTGTTAAACTAGCTTAAGCTATCAACTTTTGTTTTCAGATTTTCATTCTTAATATACCTGAAAAAACATTTTGGCCTTAATGTTCTTTCCTGGACATGTTCAACATTTTGACTATAAACCAGCATCTTCAATTATAAGGATGCTTGCGAAGAATTAGCTACCAACATGTCGCATAAAATCTGAAATGTAATATTCTTGATTGGATTTAAAAACGAAAAAAAAAAAAACATTCATATTAAACAACCTCCAAAAGTAATTTTCATAGTGCACAGCGGGAACATAAATAGTCTGATAAACTTCATTAAACGTCTGTGTGATAGAATTTAGGGTACAGTAACAAGAGTTTTTAGAGAAAAATAAAATATGAGAAGAAATCACTACAATGTTTTCATATAAATGTCAGATTAAAAATTAATTCCATCCCTAAACAAAAGTAACAGGTTGACCTTTTTGTGTTTTTCTTTGAACCATTTTACCAACTTTTCTTTCCTCTTTGCTGCCTTTCCCACACAATCCTTCTTCCCTTCCTCTCACCGCTCTTTTGTTCCGCTCTTCCTCTGTCATCCCACTCTTCTCCGTCCCTCCGCCCCTCTTCATATCAGGCTGTGCAGTGATTCAGCAGAACGCAGCCTGAGCGTGGGTTTACATATCCGCCATCTGTCTGTCTGCCTGTAAGCCAGCTTTCCATTAGCTGCTGCAGTGCAGGACTGTTGCTAAAAAAAACAAAAAACTGAACCGGACCCAAATGAAGACTGAGGAATACTTCTTCAAACTAAAGGCACTTGAGGAGAAATAGAAACTGAGAGCATATGCGTGTACCAGAGTGCATGTTTGAAATTCAGATCAGACACCAGCTGTTCTTTATTGCTTCAAACGTGAATATTTAGTTGCGTCTTTTAGTTGGATGGGTTCCTTCCTATTTTCCAGATGTTAAACAAAAAACCTGAGCCAAAAATGGCCAGAAAAAAAGGAGGTTTTACAGCAAAAAGAGAGGGAAGAATGACAGATCAGCCCGCACAGGTCAGATTAAAGCAGCGTGAGGGTTAGCAAGTGAAGACTTGATTGGAAATTGCTGATGACCTGCCTCAGCAATTTCCCAAGTGAAGAAAAAATGGGAATCATCACAGCAACGGGATGAATGACATCATCGGCCGTTGTCATTGGTGGAGGGGGCTTGGTAGGTTTTAAGAGGCACGTATTCAAGGAGGCCGTGGCCTTGTTTCATCACTCTGTTGACTTAGTAGATTAGCGATAACGTCAGAGGTTGCCACATTGAAACGGAAGCGAGAGCGTGACGCAGCAGTGGAAGTGGGCCAGCCAGAGCTTAGGTCACCGTTCCCAGATAATGCTGATGTCCAGGGCTGCAAATCAAGTGATGTGTCAGTTTTTAAAAAGTCTCCGGGACGGAAAGCCACATCCACTCCGTCTGTGGTCAGCAAAGAAGCCGCGGTCGCCTGAATAGAGGGTGGGGACAATAAGGGAATGGGGCGAGTGCTGAGGTCTGTGTTCGACACCCCAACATTTTGCAAGAAGGATGAAAGAGGCAACGTATGCAAAGGTTTCTATGGGGGTTGTGGGACCCAAAAATGGGTTGTGGTTGCTTCTGGTGGTTTGCCACATGACAGGGGTAATCGTATGTTTGCACAGGCCTGGGTGCCAGTCTGAGACTAAATGTCTAATTTAGGTCACTTGCTATAAAAGTTTTAAAAGCCCTGGTCTACATATACTCCAGACTGGCAGCCTGACTTGCCATAAATGTAGCCTCTGTCCTCTCTTATGTCAACACATTCAATCTGAAGCTAGCTTGTAGCCACTAACTGTGCTAAATAAGCATTTAGTTGCTGCAGTGAAATCATCACCTTGTGTTGTGACGTTTCGAGATGGGTACACTCCTGACTCGTGGTCGCATGCATGACGTTTTGCTTTTTAATTTTAGTCTTTCTGAAGAGGTGCAGCTCCAGATAGCAGGGCTCTTGATTTTCATCCGTCTTCAGGTCGTCTTATGACCTAAAGAATGCTCTGAAGCCCTGGCTAATGACTAATATTACACCTCTGGGGGACAATTGGTGATGGGTCTTTTAATCTTCGTGAAGTCCCATGACAAAATACCTGCCATTTTTGGAGAAAACGCGTTTCTTTGTCGATACCAGTAATTCTAAGTAAATGAACCGTCAGCAAGACTGAAGCGAAGCTTTTAGCTAATATTATATTTCGTATTGTGTTCACAAAACTACAACAGCAGGAATTTTTAAGCAACTTCTGTTTCAGTGTCAGACTGTGACATATTTTAAAAGTGACAATGGATTTCATTGTAAGCTTAGCTTCTAAGTTGATGAATGACTCCCCGTCTCTTGTGTGTCTTTCTTTCCAAACACAATATCACCGTGATGTGATACAGACCCAGTAGAAACCAAGGTGCCCCTATATGGAGATCACATCAGCAGTCGGAAGATTCACGCCATGAGGCTAGCCAAGGACCGTAAGAAGTATTTAGCCAGGCCTGGATCAAGCAACAACCGAGAGCTCCCGCCGTCCGGCCTGGACAAGGCGGAGCCGGAATCTGTAAGTGGTGTGACATTGCAAAATATTATCTGTAGTTGCAAACTTGAACTCAGGGTTAAAACAAACAAGGGTAGCATAATTAGTAGTGCACATTGGCCTTAGCAGCCCACTTTCAATGAAAGGCCAGGTTCAAATTGAGTTGCAAAAGTCAGATTTTGAGGAATTTAAATGCAGTGTTTGGTTTTAACCTAAAACAAAACGTTCTTTGTGTGCAGGGGCCTTGCAAAAGAGAACTTGGTAATCTCATTCATGGCCCTTCTCGGGTCCTGAGCGTTTCTTTGTACGTACCCAACTGTGACAAGAAGGGATTCTTCAAGCGCAAGCAGGTTTGGATGCATCTCTTAATGCTCCCAATGTCATTCAGTGACACAAAAGTGTGCAACCAACCCAGTCGGACCTCCTTTTTTGTCTTGCAGTGCAAGCCGTCTCGCGGCCGGAAACGGGGTGTCTGCTGGTGCGTGGACCGCTTTGGCAAAAAAATCCCAGGTAGCAACTCTGCCCACGGAGAACTGCAGTGCAAGGATCTCGACAGTATCAACAACAGCAACGAATGAGAGCAAACCGCCTCCAGAGCCCAGCTTCTTCTTAAACCCTGCCAAACAAGCTAGCACACTTTATGACTGACAATCAGGAGAATATGGCACAAACACTTTTACTTTTTGTTGATTGTGATGGACTGCATTGTCTGTTGTAGAGAGGAGGCAAACTTTATATCTTATATCAAAGAGAAATATATAGAGAGAGTTTTTCTTTCATTTATAAAGTCTGTTGCAGTTTTTTTTTTTTTGTTTTTTTATTATGAAAAAGGTGACAACACATATCCTAAATGTGGCTAACTATCAATATTTTTCAGTTGATTTTCCTGATATTGTTGAGAAGGGAGCGTGGCCACCGAAAGTAGGAGACATCTGCTAAAATTGAATGAGTTTTGTTATGATTGGCAGCTTGTCCAGGCGCAATATGATGGATATTTGGGAGTCACACAATCCAGTTTTAAACGAGGGCAGAAAAACATTCAAACATAAAACACGCATACTTCTGTTTATATATATATATATATATATATATATGGCTTCTCTGGAGTGGTTCAAGCTGTGGTTAGATATTAGTTTCCCTAAAAAGATACCAAACTTATCACTTAAACTCTTCTTGATATTAACCATTATAGGAACACTGCTTCTGAACATACCCATAATTTGTTAGCTAAGATGTTTTTTTATATATATTTAATTCAAGGCATGCATCAATGAAAGAATTTGCATACCAAGGCAAAATGTAGTTTGCATTAGCCCATTGTCTGGATACATTTATTTGACTAATTTTACTTGTAATGTTGTGATTCTAATATTAGTCAGTTCAGTCTTTTAGTACGACTCGGTGGTACAAACCCAAGGACACCGCTACAACCGTTCGTTTTACGACTGGAGTGGTGAGCTGCACAGATCGACGCGCTCACATGATATCAGGGAGGCCAGGACTGAGCTTGAAAAGAAGAAAAACAACGGCAGTCGTACCGCATGAATCACTACTTTCACTAATAACTCTTAGATAAGAACTCACCAAAAAATAAAGAAGAGCAAATAGTCATAAGAGATGACACTTGCTGGTGACGGGAAGCTGAAGAAGTCCTGTAGGGCTTGTTTTGAAGCTGCGAATTGGGAAGCCATGTGCTCACCTCATCAATACCATGATTGAGTTGCTACGTCACTGACTATATAAACTGTCTCCCTCAGGGAGTTGATTTTATATTTGTAATTTTGAACATTAATGTCCAACTATATATGATGCAAACAGCTTTTTTCTGGAGCTATTATGTTGCATTCGTGCAAAGTGAGTTAAAAGGCTTTGATTGTTACACAATAGGTCACTAGTTTGATTCCCAGGTTATCATAATATATATATTTTTTAGCAATCTTGGTAAAATGTAGCTGGTTAAAGCAATATTTAGACTACCACTGAACCTTCACTAATCCCAATTTCTCCTAAATTTGAGCTGATGGATCATTTCTAACACACTCTGGGACCTTCTGCTCTTTAGGCGGTCACTAGGTGTTCTGTGCCACAATCAGGGAAAAGGTTTTTTTTTTTTTTTTTTGGAAATAAGCAAAACAGACAAAACCTCAGTCAAAAAAAAAAAAAAAAGCTCACTGTACTGTTAAACTTGTAATTCTTTCTATTTCGAGTTCTCAGAGCTGCATTCGCCGTTTCTAAATGTATGTACAGAATTGTTTGCATGACCCACGAGTGTGTTTGTGTGTACTTCTCAACGTTAGGAACACAAAAAAAAAAAAAAAGCACACTCGCTCAGAGTGCATTTCCCATTAGAGCTCGCACACAAATTGTATGCAAAGGCCCCGTCCATGTGGAGGGCCCTCACTGCCACCCCACATGCAAATCCGCAGGCGACTCGCTCCCAGGGTTCACCGGGTCCTTCATCCCACAGAGAGCAAGGTCGCAGAGTTTTTACGTAAATGAAGTGCCTTCTGCCCCAGACTGCTTTGAATCTGGATTTGCATGCGGCGCCATTGTGTGGTTGAATGAGGGCGGCCTGAGCAAAATTTAGAAGAAAAAAAAGAAAATAATAATTAAAAAAAAGGAAATCACTTTAATGCGTGGATGTGATTTGCTGACAAATTTTATGATCTTCCGGTGGAGTGCTGCTAAACATGTAATGACAAAGGACAGGATTGTGTTCTGTGGGTCCAGTTTTATTCAAGATCTTTCTTTTGTTGTTCAAATTGCAATGTTTAATGTAGTTTCAGCTGTGTAGAAAACTGACAGTGGCACATCAGCCTATTTTTTTCCTGAGCAAACGCTTCTCTTTTGCCGTTGATTCATTTAAACGCAAAATGGTGACTTTATGAATACCACAGAAACTAAAAATTAATGTGAATTTTCTGATGGAATATTTAACACACCTATAATTGATGTACTCGTTTTTTTTTTCCTTTTTTTTTAAATTTAAATCACTATTTAATAAACTACTTTTACTCACACACAAAAAAAACAACGCCTCGTTGCTCCTTCTGTGGGGAAACTGGATTTAGTTGGCAAAATGTCAAGTCAGGTGTTTCGTGTTTTGTGACAACAAAAATGTAATTTTCCATGCGGGTGGTGTCCAGTTTCCGCTGAAAAAGCCAAAAAGAACAAACAAAAACAAAAGAAAAGTGGTGACTTTTTCTGGGTGTTACAGGATCACCCCTAAGGGGGTAGTGCAGAATTTCAAACAACTTCAAGCCAGAAACTTAAGCACTTTCTTTCACCCTTCGAACTTCAACAGCAGAGAATTACAGATTCAACAGGTTTCTACTTTATTTTGCATTAGCACTTTACTACTTACTGTGCAGCACAAATGAGGCATACCCAAAAAAAAACCTAGTCTGCAAGCGAGAGCACAGAAAGACACCTAAAAACATTCACCGCACTGAATGCTTCTCCATTCTTTCAAACAGTACAAAACCCTGACAACGAAGCACTCCGAGCGTTGTTACAGTTAGTAAAGCATAATCACTGACTCTAAAACACACACAAAGAAAGAACGTGACAAATTTACTGTAGTCTGCAGCAACAAGTTGGCGACTATCATCCAAACCTTTTTGTAGGAAGTTAAGATTTGAGATGCAACTTGCCAATCAACAGGCTGCAGACACACACACACACACATATAGCTTATAGCTTACTCGGGTTGTTCCCAAGCACTTTACAGTTTAGTTTGTTTTTGAACTCGTGGCCACGTTAAATCTGGGTGGCGTCGGGCAGCTCCAGCTCGCTCAGGTACTGGCTGCAGTTGGGGTCGCCCCTCACAGCCGGAGCTGACAGGATGCGCTGGCCGGTGTGGGGGTCCACGCACCAGCACTCGCCCCGCTGACCGTGGAGCGACATCTTGCACTGGAAACAGAATTATTTATTCAGTTGTTTTTTGCCTTTCTCTATTATTATTAGTCATTTAATGAACCTGTTAAAAGCCATGCCGACACCATGTTCTCACAAATCCATTGACGTACATGAAAAATTGTTTTTGAGGTGACAGTTAGGAGGTTAAATAAATGGGGGGAAAATACAATGTATATCTAAAAAGTTTCTGAATATCCTAATATTATTTGAAAATCTCATCGGAAACCATTTTAGCATTACCAAGCGAATTAAAATACTAAAAAGTTGTTTTATGTCCCCAATTGAATGCAAGAGGTGACGCATATAGATTTATGAAATTAAACGATGCACATTTTTAATTACATTATTGAAATAAATTATTTTAAGTCATCATCCAATTCAGTAAAAATACAGAACATGGATTTAGTTACATCGTGTAATTTTAAACTACTGGACGGCCCGCAGCAGGAAAAAGAAATATGAAATACTCTCTAAAAATAATATGAATTTAAATGAGAAAATTACACATTTCAATTCTTATCATGAGTTACTAAATGTCCACTGTTATACAAAATTCACTTTTTTTTCCTAGAAAGAGTCCAAGAGTCCAAGTAAATCTGCAAACAGCCTGTTTCAAAAACCTCTAAAAATTGTTGCGTCACAATTTTGTTACCTAGCAACCCCAAGGCCACCCCATCACCTGGCAACCCAAGTGACGGGTTGCCCACTTCATTAAGTTTATTCTGCTGGATTCACCGCTACATAATGGCTGCTGGAACAGAAAAACATCCTGCTGTCCATCGATTTCCCCCCCCCCAGTCACACAGAACAGAACAGTGTTGCCTCATCTTATTATTGCTTAAAATATTCTTGCAACATTGCCAAAGAAAGTTGTAGTTTGCACAAATCAGTTTCGGAAGGGTTCCAACAAAACACGGCAAGATTTACCAAAATACTTTGACTGAAGAAAGGTTGCGTCCCTAATGTTCGTCACAAATGTCCAGATAATGTAGCTTAAGTGCATTAAGTACTTGTGTGTTTTGTATTGTTTTACAGAATCGTCACTGCATGATCTGTTCCAGAGGTCTGATCCATACCATCAGCTAATTTGCGCATATGCTAACAGAAATGCATCCATGGAGGGTATTCTTGTTGCTTTTCTTTTGTTCAACCTTTCTTGGCTTGTTTAAGGAAACATAATAGTGGACCTCCAGTTTTCTTTTTACTATAAAATACATACACAATATTTAATCATATTTATTATTTTTATTTATTATCTTTTTTTATTTCTGTTGTTTTTTTTTTGTTGTTTTTTTTTTTATCGGGAATCCCGTCCGCATAGGTTTTTTTTTTGTTTTTGTTTATTGTTAGCCCCTCTTATATGTGCAACCCAAAACATTAGTCACCTGTTTTGGGTTATACTGCCCCCTCTTGTCACAGTTGGGGATGTGCAGTGCATAGAGGTCCTCCAGAGGGCCTCGGTTATCTCTGAAAGGCATCTTGGATATCCTCTCCAGGACCTGGTCGAGCTCCTGCTGACACTGAGTCTTAGGGATAAACAAGAACAGAACAAAACAAGAGTTTCAAGCCCAAACCAGCTTTCTGCGTCGGGGGGGAGGGTTATGAAAGGTGTGCCTACAGAATGAAATGTTCAGAACAAAATGTTCAGTCAGCCCTAACCTCTGTGGTATATTCTGGTTTACTTTTAAATAATAATAATAATAATAATAATAATAACTTTAAAAAAAAAAAATTTAAATAGAAAACCTCATTAAAATAAATCCATCCACATTCAAAACAAAGCTTATTCCAGGACACATCAACACCAGCTCAGGTTTGCCAAGCAGTCTGAACACGTTTGACTATAAAATCCCATATTAAACACACATCCACACGATATTGCTAAATGGTTTCCTGGTTTGTGCAAATTAGCCTCAGTTCTTGCCAGAAATCGTATAAAATCTTGCCAAAGACCTCTGCTTTACCTCCCGCTCCCCTGCCAAAGACTTGTTCTGTTCGAGATTTACCCTCTGAATTACTTTGTGATGGTTGAAAAATGTAACATAGCTGGATGGAAGATTTAAAGAGTTGATTCCAGAGCAGGTAGGCTGCGTTTATAATCAGTAAATGGCTGCGTTTAAATTAAAAGGAAGTCGTTTGTATGAAAGGCTGGCGAATTAGCACAAATGCAATATGAGTCCTAAAAGTTAAAGCATATATTTAAAAAAATCCTTTTTACATGGATCAGTGAAAAACAAGTTTTTTTTCCCCCACAATCTTCTGTTTTGTAATATTTTCCAGTTCATTGCTTCTAAAGCCAGATGAATCATGTGTTGCTGCATCCGCAGCTTCCTCATTCGACCACCAGGTGGCGTAGCCTGTTCCCTTGAACTTCAAACTCGTGAACTGCGCTTCCAGCTGTATATTTGGAAACCTCGAGGGCGTATGCTGTCTTTTTGTATCGGCTTTATTGAACACTAGTGACGGTTTTCTAGGCGTAGGCATATTTCTAACTTTGAACGTTTTCTCAGTCTCAAGCACACCCGTAAAAGAATCGGTGATCGGCTCGTCGTCTGTGCCCGAGACCGCATCTCGTTTGTAAATGTGTGCTCTTATGAAGAATTTTGCTCAAGGGGTTGAATCATTTTGACATTGGAGTATTAAAAGTGAGATTTATTGTTAAATTGTGACAAAATCCTAATGTTAGTTTTATTTAACTATCCACAAATACACCACCGTTTAAGGGAAAATTAACACATTTCCTACGAACAAGAAGTGTTATTGAAAGAAAAACATATAAATAAACAGATACTAATTTGTTAACTTTATGCGCCAAGTTTGTTTACAGTGAGTACTCTTATATAATCCTATATTTTTGCCAGTAAGCCTAGATTTTTGTCAGGCTTCAACGGTTTTGGGTGCAAATGTACACACACATGAAAAATGATGTCAAAATGATCTATCATTTCAAGTTACTTAAATAATTTTGATCAAACGATTACTAGTACTTAAGTAAAAGGAAATGTTCAAGAGCAGAAACACTTGGAAACAATCGTTTTTATATATATATATATATATATATATATATATATATATATATATATATATATATATATATATATTGCAGACAGAGAGGTAAACGTAGCTCATCCCAGAGTCATCCTCCTCAGCAGACACTCACCTGTTTCGGACGAGTAGGTCTCACCTCTTCCACCTTGTTGGTCTTCATTTTTGTCTTCATCTCCTGCCTGTGCTGGCGTACGGCGCTCTCTTTGGGTCCGAGCCAGGCGGCGTCTTTACTGGGCTTTCGGACGGTCGGGATCTCGCTCGCGTCCAGGTCGGGCTGCAGCTCCGAAGCCTCACCTTTGATCCGACACATCAGAACATGAGCACATTTTGAATCTGAGGTTTATGCTTTTTTTTTTTTTTCCATCTTTACTACAACTTTCAACATTTGCATACATTGTAAGAAGAGATGCATAACCCTTTCTTCTCACTGTGTGACATTAAATCAGATGCAAATGTCCTTTTTACTGAAAGGTTGAACTTTCATCAATTTCAGAAGTTTACTGCCTGCAATCCATCCTCAGCTGTTGCTGGCGATGCATCTGTTCAGTTGCTAAGCTACAGACACCCCCAATGCCTTTGTGGCAATATCTGATGATTCTAATTATGCCTCACTCTCTGCTACACTTCCAGCGTTTCAACAGTTTCTCAGCTCAGAGAAAACAAGACGTTGTATTTGCTTTATGCAAATGTCTTGCATATCTCCAAAGCAAGAACTCCTCTGGGAAAATCAGATCACAATCTTGTTTTTTTGTTTTTCTGCTCTGAATATAAACCCCGGGTTTAGAGGCAACCTGTAACAAAGAAACATGAGAAAGTGTTGACGGTAAGCTGAAAAGATGTGGGATTTTCTGTGCCGGAAACTGAATTGATTGGCTGACTGACTGAACCCCGAAGAGCGGAAATAAGGACGACTGTAGATATCAACTTCTGCAGTACTAGAAGACAAATTCCACTGTTTTATTGATAAATATGAAGGTATATTTGGAGAGAAAATAAGTGTTGGCGTTGGAATATTCAGAAATTCAGTGCAGTAGCATCCTTCGTTAGCACTAGTTTTCTTAGTGTTGGCATGATCACGTAAGCATTAGGGGGCTTCATCAGCTCTACTAACTAAATTCTGCTCTCTTTTCTAATTACATTAAAAGAATGTTTTACAGAAAACGCAGGTAGTGGCGTGGAACGGTATGGCACCTGCCAATGAGGATGTACTTACTTTTAGAGATCAAACCAGTGACAATTTTAGTTTGAAATGCAGAACTAAAAATAAGCTCTTACAATGAAAATATGCCTATGCATGCAAAGAAGAGTAAATAATCATAAATTGATTTTAATTGAGTAAGCCATCTCCCCTTTCATAGTAATCAGCGGTGGATGTTAGTGTTAGCATGCTAATGTTGGCGTTAGCCAATCTTTCACTAATCTCTTGTGATTCTGTAGAACTGTATCTGTTCCAAGCTTCTCCAGATGTGTTTTTTTTTTTTTTTTTTTTTTTGTCTTTTCCGGCAGAAGTTGCAAACTAAGTTAAAGGTCGTCAGGTCAGATCCAGTTTGTTGTTTCTGACAACCAGGCAGACTGTGGCGTTCAGAGAAAAAGGAGTGGTAGAGGAGTGGCTCCGTAAACCAGCTGATTCCATCAAGAAAGAAAAAAATCCCAGTTGACATGAATTCTTCACATAACCCATTTCAGCTCACTTTAGCTGCGAGGAATAATATTTCAAAAAGCAAATAAATGTGCCAGGACACCACTTTGTTTTTGCTGAATCTTTGCAGGAGAGCATGCGTTTTCGCCTACGCAGGGTTTTCCTGGGCACACAAACGAAAGGCGGGAGGAAAGCCGGGACAGTAGAGAAGGTCAAACGCCGGGCCATGAGGTGGATCGTTCAAAGCTATGTACGTCAGGTTCTAACATGCAGACTAGAGGAAAGTGAATGAAAACAAGTGTGTGTTTGAGCAGAAACGGTAGACTGAGGAGCCAATCTCCGAGCCCTGCAAGAGGTAAATGTGATGTCCGGTTTGGGATTAGGATTACAAAGCGTCTAAGTGGTAATGGGAAAAAGAAAATTCCAAACTAAGCAATAACAAGGTGCTGGCGCCTTCCACCATCAAATTGATCGGGAGTTGCTGGACTTGAGTTCTCTCCACTGTGCTCCATCCGGGATTTTTTGAAGACATCTTGCAAAACGAAGAAAAGCGGGGTCAAAGGTCAATTGAAACCGAGTGTGTCTTGACTTGCACATGTGCCTAGATCCACGTTTCGAGCAGATAAACACAAAGCACGCTCAAGCTGGGGCGCCTTTTGTTTTGCTAGCTTATGTAATCCTCAGAGTCACAAAGTGCACGACCTTTGACCCGTCTTTTCTGAGGAAACCCGAGACGTTCAGTCAAGTGCGCACTTCCCAGACAGGAACGCTTGGTGCCGAACAGCAACTAGCGATCATCCTGGGTGATTCTACGCAAACGACACACAAACACAGAGGGTCAGGACCCCACTTTCAGGGGGCGTAAGGCCTCTGCAGAACAAGCTGCTTCACAGCAGTGGGCTGAGGATCAGCAGAGTCAACATAGCAGCAGGCCTACTGTCCAGTCTACTGCTTGACTTAATCCTCACACAAAGGCCCGGAGAGACTTCCTTTCTGTATCTGATCCATGTCGAATTCCCAGGTGGCACGTAGGCCAGAGGTGACACTGTCTGACTGTCCAGATTCTGGTCAACTTAGCAAATGGCAGACTTTCTTTTTTCTCTAGACAATGTGAACGTTGGTATTCAGTTTCTAAGTCTTTGCGTCTGCCCATGACAACATAGAAATGGCTTGCAGAACATTTTGCTTTAGGATGGTCTGTTAGAGTCGAGAATTCATGGCTCCATCAGTTAGATTTCCAGGTCCTTCGCCTTCTTTTTGAAAGCAGAGGGACTGGCTTCAGAACTCTCCCATTTCTTCACCCCAAGTCTTTTTCTTGAATCATGAACATTGACCTTGGCTGACTTAGGCAAGTGAGGTTTGCAGTGCTCTGGATGTCATTCTGGATTCTTTCGTGATCTCCGGGATGGGCTATTGATGAGTTCTTATAGTGATTTTAGTGGGCCAGCTTTGGGAGGGTCCACCACTGCTCCATGTATTTTGCATTTGTGGATAATGGCTCTCTATTATCAACACTGGAGAACTGCAAAACCTGCAGAAATGTCTTTCTAACGGTTTCCAGATAGATGTCAACTGCTTTGATTCGCACACGTTACTGAATTTCTTTACATTAAGTCATGGGGTTTTGCTTTTTGAGATCTTTCAGGCAACTTCATGTTGTCAAACAGGTCCAGTGCAAGCGACAACTTCACTCTTCAGCTCTGGCAGCAATAAGACCTTGATGTGGATTTTCCCTAATAAATGAAATTGTAATTTCATTTATAGTCACTATTGTATATACTGTATAGATCATCTACTCCTGTTTGTGAAAAATACTTAAATGTACATTTGTAATACTGTATATATGTATATATATTTTCTTTCTCTTGTAAGCACTTCTGAATGGATGCAAACTCCCTTTTGTTGCTTTGTACTTGTGACATGTGCAATGACAATAAAGTTGAATTCTATTCTATTCTAATTCTATAATTATTATTTTTTGTTTAATTGGGTTATCTTTGTCTAACACTAGAATTTGCTCTTGGATCTGAAATATTTAGGTGTCGCAAATAAGTAGCTTACTAGTCTTAGCGTTGCTAATGCTAATTTGCTAAAATAAGTAAAAAATACATCTATAAGAAAGCAAATAACTAGCATTCTCAATAAAATCTGCCTAAAAACCTTTGTATACCTGCATACTTCATTTTTAAAAATGTCACAATTTCTCCAGCTTATGAGCACGCGATGAGAATAAAACCCGAATCCAAATTCTTTGTTGTTCACAGTTTTCCTAGATCACAAATTGTCTTTTATAGAACCTGCAGTGGCTGTACAAGAAAGGTCCAAGGCAGTCCAACCACCATAAAAATATTGAAAATATTCCCCTTTTGTGGTTCCACCAATAAAATGAAGGTTGAATTTATTTGAAAACGAATCATCCTGCTTAGGTTCGATCCGTCTGACTGTTTTTACATTTTCAACTAAAAAGGAACAAATGCAGCTCTACCGCGACAAAAATATTGGAATATTCTATAAGATTTGATCTCTTTTCCTTTGCAGTTGAGAGTTAAAAGTGGATGGTAGGTCATGCTTTGGCGTGTTTGAGCTTGCTGCAAATCCTATGCTAAATTATGTCCTATACAATTGCCCCAGAGTTCATCTAGCGGTGCCTGCAGAGCTAGCTCAGCCCAGTCTTGGAAGCAGCTACATAGATGCGTGCCAAAGCCTGCTTTTAGACGACGTTTGTGGGCCAAAAAGCCTTGGAGGTAAACATATTAGGACTCTGCTGGGCTTCTGTCTCTTGAAATAACTGCCAATAGGCCTTGTAAAACGTTTGAAACCACAACAAATCAAGGCAGCCGTGCCTTGCAATGACACGTGACCCGTTTAACGCCTCAGAGGTGCTTAAAAACAGGAGTTAGATGATTTTCTAACGTTTGCTGGTTTCCATCCATCCACCAACTGACTTGGCCAGAGTGTCAAGTAGTCGTTTTGGCATTGTACCTTTCCGTTTTCTATGGATGTGATTTTATACTTTCGTAAACTACTTATATGCATAGAAAAGCTGATTGCGCTGTATGTGATTAAATGCAGACTTTTAACTCTATAATTACTGAAATGGTTCACGAATAAATGTCAAATATTGCTTACGTTAGATTTGAAGCCAAAGCTCGTTTTAGACACAGAGGGGAAATATTTTTGTTGTGTGTTAAAGCAGAACCCTAAAGAGAACATGGAGCTAAGTCATAACTATTCATACACGTTGATTAAAATACTATATGGCATTTCTACAACATGAAGAAACAAACAGGCGACACTGAACAAATGAAATTGGTCCAAAATACACAGCAGGTGTGTAAAAATAATAAGAAATGTCTCCAAAATGAAAAATGACACAAAACCAACAGGTGAAACTGATATTTAAATAATAATTTTGTTTTCAACATAATGAAATATTATGTTTTAAAACAAACAAAATAGGGAAAAAGTTATCTTTTTAATGAAAAAACTAATAGATTTGTATTTTTCTTTAAAAACAAAATAATTACGTATTTAAAGAGGTCCTCTTTCTAAGTAGCATAACTCAGCAAAGGGTTGACTAATTTATTTATTTAATTTTGTTGTCTAACTCTAAGCTGGTTGTATAGCAAAATGAAAAAAAACATCAAAAATGCTTCTTTTTACTACAATAATTCACAGTAATTCTGCCTTAAAAAAAATAATCCTCCAGCTGCAGCTGATCCAGAACGCTGCTGCTGGAGTTCTGACTAAAAACAGGAATCATGAGGTCCAGTTCTAAAATCCTTCACTGAGAGAATAGACTTTAAAATACTGTTGGCAGTTTAGAAATCCCTGAATTAAAGATTAAAGTTCTGCTGTTGTTATATCCGCCTCCCGAACCTTTCAGGTCTTCTGGCTCTGGTCTGTATTCAGAGCCAGAACCAAACATGGAGAAGCAGCGTTCGGCTTCGATGCGCCACAAATCTGGAACAAACTTCCAGGAAACTGAAAAACAGCTGAAACACTGAGTCCCTTTAAATTAAGACTAAAACCCCAGCTGTTTAGAGATGCTTTTGAACCATAATAAATGAAATATTGACCAACATATTTGATGTGCATGATTTTGGTTATGTTTGTTCAATTGTTGACTGTACGATGTTTCTTTAAAACTCTGTAATTTTGTGGTTTTGTTACGTTACCTCGCTGCCTTACTGCCGAAATATGCTATTCAAATCAACTTGATTGATTGAAATGTTTGCTCATGTAGGTCATATCAGCTCACCTAGCAACTTGTTGCAACCAAGTCAATATCAACAACTAAAACATTATCATTAGCATTTTTGAATCTATTCTAACATTTTCGAAGTTGTCACCCGACCCTTCATGTCAGACTCTGCTTATTCGGTTTTAAGGAACCATTAAGCAAAATGGACGGCGGGAAGTTATTTTGGTTCTCAATAGGACCGAGGAGATTCCTGGCAGGAGTCGACGCCTCGGGGTGGGAAGACGGAGCAAATAGCCGTATTTAGATGGGATTTTTGGGGATGGGTCAGGGGGGATTATCCTGCTGCTATTTCAGGGCCGCCAGATCTGTCTGGACACCCTGCAGGTACACAGGAATGCCACATCTCACTGAATGTGATACCAGTCGCTCCGGGCGCGGGTTGTTTTTAGCTCCCTTTTTGTTCCTCCAGTTTTCCTTCTCCATGACAACCCTCTCCATAACAGCAAAACACTGTGTTTTTCTTTCTCATTATCATCAACTCCAATGGACTCTAATAACAGCTGGGTGAAAATGAACTCTGACATCAGCAGTCAACATCAACTACACTTGAGTTTTGAGCCTTTTTTATGATTCATCTAATAAAGACCATGGAGTATTTCCGTCTTTTTAACTTGATGTAATCTCTTCTGAAGTCTTGGTAAAGGTCTAGTCAAAACAACGGTTGGATCTGATAAAGCTAACCCGACTCGGATGTGGATTTCCTTGGAAACCTAATATCAAACAATCTTTTGTATAAAGACAAAAAGCGGGTGTGAGACGTGTCTTTCTTTGTAAAGAAGGATGTTTGTTGTAACAAACAGACTTTTTTTTTTTATCGAAATGGCTTTAGTCATTTGTTGGTCCAAACTGAGGTATCAAAACCATAAAAGAAAACATCTATTTCCTCACCTTAAATATAAGATCTTCCATAAATCTGAGCAGTCATTTGTAAAGAGCCTAATCTATCCTGCAACTATATAAAAACGGCCTAGCATTTTTTTAATTTATTTTTTTGGCAAAACTGTGGGGAAATATTCAAAGAGGTACAGAAATATAAACCTCAGAAACTCTGGCCTTCAACTCTCACAATGACTGATGTGGCGAACATGAGCTTTTAAACTGTAATCTCTAATTGATCACAGATATGCATATGAATCAGTGGAACGTCGTAAAATGCCTTATCGAGTAACAGCTCAAAGCAAAGTCAATACTAAATCCACAAAAATCTGACAAGCGTGGTATCAAAACCCACCGCGTTGAGGCAAGTAGTGCGGTTCCTTTAAAGTGTCAGATGTGCTGCACAACAGGAGAAAAGATTAGACATTTTCCCTCTTGTCCAGTTGACTTTATTAAACTGATGGCACGTCACTACAGCAGCTCTTTAAGAGAACCTGGAAAATGTGTTACAACAACACTCATGTACCTTTAGGGATCAATAAGCTATTTTCAATTGAATCAACTGGAACTTTCGTTTTAAAGGTCGTCATCCTTTCCTAACGCGTATTACGCAATAGAGATTACTCACAGGGAATAACTTTGGATCAATACAAAACTAAGAAGAACGATGATCTACGGCTGCTAAAAGAAATAAGTCGATACAAAACCTATTATGTAAAAGGGATTAATGAAAAGATAAATTATTTAGTTGCTTCAGTTTGAAACACAAAGTTCTTTACTTCCTAGAACTCTAAATATAGTGCTCTGTATTTGCTTTCACTTGGTGAAAAAGTAGTTGCTCTCTTGTTTGGTTTAGTTTGTAGAAACCAAATAGAGCCTGTCTGACGACACAAAAGCAGGCTAAAATATCTCAGCAAAGCAGCAAACCCAAAGCAATTTCTAATAAAGTTTCATATGTATCAATCATGGTGAACGCTGCAATGCTCCGCTTGTGAAAGTAAACCTAATAGGCCTCACCTTGACTCTCTGGCAACAATTTTGAGTGCCACGCCACCAGACGGGACACGTTTGGGAAAGCAGCGCAGCCTCTGGACGACAATAAAATCAAAAATGAAAGGTCTGCAGTAGCCTTTTTAAAACAGGCTGTCCCTGCTGAAAAATCCCCCCGGTGTGGCTGGATAAAACATTTCTGCCAGGAAGCGATTCAGTAATGTTCCTCCAGAGACTCATTACTTATTATTGCAAAGGCTTGATGGCCGATCCTGCAAACGACAGAACCAGTTATTAAGTTTCAGGAGCTTCTCCCCCCCCCTTGATAAATACAACTGTCATTTGAAAACTTTGCATGTTTATTTTGCAGCATGGTAAGCGGACGCATGATATTTTTGCAGAAATTCCTCATGTTGCCTAAATATATGGATTAATCTATCACTTTGATCTTTTTTTTTTTATATTTTCTTTTGAGCATGATCAGTCCAGGATCAGGGAAATTCATAAATTCGTACACTGACTTCTTTCTTCAAGGAAATACTACACTGTACCACAGTGATCCAAACATCCGCTAACCACTTATTTGTTCCTGTTTGGGGATCATTAGAAGGGGAAGATGACTGATTATAGTTTTCTGTTGCTTTTATGGCATTCGCATCTGCAGTTAATCCTACAACTGAGAATATGAAGATTATTTTAAGTGCATTCTATGGGACAGTGCTGCATTTTTCCCTGCCCTAACGGCTTGATGATTTCTGTGTTTTGGTAGAGCGGCAGAGCGGCAGAAGCTAAAAACCGCCACACTGGCTGCTTAAGGCAGCTGGATTTTATTTTGTGGCATCAGACTAAATTAGCCTCATTCATTTGAATATTTTTAATCATATATTTTTTTTTCTTTCCTGCCTTATTTAGTGTTGGTCTAGAATAAACTGCGATGCACTGAAAATTCTCTTAGTTACATTACAAAATGTCTAAAACGTTTAAGCGGTGGGGATTGTATAGATTAATCGAACATTAGCAGAAGCTAATATTTATGGTCTTCCTTCTCTCAGCCAATCAGCAGCAAGAAAAATAAACGCCGCTCTCGGATTGGCTGCTTTGCAAACGCCGGCCAGCACCAAGTAGCATTGCAGCTAGCTGTCTGAGCTGCATTTTCTTCAAAATATTTTAGATATGCTGGACCAAAACAAAATCTGTGAATTAGCATATTTTTCTGCAACCAATTTGGGGTCAGATTCCACTGAAAAATCTGAGAATGATTCCTTATCAACATTTATTTATTTATTTTTTTAAATCCATAATCGCAGGCCAGGTTGTCGTTCACAACCAAACTGAAGGCTTCAAACTGTAGTTCCAAAAGTTTTTTTTATTTCGGTGCGTCAAAGTAAATGTTTTTCTATCACAAAAATTGTAGTGAATGACACTTTGGTGTTTTTGTATTGTGGTAGAAAACTGTGATTGTGTTCCCAGCTAGTTTTTTCAGGTTTAGACCAGCAGCTACAGATTAATGCAGTCACTGTCAACGGCTTCATCCCGCCAAAGCTTTAAGGTCCAGCTTTGCAAAAGCCTTGCAGCATTCCTGTTGCTGGCCCCTCCCTGTTCTCCCCTGTGGAAACATCAATATTTCAATGTTTTCTGTTTCGATCCAAGTACAACTTCAGAGAGTTTTTTTTTTTTTTTTGCTTTCTTCCTTTCTTTATTTCTTTAGCAGGCGACTTGTTCTCTGTTGTTGGGAGGGGAAAGGCTGGAGATCCAGCTGTTTTTGAAGAGCAGCTGAGATGAACTGGCTGAAGTGAACTCAACACATAATAGCATCTGGTACATGGTTCCACAAACAAAATGCATGAGAATAAATAGAAGTAGCTCTCCAAAACAGTTCTTAATTCATCATTTTAGTCATAAAACCGTGTTTTTATTTACAATGTTGCACATTTATGAGTTATTATGCACTAAGAGGAATAAGCATGGTCACTGTACCTTATTATTGGACGGTTTATGACAGTGCAATCTGTCTATAGGCTGCAGTCTAGACAGTGTCATTAAAAATTGATTGAGGTTTTCAGTGAACTGACTGACCGCTGCTGTGCTCCCGCTGCTCCGGGCTGTAAGTGACCGTCTCCGCGTCCACTTTGCGCCGACACTGGCCCTGGCCTTGCACCAGTTGCTCCAGGGGAAGCTCCGAGTCGGGCGTCGGGTAGCACCGCAGACCGGTGGAGCACCTCGGGGTGTAGACGCCGCACGCCTCGCCCTCCTGCCGGGCGCACACGGGGCAGCACCCGCACCCCGGCTCCCGCACCATCTCCGCGCACGGCTCGGCGAGCTGCGGGCAGAGCGCCTGGCGCTCCGCGGTGCAGCCCGGGCAGCGGAACACCATCTCGGACAGGGAGGCGCCGGCGAAGGGCGCGGAGAGGAGCAGCAGACTGCAGCCGGTGAACCACAGCATGGTTGGAGGCGTGCGGGCTTTGGTCCTGGTGTCGGGGCTGATCGGAGACAATCCCGACTGGCAAAAAAAAAAAAAAGAGGCGAGAAATGTGAATGCGAACAGGTGAAGCCGTGAATGGGAGGGCTGCTGGGTCCTACAAGTTCCCAGGTTTGGGATCTGCATCTGTTTGGGATGTTATTAGAGGGAACATGTCTCTTTATAGTTGGGATGATGGATAAAATGGTGTTGTGTTTTTAAAAAAATGTTGTTTAATATAGTTATTTAACAAAAGTACTCCCTCTAGAGCAAACTATTTGAACTTGAACTGCAGTGAGGGGGATTCATCTGATGCACCTACAGGAAATGGTGGCCAGTTTTACAGTTGAAGGAAACTGATGGATGATTCACAGATTTTTCAAGAGTGGCATACCTTAGTATTCATCTGCTCTGAGTCAACAGTTTAAGGTTCCAGTCGAAACATATACGGTCTGAAATCTTTACCTGCTCCTCAAGATCTTGACTTTGACTAGACCATTGCATCACACAACTTACACCACTCTAGCTTTCAGCTTTGGTGTTCCCATCATCAAGCCTTTAGCATCTCCAGCAATCTTCCCCTCAGCTTCGACAGCATGATGCTGCCACTTCCACGCAGCTTGGGGGGGAAACTGTAAATATGACTTTCTTTCAATTCTATTTGCCACAGATTCGTGGGTTAAATGATGCTACCTCTACCGTGTCGGTCTCATCTGGTCAACTGTTAGCTGTGTTCTCTACGTATGAACACACAGCACATTTCAGGTTTTTATTTGTAAAAAGTTGCACATTTTCTTTCAGTTCCTATTTTTGCACCATGAATAGCTGGACTAGAGTAAAAGTAGCAATAATTGTAAAAAAAAAAAAAAAAAGTATTATACATAACAGTAAGTATCTAGTGACATTTCATTTGGTGAAAGATATGAATTTTCGGACACTGTTGTAAATATCCTAGGATTTTCCTTCCTGCATATTTTAAACTAAAAAAAAAAAAGAGAGAGGTGCAAAGTTGCTCTGGGACAGCCTGAAACTTAAACCGTGCAGCTCGCACGGTGCGGCCTGTTTGTTTCAATCAGCACCGCCCGCCTGCGCCGGCGCTGAGAATGCATAAGCATACTAACAAACTAAACAAAAAGACTGGTGTCTGGAGCATTCCCTGCGTGGAAAGAACCCAAGGAGGCTCAAATGTCCATTCACATTCAATTAAAAGTTGCCAGCTTCCGCACACCTTTGTACAGTGATGCCACTGTGGACGTCCACAGTCACTTTTCCTATCGATCGGTGGGGCCAAGCCTCGAGGTGTCGTGCCTGGCCACAAAACAAGCCCGTGTTAACCCCGTCCAGTGCTGCATACTAATAGGTGTTTATCCGTGGGACCCAGGAATAGCTCTGGTATGTGAAACCTAACACCGCAGGTATAAATGCTGATTATTTTGTGTCGTGGCTGCACCCTGAGTTCACGTTATTTGGCCCAACTCACATCTGCAGCTCACCTTGGGGGCTTGGAGAGGGGAAAAAGGTGTGAGTCAGGAGGATGCCTAGAGGGCTGTTTGCTATTAGAACCTCATATGTCATTTTGTGAAACCGTGGATGGAAAAGATGCAGGAGAGAAGGCCTGCTGTTTTATAAGTGTGAGCCAGGGGGGTTGGGGGGTGAGGATTTGTGTCCAGGTTGGTCACCGGCTAATTAGACCCAACAGGTCGCGGGGTCTGCCAGTGTGTGCAGAGTAATTCCCACCAAGGTCATTTACTTAAATTCCTCCCAGTGGAATTGTTGAACAAACACAAACTCTGGATAAACTCCTCATTGATAGAGGAAGACCGGAGGATTGGTGATGAATGGAGAACACTCACGGCATGGTTCCCTCATCATTCATAAAGGAAGCTTTTTATACACAAGATATTTTCAGTCTTCTAGATCACAATGTATCATTTGTGCGATGGACACAAATAGTTGTAACATTTTTTAATGCTCGTCAATGGTAAGGTTTAGACAAACGGCCGTTCTACCCATTCCCATCCTAGTACTTAAGTCTTGGAGTGTGGAGACATTGGGTTGCCACAGATGGAGGAATCTTCTTAAAATGGATGTTTTTTGGTAGATATGTGTCATGATCTGTGTGTTTCTGTGTATTTATTTCGAGTTTTCTGCGTCTCCGTGTTGTCCTGTTCTCCCCTCGATTACTCCCAAGTGTTTCTCGTTTCCCTAATTACCTCCTGTGTATTTAGGGTCACTTGTGTGTCTGTGTCTTTGTCGGGTCCTCGTCTCGTTTGGCGTCTTGTCTGAGGTTGTGCTCAGTCCATTCATGTCTCCTTGTCGCTACCTGCGAAGAGCCCTGGTTTCCGCTCTGCAGTGCTGCCTTGGTTGTTGGACTACAATTTTGGATCGTTTCTGTCATTAAATAGTCTTTATTTCACTTACCTGGATCTCCTGGCGTCTGCCTCACCACCTACACCGCACCGTTCATGACAATATGTTTTTTTCCGTTTTTGAAGAAAATCAACGTCCAGATCTAAGAATTAAAAAAATTACCCTTGCAATATACATATGCTCAAACGGTAGGTGGCAGTAAACTAAGTAATAGCTACATTTAAATTCAATGGAGCTTGGCTAAAGTCATGCTAGGCTAAACATATGTAGCTAATGGTTTACCCTTTTTACATATTAGCAAAGTGGGCTTCTTTTCCTGTTGATTTTAATAATTTGACATGTAGTCCACAAGACAGAACTAAAGAAAAATATATTTTTGAAAATTACTAAATCTAGCATTTTAAAAAAAAATAATTTTAATCCAACAAAAGGCTGGTTACACTTTGTTAGGATGTCAAAACGAGGTTAGGCTACTCCAATTGTCAAATATTCTTTCACAACTTGCATTGAAAACCCACAGATCTTTTTGACATAACTTTTGCATTCTCACAGGGCCTGTTGTCAAAAGCTGGAGTTGTTGTCTTTAGATTTTCTCCCCGCTCTTCTTAGAAAAGATCTGAGTCGCCATAGAAACCCACAACTCTGTATTTGATGAGTATCTTCCTTGTTTTCCCATATTAATCCGTCTTCAGTTGATGGCAAGTTATCAGCCAATTGCTAAATTGGCAGACATGACTGGTATTCAGTGTTGCCATAACATTTTGTCTTTAATAGCATTAATACTTTATCAATGTGTTTATTAATGTTCATATTGAAATGTTATAATTATTCTGTGTGTGAGAAAGATAAACCAGGAGGGATTAATGAACAATTTAAATGAGTTATAGTAGCTTTAACCGGCTGCTTTCTGTAACAGCTAGCTGTACTCCAACAGTAATGCTGGCTTATGTAAATATGAAATAGATGTTAAAACTCGGTTTCAGTTGTATTTACTTTTTTTGAAGGTATTAAATTAGCATTTTTTTCATTTGGTCAGCAACAGTACCGGTTAGTCTGAATATCAAATATTTTTTATTTTAAAAGTGGACCACTGTCTATTATGGTTTCCATTGTGTGTATTAATCCATATTCAGACATATTTGGTATTTGAACTATTAAAATAGGTATTGCAACCCCTTGTAGTGGGAGGTCTGCAGTATTAGCAGATTTCAGCTTATCCAAGCTTTGGTCCCTGTCATTTGCACACCAGGCGTCCACTAGAAGGTTTATATGACTTTAAAAAAGAAATCATACTGTAGTTAAAACAAGAGTATGACTATTTAATAAGTGCTTTATAAGGACTTATTACACCAACAACACACTAATTAGCATCAAATGAATGCTTTGCTATAAGGTAAAACAGCTATTTGACATAAATAAATTGCTTTTGACACTTCTCAGCCAAAAATATCCTCTCAGCTGAATTCCTCTGGGTGCGATCCAAACCATGGCAATTATTTTTTGACTTCTCTTTAGCCCTTGCCCTCTCAGCGGGCATTCCAAGGGTCAAAAATAGACTTTATTATCAAGAAAAGCTGACATGGATTTGCTATGCTGCATGGACATAGCAGCGTTGTCGTGATTTAAGATGCATATGAGCCAATAAAATCAAATATAATACAAACATTGCTAGTTCTTATCAAACGAGCTTGGTTCCAACAAACACTCGTGGCCAGAGACCGCCAAAGAATACGTGTTGGGTTTTGTAGGCAGAGTCAAGGTTATGAATATTATTTGATTAGTGGGACATGATGAAACAAAGTTACAGACACTGTCTGACTGTTTTGCGACTAAGTTGCTGTCAAAGCAAGTTTTCACACTTGCAAGCTGAACCGGCAAAACCCGAGTCCCTTGAGTGACTTCATTGTGCTGCATCTCACTGGATGGAAATGTTTACCAAATTGCAGCACATAAATCCTTACATGGAAATGTTCACTTCACAAGTCCCAAATGGAAACGCATGTGTATTATACCCAAAGTGTTTGTTTGCTGCCAAGCAACGGATGCATGTGCAGAGCAGAAAACTTTATTTAGCTGTTGTTTTTTTTCTCTTGCTGATGTTGATCACTGTGAGGTGTCTGCTATGAAACCACATTGTTACGTTTCAGCCAATAAAAGTGAACGAAGGCCTGTGGAAACAACTCTCTTAATGAGTTGGCTTGATGCATAAGTCTGCAGATTTGGAGCGCAGACGTTTGAAACGCAGCGAATTCCAGATTTTATTCCCCCAATTACTATTACCCATGCTGAAAATTTCAATTTTTCAGTCCAAGGAGGGGAAAAAGGCAAGAAATGATTGTCAATTGTTAGAATAATTGGTTTAGCAAGAATGAATGACATCCGTCTGGTAAAAAAAAAGACCTTATGTTACATTTTTAAACCCTTAAATCAGTCATCATTGGCTTAAGTTGTTCAGATTTAAATCCTGGCATATGACTAATAATTGAGCTTCTTTGCTCTTTGGATGGATGAGGACTAAGACTTAAAACAGATATGTGGATAAAGGAGAGCATATCCATTGATAAATGTAGTGGAGGACTTGTGATGCCTGTTTCTCTTTGGGGGATTTTATTTAAAACAATTATTCTCTCATAGGTTTTCTTAACCCACAAAGTAAACAGTTTATTTTATTGTGTTCACATTTTGGTGTGACGTTTTGCTTTTGCAATTAAAGATGACCACAGCCCACTGTTAATAACTGATATAATTATTGGACAAAAATTAGTTACCAATGTATGTTTTTTGTGATGTAAACTTATTTAGCATCAAAATTCAACTAGAATGTTGTTCTTCTTACATCTAGACAAGACAAACCTTGGTTTAGCTTCAGATGGTGTACTGGATGGCTGTAAAAAAAAAAAAAAAAGGACCTGGGAGTCTCCTCGCTGTCGCTCCGCATCTATGGAATTCCCTCCCTGACACTCTGAGGGCAGCACAATCCACTGACTGTTTTAAAAAAAAAAAACGTCTTAAGACATTTCGTTTCAGCAACATTTTTGGTTCAGTTTCTTGTATTGGTTTTAATCTAATTTATTTGTTCATTTATTTAAATATTTTTATCCATTGCAACTGCCTGTTTTGTTTTTATTCATGCCCTCTGAGATTATAAAGACGTAAAAGAGCATTGTAAATAAAATATATTATTATTATTATTATTATTATTAAGTGTGTAGGCTTGCTGCTTAAAAAGACCCACTGAATTTGAGAATTTGTATTAGCAAATTGTGTTGAAAGTTCGTCACTAGAGAGCGCCCCCAAACGGTCAATTTTGGAAAGCCTTTTCATATTCGCTGGAAGAATATACTTTCACTTATGACATGAAAACATTCACATTTATTTACCATTATTTTTTAAATCACTCAGAAGAGTGTACACATTCATTTCATGCTTCATGTTCTCCGTTGACATTATTACATCGTGTCTAAGACTATTCCTGGATAGACGCTACGAAATAGATCATTATCAGAAGTGATCATGATAAGAAATGTCAAAAAGTCTTTTTTTCTGTTTTTTAAAAAAAAAAAAATGTTTTTAACAATTGCAACCATAATGCTTTGCCAAATTTGCAGAATCTGTTTTGTCGACTCAGTAGTTTCAGATTGTCCAACATTATAAAGAAGTTAATTAAATCACTAATAAACAGACATTTTTATGTACTCTACTTTGTTTTTCAAATTGCTACTTATCTTATTCAAAAGTTGAAATCATTTGTAAATAATAATCCAGAGCAAATGTGCCACGGAAATTGGCACCAAAAAACAACTTCCAGCTACCACCAGATTCTCGCGTAAAACTTTTAAAATCGTGGTATTTAGTAAATAAACGAAAATATATGGCGAGACTTTTGATACATCGGGGCCACCGTAGAGACTGTCTGCCTCCTAGTCATGTGATGCAGGGAGAAAAATATCAACATCACTGAGCTCTGTTTGTGAAACCGAGCATTAACCGCGGTAGCCTGGCTTTGTGCGGCGTTTACGTGAAATATTATTAATTAGCGTCCACAATACTAAGTAACAACCGGATGTTAGCTCTGTGTTTTTCCGGTGTCACTGCGCAGGTGAGCTGTTTAGCTTGTCTTCCGGAGAAAACAAATCAGCGGAGCTAACATAGTGTTAGCTCCTGAAGAAGTATGAATTGTTCAATATAGAAGATTAAAGGTTACAGTTTAAAAAAAAAAAGAGAGAGATAGCGTTGGAAGTATGTGTATTTACCGCTAAAACGTTATTAAGCAGTTACATGGAAACAAACAGCTGGCTTTGTTCGTGTCTGGGAGTTGTAGTCCTGATTTAAAATGCTTGTTTCAACATTTTTTTACAGGATGGCTGTGGCTCCCTCGGGCCAGTCCTCACTTGTGCACAGTTTGGCCACACTTCTTCGCAATAATGGTATGTTCAAATATTCAATTTTGTTTATTTTTTTTATTTTTTTTACAAAGCAGAGATGAAATAATTCCACTTCAGCTCAGGTTATTTAAATGGACTCAATTCAGGCTGTGAGTCCAATCAAAACCAGCTGTTGTAAGAAACTTCCTGCCGTGACGAGCTCAGTTTAAAAGGGATGTCCAAACCTTTTGCTTTCTACGGGAAAGAATTCAAAGTTGGGAACAAAACTAGCTCAGTCAATGGCTTCGCCCAAGAAAAGGGCAGACAAACAAAAGCAAAGCAAAGAACCAGTAGTCCTTTCTGAGGGGAAAAAACAAGGAGAGTTGAGACAAAGCTAAACACAACACTTGATAAGGGGTCCTTTCTGTGGAAAAGAACAAACAAAAAAAAAAGAAACGGTTAACAGCTATTATAGTATCAGGACTACTTTCTACTGAAGAGCAAAACAGAGCAGACATTGTTAACAGCAACAATAAAAACACTAAGAAGCTCTGAGTCAGGAGTACTTTCTACAGCGACGAAGAACAAGGAGAACATGCAAAGTTCTTAACAGAACAAGCTGCCATCTATGGCTCCATTCAGGAAAGAGACTCAACTGCAACTATAGAAGCCCTCGGGCTGGGTGTACTTTCAATCCCGAACCCTACAGCTACAGAGATAGCTGAAGATTGATGATGCTGATTGTCGATTTCTTTATGCTTTAGTCGACGCTCGTCGTGAAGTTGTGACGATCTCTCTCTCTTTTCCTCATGTGAATCCCTTTTCCTCTGCAGGTGACGTAGTCCTGGACGGCAGCAGCACGCTGACCCTCCCCGCTTGCACCCTGCAGCAGCTCACCAGGCTCTTTGAGCAGTATTTGTTGTCCAGGAGCCAGCAGCATGGCTTCCTGGCGCTTCCTTCCCATCCGGCCGACACGTCCTCGCTGTTGCAGCTGCAGTTCCTGTTCGATGTGTTGCAGAAGACGCTCTCTCTCAAGGTGAAGAAGCCTGCTGCACAAGTACAGCATCTCTGAGGCCACCCAGCTTCCATAAACTCTATATTTAACTTGGGCTTTGACTGGACCAAGTTTCTATGAGACTGACTACAGCTGGCGTGAATTTAAGGATCAGTATGAGGAAAAGCTCCCTAGTCTGTCATGCTGTGGGCCAATTGCATATTAATGGTGTTTATTGATATTTAAGGGTTGAAATTAAATTTTGGGAATTTTGTTTGACTTTTTACAGTTGAACATTATCTTTTTTTTATAGTATGCAAATTACTGTTTGCAGCTATTTGTCAGATAAAGGTGTTTTATCTCTTTTAAACTAATGAAGTGAGTTAATCCTGACTAATCTTACTTCATCTGGTTGGGTCAAAGCACAGTCGATCAATAGACAGTCAGTGCTATGCTGCCCCCTGGTGTTCATTAAAATGTGACGATTTCAAGCGTTTGCTTTATTGAAAGTATCAGAACATAAACGAGCAGATATTTTCTCCATTTTTTTTTCTGCAAGTAAAGCAAACATTCACCTCTTCTCTTGCTCATGTGGTTGAAGAAATGGATTCTTTTAATTTTTGTTTAAATTCTGTCTCCCACATTGTAAAAAAAAACCCCCAAATTATTGCTCTGCACAGAACAGCAAGTGTCCATCGTCCAACTAGAGCAAAAGTCTGACATTAAGATGTAAATATTACCCTGTTGCTCACCTTATGTTTGTGTTCTTGCAGCTCATCCGTCTGCCTGCAGTGAGGCTGGAGTCAGCAGTGAAAATCTTCCCTTTCAAGTCTCTCAAGTGTTTAGAGGTAAAATCTGAGCTTTAATTTTACACTTACACGTAGTTCTCGTGCAAAGTTTACACACGCTTAATATGAATATTAAAATCGTTTTAGACTTTGAATTAGTAGTTCATAAATGTTTAAGATTGTGGTTTTGGCAGGAGCAGCATTATTTTTCCTTGGTGCTGATTGGCTGAACCTCCAAAAGCAGATACAAGAAAGCGTCTGCGCTAGTACTATGAGCTACTGTGTGTATTAATGCATATTGAGGTATATTTGGTGTTTAAACTATTGAAATAGGCAGTTATACGTTTTTATATTAGAGTGGGTCTCAAGTATCCTCATATTTCAGCTATGCGCAGGTTGCTACGGTTCCTAGCCGCTTTGGGTTTACTGTATCCTGATCACAGACCTCGTCATCACAATATGCAACAAAAATATCCCAATAACAGATCTTCTTTATATTGTTCTATCCCTAGCTGTGTTTTGGTTCCAAGTATCAACCCCAGAACAAATACAAATATCATCCATTACGAAGTCAGTCTTATATGTACATGTCCTGAAAAACCGCTCAGAGAGGATGAATCTGCTTCTACAATAAGCAAACCAAAATATCCAGATTGCAATTTGTAACTCAGGGAGAAGCACCTTCCTATGTGGATACATGAAGTAAAAATTGGAAGAGTTTATTAAATAACCACTTTCAGGTTTTGATGTAAAAAATAAAATAAAAAAAAGAGCTTGAGCTTGAGAACAACATCCCAACAGTGAGCTACGAGGGTGGCAGCATCAAGTTGTGATAGTTCCCCATTGGCGATTTACATAATAGATGGCAAGAGGATTGAACATTATGTGAAATTGTTGAAGTTAGATCAAAGCTTCCAGACTTACAGTTACTTTCATTAAACAGCCAAATAAATTATAAAGTACCTTAAAGGCAACAAAGTTAATGTTTTAGAACCAGTTCTGTCAGGAGGAATGGAACAGAACTCCAGCAAACTGTTGTTTATAGAAGGAGGCAACTGACCCAATAAAATTTTTTTTCCTTGTTCTCCTCCAGCTGAAGAGAATCCCAGCACACCTCCTTGAGGGACTCCGAGGAGTTTATTCCCAGCTTGAGGTCTTCACCTGCTCAAAGAGCCTCAACTCCCTGGAGGTACGTGTAGTTTGGCTTGTCAGCTTCCCATGTCCGTCTCCGTAGCAACTGTGTCTGTTTTTTTTTTTTTCATCTCCGAAGAGTTTTTGCGGCGCTAGTGGCTCGTATTTTTTGCGACAGTAGGCAGACAGGACAGAAGGGTGAGGAGAGGGGGGAGGACATGCGGCAAAGGTCACCGGGACCAGGAGTCGAACCCGCGACGTCCGCGTCGAGGACTAATATCTCCAAACGTGGGGCGTGCTAACCCCCTACGCCACCACAGCACGCCCCAACTGTGTGTTTTTGCCTTTTCCCAGGAGCTGCTCTCTCTGTGTGGAGGTGACCTGAGCTCTGCGCTGACCTGGCTGGAGCTCCACACCCTCAACTTCAGCTACAACTCCATCGTCTGCCTCGACCAGTCACTAGTGAGAGCAAGCCAACCTCAAGTCTCAACCCTTACTACTGTCAGCATCCTCTGTCACACTCCAACTGTTGCCGCTTTGTCTCGTAGAGTTTACTAAACGTCCTGAAATCCTTGGATCTGAGCCATAACAAGATTCAAGAGTGCGGAGAATTCCTAAAGGTAGAATGTTTTTTCATTTTAGCATTTCTCCATTGCTTTTTAGAAGCGAATATATAGGTTTTTTTCTTTTGTCTTTTTTAGCCTCTGAGTGAATTGGAACACTTAAACTTGGGATACAACTGCCTGCAGAGGGCGCCAACACTCGGGCCCAGCGCCAGGGCCAAACTGCACACGCTCATCCTCAGGAACAACGAACTGGAAACCATTAACGGTAAAGAGTGCTGGCATTACTCGTGGAGTCTCTTATCTAGCCCTGAAACTCAAGCGGCTCCGGCCAGACTGAGAGGCTGGCTGATGAGGTCACAGAGCCCATTCAGGGCGGTGATGTCATACGAGAAATAAAAATAAACCACCAGAACCAGTGTTCAGCTCTTAAGTTTTGTTTCTGTTCCCTGTTTTCGTGCAGGTGTGGAGCAGTTGTCCTCGCTCCAGCATTTAGACCTGGCCTACAACCTGCTGCTGGAGCACGCCCAACTCGCCCCTCTCTCCCTGCTGCACGGCCTCACCAGCGTAAGGCGCTACTTTTATCCCCACAGCCTCATCCAGCCCCATGTCGGATCATGTGATGATGTGTTGTTGCAGCTAAACCTGGAGGGAAACCCACTGTACTTCCAGAAGAGCCACCGCACCTGCACCGTGCCACACCTGTCCCCGAAGGCCGCCAGCCTCAGAGTGAGACGCTGCCTGAAACCGAACCGTTTTTATTTTTGCTCCATCATAAAAACTCATTTTTGTGTCTGTTTCTAGATGAGGCTGGATGGAACCCCACTGTCCTCCTCTGAATTATCCGTAAGTCTGGGTGTTTGGCTGCAGCCGCAACATGTGAGCTTCCCCCCGGGGATCAGGGAAGGATTCTGACTCCGAAGTCAGTCTTCATGTGTCAGAGACAGGCTAGGATCAGTTCATCCTTCCATCCAATTGTCTGTCCAGTCATCCATTCATCATGGAAAGAAATATCTGTAAAAATCTGATATAATCATCATGAAGTTTAACATTTACAGTTAACCGTTGGCCTAAAAGGACTCTAGGAGCTTTGATAGGAAAAATGCATAGGTTCTGTTGAACTGCAGAGTTTCTCAGATGACATCGTGATTTGTCTTGAAAGTTCAGCTAACATGGCAGAGCTCGTAAAGATTTGGAGGTTTTCTCTGGAGAACAGTGGGACGAAAGACATCAGAGACAAGACAGAATAGATATGTCCAAATGAACGGAGCAGAAGACATTGTGTAGAAGAGAGTGAGAGTTCAGTGTGTTTATGAGCAACGGTTCTCTGTTCTCCAGGTTCTACCCAAAGCAGGTCAGCTGATCATCCAGGTTCAGACGTCTGTGGCTCCAACCAGCGATCCACCTGAATGCAGCAATCAGGAGCCGTCAAGTGGGGCGGGGGATTTGAGTGACAGCCTGACCGCCGCCGAAGTTGGGATGTCCCGGTTTAGGAAGAAGAAGTCCAGAGTAAGAGTGAATCCAGGAGCCATTTTGTAAAGAAACAAACCCAACGGCGATTGAAACTGTGTTTGGTGTTTCAGAGTAAGGTCAAAGTTCGGAGAGCCAGCATATCAGAACCAAGTGATACCGATCACAAGCCCAGACCCTTCTCCTCTGCACAGGGTTGGTAACTACCGTCTATTCAGCAGCTACTGGAGAAATATCTAACACACTGACTGTTCTCCAACGTCTCTCCACCAGACATTATTCTGCCTCACCAACAGGAGATCGAACGCATGTCCAGCTTCAGAGACCAGCTTGGGGAAGACTGGCTGAGATACCAGCACCATCTAGATGGAGGGGCTCCCACCACCATCAGCAGCCCATACATCCCTCAGACTCTAACCAACGGCGTCGGCACCTCCATAACACCCAGCCATCCTGGGCCTGCTGTGGAGGTCCCAGAGGTTCTCCCACCGCCGCCACTGCTGTCCCCAGAGCCAAACGATCCAGAGACAGACTCCACGCTGCAGTGGCTGAGTCCGAGCGGCCAGCAAACCGATTCCACTCTGGAGGCCAGCACCGTGGACGGCCCGGTGGGGAAGCAGGAGGCGGCCGACTCTCACCAGTCCAGCCCCGACTCCCAAAGGTCTGCCAGGGTGTCGAGTGGCGGTACCAACCCAGAAGAAGAAGATGAAATCGGAGGTAAGGAGAGAAACTCATCCAGAATCTCTTCTACTTTCCACTGGGGTTTGTCTCTGACTTCTTTGTACTTTTTGAGAGTAAAAGTCTTCTTCCAGCAGTGGTCTGTACAAGTTCCCCAATGTTGGAGAGCAGCTTCCTTCCAGCTTTATTCTAATTTGACAGAAAGTCTAATATTCAACCGCTGTCTGGTTCTTTCCATCGTCTCTCCAGTTGACCTGTGTCGCCCCCTGTTGGTCGGCATCCTCCCCACCGGAGAGGAGGCTGACGGAGAAGATCAGGAGGGGAAGAGGATGGAAGTGTTTCTGCGGGTGAAGCACGGCGTCCTGGTGGAGGTGGACCCGCAGCGCGGCGTGGAGATGTCCCGGCTGGAGCTGGACAGCCTGGCCCGGGTCCAGACCACACAGGCCATCTGGACCCCACAGGTGAGCCCACCACCGGTCCCACTCTGCCAATCCATCCTGAACCACTGCTTCCCTCCAACGCTGTGCCGCACGTTGCTTTGGTTTCCTCCATTATGACAAAACACTTCAACTCTCTCTGTTCTACAACTGTCTGAAGTCTGGGATAATCTGGGAATGTCATCCCAGATCATCACTACTTTCTACATGTGGAGAAATATGAAAACAGAAAACCTGTCCATCCACACTCTGCGAACGTCTGTTGTCTTTCCTACCCGGCATGGTCCCAACACGACTCTGCTTTCTCCTCCTCAGGACGCCATGGAGCCGTTTCCTGCTGTGGAGCTTCACTTCGACTATATTGCCAAGTCCAAACGGAGGCGGTCCTACGTCCTGCTAGATGACGACCCCCATCAGGCTGCACAGGTTAACTCTCCTTACTCACGTGATCTGGATTTGTTTTTCTGACTCGTGTTTATGACCACATGTTCCAGAAGAGAAAATATGAGCCATTTAAAACTTAAAAGCAGCTCAGGACTTGCGTTCCAGCATGCAGGTGCTCGGTGTACAGGCTGGAGTTTTGACCCGAGTCCACCCTGATGAATTATGTCCCCTGCAGGTTTTGAGCGACATCCTGTCCGCTGTGCTGGAGGAGAACCAGCGGCGGGACTCTAAATCCGGTCCTGCCTCCTCCCGCCTGCAGTGCCTCCGCTGCAGGTCAGAGTTCAGCTCTCACCTGGCAGCTGGTGAAGAGGAGGACGGTGGGAGTGGAGTGGGAGTGATGCTGCGAGACGGTGAGGAAGGACGGAACAGGGAGGAGCAAACGGAGGCAGATTATAACAATGGCAGTTCAGGTGAGGGTTGTAGAGATTGGCTCTGGAACGTCAAGTCACACCACATGATCTGAGCAAAATCTGGACTTTGACTAGGCCCAAATTCTCTTTTAAAAAGGTTCTGTGATGATTCTTTTAGCATCGTATGATCTGACCAGCCCATTTCGCTTTTAGCCAAATCCAATTTCTTTTTGTATCTTTATTTCTAAATCTTGATATGCAGTTTGGCATGTCAGGCTCCACAGATACAAGTGGTATGAAAAAGAAGCAACAAATGAGCACAATTCGAGCCATTGGTTTGAAACAACAACCTATAGCCGGTCCCTATCCCGAGGTCAGGCCAAAACAGAAAAAAAAACAAAAAAACATGACACTTATATTTGAACTGGCGTAAAAGTCTTCCAGAAATTAAAGTAGTTGATCAAAGGTTGCCAGATCTGAGAAAAAACATATCAGCCAGTTGCCGTCCAAGTTCATCATGAATCTGGACATGGCAACTGTTGCTCTTGAACGTCTCTAAATCTGTCAGAAACAGCCAGGTTTTCATGTTTCCCCCCTGGCCCAGAAGCATCATGGGAAACCGTGTTGGGCTCTTCTCTCGCTTCAGCTTCCTGTCTGCTTAAATCCCTGACAGCAGGCTTTGTGGTTCCAGCTAGAGATAAAGCCGAGGACCAGGTCAGCACATGGCGGGCTGCGCCACAGCTCCGCTAAACAAAAAGCGTTGGAGAGAAGAATGCCACTCCGCATCGCAGCGGGAAAAAAAAAGACACGTAAAGAAAGAGAATGTTGATGCTTAATGACGATAGCTTCATTAAAAATAAAGCAACAAGCAGGTGTACTCACAGAAAGTACTGAGAAAAGGTGAAAAGCAACAGCAGCTCTGTTAGTGACTCCATCTAAGAGACACGAGCTGGGGACTGTGGCCTTTTTTTGAAAGTTCTAAGACAGGAAAGTAGGTAAAGTGAGAGAGGGAAGACATGGAGCAAACTTCGCCAGACCAGGAATCAAACCTGCGACGGCCGTGTCGAGGACTAATGCCTCCTTATGAGGGCTGTGCTTAACCCCTGCGCCACCACAACACCTGCTACAGCTGTTTTTTTATGAGAAGCCTGGCTGAATTTCATATTTCTCTTACAAAAGCTGGATTCTTATTGTTGTATAATATTTTATTCAATCTCGTGGGCAAAAACACTGCAAACAAATCTACTGAACGGAACAATAATAACTAAGGGTGCACCTGTTGTAGTTTTCTGGGCCGTTCGCCGATTACCGATCTTTAAAAAGCCTGACCTGCCAATTGCGATTTTGGCTGATACCAATTTTTTTGTCTGAAATGTTGCTCAGTATACATTTCACTTCCACTTCTGAGTGGGGCGCTGCTGTTTTTTTTCCTTCGTGTTTGCCATGTCTCCAGCGGGTTGCTCTGCTGTGTGTGTGCAGGAGCGGTGTGCGTTTGTCCAGAGTGTGGTAGTGACCATGTGGTCCAGGTGGCCCATCAGGCGGCGCCCTGCAGCAGTACGCCCATCAGCGGCTCGCCGCGGCTCGGTCATGAACTACAGCCTCTGGATTTTTTCCCACAGAGTGGCGGCAGTGCGGAGCAGGTCCTCCTCTCTAACACGCTGCTCTCTTGTTCCAGTTCCTGCTCTGATCTCGCTTTTTGTTTCTGCAGCTTGATGAAGTGCAGCGGGTCGGCAGCAGCCTCCTCCTGCAGTCCGCCGCCCCCTCGCCGGAGCAGAGCTTCGTCACGGCCCAGGGTACCTCCTTTTTCATCGGCGACGCCCTGGACCGCACCGACAGCCAGGGAAAGGAGGAGCTGGCAGGAAGCTACCACTACTCCGTCAGCGGCGCTACGCCCCCGCAAGCCCGGCCTCCTGCCGAACCTGCTCCTCCATCCATCCCAAAGGGTTAGCAATGATTTCACCTTTTAATCCCTGTGCAGATAAGGAACGCTGCTTTATCCATTTCGCTTCAAAAATGAAATTCTTTTGCAGGAAGTTATGGTGCTTTTTTTCTTTTTCATCTGTTAAACATGGAATCACTTTGATGTTGGAGAAAACATCTGGAAACATCTGGAATCACGAGTTAGTATGTTGTAGCATTCCTTTCGTCTCTAATGGAACAAATTCTCTAAGGAATAATCTCTGCCTGATGAACAGACGGACCTGAAAAATAATATCTTTTTTTAATGTTTTACTTTCATATTTTTCCTTTAAATTCAGTAATTCCATAATCTTTCATTTTCATCATTGATTCCTATTAGTTTTAGATAATTTGTGTTTCTTCCACATTAAGTGTCTAAAGCTTTTCTCTTTATCCCGTCATTCTATATTCTTTTTCAAAACTCTCATAATTGACTTTTAAAATACAGTTTTATAAAATTCGAAACCCATTATTCACTTTCTGAACATCAGTTGAATAAGGATTATTCTGAAACATCCGTAATAACTTTAGTATATGTACTTATCAAAACTTCAGACATAAAAATTGGTGTCAGCAAGAGAACTGCAATAGGTGCAACTCTAATATTTTCTCAATGTCTTCTAAATATTAACTTTTTTGTTTTGTCCTTTCAGTTTAGGTGATACCTAATGTTGTTCCACAACATGAACTGATTCTGTAACATTTTTTCCCCAATATTAAGCAATTCCAGATACTCCTCAATCAATGACTCTGATTTTCTGATTCCAGAATATTTTTTTCCTGAAAATTCCGTGACTTCATATTTTCTTCAATATTAAATGATTCCATGTTTTTCTCAACAATATTTTTTTAATCATTTCATTTATTCATTTTTCTTACGTGATTACAGATTTTTTTTTTCCTTTTAACTTCAATTATTTTGTTCCCTAAACATTTCATGATTTCATATTCAGCTCTTCAGCATTACTATTTTTACAACTTTTATATTTGTTCTTAAGAAACAGCAGTATGATGGTTATTTAGGTGTTTGTTTGAGGATTTAGAGAACCAGAATGTCCAGCTGTAGTTCGGTTGTTTGTTTTATTGCGGCTCTCAGCGCTGTTAGAGCTGTTAAGGAAGCCGTGTAAGTTTTGCCAACTTTAATTATCCCAATAAAAAAAAAAAAAAGCAATTAAAGCTTCAAATTAAACTCGATAAAGACAAAGTGCCAAACTCCCGGAGCAGTCCGTCTTATCTCGCAAAACGAAAGGCAATTAGACTTCAGACAAAGAAGTGTCTCGACGAGCAAATGGCTTCCATCAGGAACGACACAGATGTAAAAATCCCCACATTTCTGAGGCTCGGAGAAACAAACTAAGCAGGTAATTGTTGCTTTGTGGATCAAATTCCTGCCAGGGGTTTTTATTGGGGGCGAGGGGTAAGCGCTGCTGTTCCTCCTGAACGCTGGAGGACAGGCTCCTACCTGCTCACCTCAGCTTTTTTTTTACGGATCCAAACGGCGCCGGCGGCAAGCGGGACCGCATAGGAATCCTCAGAGGGTTCCTCCGCGTCGGACTCCCTGCCATCTGTCTGCCATTTCTGGGATGAACCACATGGTAAATTCGCAACAAGACAGATTGGAGTCATTACTGAAAGTGATGGGGGGATGAAAGCCGAGGAGTCCTAATGATAGCTTCTTTACATTTTTTTTTTGTTTTTAATTTGTAGTGCTGTAGTACAGGCAGTACCGTATAATCTGTCCTTGTGAAGCCGCAGAGTCACTCTGAAGACGACTCATCCCGCAGCCTGAATGAACTGTTTTTTTGTGACTCAGAAAAGCCTGATTTGTTTCTTCTTTTTCATGCTCTTTATCGCACGCAGGTTTGCTCCTCCACCTTTAGAAGAACAGTCCTCTCCAGGTTCAAAGACCTTTAAAGTCTGACCTTTCTGTGCTGTTTGAATCAAAGACTGCTGGCTTATTTTATCCTCTGCGGGTCCCTGCCCTGTCATTTCTGATCAGCTGGAATCATTCATCACCGCTCGGATAACTTCTGTTGCCGATTTATATGCGTCTGGCTAATGCGGCGGTCTGCTGCAGTAAAATCTGGCTACAGTTTCACACACACACACACACACAAAAAATGAAATATGTAAGTAAGTGCTCTTAAACTGCTGCCACAAATCTCTGCCTCAACTATAAGTGGAAGATATCATTTGAGGGATTGAAGAAAAAGAGGCAAAAGTCTGCTCAGTCATTAGTCTTCTAGTTTATGTTTGGCAAAAAATACAGACCAGACAGCAGTTTTTAATAAAAATTCCAGGATTTCTTTTGTATTTTTGATGGAAATTGAAGATAATTATAAAACTATAAGCTCTATTTCTTTTGGCAAGAAGCAAGAATAATTCACCTTTATCATAGAAAACTAAAACTGTGCCTAGTTTGATATAGAAATAACACATTTTGACCAGTATCACTATGGAATTGGCTGTTATGAATCTGCGGGGTTTAAATGGTGTCAACACATTCTGTGCAGCTGGAACAGCTTCTTCTAAGATTTTCAACAAGATTTAGACTTAAGGGTGCACTGATCAAGTGGGCCCAATTTCCTTAATTTTTGGGAGATCAGTGATCAGCCGATACTTCCATGTGAAGCCGATCGTAGCTACCTCAGCTAAGGTTTAGAAATCAAAATGTCTTCTATTGCTCTGTTGTAGGAGAGCGCCCATATTTAGATCCATTCTTTCAGATGTTCATTTGCGAGGTTAGACAGAATTTAGTCTGCCTCTCTGAGCTGCTCTTTAGAACCACAGTGATGGCAGAACGTCAGAACTACAGACATGGTGGAACAACTGCTATAAACTCACTGCACCTCTGAATGGTGCTGTTTATGTTTTATCTTATATGCATATAATCTAGTGGTGGCAAAAGCAACAAAAATCTAGTGTGCTCTGGACTTAAGATGGAGTACATGCACACATATTCATGACATACTTTGATTAAACTAATTTATCTTTGGTGTGATTCCAGTACCGAAAAATTAACTTTATACCAGGTGAGTCTCTCTAACCTGAGAATGTGAACCTGTACTGGGCTGATTCTGTGCCTTCAAATCATTTTAACAATAATTCTGGAGAAGATTCATAACTTATAACTTATAACTCAGAAACAGGAACAGGTCTGAAAAGCAGACTGTGTGCTACACTCAAGAGAGTTTCATTTGATGCATCAAAGAGGGATGTCATCACTGCTGATGTCATTGTTACCAGTAGAACTGAACATTCTACTGATGCATTAACATCAAACATGTTTTGAGCGTCAGGCGAGTCTGGTTTATATTCAAAGTCTATGTGAAGCGTTGGATGCGCTAGATTTGTCAAACGCTCCAAACGGTTGAAATTGCGCCGCGCTAGAGGCTTGAAGCGCGATGCAACGGCCCTCGACGCGCCTCCACATGGACTTTGAATGCAAACCAGCTGCGCCTGACGCTCAAAACGCATTTGGTGTGAACGCACCATTATATGTCCAGTGTCACATTAGGTCAGTGCTTCTCAATTCCAGTCCTTAAACCCCCTGCTCTGCATGTTTTAGATGTGTCTCTGTTTCAGAACAGCTGTTCCAGAACAGCATGACCTCTTCTGCAGTCATCAAGTACTGCAGTAGCATGTTAATCACCCACAGATTCAATCCAGGTGTGTGGCAGAAGGGGAACACCTGAAACATGCAGGGCAGGGGGGCCTGAGGACCAGAATTGAGAAACACTGCATTAGTTCCATCATATTAGGACCAAAACCTGGTCCTAATATGATGGACTCATTGCTTTGGGTCAGGGGTAACATTTAGAGGTAAGATGCTAATTAAGTTTTAGTTAGGGTTAGGGTTAGGAATAGACTAATATTGTTTGGGGTTAGGGAAAATGTGTGGATTAGGCAAAATCGCAGCTACTAAAATGAAGGAAATCAATGCTAAGTTCTAATGTGGGTCGAAATAGTTTTGACAAACCTGTACAGCATTTTGTTTTCTAAATCATTATAAACAATGATGATATAATAGGGTGTTTTTCTGCCAATTGTGTAGCTGCAGTACACTAGTAGTCTAATGTGTTGAATGTGCTGAGACACATTCAACACATTAGAAACCAATCAGAATCAAAGGTTTGCCTTTTGGTTCTGATTGGTTGTTTCTGGATAGTAGCAGAGCTAGATGCATTTTCGCAGATTCTCTGTTTCATATTCTACTGTCAGACACTTTTAGATTCTCTAAATTGTCCTAAGGTGTGAATGTGTGTGCAAGGATAAGTGTGTTAGATGATGGATCTAACACACTAATTAATCAAGCAATTAATGCCGAGTGTTAGCAAAACCTAGGTTTGGATAGTGACCTAGGTTAGTGCCACCTGGGTGTGGGTCGGCGTAAAGGCCGAGCCGGGCATAGATTGGCCTTCACGCCAACGCCAACATGAAGCCCCTTCATGCAACCAGTGGAGGTTGGTCGCATGGACGTCTGTCTTTCCTCGGACCTCCATGTTTGTGTGGAGGTTTGGCTTTGCGTGGACTCCTCTGATTGCAACCTGGGTGTGGGTCGGTGCAAAGGCCGAGCCACGCTATGCATGGAGACCCCTGGTTGATTGGAGGTCTGTCTTTTGTTAGACCTCCCTGATAGATTGGAGGTCTGTCTTTCCTCATACCTCACTGATAGATTGGAGGTCTGTCTTTCCTCGTCCCTCCCTGGTTGATGGGAGGTCTGTATTTCGTTAGACCTCCCTGATAGATTGGAGGTCTGTCTTTCCTCATACCTCACTGATAGATTGGAGGTCTGTCTTTCCTCATACCTCCCTGATAGATTGGAGGTCTGTCTTTCCTCATACCTCCCTGATAGATTGGAGGTCTGTCTTTCCTCGTCCCTCCCTGGTTGATGGGAGGTCTGTCTTTCGTTAGACCTCCCTGATAGATTGGAGGTCTGTCTTTCCTCGTACCTCCCTGGTTGATGGGAGGTCTGTCTTTCGTTAGACCTCCCTGATTGATTGGAGGTCTGTCTTTCCGCGTACCTCACTGATTGATTGGAGGTCTGTCTTTCCTTGAACTCCTCTGGTCGTAGGGAGCCTTCTGTTTGCAGGGGGACCTCTGGTTGAGTGGAGACTCTAGGACGGTTGTTTTCCAGAGCAAGTTTTAACTTCACCTTCAGGTCTGCAACCTGACCCTGCAGAGATTTCACCGTTTCCTCCTGTGCTTTGAATTTGGAAGCTTGCTCTGTGTGACTTTTGAGCTGCTCCTCGTATTTAAGTCTCACTCTGTATTCTTCAACCATGACTTCTATCAGGCCTTTGTTGCGGGAGGCATATTTTTCAGCCTCCCTCTTGAAGTACTCCAGCTGTTGAAGGATGCTCTTGTCGGCTGTAACTTTGGAAGAGCAAGAAACATTTGACGCATCTTTAATCTCTGGCACGTTTCTTTCTTGTTCACGTTTGACTCGCAGGTGATGTTCTTTTACTACCATATTTTGCAGTTTTTGAATCTCCTCCTGATGTGATTTGACTTCAGCCTGATATGCAATCCTTCGGTCTCTTTCCTCATGGAGATCCAAAATCTTACTCTGCAACTCTTTTTTAAGATAGTCTACCTGCTTTGTGAGCTCGATGACGTGTTGGCTTGTTTCTCCCACAACTTCCACTGAGGGGGTGATCTCGAAGCCAGCAGAGGGAGTTGTTTCCTGCTTGACTTCCAATGATGTTGGACTCTCAAAGTTGCCAGAAGGACCTGATTCCCCCTGAATCTCTGCTGATTCATCTTCCGGCTCAACGGGGCTGTCGCTGTCATCTTCAAAAGAAATGACTGCGTCGAAGTCGACTTGGATGTTGAGGTCCATCATGTCGACCCATGAAAGCTCAGCTGGAAAAGCTTCATGTTCACAAACAATCTGTTGTTGCTTCATGTCGATGTTCTGGTAAATTCTTGCTTCTCTGAAAGGCGTGTAATATCTGGAACCGATATCCCGCTTGTCTCAATTAATTTCGAACGTGCTCTGAAGAGTGATCTGTCGTGATAGAACTGTGGAACAGGTCTGAGAAAACGCTGTCTGCGAGCTATATTCAAGAGAGAGACTCCTTTGTGGTATCATAGAGTGACGTCATAACCGCTGATGTCATTGATACCATTGGAACTGAACATTCTATCAACCTTATCCCTGGGAGGCTTACTGGGGAAACGATTAAGGGTGTTACTTCTGTCGCCCACCAGAAGTAGAAGTATTTCATTGTAATTTGGAGGGTTTTTGGCTAATCTATATTCATGATAGAAGTTGCATCTCTGTTTTCAGTTATTGTACAATATTTAGTAAACTTGTTTATGGACACCGTCTGCTATCAGAGAGCTATTCAGTACAGAGGATTGTAATTATGAGCTTAATCACGGGGAGTAACAGTGACACTGCGTTAGGTTTTGTAACAGAATTTCAAAATAAAAGCCTAAATATTCCTCTCAGGGTAGTGCTAACTAATATTAGCCTTTACTATCTTTTTTTCTCTCAGGTTATTGCACTGCCCTGCTGCGCAAGACAGTAAATTAACATTAGCACAAACCTTTGCATTTCACTGCCCCCATTAGCATTAGCCTTTTCCCTAAAAGAAGCTTTTAGCTATTTTTCTTATTTATTAGCCATGCTTAGTACACTGAATGGAGTGATGCTCCACATGCTACTGACAGCATTTTGGCTAATGTTAGCAGTTTGGCTCATTTTAACTTGTACACTAATTTCAACATACTGAAAGTCCATGTTACTCAACATGTTTGTCAATCTCCACATGCTATTGAGTACATTGTAGCTTACTTTAGCATTGATGCTAATTTGTAGCATCAGAACGCCCACGAAGTGTGCACACTTTGGCAGGCCTCGTTTAAATTTCTTCAGAAATTTTCTAATTACTTTTATTATTATTTATTATTAAATTTATTATACTCAGTCCTGTACAGTCGCATTTTAGGCAGTGATTCCTTGGGACAAACTTTTCTGTCTTGGTTTCACTTTACAGTTGACTTTTCCTAACTCTATTGCTGATTTTGCCTGATTACCACAGTATAGGTCAATACTATACACACAAGTATAGGTTCGCTTGGAAATAAGATAGGATAACAAATAAGTCTTAAGAAAGCACACAGGGCTTCAGTAGATGTTAAACTTTAGACTGCACAGATGTAAAACGTCATTCAACTGAAACTTAAAAAAAAAAAAAAAGTAAATTAATGTTCTGAAATGTAGCTGGAAAATTTAATTCAGGGTAAGCCAAGAGGTGCGAAGTGGAAAAATGATCTGATTAGCAGATTAGCTGAAGTGTGCCCACTACTGATGAGTCTAATTTGTGTTTATTGGGAATAAATAAAAATTAAACATGATCAGATATTTACTTATCTCCTGTCGTGTCTGCAGATGACTTGGATCTGTTGTCCGAGGACTACGAGTCTGTGGACCATCGGCTGAAGCTTTTCTTGGATGTGGAGGTCTTTGAAGAGGAAGAGGAGCTTCACTCTTTCCTCAAGGTCTGTGGGAGAACACACAGATGGGGGATGGTTTCCTCTTTGAAAAGACGTTTTTATGAAAAAGAAGAGCCGTATGACATTGTCTCAAAGATTTTTAAACCCTCGCCACAGAAACCAAACTACTTCCAGACATCTGAAGCAGAAATATGGCATCTCTGACTTTGAAAAGTCCTATTAATTATCTCTCAAATAGCTCAAAGGTTCAGTTATAAAGCCTGGTGGCAATTTCCTAAAGTTCAGCTGCGGTTTGTTCTGCCAGTCAGACAGCCTCTTTAAAGCGACGAGGAACAAATCAGCAGATCTGGCCTCTGACAGCGACTGCGGTTTGTGTTATTTGGGGGGGAAACGGATGAAATTGTTTTTTACACCCCCACTGAGAAAGTGGTGTCATCCAAAAATACAGATGTTAATAATTTAGTGTTGAAATTATGGCTCAATGAGCCTTATAATGATGCTATCAGTAAAACAATATTCACCCAAGAAAACAGCTGTCATTTATTGCCTTTTTTTTCCCTCAAATATCCAATAGCATCATGTTCCTCTTTCATTTCTTTGGATCCACAGATGTCGGCTGTAAAATATGGAGAACCGGGGGAGGTTCCCTCGCTGTTGGTTGTTTCCAACCAGCGGTTATACTTTCTGGAAATGACATCAGACATGCAGTAAGTAAAGCAAAGTTTCTGCTTTGTTCTTTTTAAAACATGAAATGATTAGCTCTGTTATTCAAAATATTCACCCCACTGGGGATTTTTATGCTCGTTCTGCTGATTCAAATTTCTATGTTTTGGAGATTTATGTTCTGTACAAAAATATTCCAAACTTTGTGCCTAAAAAAATCAGGAGAAACTAGTAATAACTTCTCGCTGGTATGAACCATACCTTAAAACCAAAAGAACTGCAGAAACGAAAGAATCTGTTGGTGGCACGGAAGCATATTTAAAAAAACCAAAAACAAATGCAGGCCAAAGATTTTGAAAGACATTTGCATTTCAGATAAAAACAGCCATAAGAAACACTGAAAACACCCGCACAGAAAAGCACGGTGGTGGCGTCATGCGGTGGACATTTAGGGGATCGTCATGTGAAAACTTGAAGATTGTTCCGGATTAAAGGAATGATGTCAAATATGGAAAATGTTCAAACAAACTGGGGAAAAAAAGTGATCCTCAGCAAAAGAACTCTGGAAATAAGGTCAATATAGAGCTTTGTGAATCAGGTCAAACCTTTCATTAGGAATGAAACATACTCTTCAACGGCACACCTCATATTTATGGGTTTTAGGAACCACGACCACCCACCACTAGCTAAAATCCATGAATATGCTTAGAACTGCCTATTTTAATAGTTCAAGCACCAATACACACAGGAGAAACCATCTTAGTGCTACCACAGAAGCTAACGTTTACAATTTTTCTCATCTCTGCTCTTGACGGTACAGCCAGTCATGCTTGAGGAAATTGAGAGGCACTCCTAGATTGGCTGTTTTGCTAATGCCAGCCAATTTCAAGTAGCGTTTCAAGTAGCACCTTTCAAATATCATAAATGTGATCTATGCAAAAACACAAGTAGGCGAAACTCAACCATGAATTGGCAGGGTCCACTGTATTTGTATTCATACTTTCTAAACATACAAATACATTTTCACAAAGCCCCAAAGCCTATGCTGGCTAGCTGTTCTTTCATTAGATTGCTTTTATGTCTTTGATTTTCAGACTTTTCTCACAAAATAAAGCTATTTGACAACAACAAGAACCATCTACTAATCAGACATGCTCTGCCCTTTTGCCACTTGGATGGCAAATTCTCCCATTTGCCGTCCAAATTCTTGTAGTCACAGCTTCAGTCACTGCAAACATACACCAAATAAAACGGTCTCTGTCAACAAAAATGAACTTTCTGACCTTTAGAATATCAGTTTATAGTTTAAGATATTGCAAGAGACATTCAGTGGAATAATGAGAAATATTATTCCACTTAATATTTCTGTAACAGTAAGAGTACTGGAGGCATTAGGGGCTCTTGAGGCAAAAGCTAAACAATTCTCCCATTTTACTTTGACTAAAAGCAAAAACTATTTACATTTTTGCTATTGGTTGAAAAAAAAGCAGGTTATACACACAACAATGGTACGAATTAAAGTCGCATATTTTTTAGCTCTGTTGCAAAGGTTGTCAAACTTTCGATATGCCCACTAATATTTGGGTAAATATTTGATTTGTAAATTGCAGAGAAAACACTTTTTTTTTTTGTAGCCATTAGCAAAGTTGAAGTTTATTAATTTACGTTTTTCATTTCTAACTTTTTGTGGAACGTAACTCCAACTTGTTTGTGGATTTATTGATAGAACATATCAGTATCAGGAAAAAAAAAAATTGTAGGTCGCAAATCTGAAATGTTGAGGAACGATGGAACCCAACATGCTATTGGCTGTTTTTTTGCAAACCAGTCCAGGAACATCATTTATTTCCCTTGGCGCTGTTTGGCTGACCCACCAAGAGCAGGCATAAGGAAAACTGAATGATCTGCAATAGCGCTACAATTTTTCAATGTGGTGTTTCAATGGATGTTAAGGTATATTTGTTGTTTGAACTGTTGTACTTATGGGTGCACTGATAAATTCGCCAATCGATGAATTGGCTCAACTTCCTTAATATTGAGAAATCGGCGATCGGTTGATTCTTACATGAGAAGCAGATCTTATCTACTTCTGCAAATGTCTGAAAATGAGCAAATAAGTTTTGGCCAAAATCAAAATGGGCAAGCTGGGTTTTCCAAATATTGGCAATCAGCCACAAAAGTGCAATCGGTGCACCCCTAATGAAAAGAAGCACATTTTTTACAGGCGGTCTCATATATTTACAGTTTGTCGCTAACCTGAACGCCTGCGAGAATAAGGGGTCCACGTTTAGAGATGATTTTGTCTCATAAAGACAAAATCTATTCAAAAATGACCAATCTTTCAAAAGGGGGCGCCACACTGCAGTTTACTTCCCACCCTCCATTCAGGATGAACACAGCACAGTCTGGCCAGGTTTCTGGGCCACATCTTGAAAACACATTGATCTCAAAACTGACTCTCCCTCTCCTGTCTTTTCTTTTCTTCTGCATCATAACAATAAGAAATGAATCCCTCAGATTTAAACACTCGATCTGATGCCTTTTCAGGATTTTCTCAGAATTAGCCTCCCTTGTTCTTTAACAACAAATTCACACCTTAAAGTGTCGGATATTACATAAGGCTTTTTAACCGGCTCGTCGGTTTGTTTCTTGCCCTTTCTGAAGCGTGGTGTTTCCTCCCAGCAGAGGTCCGCTCACCGATTGGCTGCAGAAGAAGGACAGCTACCCAATCATGGAGCTCAGCTACCTGGAGGTGGGCCTGGGCTCCCAGAGCATCCACATGGAGTTTGCAGATGGAGGCGTGGCCTATACTCTCCTCGTCAGGGACAGCGTGCGCTGCAAGCGTTTCTTTGGTCTCCTAACAGGTAAAACCAAATGCTAATTCCAGAACCTGTGTTCTGGTTAGGAGGGAATGCTGCCGTCAGCTGTTAGAACAGCTTGTTCCCGCTGCAGGAACCCCACCTGCTCCGACGGCAGACTGCCGCTGCAACACATTTCCTTCATGACGCAGACTTCTGCCCCCGACCCCTCGGCAGCAGTGGCATCACTCAGACTGAGCACATCCTGCCCAGACTGGATTGTCTGGAGAGGGAGGAAAACGTTTTATTAGACAGTAGCGGGGAAGGGCTCGGACTTGGAATGCCTGTGGAAATATGGAAAATTAATGTGAAGGTTGGGAACAAAACAGGAAATCGCTGGAATGTATGGAAAAGTCATCTGATTGTTTCTGAACGAAGCAAACATGGAAAACACAAATATACCGTGGTTTTCCAAAGTGTTCTTTGCTCACTTTAGAACTTTTTTCACCTTAAATGTAAATAAAAAAATAAAAACTAAAATTCCGTCCAAGAATGGAAAACATTTCTAAGAAGAAATTTGTCACCAAATGTAAAACTTGTGTCAAAAATAGGAGTCAGTAAACCTAAGTTGAGTTGCACAGGTTAGAAAACTATAATGTCCTGTATAATATTGATGCAATATTATACAGTATTTTTACCAACTTGATTGCTTTCCTTGATAAGTTGCTGTATAGAGTACAAAAAGTTGCAGACTCTTTAATAATTATGATTACATTACTCTGAAATGTAATATACCAAAGATGCAAAAAATGGAGAAAACCAGTTAATTAAATTTAGAGAAATCAACATTTTTTGGCAACCTCTTTTTACATCCAGATGAAAAATGTATTTAAATTAAACCTTTTTTAATGAAACACTATTCGAAAAACTGAATGTTAATCTTTTTATATAAATACCCTGAAAAGTGATTGAATTCCAGGTAAACATCAAACAGTCACTTTATTAGGCTCTTTAAGCCGTTTTAAGTATTGATAAATATGAGGGTGTTGAAATATATTCCTCACCAGAAATGAAATAGTTAGAGGAACATTGTAAAACGTCTTAATTTTTATTGTTCATTTCTATTATTAATCAATGTTGGACATACTTCTCCTAATCAGCTAATCTGTTATTTTGCGCTAATTTCTCACTTAGCACTTTAGCTGTGTAAATGTTTAGCGCACTTGGCTGTTTTATAATCTTTTGGTTGAATGAAGGTCAACATCTGCATTGTAGCTTTGCCTAATGAATTCCTCGAGTAGTTAGTCGTTTGTGTTCCGGCTCTTATTTTGAAGTGGGTGAAGACGATTTACACAGCAGTTCAGTTTCCTCTAAAGGATCACTTCCTGAAGCGCAACAACAAACCTGAACCCTGTTGAAGGCAACATACTATGTTGTAGCCACGATGAATCACTGACACATGGTGGACATCGACGTGGTTGTATTTTCCACTTTAGCATTACCTTCTACTAAATACCGTGTTGGTATCGCGGTTTAGTGTTTGCACAACTAATGTTTATGATTAGTACTTTTGGATAAGTGCAACTTTTCAGTTTGCGGCTCCCACCGCTCACATTAATGTTGTTTGTATTTTTCACTCGATTCTATATCAGGCTATAACTCCGAAATAGCACCGACCGTAGCTTTTTAAAACCAGCTGATGCTATCAGTTGCTGGCCTTTAAAACATTTTCTGTGCAGGGGTCTGTCTGTCTGTCTGTTTGAAAGCTTTTTAATATGCTGCCTCTCTGCCCCAGCAGAGACCAGCAGTCTCTGTCACTGAGGCTGATTACTAGCAGGCTGAACGTGATGAGTGTCACTGAGGAGGTAGAGCGTGGCCTAAATGAAGGTAACATTAAGTCTGCAAGCCTATCCAGTTTTGCTTCCCACTTCCAACAAAACTAGCTTTTCTTTTCTTCCCCTCCCTCTTTGTGTAAGCTCCCTCTCTGCTGTGAGAGTCTAAATCCATAAACAGCTCATTTAGTTTCTTGTATTTCATTGTGGCTGAAAATGCTTCCAGATTGCCTTCAACAAGACCGCAGAGGCTCTTGTTGAATTCTTGGTTTAAAAAAAAAAAAAAAAATTCCTAAGAGATTCACAAAAAAAATCAGATGTTTCCGGTTCAAGCGTCAGCTATATGTTGGTTTCTGAGATAGCCGAGTTGTCGTTACGGCGACGACTCTCTGTTCTGTCAGCCAAACGGACCCGAAATACAGCTGGTGAAAGATTTCGCCAGAGGAAGCACAGAAAACGCTTAACCAAAACAAGTCCCCTGTCCCGTTGCCTAAATCAGCGGGCAAAAGTTTGAAACCACAACTGGAATGACGGTGGACTCGCTGGCTAGAGAGGACGGAAAGGATGTGGTCGCAACCAGGACGGCTTTCTGGAGCTGGCTGCTCTGACGCAGCTTCAGCTGAAACCTGAGCGATAACACGTGGCACATGGGAGCTGCTGCCCAGAGAGCGGCTCATTACCGTTTATTTTTCTCTCGTTTGGGACAGTTTATTGCTTTTCAGTCGAGTTTGTCTTCAGAGATTTGATGGATTCGTCCCATCAGAAACGGGCTTTCGGAGGCCAGCTGACGTACAGAGTGGCGGTGTGATGTTTGCTTTCGTGTGAAAACCATCAGGGGTGTTGGTGTTGATGCTGGAGGCAGCGAGGGAGTCTGCAGCATGACGCTCGCCAGACTCCCATCCAGACTCCAGTTGTTGCCAGCTTGCTTCTAAACACTTTGTCCGCCTGTCGCCTTTGCTTATGCGTGATCCCAGTCTTGGATGGCACCTCGCTAACTGTCTGCCTGAACATGTTATTTAATCCTCTCGTCAGTCCATCATGTCTCGCTGCGTCATGTCAACAGTGTGGGAGACTCTTCAAGTTTAATTATTTTGGTAAAAAACTTTACTTTATTGATATAGTTTGTGTTTTATTTTTTTATTTAGCTAACCACAGCTGGTTCAGGGTGAAAACTTACTATGGAGCATCTGTTTCTGGGGCCCATCACACTTTTTTTTCTTTTTTGGGCATTTTATTGTAATCCATAGGGAGGCCCAGAAAACAATCTTTGGGAATCACTGTCCTAGTCTTTGATGTAGGGTTAAACATCTTACTAGATGAGTTTTTTAGGGGGAGGTTCATTCTTAGATGACAGATTTATTACTGCGTCTGTAAAAACAGCTACCAGATAATGTCGTGAGGTAGGAGACTGATAGTAATCAGCCTCAGTGACCATTTCTGGTTGGTTTCTATTTCTTTAAAAACCCACAAATGATTATATCTAGCCTGTCCACTGCCTTCCCTGTGAAATTCCTCTTGAAAAAAAGTTATCTGTTCCAGCACAGTCTGGTCTTTCTCCCATTGACTCGGATTGTCTCCCATTAATTTTGGCCTGGCCAATCACTGAACAGAAAGAGAAGTTGTGAATGATGACGTTGGTTTTCTGCGCTGTTTTAGAATTGTAGTCGCCTTAGTTTTAGCAAAGACTGTGGAGGAAATGAAGTCCCCGTTTGCTACGCTTCCAAATATTGAATTTACATTTTCAGCTGCCTCGTTTGGATCAGCTCTCCTTTCTTCTGTCCTTTTTTTCATTTTTACAATCATAAAAATGTAAGAGTACATACACTATACACTATAATAGACCATAAAAACACATGTAAATATGTGATACAAAATAGAACATATAGCATCTATGCTACATTATGCTAAAATATAATATGATATAATAGTACAGTATGATATAGTATTACACAACACAACATAATTATGCAACATATTATTGTGGTACAATACAATACAGTAAGATAAATTATACTAATATACAAAAGTATCACGATTCTGTGATTCAGTATGTGTATACTACAATACCTTTCAGTATAATACAGTTGATAAGTGTTGTACAGTATAATACAGTATCATGTTGTATGATACATTATGACAGCATGATCAATATACTGTTTATTATACAGTATGTTGCAATGTTATACAATATCATTCCAAACAATATGATGCAAAGTGATACTGTATGGTACACATGACATAATTAAATACTATACAAAATGTTATGGTTTGACAAAACAGTATTATATTACTGTTTTACAATATAAAACAGTAATATTAAAAAATAGAAACATATTTTGAAGAAAGGCCCCTATTTGGAATTCGAATAGGTGCCTTCATAAGGAAAGCCTCAACTAAAATAGCATTTTGCAGAAACCCAAATAGCTTATTCAGCAAGGAAAGCATATTTATTTGAATGTATGAATAATTTCCATCTTTGACATTCTGATGAATATTCTTATGACTTGTATATCTAATCTCCTTCCTGGACTTTAAAACCACAATTCTGGTGGTTCTTCTTTCTGCATTTGTTGCAGCACAGAACAAACAGCGGTACAGTCCTATTGGTTCTCTTCTAGTGCAGTAACATTTATTGTGCTGTTATTCGTATTTCACAGTACAAATGCTGTAGTGTACTGTTCAGTTTAAAAAAAAAAAGATTAAAACTTCCATTAGGATTTTATTCATTTGGTTCAGTCTTTGGCCTTTTTTTAAAACTACATGTTAACTCTTTTTTTAAAAATAAAAAACAGCTGTTGCTAGCTTGAGAAGCTTACACTGAGAACAATTTTTGAAACAGTTCACACATGTTCATTATTACTCAAACACTTGTTTGCGTTTTCCTTCCTTTTGGTAAACCAAGCATTATCAGAATCACTTGTAGCCTTAATTTAAAGATCCAAGCCAATAAAAGAGTCAATGTCCTGGGAATGAACTCTGCCTTCCTTAACCACATTATGAGTATACAAGCATATATATATATATATATATGTTTAAATGTCCTTTTCTACTACAAAAATTATTCTTTCCTTCTGATCGTCGTCAGAAGATTAAAGCAGACCAAACTTTGCCACCGTCCCACTCCCCGTCGCTCCTCCTTCATGTCCCTATACGTTCCTTTTAAAATCTCATCCATTCAGCCGCTCTGCTGGAGATACCTCCTCCACCCTGTATTGTTGTCACCCTTAATCTCACACCGACATTTGACGCCTGCTCGGCGTGACCCAGCGGATCCTATTCACCGCCGCATTTTTTTTTCCCACCCACGGACTCAATGGAGCTGAAACCCTACACCTGCAACTGGAGTTGGCTTTCTTGTTGGAGTTACAATAGCAGAAGGTCTGTCAGTCGGGAGTCCCGCTTCTGTCTGCGGGCTCCCTCCGCCCCGTGAATGATGGGGTATGATGTTCCTTGATCTGCTTTCACACTCTGGTTTAGTTTTCTTGGCTTGTTCCCTTTTGCCGGGTTGGTGAATGTAAACAGCGCTGAAATGTCTCACCTTAACCCGAATGTCTCGTGAAAGTTAATAGACGGGTGTGTGTGACATCTCTTGTTTGAGCTGCTCACTTTTCTGGCAAATCCATGAACCTTTAGATGTTTTCCAAAAGGAATGTGGGGCATTTTCTTTAAATGTCCTGTGGTTATTTAATAAATCTTTTGGTTTCTAGATGCGTCCTCGGAGATCTCATACTTCAGGCCTTCCATTCTTTGGTTTTGGAATTGTTTTGGAATATTTGGTTGAGTGATGAATGCTCCATTGAGGACACAAAAGCACACACTCCGCTTTTCCACAATATTTAGAGAAGAATGTAAGTTTGATTTAGGGCTGCAGTTCATTACAGAGGATGGAAAATGAAATGATATCCAGATAGTGGCTGATCGCACAACAACAAACCCGATTGGCTTCAGCAGGCTACCAAATCCGGACATCTGAGTTCACGCAGCCGAATGAGTTGGAAAGGAAAATCTGGGATTTCTTTGGAATTCTGGACAGAAAACGATGTCACAGAAATGCAAATATACATGTCTGCACATCTCTGAGACAGAACTTTGTTATGTCACGATAGCGAGACGTACTGTATGTTCGAGTGTATGACTGTCGCTTTGTTTTTCTCAAAACGTCAAATCCTCAGAACCAAAGCCGTGTTGTTCTTGAAGCACAATATGCAAACAGTAAAGGAAGAGATTTAAAGGAATAGACGGCCTAAAAAACATTATGATGAAACATATTTTGATTAATAGAGAAGGTTGGTTGGTTGGTTGGTTGGTTGGTTGGTTGGTTGGTTGGTTGGTTGGTTGGTTGGTTGGGATGAATGGGTGGTCTGTGTAGGCATTGGTAGATCGGGTGTTGCACTTAAATTAAGATTAATTTAAGTGTATCTAAACAGGAGGTGTTACAGATACAAGTTCATAAGTTGCTCTGTGGGAGAAAGTTCTGAATATGAATCTTGGTGTGGGGTCAGACCAAGGTTCTAACTCTAACCCTTAAGTGGACTTAGCATGTTGTCGTTCTCTCTGGGTACTCCTATATCTTCCCATAGTCCAACAGGAAATGGCGGCTAGTCTGGGCAGAGAACTTCTTGACAGCTACTGGTCCTGTCAAGACACCAGGAGTCTAACACTCCATAAATCTGTCCTCTGAAGAAAGCCATTGTGGCAACAAGTGAAATATGAAGTCTGGCTCGTGGATTTCCATAAGCCAAGTCACTGTCATGATGCTTTTCTTCAATAGGACAAGAAGACGTCCCAGGACAGGACCAGGAGGAATGTCTTCAACGTTCCATGAACTGGTTAAAATAGTTAAGGTCTGAAGAAAAGTCTGGATTTTTTTCAGGACCATAACAACTTTCTCTCGTTCTTTCCTCCAGGAATGGTCCGTGAGATGGCCCACAAATCTGAGAGCAGGCTGCAGTCCATCTCCACCACCAGGCTGTCCGCCCAGCACCACCTCTGGTATGCGTTTGCCAGCGCCGCCTGCCCCGCCGCCGTCTCTTGACTCTTATTTGTGTCAACGCTGAAAGATGTGGTGTGAACAGTGTTGCGCACATTTGTATGCGGTCAAGCCATGAAGGTTAAGGGGAGAAGTTCCAAAGCTGCGCATTTCTGACACATCTTTACTTGATTACAATCAGCTTTTCTCAGACTTCATTTGGTAAAACAGGCTCACTAAATTAGCTGGTAAACCACATCTTAATTGGTAACATGTGCCTCCCCTTGCAAATTGTGCAGCATTTGCTTCCCCCCCCCTCCGAGTAGTTTGTAATTGCCACCAATATTTTTTTTTTACACCTTTTAATTGTGGGTTTGTTTTTTCCCTCTGTAGCTTTTTTTGCCGTTCCTGTTTTTCCGAGATGGGGGCGGGGGGAGGATTTTTAATCATAAAAGTATGATTTCAGGGAAGAAAAGTTCAACATCTCGTGACAATCGAAGGTTTTATTCCTGCTGACAGATTGCGTATACTCACAAAGCAGGCTTGACGGAAAGGTATTTCATTTGATTTGAACAGCCCCCTGACCTCTCTAGAGTTTCTGACAGATGAATTCCAGCCCCGCGTCCCGAGGAGCCCGTTGGAGCGTCCGCGTACAAACACACAACGGATGCCGGACATTTTTTCAGCGTCTCATCTGGTTTTAGCTCCTCGGCTCAATCGTCAAAAGGCGAAAAAACAAAAATAAAAAATAAGCCCAACCCAAGCGGCTCCTTCATGTGTTCCCGAGGCAGCAAAGCACAGTCTGAAAACACACTTCCCAGTGTTTGCGCAACACACGTCCCGTCAGCCGTTATTATGTCAATTATATCCCCTCTGTTCTGCAGTTAATGCGGAATTCATGCCGCACCGCTTTGGTGCCGACATCTTTCTGACGTAGCAGCACCTGCCAGCTCCTCATCTTAGAACAGGAATCTGTGGGACGTGTCTGAATATTTATGATGCACTTCTTTTGATCTGTCAGGCCGCTGGTGTGCGAAGACATCCAGGCAGATGTGGAGGACGGACAGCTGCAGTTCTTCTACATCCTGGCTTTTGTCCGCCGAGGTGACTTCTCTCCCCTCCTCCCCCCTCAAACCTTTAACGATCTTCAGACAAAGCGCTCTGGCTCTGCCAGATATCTCCTCTGTTATCACTCAGAAAAATCTGCTTTCATCAGTGGCTTTTTTTTTTTTTACTTTTTCTGTTTCTGAGGCCCATTTGCAAGATGTTGGTTTGTTATGGGAACAGCGAGATTTCAGGACGCACGTCAAGTGCATCGACATGCAAGGTTTGCCTCTGGGTAAACCCCGTTGAATTAACTGCAGACGAGTACACAGTTCTGGCCAGTAGGTTTACCCTCAACCATCACAGGCATACATATATGCATTTTGGGCTCTTAGTGATTTATTTGAACTGTTCTTTTTCCATGTTGCAACAATTATATGACATAAAACTGTGACATTTATTGCTGATTTCCTCCAATGGAGGCAAAATTTAATGTACAGGCTTACAGTGAAGTCACAAACCATGACGACATGTTAAAGCTTGTGTGTTTTTTCATACTTTTATATTTAGCATCCATTTAAATAGTACTATACTTCATAGAGCTTCAAATGACAAAGTATAAAAACTGAAAAACATGTGGATGGATGGATGGATGGATGGATGGATGGATGGATGGATGGATGGATGGATGGAATGGATGGATGGATGGATGGATGGATGGATGGAATGGATGGAAGATTTGTTGGATGCAAGATGGATGAATGGATGGAAGATTTGCTGGATGCAGGATGGATGGATGGATGGAAGATTTGTTGGATGCAGGATGGATGGATGGTTGGTTGAAATGGATGGAAGATTTGTTGGATGCCGGATGGATGAATGGATGGTTGGTTGGTTGGTTGGAATGGATGGAAGATTTGTTGGATGCAGGATGGATGAATGGATGGTTGGTTGGTTGGTTGGAATGGATGGAAGATTTATTGGATGCAGGATGGATGAATGGATGGAAGATTTGTTGGATGCAGGATGGATGGATGGATGGATGGAAGATTTGTTGGATGCAGGATGGATGGATGGATGGAAGATTTGTTGGATGCAGGATGGATGGTTGGTTGGTTGGTTGGTTGGTTGGAATGGATGGAAGATTTGTTGGATGCAGGATGGATGGATGGATGGAAGATTTGTTGGATGCAGGATGGATGAATGGATGGAAGATTTGTTGGATGCAGGATGGATGAATGGATGGAAGATTTGTTGGATGCAGGACGGATGAATGGATGGTTGGTTGGAATGGATGGAAGATTTGTTGGATGCAGGATGGATGAATGGATGGTTGGTTGGAATGGATGGAAGATTTGTTGGATGCAGGATGGATGAATGGATGGAAGATTTGTTGGATGCAGGATGGATGAATGGATGGTTGGTTGGAATGGATGGAAGATTTGTTGGATGCAGGATGGATGAATGGATGGAAGATTTGTTGGATGCAGGATGGATGAATGGATGGTTGGTTGGAATGGATGGAAGATTTGTTGGATGCAGGATGGATGAATGGATGGAAGATTTGTTGGATGCAGGATGGATGAATGGATGGAAGATTTGTTGGATGCAGGATGGATGAATGGATGGAAGATTTGTTGGATGCAGGATGGATGAATGGATGGAAGATTTGTTGGATGCAGGATGGATGAATGGATGGAAGATTTGTTGGATGCAGGATGGATGAATGGATGGAAGATTTGTTGGATGCAGGATGGATGAATGGATGGAAGATTTGTTGGATGCAGGATGGATGAATGGATGGTTGGTTGGTAGAATAATAGATGAATGGTTTTGTTGGATGGTTGGATGGATAATGTGTGGGTGTGATGGATCCATCCAACCATCCAGCTACCCACCAACACACCCCTCTCATCCCTCCATCATTCCTTCTCTCCCTCCTTCCAGTCTCCAGTTTTCCCAGGTTCCATATTTAAATCCTGCCCACTGCAGAAATTCCTACCATAAACTCAGAGTGAACTTTTCTATTTCGTGTTTTGAACTCGGCTTCAAACCTCATTAGAACTCTGGAAACCTGGGAGTGGAAACGTGTGGAACGTTGTCATGAAAAATGTGTGGGAACCCAAAGGAACACAGAGGAAAAAAGACCAGCTGGATGGACGCTGCGGTGATCCTTCGTAATCCTGAAATTGACTCAATAAAGAGGCTCACGAACAAAGAAAGGATACATTATTTTATTTCCCTCCGACTTATTGCAGACGGAGCCAAAAAATATGGAAAACAGGAGGTGATTTGTGGCCAGCCGCTGACGTGAGCCGCCTGTCAGCGAGCCCCGCTGACCTTTGCCAATAAATGAGGCAGAAATATACCGTTTAGACTCAGCGGCTTGACAGATGACTGTATTTGCATGCATGTGGTTAGGGACCAAATGTGTCGGGGCTGCAGGGTGCACGGCAGCCCGGCGCACTCTGCCTGTCCAAGGAATTTCAGCTGGCTCCTGAACACATCCCGACCTGCCTCTTAGCCCCGCCTCTTCCCAGCTCTGACATGCAACGCTAAAGCTACGAGAGGAAGCTCTTAACGTCATTTGACCCGTAACTGTTACTTCTAAGAGGTTCAGGTATTCAAACGTACAATTTCTTTTGCGTCTTGACGCTCAAAATATGACAGCAAGCGGAAGGGTGGTTGGGTTTTACAGTAAGATTAATAACTCAAACCGAAGGGAAACACTTTTAGATTTACACATTTACTTTAATAAATATGCACGACTAGATGCTCTAATTTCTACTTAAGAGTAAAACACAATTTATTAGAATTGAAAATTGTAAATTCTCATATTTTTCCATTGGTATTTGGCCAAGAAACCCCCAATAGTCAATTTTACACATTCTTTATTTATTAGCTATAAAGATTCGCAATTTTCCCTTTCCTACAGCTCAAATACTGAAAAATCTCATTTCCTTTCTCTGTTAAATGCAGCAAATGCTAAATCTCACACTAACGTAGATCTGTAAGTTCATCCGTGGACTTTAATGCACTTTAAGGTTAAAGAAAAATCTGATTGTTAGTAATATCTGTTTGAAAGTCTTTTAACTTTCTGCTGGATTTAAAACGTAATAAAACCTGACTATGTGAATTCTTCATGACGTACCGATGAAATATTGAATCTGGAAGGTCTATGCACTTTTGTTCAGTTGTTTAATTGATATTCAGAAAAGAAAAAAAGAATTCTTTAGATAATTTTTAGGTAATAGAATATGTCTATTTCTTTTTTTTGTATTCTTGACTTTATTGAGACGTCAAAAATCCAAAAATAGAAATCGCTTCACAACCTTATTTGACTTTGATATGTTTTGTAGCATCTAGTGCAAAATTCTGTAAGCACATTTTTTTCTATTTCACACGAAGACTAATAGTAAAATAAGTCATTTAAAAAAAAAATCTATTTTTAATAATCAGTTAAAAACAACTGAACAAAAGGTACAGGAATGGAAAATCTTTGCTTAACGCTATTCAGACTTGACAAAAAAAAACAAAAAAACATTCATGCTGGGTACCACCATAAATGTACCATTACATTGAAGCGTCACTCCTACTCTGTTTAAAACTGTTTTCCGTAGAGGAGCTGTGGCTGCCTCAGACTGTGCTGGCCACCAGAGAAACCCTCTACCTGCTGGACGAAGATCACCAATGGAGGAAAAGCGTCTCGGCGGCGCCCGAGCACAGCCGAGCGCGCAGCGGGAGCGTCGCCGTCCTGGAAACGCTTCCGATCAGCTGCGTGAGCTCGGTTCTGCTGTGGGCCTCGGACCCGCTCAGGATGGACTTCAAGCTTTACGACGAGGTTAGTCCGTCCTGGGAAGACGGCGGCCGGCCGCTCGGACTCTTCCGCTTCAGCGGAGAGAAACGATGAAGAGCAAGGTCGACTGAGGTTGCAGGAGCATCCTCGCTTTAACTCTCAATTCTTTCTCTCTTTTTTTTTTTTTTTTTTTTTTTTTTTGGGTCGTCTTTCCGATTCCGTTGGTAATTTTCTTGAGTTCTGGATGTTCTGAAAGCTCAAAAGTCTGTGTTGTGTTCTCACGTGTTTTTCTGCAGACTGTGAAACAGGAGAAGACGTGGTGCGTGCGCACGGAGAGCGCCGAGCTCCTCCAGGGTCTGCTGTCCTGGGTCAGGGCGCAGTGGGAGGCCATGTTCGGAGTCAAGCTGCACACGAGTCTGCGAGACGAGCCGTCGTAATGGGTCCAAACAAACAAAACGACAAAAGCCGGAGTTTTAGGCTTTAGTCCTGTGCCGGGTTATCGAGCGAGTCTGCATCTTTTTGTTTTCTCTGCACTCAAGTTTTTGCTCCCATCATGCTTGTTGCTTCAAGCCAAGAGCTGGGAAATGATTGCACTCATTCATGTGGTACACAAGCCTGTAAAAAAAAGAAAAGAAAAGAAGAAAAAAAAAGCTCTGCTTGCATAATTTTTCCTCCAGGAAAAAAAAACAAAACAAACAACATCCCCAGTGGATTTTTCTACAGCTGAAATGAAGTGTGCCTTGTTTTCTTTGTGAAGATGAGACGTCCTCGTTCGGCGATGCACCTAAATGCACGTCGTGTTTTCTGGATCGCCTGTAAGCGCTTCGCCAATGTAGGGCAGGTTCCTCCGACTGGGAGGAATGGCAGCAAGGCTTTAACACGAGGAACGGCTGAGGCTCTCATCAAGGGAAACCTTTGACCCCAGTTAGGGTCTTATAGTTGGTCTAAGCATAAATGGTCTTGTGTACTGTTTAAAATGTAATCCACAGGTGTGAATTAAGAGTTTATATAAAATAGATCGTCAGGAAGAATCTAACTTAATTTATGTTGTCGATGCAGAATTCCCACTTTTATTTTTGTATAAATGTATCATCAATGTGTTTACTTGGATATAAAAAAAAAAAAAGAAGAAGAAAAAGTCGTCTTTGTTTCTGTCGTCGCATGGCCTTGAACAATTCTGCCGACTTCCTGTTGCAAATTTACAAAACAGACGCGTTTTATTCATTGATGATCCTGCTGATGATGGCGAGATTGGAAAAAAGGAGAAAAAAAAAAAGATACCCGAAGCCAAAATTTCTCCAAAATTAAGTTCCTTTTATCCTCCTTCAACCGCAGATAAATCATCGCATGTTTTACATTTTAATAGGTCTACTCTTCGTTATTTGCATGCCTGCTCCTGCTTGCTGCGGCGTCTCAAAATATTAAGGAAGCCAAATTCCAAACTGGAATCTTTGTCTTCGCCTGATGCAACTTGTAAAGGTGGAGTTACTTTTGCCTGGTTGATGATACTAAAACATTGAAGAGAGACGCAGACAAGGACTTTTATTTAGCCGTTTTCCTCATATTTGATTCAGCCTTCAGTTGTTGCGTTTCCACTGAGGTTTGGGACAAATTGGGGGTAGGAAGACTACGTTGCTAAGACGGCAGGTCTTGATGTGAACGATTTATGACCCCTGAGGTGAAGAGCAAGTGATAATAGATGCCGTCGTCTATGGATCGATTTTAAATGTTTGACAGTGTTGCCACGTGATCATAAGACTAAGGAAGTTTAGGAAAAAAGAAAGTGCAGCTAACAGCAATGGTACTTTGCGGAACACTGACTGGACCCTTTGCGTGTGTAGTCTGAACCAGAAGTGGTGAGACTGCGATGTGATGCGCTTCAGTGACGTACTTTCTTCATAATTATCAGAATTATAGCGCATATTGCATGTCAATGATGTAAAACTCGGGACAAAAGCGACATGACTGCTGTGAAAGGAATCTGATGGGTATTTTATTTGGTAAATGTGGAAGTGGCACAAATCGGATTGTTTTTGGGGTGAAAACATCGTAATGAAAATGTCTGATACGGGCGACTTTAGGCAAAAAATGAATTGGACTTCGATTGCATTTGTCTTCTGTGTGAATGTAGCGAGTTTGCATGTGACGCAAGGTCTGGATAGGAAGTTAATAAAACTGAATGTATTCAAAATCCTCTTAAATTTTCTACCAGTTGAACAACAGGACTAATTATTGTTTGAGAAGGCGACATTCAAACCTGGTTATTGCTGAAAGCTCAAGTCGTTCAACTCCTGGATCTTTTTTCAGGCGCGTCGTCACCACCAAATGGGTATGAGTTTATATGGTTTAGTGATTTTTTTAAATTTTTTTTTTGCTTCCCTCTGCTAAACAAACAAACAAAAAAAATCCCCAGGCCCTAAAAGTTTTGGGTAATCTCCTACAGAGGAGACGATGAGTAAATAAAGGATCCACGAAACGGATCCTGGTTTCTGAGGTCAAAACACAAACAAAGATGTTCTCTTTGGTCATTTAGTGCCAAATGTTTTGGGTTTTTTTTTTCTTTTTACAGAGTTCAGTCCAGGCTCAGCTGTGTGAAAGCCATATTTGCCCAGTCTTGTCGGTGTAAATATTTCCTAGGCTGAGCAGATGCCGCTCACATGTTTCAGAAGACCAGGATCACCTTCGGTTCCAACCACGTGGCCGAGGGCCCCCTGGCCCCCCACTCTCACCGGCCCTCCACAAACCAGTGAGCAGCAGCAGCACACAAATGACTGGTCGTTACTAACCCGCGACCGACCTGGTCTCAATGTTCCCGGAGGTTTGATGCACACAATTAACAAGCGGCTCGTTTTGCAGCAAGGTTGATTTCTATCTCCGTGCAGGGCTAAAGGTCGTCCACAGTTGAAGGCCGCCGCTCTTCCCCGCAGATGTGGACGTGTGCAGGAGACGCAAAACACTTTTCGCACCATGGATGTTCTCCCGGGTTTCGCAGTGTTTCCTTTCACACCAGCACGTTCATTTAAAATGTCAACTTTATTTCCATAATATTGGTTTATGTTATGGAGGAAACCAGCAGGCTGCTTACTGAGAGCTCTGGATTGTAATAGTTAGGAACATTTTTGTGTTATGATGTTTTGATTTTAACATTTATGTTGCAGGTACAATATTTAAGCTTGAATTAGTTCCCATAGTTTATTCAAAGTTCTTCTTAATCTCCTTCTTGAAGGCCAGCCTTTGTGCATAAATTATCCTGTGTTCATTGTTAACTAGTCTTAGTGTAACCTGGTTGTATTGCTCTTTTGTTATAATTACACAAAAAGTATTTTTTTTTTTTGGTTATTTATATTGTTACTTGTATCGTTCTGAATACACCTCTAAGACTCTGTCATTGTTTTAACTGTGTTAGTTTAAGATTGGAAGCCCCGCCTTTTTATTTCTTCTTCTGTGGTATTCCTTTGGTTTGCCTTACTTGACATTTTCTTTTCAGGTCTTTTTTCTAGATTTTTTAAAATTATTGCGGAGCATTAGGACCATAATAATATTTTTTCTCAATTTTTTTATTACAGGAATAAAGTTGTAAAATTAAGAGAAGACGTCGCTGTGATGAGAAAAAGGCTTTAATAGTTCACCAGCTCAGTGAGTCCTTGTGGTTTTTGTCTTCAAAATAGACGCACAATTGTTTAAAAGTCCTTCTTCTGATGATAGTTTGAAAAAAAAATATTGAATTATAACTTCAGAAAATGCTGGACATCCCTCATTTTATTTTTGTATTGCTGCACGTAGCATTTCTCATAAAATTATTACTTTATTCTATTACTACTACCTTGTTCAGGTAATATTTTTGACTTTATTCTCAAATTATGACTATTCTCATTTTATGACTTAGTACAACAACTTCATTCTCGTGTCGGTACGACATTGTTCTCGGCTGCATGCTTGCACATCGTTGTTGTTGTGCGTAAAATTGCAACTTCTGGTAATATGATTTTATTGTCAAATTATTATTTTATTCCTGTTATGTTGCGACTTCATTGTCATACATTAATCTTGCAATATTGCGACTTTATGCTTGTATAGTCATACCTACATTGTCGTGCAACATTTTTGTAATGTCACATGGTAATATGGCCTAAACCTCATAACGTTATGACTTTATTCTCGTACAACTTTTTGTCATAATATAACTGTACTAAAGTGATTAGTTTGTCCCAATTTTCCTCGGTTTCTCTTTGCCAACGTTTTCTTTTGGGCCCTTGTTGCCAGGTTTGTGGGATATTTGCTTTTTGATGGACTTTTTTTCAAATTCTTTTTGGACAAAATAGTATTTCTTCTTTGCACCTTTGTACTTGTGTCTCGCTGTTCGACACACCAACTCAGAAGTAGACTGAGAACTCAAAGAAGCATCACATCAGCTTGCGCTCACTAAACAGTCTGAGTTGATTTATAGCACCTCCCTAATCGTGCAAGCTTTTGTGAAAAACATCGGACACAGCATTGATCCTTTTCCTTCTTTGTCGAGAAGGTGTGTGAAGAGTGGAAATTGCAGCAGTCTAAATGTGTTATTTTCCTACCTGAAAGAGAAAAAATAGCTCACATAAAACCAAGTTAATGGTGAAGCATACTGTACATCATTAATTCTGCTTTATGGCTCTGATCTGGCACCATTTACTTCTCCCACATGCCCACACTAAGCCATGCATTTCACAGTTTTACTGTCTTTCTCCATGTGGTAAGTGTTTCTTTTGTGTTTTCTGCTTTTTTTTCTTTTTTTTTTTTATTGTTTCTGATCATCTAAATAACCGTTCCCGGGCCTCCGTCATCCGCCCAGGAACAAAGTGCAAGTGAGGAAATGCTGCATGTTTTTTTAAAAAAAAACATTTTTTTTTTATTTGGCTGGCTCTGGTGGAATTAATGATCCTAAAAACTCAGCATTGAAAAATCCATGAGTCAGACTGATTGCATGCTCCGAATTTGTCGTTCACTTTTATATTTCTAGGAGGAAATAAGCAATCTGGGCCGATACTAAAACATTACCGCAGCGTGTGTTTGCTGTGAGGAGAGGCCGTGTATGCTGCGCGGGTGGGCAAAAATCAAAAGTACCTCATATCAGTCAGTCCTGCCCTTAATGATGCAGCTAATATTCTCTCTGCAGGAGTGTAAGGAAGAATTTTTAAGCCCTTACAGAGCCTCACACGACCCTGTCAAGCTCCCGCAACCAATTTGTGGGCCTGTTGGCTCACAATTTCCCCCCCTTTTTTCTTCTTCTTCCATAGCTCCCAGCGTACTACTGATCCAAAGCCAAGGTCTGCAAACACAAAAGAGACGCAGGTGAATAAGTTCATGTTTCACTCAGAACTTATCAGAGCACAGACGGATTGATAGGCCGACAGGAAGCAGGGCAGCTTGGCCCGGTGCAGACATCTGGCCTGGTTTGACTCCTCGCCCCCTCCTCCAAACATTTCAGGTTCTCTTTCTCAGTCTGGAGCGCCACAGCTGCGCCGTGCATGACAGTGAGAAATCTGTTGTTTTTGTCGAACGCCAGAATCAGCCAGATTGTTGGACGGTGGGGCCTCCGCGTGTAAAAGCTGCAGTCTCGCAGTCCTCCGTCAGACCGGTGGGGCTGCCAAGCTGCGGTCCAGGGCACAACATCGGCTCCTCCACATACAGACGGATCGAATGTTACAGTACACAGCTCTTGTTCTCTGTGGAAAATATTCTTGTATGACGACTTTGGTTATTAATAGAACCAAAACAGACCTTATGAATCAAGGTCTGGCTGACCTTGATTGAAGCTTCTCTGGAGGAATTCTGTTCAATTTGGCATGTTAAAGTTCACGTGACAGGACTGGACTTAAGTCTGGACTTCGACTGGGCTCATGTCTTCATTGATCATTGTCCTGCATGAGCTTAAAGTCACCAACTTGGTACTTTTTCACAGCCCTGTATTACAATCTATAGAGATGGATGTAGGAGCTGTAAAGTTCTGATTTGCAAAACTTTAACAGGAGGTCCTGAACCCAACACTTCGTTGCTCAGCCGGTGTTGCACCATCACCGTCGTCTCACACAAGACCCTGAATGAACTATTGAAGATTATGATGTTTACACTTTGAGTCAACTCCCCCCCCGAGCAACTTGGAAGCTGCAGTTTGTTGAATATTTTGTGCAGGCCATTAAAGCTGGAGGTCAGACTGAATATTATACACAACTCTCACTCTTTAAACACGGCAAAGCAACTCAACAGCCTCCGCAGTTGCTATAAAGTTGAATCATAAATCCAAAAGTGAACATTACAACCTTCATAAAACCTGGATTTATTGCGGGGGCCTATTGTAGCCTGTGGATCCACGATGATGGCAATTAAGTGCATATATTCGGACATTTTTAAAATAACGCATAAGAGCAGCCTGCTCGGCCTGCGCAGGGTTTCATTGGACAATTACTGTTGAGCTCACGAGCCTGAAGAAAAGAACAAATAAACAGTGTGACAAAAATGACCACGAAAGAGAAACCAAGGATTGTTAGCGAGAATTAAAAGTGATGTTATAAACAGGCCAAACTTCTACGAAATTAAAGGAATTTAAAAAATTTAAAAAAAAACATGAGAGAGACTCGAACTGAAAACATTTATTTACCAAAACCAAAAAAAAAAGGAACAAATACACATAAAACCACCACAAATAAAACTTTTACAACGAGACGGGCAGGAACAATAAATCAAGAAAAACGAGTTAAATGTGACAACCGAATATTAATAAAACCAACAAATTACACGTGGTATTCTTTTAAAGACACTTGATATGAATAACTAAAACAAGACATCAGCAATATGCTGAAGACTATTATTTTCTCGTCAAACGAAATGAAACAGAAATATTTGTGAAATCAATGCAACAGCAAGGAATCTAACGTGGCAAAACGCTGCAGGACAGAAAAAATGAAATTGACACCTTACAAAATGATGCAGCAGTAATGAGCTGATTATAAAGTTGCTGGTTGTTTTCCATTTACAGAGCCAAAAATATAGCAATGAGGTCATGTAGCTACCTGTTTGTAGCAGTGATGCTATGAAAAGTCTTATTAGCTGTAGTGCTGTAGCAACATGTGGGTAGGTAACTCTAAATCCCAACTTTTTATCTATTTACTTACAAGCTAGCATTAGCACTGCACCAGCTATTGGAAGTCAGAAAAGGTCAAACGCTATTGGGTGACTGAGTCAAATATAAAATTAATAATAATATATATATTTTTTAAAAAGCATAGGAAGTTTTAAATAAAAAATAATACAGCCGAAATAGCTTTGATTTTTTATTTACTTTTTCATATCAATACCTGCCATCTTTAAGTTAGCATCACGCAGCTAGTTGCTACAGAAACAAAGTGGCTGTTTAAAATGAACTGTTGCTTTAAAACACAACCTATTTATTGAAATTGGCATTGTGGCAAACGTTTTGAAAAATAATTAATACACTGCAGTTTTATTTTCAGTTTTTTATTTTTTATTTATTTGGTCTTTTCCACGTATGTTCTAATTATAATAATAAACAAATATGTGTGGTTTAATTATTAACCTTCAAAGATTTAAATGAATAAAATTGTCTTAAATGCGTGTTTGTGGCGGTTTGGGAGCAAAAAAAAAAAAAAAAAATTGTCCTGCAGTTTGAAGCATTGGAGACCTAAAATCACGCGGCGACACTTGCACTGCATCTTATGAAACATGTAATGGGATTCTCCTGGTCCTTTTGTCACGAGGGCAGGACGGTAGTCGGTGTCGCGGATCTCAGGTTTCACTGGAGGGGCCTCCTTCTTCTTGAATGGGGCCGAGTTAGGTGGAGGAGGGAGGAAGGAGGGCAACGAGGAGCCTCGAGGAATCAAAGTTCTCCTTTTTGTCCTCTCGTTCGGGACCCCGACACATGGGGTCAGCGCGGGCCGCATGGGTTCTTAGCGTAGGCTGGTTCGGACGTCAATGAGAGAGAGAGAGAGAGAGAGCGCGCGAGCGAGCGTTAATTAGAAAAACCTGGTGAGGCAATTAAGCGCGAGGAGAGAAGTCGCGCGGAGCTGGGGCGCACACGGTGAGTGTTTGGCACCAACAAACTGTTTAGTTTCCTCAAGTTGAAGCTCGCTGTGGCGTTTTAAGGTGTAGAAAGTTGACTTTTCACAGTTTGGATAGTTCTTAGTGGGGTTTTATATATATATATATATTTTTTTTTTCCCGCGTGGCGAGTTCTGGAGCTGCGCGTGTCGTAGAGAGGTGAGTGTTTTCCAGTCTCAATGGAAAAACCTTAATGAATATTTTTCTTAGGTGACTGCCTGTCTAATTGGGGTGTATAATTACAAACAAACAAAAAAAAAAACAGCTATTTTTCTAACTAGTGGCTTAAGCTAGCCTGGTACTTATGGTTGACTTTCCTCTTTTAAGTCGGTGTTTTTTGTCTTTTTTTTTTCTCCCACTAAAGCTTGGCAGCACTTTGTTTTCCTCCTGGAATGCCACAATTTCCAAAACATCTAAGTCTGACTCAGCAAAGCGTGTTCATGCTTCTTGGAAGTTTTCTCTTTTTTTTTTTTTTCCTTTCTTTTTTTTTTTCTTTCCTCTCTTTTGTGCTTTTCATCTATTTTTCATCGTGGCGTCTTTAAAACGGAGCAGTTCACGAGGATCTTACAAAAGCTGCCTTTAGGATGAGTTTTGTGGATTTAAACCTTATGGCTGACGCCACGGGGGAAGTCGTGATGGCCATAGATTCTTAGGTTTGCTGCTCAGACTGCATGAAAGGGATTTCAAGTGTCCTCTCTCTGCTCTGTGAACCCTAAGAATTCAAGCTTTCTGGTTTTGGTTAAGCAGGAATGTTAACTCGCCTTTTGCTTTGTCCAGATCTTTTGCCCAAATTTCTCCAGTCTACCCCCACCCTTCTTGCATACCCACAATATCCTGGCGCTGAGAGACTCCTGAAGCAGAAAAGCCATTAAATCACTGCCTACACTGGCAAATGTGAGCCACTCTGTGAGAAGTTTAGTTTGTGCTGGTGGGAGGTGGCGGCGTTTGCATTTACTCCAGACTTTTAGTCCTGTACATTGGTGGCTGGTGAGCTGTTGGTGCTTCTGGAGGTAAGGGGCTTTTTGCTCTTTTGGAGGGTAAACGGTTAAGTGTGAGATGTCTAAACAAATATTTTTATACATCCAAAGATTCTTCAGATGCAAGTTGAAATCTAACTCAGACGGTTGAGTTCAAGTGCTCCTAATTGTTTTGCTTGAGGAGACTGAGGTGAAAAGTTCTGTTTAATTGTAGATGTCAGTCATAAGGCTCATCTGAGTTGCTGAAATCAACTTAAGTCTGAACATATTCATGCCCACGGTGTCAGACTTCTTAGACTGTTTTGATGAGGTCGAGTAATCCTAAATTTTTGAGTTGGTCTTGAGGTTTTGAGAGAGATCTAAACTCAAATCATTTGTTCCCCTATAAACCGCTGCCTTTGTGTCCTTTTGTGTTTTATTGGAGGTGATTTGTGGGGAAGGTCACTGAGCCCCTGTCCTGTCTGAAGCTTCTGTTCTTTGGAAGTCTTGATGTGACATTTCATCAACCATTAGCTTGTTCCTTTGGCATATTCTCCTCTAAATCAGAGAACTCCTTGTCTGTGTAATCTACATCTCAAACTTCCTCTTTTTTTTTTTTTTAGGCCCAGTAAGTTGATATTTTTCAGGTTCTCTTGAGTCTTTTGCATGACAGAAATAAAGTGGAACCCTCTGGGCACTCATTTGTCACCTTTTAGCTCTTGCTTTTGGCATGCTTTCCCTCTTTAATTGTATGGGTCATTAGTGGTGAAAGGCTTTGGGGCTGTTCAAAACCTTTAGAAAAAGAAAAGATGCTTTTGGTCGGCATATTCAAGTAAAAATAGGCTTAATATCTGAGGTGTTTTTTCTTAAACTGAGGTTTAAGGAGAGGAGCTGCTTTGGTTGCTGCCAGAAAGGCTTTTAAATTTTATTCCTTACTAGCTGTGAGTAACCCAGCCATTCACAGTGAGTCAGATCAGGTCATTTGAGGCTAAATGCATGAATCACATGAATGTTTTTATTTGTATTTTTTTTGTGAACAGTTTTAGGACAAGACGGTTACATATGTAGGATATAATCATATAGTCTGGGGAGCAAAGCAGATGGTGCCGTGCAGCTGTGCTTGTTTCCGTCTCCAGATTTTCTTTCAAGGTCATCAAGGTGCTGTTTGGTCAAACATTTTTGCACGTTCCAACAAGCAAGACCCGGTATTTACGGGGCTTGCTTGACTTAATGAGACGATGTGTCTGCAAGTAGGAGGCTTGTAGGTCTGGGTTTCAAAAGCCATAATTTCCACAGACTGTTTTCATTGCTTTAGTCTCCTGGAAGCTCCAGATTTTTCCAGCAGGCACCTCAGGTTCAGGCAAGTCGGTTTGGTCAATTCATCATCTGAAGGTGGGAGTTTGTCACAGGGTGAACTTGACGAATGAAGCCATTGTAGCTTTGCTTTTTTTGTCGTGACTCATTGAAACATGGATGTTTTTTTTTTCCTTCTCCTGAAAGGAAATCTTCATCCATGTTGGTGCCATTCATCTTGCATGGGAAGAGACTTTCAATGAACATTGTACGAAAATTTGTTTGAGAAGTTGTCTTCCACTAAACAGGAATCACTCTTTCTGTGAAGTATGAAAGTCCAAGTTCTGTTCTGTTGTAGATCCTGGCCATGTTTAGGGTAATTTAATGACATCATTACAGGGCTGCGAGGTGGTAAATAAATTCCTGAGTGTGTTCATTGCTTCAGTACAATAATTCCTGCCGTCCAAAGCCACAGCAGGTCTCCTGGCTGCAGTTTACTGGTGGGCTCTTGGATTTCTTTTTGGATTAAGCGTTGTATGCCAGTTAGTAGTGAGACTGTGGGTTTACTAAACTGCTACCAGAAGTTTTTATGCCCTAACCGAAAAGATTAATATGTTCAGTTTTATAGAACTTTGAGGAAAACAAAGCACTTGGCTTAATCTCTTATCAGACATTGTTGTTCACTCCGTGTACATTTCTCTTAAGAAAAAAACTAAAAAAAACTTCAGACGTGTAAAGCTCAAAGTTTGATGTTGTTTGGGGTATTTTATAACCCCAATTAAGGGTGTTTGAGTAATAGCATTGCTTATAAATCTAGCTGAGTAATGGTTGGGAACAAATTCTTTGCTCTGTTATTCATGTGGTCTATAAAGTGTTAGAAAATGGGGAGGGAAAACAACAATTTGTTTCCAAGTACTTCTGTTGTCCAACAAGACGATTAAAACCCCCAAATATTTAGATTTAAGTTTTATAGGCTGGCAAAGCAAAGCCAGATTTCTCAGTTAAGGATCTTAAAAAAATGTGTAGAGACAAATGGATTTTATTAGAATGATTTCCCAAGGCGTAATTTAGAAAAGCAACTTAAAACCAAAGAACTGGGTGAAAATAACTCTCCTATAAATTTCAGGGGTTTCTCAAACTGAAAACAATCTGGAAACCTTCTGAAGCCAAGTTTTAGAATCTAACAATCCAAGTATAAATCCAGGGTGATACTAATGTATCAAAGCTATGTACATATTTCTAATTGGTTTTAGATTTGGAGTCTGGTCAGAACTTGAAATTATTGGGACTAAATTTATTGACCAACTGCAGTTGAACCCCTTTTGATTCCAAGTAACTGGTGTCGTAGGGCATGTGTAATGCTTAAAAATCCAATACTAATTAGCAGAAGTTTTTTTCTTCTTCTGAGAATTAAACTATTGGATGGCTTTAAACTTTTAAAACAAAATTCCTTGTTTTCTTTGTACAATTCATACTTTAGTCTGAGCTGTTCAAAATATAAGGGGTGAAATTTTGGTAGAGAATGCATGGATGGGATGAGGAGTTAATTATGTAACTGAAAGGTTGTCATTGTCTTATTTACTCAAACTTCAACTATCCAGTCGTACAAAACTGCAGACTTGTATAACTGCGGTCACCATTTTATTCTTTAACCAGAAAGTTAAAGAAACAACACTTTGAAGCTGAACTCCAAATGATATTAATAGGGTTGAGAGGTCAGGGCTATAAGCTGGTCATGAGACTCTCTGTTGGAACCGTGTTCTGTGAGAATAGGCATTGTCCTCTTAGAGGACAGAAATCGTTCCCCAAGATATTTAAATTATGTTGGGAAAATTAGTCTTGATCTTGCTGCAGCGAGTTCCTTGAATGATGGCGTTTCCCACTGAAGGGGGATGCTCCAGATCACCATCCAGCCTACCAGCAAAAGTGGCAAGTTTTTCATGTCCGGAACCACAAGTGTTTAGCTCCACTAAACACTTGGTGGAATTGCAGTAGAAATAAACAGTGGTTCCAATGGTCTGAAATTATTTTTTTCAATAACTGTTACAAATGGACTACAATAACACAATTTTCCTCTTATTTCAATTCATAGATACTTGCTCCTAATGTGAAATTAAGTATTGGCAACAAATTTGCTGAAGTGGTAGCTCTACATACTGGGATAAAGGATACTTGAATCTTATGGCCAGTTTCTCTACAAGAGGCTGCTTTCATCAACGCTACCAAACTGCTTTATTAAGCCACTGGTGTCAGTGGTCTCACTTCCTTTGTACTCAACAAATCTGGGACATGAAGGTTGGCTGCTTAACTCTGTCTTGGAATTTCTAGTTTTATTTGAATGCAAGCAATTTTCAGAATTTATCCAGCTCTGTTGCTAAGTAGACAAGTAGTATCAGATCTGTTGAAATCCTAGCAATCAATCATTGTAGTAAAGAGAGGGGGGAAGGAGACCAATCGCATGCTTTTTACTTTACGAGAGCCTTTGTATAAGTTCCCCTCATTTTTTTTTTTTTGAGTGGAAGTATATCAGATCAGTGAACATCTGTTAGACATGTTAAATCTTGAGGTCTTGATACAAAGGGTTGACTTCAGAAGGAACAGTAGGAATTAATTTCAGAAAGCATGTTGCATCAGCTGCATCAGGTTCATACTCTGTTCTCTCTTTTAATGTTATACACCTAAAGAAGGAAGCAGAACCTGCACAAAGCATGCTAAACATAGTTTGTTTTGTTAGGAAAGACGTGAATATTCACATTAAAGCATTGTTTCTCCCTCAGATCTGACTTAGTGCTCTGGTTTCCTCGGCACCATGAGTTGGAGCTTCCTGACACGTCTGCTGGATGAAATCTCAAACCACTCCACCTTTGTGGGGAAGATCTGGCTGACGGTACTGATCATTTTCCGCATCGTGCTGACAGCCGTTGGTGGCGAAACCATCTACTATGATGAACAGAGCAAATTTGTTTGCAACACCCAACAGCCTGGATGTGAGAACGTATGCTACGACGCGTTTGCTCCGCTCTCACATGTCAGATTCTGGATCTTTCAGGTAGCCTGTCAAATATAAAGGAGTTTTACTCCTTTTTTTCCCCCCCCCCCTCTGACCTGTGCCTTTTCTTTCAGGTGATAATGATCACCACTCCCACTATCATGTACCTTGGCTTCGCCATGCACAAAATCGCTCGCATGGATGACACAGAGTACCGTCCCATTCGGAACAAGAAGAAGAGGATGCCTATAGTCAGCCGTGGAGCGGTGCGGGACTATGAAGAAGCAGAGGACAACGGAGAGGAGGATCCGATGATTGCTGAGGAGATTGAACCGGACAAGCCAGAAAAAAAAGAAAAAGGCAAGTCAAGAATGCATTTAAGGAGACTGAATACCTTTTTGATGGGAGGGAAGGTTCTGGATAACTGGTTCGGCTGGTATAGTCGCCTTGCAATCCAAATGTTGTGGGCTCAATTTTGATTTCCTCCTGCCAGAGGTGTCAATGTGCTCCTGGGCAACATCTTTGCAAATGTTTGAAGTTGGCTCCAGTGTAAAATGCTTGGTGTTAACTAGAAAAGCATCAAATAAATTCATTCCATTTCTCTGCTTTTTTTTCTGTCACGGTGCAGAAACAAAGCATGATGGTCGACGACAGATTCTGCGTGATGGACTTATGAAAGTCTACGTATGCCAGCTGCTGTGGCGTTCTGCCTTTGAGATTGCATTCCTCTTTGGCCAGTACTTCCTCTATGGCTTTGAGGTGATCCCCTCCTACATCTGCACTCGCTCCCCATGTCCACACACGGTGGACTGCTTTGTGTCCCGACCTACTGAGAAAACGATCTTCCTGCTGGTGATGTACGTCGTGTCCTTCCTCTGCCTTTTCCTCACTGTCCTGGAAATCCTCCATTTGGGCGTCGGTGGCATCCGTGACACGTTCCGCAGGCGTGCCATTCTTAATTCCCGGCGCACTCCACGTCCAAACTCGTCCCGTTCCTTACCCACGGCCCCGCCAGGTTACCATGCCACCATGAAGAAGGAGAAACTAAAAGGAGAGCTGAGGGACTTGCCAATGGGCGACTCGGGCAGAGAGAGCTTTGGAGACGAGGGTCCATCATCCAGGGAACTGGAGCGGCTGAGGAGGCATCTGAAGATGGCGCAGCAGCATCTGGATCTTGCATACCAGGCGGATGAAGGAAGCCCCTCACGCAGCAGCAGCCCGGAGGTGAATACAGCTGTACAGACAGCTGCTGAGCAGAACCGCCTCAACTTCGCACAAGAAAAGCAAGGAGAGTCAAGCGAGAAAGGTAATGATCACATGTTGAGCTGGACGAGTTGGACCAAGATCAGTTCTAAGACTGAGCACAATTGGCAAATGTATCGGGATAATTGGAAGATATTTTTATGTGCATAATTTCTATTGATAGAGTGAACATTGATTCAGAGGATGTAGCTTAGAAGAGCTAACTCTGAGTCCAGATTTGATGAAACTTAGTTGCTGACTGTTTCTGTTTTTTGTTCCTTCTCCCAGGAATACATGCCTGAGCGTGCTTCCTGCCTCAGATGTCTTGTCCTCCCATTCCTACTGGCCTTAAATGTTGGAACGGGAGGGAAGCACACACGAGGAAAGCAGTCGTACCACTGAGGGAGACCTAAGTGTGCGTTTGTGTGTGAATGTGTTTGTGTGAATGAAAGATTTGTGCCTTTCAGTATTGGTGGTCAGTGCAAAGCAAAGGAACTGCTGACAGAATCTGTGTGACGGTAAACTTGAAAGCCTGCCACATGTGGAGTTTTTCTGCTTGCCAAAAGTAGACTGTGCCTTCAGTTAAGCCCTGATCTTTACACATATCCTGTTTATTTGTAGCCATGCAATAATCCTCATCCAGCTAAGACCTTAAAGTTCCAAACTCCTCTGGCTGAGCCAATAGTTTGTGCTTTCTTTTTTCTCTCGTAAACTGCCACTGAATGTTGAGGCTTATTGTTCTTGGATTCCTAAACGGCACAGCCTCAGGCTGTCAATTGGACTCTGCAGTATCTTTTTTCTCTTTGCAAGATTTTCTTAACCCATCCTGACCAAGAACTGGTACATAAGATGTGTTTGAAAGTCCAGTTGACCAAAATGTATACCTGGGCAATGCTTGAATCCTTAATTAATGGGAAATGTTTTTCATCTACAATTTCAATTTCATTTTAACAGCTTTCAGCTTAACAAGTAGAATGTAGAGTTCCTCCATTGTGTTCAGAGAAGATGGATGTTTTTCTTTAAAGCTGCCAAACGGTCATCCTGACGAAACAGCTCTGAATAGACCGGAGTCATTTAACATGTTCAGTTCAATAGATTTCTGATCTGTAGCTTTAAGACTTCAAACCTTTCCATAGCTTCATAGTTACCTTCATAACCCTCGGCTGCAGACTGATCGTTCCTGTATATCACTTCCCGTTTTTGCAAGAAACAACATTCCAGTTTTCAATATGGTACTCCTTCTATGATTTATACTTTGACTTTTTTCCTATTGCAAGTTTTGTAGATTTTTTTGTTTTGTTTTTGTAACTGTAGAGATTATTTTGTCAGAGTAAATAAATATATTTGAGTCAATTCTCTGGTCCCATAGTGTCCGTTTCTCTCTGGATAAACGTCCAAATGAGTAAGTGGACCAGCTCACTTGTTGTGTTAAGTAGTTAAGTGAACTTCTCCCAACAATTTTTTTTATTTTTTTTGGACTGTTTTTAATTTGAAATGAAGCAAATGATGCCCTACAGTGACATCTAGTGGGCAGATGGGAGGAAAGCAACACAATTTACTTCTATTTGAATCAGGTCGTCAATATTCACAACCGAACTTGAGTAGAAATCACCATTTTGAAATCATGTTGTAAGCTATAAATGTGCCTGACAAAATTACTGTCCATGGAAAAAGGCAAAAGTTATCCCTTTAAAATTTTAACACTTATAACTTGTCACTATACTGTTCCATTTTCAGAGATTTCGTCTGAGCTATGTCTCAACTCCTCATCCTCAGATGAAAGGAAGCAGGAAAAAATGCAAACTGGATCACCGTGCTGTGAATCTGCCTAAATGCTTCTGACCTCCAGAACAATTCAGTCCAGTTATCAGCAAAACAAATCCACACACCCGATGGCCCATGATGTTGGTCTGTGGGAGGATTATTGCAGTTACATTTTACATGAGTTTTTTTTTTAGCCTTTTGATATTACATTTTTATATATAGAATCAATATTCATGTTGGAATAGTATAGTTTTTAGAAGGCTAAGATTTAACTTTAATCTCTTAAAGTTCTTTCTAGAATTTGTTCTCTTTGAAGATCTTGATCTAAATTGTTCATCCTTGCAGTCGAAACACGTGATCTAATTGGGATGGAGTTATGAAGTACTGTATGAAGCTTCATCTATTTGTTTTATAAATTAGATTTTTAAAAATTGAGCTCAGAATGACTTTTGGAAAAAGTTTTTGTTTGACCAGGTGCTATCTTCATGGATCCATTTGGACTGTTCATATGGACAAAACTTTAAATTGCTGCAACTCTATGCTTTAACATCCAGTCTTTAATGATGCTCTACTCAAAGCTAATACTCAGATTAATCCTCTTCTATACACAAGTATTTTTATATAAATAAAACTGAAAGGTTATCTTGCAAGACGTAATTTATTTTTGAGTAACCAGGTAGTCGAGTGTGAAAGATTTTATGCATAGATCCCTCTTCTAAATGAGACATGGATCGTTTTATCTGCTTAAACACAGAGGAAATAAAACTGTTTATTAAACCAATAACCCACTTTTTATTTTTAATGGACCATATATGTTGGATGCAACATTGACGAAAAAAAACTACACATGGCATAACCATTACTCGACGCCCATAAAAACTGAGAACCACTTTCCCCTTATAAAGTGGCCGGCCAGACAAACCCCCATTCAGCCTGTCCTTCCCCTCATGTTCAGAAACAGGTACACTCCTCAGGCATGATGTTGGGCAGGGTCTCGTATTTGAACGAGTACCCGCCGTCAGACGTAGTGGTGATCTTTAGGGACCTCATGGTCCCCGGAACCGGCGCGCAGCACTGCGCCATGCCCAGCAGGACGGCCGAGCAGTTCCCGCGGCAGTAGAAGAAGGTGAGTACCTTGGGGTGAACGATCCAGCTGTCCCAGCCCAGCTCCTGGAAGCTGATCTCCACCTGCTCCCTGCGGCAGTCCCCGAGCTGCAGCTCTTCATGGGAGGGCCGCTGGAGGAGGCGGAGGGCAGCGGGGGACCAGGGAGTGTTGACGGGGGCCGCTCTGGGGGAACGCACAGGCACTCTGGGCTGAACGTGGAGGTGGAGAAAAGGCGTCTTATCTGGGTTCGTCAGGTGGTGCTGACCTGCTGAGCTCTGGAGCTGAAGCAGAAAGGGGCCCTCAGCCATAGGGGCCAGTACGCTCTGGTCCAGGTCATAGGTGGTCCAGCCGTCGGGGCTGAGCGCTGCGGGAGCCTGGGCCGCCTGGAGTCGCCGCTGCGCCAAGGTGAGCATGAACAGCGGCGAGGCGTTCACTGCTGGGCCGGCGTAGAACCAGAAGTGAGCTGACAATACTACGGTGTCCTGGAAGGGAATGGACGGCTGGAAGCGATACGACGGTGTACTGCTGCAGTTTCCTCTCGCTTCTGCATCAGCCTGGACCCAGGAGGCATCTGCTGGAGGAACGGAGGGAAGAAATCAAATATCAGGCTTTTACTGACGTCTGGTGGCCTGGTGTGGCATAACAGGTCTGAATACAAATCAGGCCTGTCTGAAAGTTTAATTCTATCTACAAACATGGGAATATATCTGCTTTTCTGTTGAGACTTGATAGAAATGTACATAAAGCCGCAGGATACATGCAGCTGCCCACATGAACAAACTCAAAGCCTTCTGGGAAAAGGAAAAACGGATCGCTAAACACCAAATGATACTAATTTATACCCAATATTTATATCTGATGAAGCACAACCAAGATATCACAGAAAAGCTGACGTTAGCACATATTTAACGTGTTGATGCATTATTTTCTTCTGTATCTTAAAACTTCTATTGTTTCTTAACACTAAACTCAACATGTTGAGCTGGTAAATCCATTCTAATGGAACATAAATAATTATCACCTGGACATGGAAACAGAATCACTTCAGATCTGTCTTGACCTGGGCTGGGTTGCTGACTGACCCGGACCACTCTGCTAGTCCCGGGGACCCTCGCCTGCCACTGCCTTGTCTCTGGCTTTGCTCCATCCCGATTTGCTCTCTGTGCAGCAAGTACCGGAGGCTCCAACAGGCCCAGACCTTCCAGAATCCGCTTCCTGAACCAGGACACCACCACCCCTCTGGGCAGCTTCTCCGTACCGCAGACCTGGAGCAGACCTTGGATCCAGAGAGGCCCCAGAATGAGGACAGACCAGGACACCATGTTGAATCTGTGAGACCGTCTCTGTTCACACGCTGTTTGGGCTCCGCTGCTATCTGTCTGCAGGCAGGAGCTTTCTCTCGCTAAATAATAGCAAAGAGTGGCCTTGAGCGATGAGAGGTTACACTGTTTGCTTTTCAGCTGAGTTATTTTTTTAGATGTCTTCATCATCCTTTTACTGTATAATATTAGATTATTGCTCTAAGCATACATTTGATCACTTTTTAAAAAGTTAAACAAAAGAGATCCTATGTAGGTATTGTACAAAGACTTTTCATTTGATTATCAGCTTTTTGAAATTCAGATTTCTTGCAATCAGGTTCAGTAAACAATCTGCTGATAGAACATATTTAGTTTTTTTGAACGTGGAACTATAATTTCTAATGTCAATTTTAGCATAATTTGCAGGATAATTACAAAAACTATCTGAGACAAAGTTCAAATATATGGAAATGCTGAAAATAAAAGCTGGGCTTAAAATGCCTTTTTGATGTGAGAATTAGGTAATGTTGCTGAACAGCGACCTTCGTGGTCATATTTGGAGTTGCACCCTGTCTCATACTCTTCCTTGACCTTTCACACCGATCAGGAATATTATATATATATTAGATTAATGCTAAATTAGCGTTCTTTACCTGATGAGGTGACATGGTTTTGTTTTAATTTTGTGAGAGTGTTTTTTTGTGTGTGTTTTATTTTACGTGACGTTTGAACAAAGCGCAAACTATGTCATTGGGGAACCAAATGAAGGTAATGCACATTTGAAGTTTTGAAATAATAGTTATATTACATAGTGAAAGAATATTTATAGCCTTTTCAATACAGTTTTTTTTCTCTTAGCCCTTTAGCTAAGTGTATGACAGGGATGCTGAATGAGCAGTGTTGTATAAAGTACTGAAATCTCAGAGTCAAGTAAAAGTATAAGTACCTCTCCAAAATATGACTTTGGTAAAAGTCCAAGTCACTGACTGAAATGTTACTTGAGTTAAAGTCTTAAAGTATCTGAAACTTCTTGTACTTAAGTATGGAAATTACTGTAAAAATGGATGTACTCGAGTAATGTAATGAAAAGTACAAGTAAAAAGTAAAACAAAGCAAATGCAGTTTGAATGACATTTTTTATATTTTGGTAAACTTGTCAAATACACTTAAAATAATGTACACAACCAAGTGCAGGCAAAATTAAACCTGCTAATAGATATACCTGCAGGCATCATTTAGTTAAGAAAATTAGGTGCTTTACCTATAGCACAAGGTTAACTTAACCTGCTTTACAACTGAACCAGCTTCTTAGTAAACCCTCCAGGACAGAAAATACAAAGTTTTTGTAAGCCTTAAGTTTTCCCTTCAAGTAAGGTCAGTGCTGAAAATGAGAAAAATAAATAGTACAGAAAATGCGGCCAACATGAAGAAAAAGAGCTGTTACGATTACTCTACCTCACAAATCAGTGAATCAGTCAATGCTACAGTCAGTAGCTGGTGCACACAACTGGTCATTATGCAAAAGAAAAAAAGAATTGGGAGGGAAATGCAGCTTATTGTCATCTCTGTAAACCTGGTTTTGAACTTGCATGCCTTTCCTATATTCGTTAAATTTAGTCTAAATTGCTATCGCTATGGCTTCTGTCCCCCGTTGAACAGAGGAGTCTAGGTAGCCTGCTACAGTCAACATTAGGCCTAAGCTAAATACACCATGTATGGAACTGAAACAATGCCAAACAAAGTTCATTTATGGTCAACGTTTCACAATACAGTAGTGTCTAGTGACCAAGCTATAGTTACTGAAACAGGAGGATTATAACCATTTCATAAGACGTTACCTCGATGGTAGGGTGACCAGACGTCCTCTTTATCCCGGACATGTCCTACTTTTCAGACCTAAAAATCGTCCGGGATTTTGGTCAACTGCCTCAAAACACATTACATAGCTTACAGTGCATTGTGATTACATTGCCACTCCGTTCCACTACTCCATTCCAGGTTTCTTTGTATGGCAAATTAATCACGCCCTTCTCCCCAAATCCAATCACGTTGCATTATGTGTGCGAGTGTGTGTAGGAAAAGTAAAGATAACACCCCCCCTATCCTCCCCTTCTCATCAAAACCTAAATTGAGGTATTCAGCTGGATAATGTTCAGGTTGGCACCTTAACACTTGCTGGTCAACCTCTCTGGATGTCCACTCAAGGCATCACAACACCAAATTATTATTTTCTTTGCAGTTGTGAATCGTTTAAAACTTCCCATATTATTTCATTCCTCATAAATCATTTGCTTACTTAAACAAGCCACTCTAAAGAGAAAACTGTTCTCTGAATTTAGAAAACTAAAACTACATCAAAATCTTGCCTTATGCGATGATCATGACTTCTCTACTGTCAGACAGACCACAAAACAATCCTCACTCCCTCCTTGTATGAACTTCCTCTCACCTACTTTTCTTTCCAGCTTTTAGATAATTCATTATTTTTCATTTTGTTTACTAAATCATTTATTTATTTATCTATACTCTGTATCTTCAAAATCTTCTTTTTATTTTCTTTCTGTATTTGGTTGCTTAAGAGGAAAGGAGATCGGGCTTTTTCTGTTGTTCCTCTTCTATGGAACAATCTACTTTTCCAAATTAGATCTGCCCACAGCCTGGATCATTTTAAATCGCTTCTTAAAACTCAGTTTTATTCCTTGGCATTTAATTGAACTGGTGTTTTGATTCTCTGTTTTTATTCATTTGTGTTATTGTCATTCTTGTGCAGCACTTTGGTGCAGTTTTATGCCTGTTTTTAAAGTGCTATATAAATAAATTTGACATTGCTTTTTTCTTATAACTCCTACCTGAGCTCCTCCCTGCTCTGCTGCCTGATCTGCTTCACTCTTCTTGCTCTCCTGTTTTATCCTAACTTTTCTGATTGCCTTCTTCTCTCTTTTTAGCTCCTCCATCCACTTTTCTAACTCGCCCATTCCTTCACTACTCATATTTTTTTGATTTGATTTTTGTTTTCTGTCGTACTTCATCCTATAACTCAGTCAGTTCTTTTTTTTGAGTGTTTAATTGGCCCTGAAAGTTATATTTTTCTATCAATTTATTTAAATTCTTTACTGAGTTAGGGTTTTGTCTTTCCATAAACTTCCGGTCCTTACACTGGAGTTTATCTTTCGGTGTTAATTTGCTATTCCCTTTTCCCATTTTGAGCAAATTAGTCAATTTCGTTCCAGTCTTAAAAACACATAGGGTGGACTCTAAAAGACTGGATAAATTCTTAGCAGGACGGTGATCAATCCCCTGTTGTGGTAATTCTCTTCTCTTCAACCTTTTCAGGTGGGAAATTCTTGCCTACATGCATCCACCAGAGGTTCACCGTTTGCACTCCTGCGGTTTGGTATGAGGACAAATACCTAGTGGTATTTAAATTCCTCCAAGTATTCTCACACTCACACACACACTTGGTATTACGGGTTTTTCAGTTTACGCGGACTCCGCCGTCCTTCTGTTACCTATCAGTGCCTAGGATTCATGGGGTTTTACACCCCAAAGACCCTCAATCGTTCGCTTACTTTTTAATTTAAACGCTACTCACTTGTCCCCCCTTCACGGACGTCCCGTCAGCAGCTGGTTTCCAGCAGGCGTATCGGACTCCGGCTTCGAAGGAGCAATTTATCCATCCATCCATCTTCTTCCGCTTATCCAGGGTCAGGTCGCGGGGGTAGCAGCTTCAGAAGGGAGGCCCAGACTTCCCTCTCCCCGGCCACTTCTTCCAGCTCCTCCGGGGGAATCCCGAGGCGTTCCCAGGCCAGCTGAGAGACATAGTCCCTCCAGCGTGTCCTGGGTCTTCCCCGGGGCCTCCTCCCGGTGGGACGTGCCGGGAGCACCTCACCAGGGAGGCGTCCAGGAGGCATCCTGACCAGATGCCCAAGCCACCTCAACTGGCTCCTCTGGATGTGAAGGAGCAGCGGCTCTACTCTGAGTCCCTCCCGGATGACTGAGCTTCTCACCCTGTCTCTAAGGGAGAGCCCAGCCACCCTACGGAGAAAACCCATTTCTGCCGCTTGTATCCGCGATCTCGTTCTTTCGGTCACGACCCAAAGCTCATGATCATAGATGAGGGTGGGAACGTAGATCGACCGGTAAATCGAGAGCTTCGCTTTTTGGCTCAACTCTCTCTTCACCACGACGGACCGGTACAGCGCCCGCTTGACAGCAGACGCTGCGCCAATCCGCCTGTCGACTTCCCGCTCCCTTCTTCCCCCATTCGTGAACAAGATCCCGAGATACTTGAACTCCTCCACTTGGCGCAGGACAAACCCCCTGACCCGGAGAAGGCACTCTACCCTTTTCCAGCTCAAAAAAATGGCCTCGGATTTGGAGGCACTGATCCTCATCCCGGCCGCTTCACACTCGGCTGCGAACCGCTCCAGCGAGAGCTGCAGATCACGGCCTGATGAAGCCAAAAGGACCACATCGTCTGCGAAAAGCAGAGATGAGATCCTAAGGCCACCAAATCGGATCCCCTCAACACCTTGGCTGCGCCTAGAAATTCTGTCCATAAAAGTGATGAACAGAATCGGTGACAAAGCTCAGCCCTGGCGGAGTCCAACTCTCACCGGAAACGAGCCCGACTTACTGCCGGCAATGCGGACCAGACTCTGACACCGGTCATACAGGGACCTGACAGCCCGTATCAAAGGGCCCGGTACCCCATACTCCCGGAGAACCCCCCACAGGGCTCCCCGAGGGACACGGTCGAACGCCTTCTCCAAGTCCACAAAACACATGTAGACTGGTTGGGCGAACTCCCGTGCACCCTCCAGGACCCTGCAGGGTGTAGAGCTGGTCCAGTGTTCCACGACCAGGACGAAAACCACACTGCTCTTCCTGGATCCGAGGTTCGACTGTCCGACGGATAGTTTCCAGCAGGCGGGTCAAAGACACAGTCCTGGAAAGGATCTGTGAGACTCCTAGGAGCCTGCGGTGGTCACGGTCTTCTGATGTCCGTTCCTCCCTCTGGAAGCCGCAGATTTCTGCCTCTGCTCTCAAGCTTCATCTGAGTCTAGCCCTGCTTTTGTGGTCGTTATTTAATCTTATTTCGAAATTAAAATATCCAGGGTGGCACCCAATACCTCAAAGTCCCTGATTGATACATTTTGATGAATGTTCTCCCAATTATCTGAAATATATTTGATTTCTCTTCTTTAGTTTCTTCATCCGGGGTCTGAGTCTCTGTTTTGTCCATCTTTTCTTCGTCAGCCTTTAAATTTTCTTCCCTGGCTTTAAGTTTGTCCATCTTTAATTTAAGTCCAGCAATTTCTTGAGTGAGCTCTTCGTTCACCTTGCCAATCCAGTACAACTGTTGTGATTTCTCTTTCATTGAATTGTTAAAGTTTTTTTTATCGACCATTGTTCCCCATTGTATCTTCCTATTATGAGTTGACAGGGCTTTGCTTTCTGATTGTAGTTGTTCAATTGTCGCTTTAGCCTCGTCCAATTCACTAGTCAAAGTGCTGAATTGTTTTTTCAAATAATCATTTTTGTTGATCAGCCTTTCATTCTCTACCTGCCAGGTATCTTTTTTCCTGGCATTCAGTCTCTCAATCTTCAGCCTCAGATCTTCAACAGTTTTCTGAAGCTTCTTGTTCTCTTTTGTAAGCTTCCAGCAGCTCTTCTCCAAACTCTCCACGTTCTCCAGCAATACATTTCGTCGCGCCATCGTTCAGTTTTGTTTGAGATTGAATACTGCAAATGAATTTCTATGTGGAACCTGGGAATACAAAGACAGGCGGCTGTGATGTCACAGACAGGATGAGTGACATCACAGCTTCACGTCAAAGCCACAAGAAGTCTGTTGGGTGAGGGGGAGCGAGAGGGGGGCGGATGTTGTTTTTTTTTAAACTTTATTCGCAGACACACTGTATAACGACAGAGTTATGCCTCATTTGTTCTCAAGAAAAAACAAATACAGATAAACATATTCAAGGTAAAGAAAAAGCTAAGGGTTCATTTAAAGCAACACAGATTCCAATTGTTTTATTTTCTGTAGCTCTTTTTCTGTCATCTCAAAGGAATCTTCATGTCCCAGGATTTTCTGGTTTTATTCATTTTTATTTTTCACAGATTGTGAGAACATCCCACCTTTAAATGGCTTGTTTTCCGGTAGAGAAGAGACATTAAAAAAAGAAAAATTAAAGAAAGGCAACAAGATTCTATGAAACAGTGTCATTGTTTTTATTGTTTTATACTTGCGCATATGTATTAATTGTTTTTATCTTGTAACCAGGTTGCTATGTATTGCACATTTTTTGCTCAGGTCCCTCTTGAAAATGAGATCTAGATCTCAACGGGGTTTACCTGATTAGATAAAGGAATATGAATTACACCCATTGAGTAAATATGAATGCAGCAGCGCCCTCTGCTGTTTGACAAAGGTTAAAAAAACCCAAAAAACTACTTGCCGCATGTTTACGTTTATTAAGTGTTATGTCACCGAATATCTTACAAAACTCAAACTCTTATGCATCACTTTTTACACAAAGTGATGCATTTCAAACAGTTATTTCCATGATCCAATCAACTTCTTTTCAGACACAAGAAAGTTCCTAACAAAGTCGATAAAACGTCAAATAAAAATGATTTTACAAGTCCTTTACACTCACTTTACTTTGAGCCATGATGGATTTGTATTAGATTTTTTTTTTGTTCTAAAACAAGTAATTACAAAAGTTATTTCCTCTATACAAATATACACAAAACTGTTGTTAATCTTTAGTTTGGGTAAGAATGGCCACCAAAAATCTGTGAACTAGCTCATGTCATGTATTTTCTTTTAATACATTAATATCAAATCGGCACAAGCAAGACATTGTGATTTTAAACACAAATCAGCAATAATGAATAAAAACCACAGGGGCCTATTATACAGTAATGGCACATTTTTAGAGCTAAGGTTTAATTTAGAAGCATATTAAATTGTTTTTCTTAATTAGTAACTTTTTCTGTTACAAACTGACCCCGGCCCCCCATCAGAGAAGGGAAAAGTTATGTGGCCCTAAGTTAGTGGCGGTGTTACTGATATAGGTGACAACCGCAGCCTACTTCGTTTTGTGTAACAAAATTGCGGCAATTTTCTATTATTTCTGATAGATTTTACACCTTATTTTATATGCTCGGCGGGAAGATCTGACAAATGTGAGCAGCATCCCTGCGGAACCTTTGTTTGTGGACGAGTATAGCGCCAGACTGCAACAGGTGATGTGTTCCGCCATGTCATATCCAGACGCAACTGGATCACGAACGCTACAGGCTGTGTTCACTGCTGCTGCACCTTTTCTGTGTTTTTACAGGTTAGTGGTCAACCAAACACTCAGAAATGTTCCTTCAAAATGTAGTTGAACTGTGTGAATGCTAGAAAAATAACCATACTGTGATTTATGAACAGTTTTTTTACGTTAAAAGGAGTCTGTTTCAGCCGGTAGAGATGGGTCATTTGCCCAGTGTATTGTCTGGCAGGCATGTCGCCAGGTTAAACTGCGGAAGTGATTGGCTTCCTCCACACTTGCAGAAGTTTGTGAAGTTATGTTATGTGTTTTATTCAGTGTGATAAATAATTGCAAATGAATAAGTGTTAAGGAAGAGTATTTGCCTGTGGGGAATGGGGAGCGCCAGAGAGGTGGTTCGCCCAGGGCACCAAATAGGCTAGGAGTGCCTCTGGGTGGGTATGCTAATGGCTAAAATTACAGTAATTTATGGTTATGTCCCAACAAAACTACATGGGTTTTGCAAAATTAAAAAAATATGTAGTACTCTAAAAACTACTAACCCCCTTAAAGTCCAAACACACATCATGTCATTCTGGTTTTATTATCAATTATTATCAGGTGATTTTGAGCGTAGCATAACTAATCAGGTGATATTTATTTTCAAGAAGTGAAACATTGAAAATTATCGGAAAGGCCATTTTTAACCCGCACTTGTTGAAACATACTTAACACATTGCTTTATGTTGAAATTAAATTTGGAATTTCAAGCCAACAATTAGTTCTTCTGTTTACCCACCAGATGGTGCTATTTGTTCCTGTTCAGGGCGTGCAATATTTCTCACGTTTTACTTTTCTGTAAAGGTTCTTTACTACTGCAATAAATGTGTGATGCTAAATAAAGCTGTGTGTGCACGTCACACACAAGTTTTTGTAAATTTTCTTAGTGTTTTTTTCTGTTATTCACAAAAGTAGTGAGGATATGTTAAGAAACTTTTAAAGGGTTCAGCTCACCTAAACAAATGTAATATTTGTATGTATTTTTCATGCTGATGTTGCTTTGAAAGACCGAACTGTATAAAGTGGGGAAAAAAATACCTATAACACAATTACTGTGTTATAGTGTGATGTTTTTGTCTATAGACACTTACCGGTAAGTGTGATTTTTCTTAATTTTAATATCTGATGATGACAAAAAAAAATCCAACAAGATAACTAATAATAATTCAAATACTAAAAAAATAATACTGCTTGAAATATGTTTCAAATGACATTAACTGAAGTTTGTGGTTAGAATGCAATGAAACGGGGAAAAAGTTGCAGTACTAACTAGTTGCTAATAATGGCTGTATTATAAATTATTAAGGGTTGTCAACTTATGTATCAAACAAGAAATGACAATATTATTGGCAAGGAGGGAAAAAACAATCCTAAGTTAAGTTATATCATTGTTCTACAGGATGAATCCCAAAGTCCTGTCTTTATTCTTAGGTTTTCTTTTTATACAAACTCCAACTGTCCCACATCACATTGACTGTCTCCAGACCCCGCATGTACTGTACATTGCCTGATAGTATTATCTAAAAGGCTTGGAAGTGTGTGTGCGTGGGGGTGTGTGTATGAGTGTGAGAATAGGTCATAAAAGGCAGTCCAAGAAATGTGACCTATATGTGCAGCTGTCGCCCCCAACCTGACGGAGCTTGGTGAGGGTGAAACGGTAACACTGGAGGGAGATGGTTAACATGAGCTCATTTAACTACCTGGAAGCCTAAAAAGATTAAACGTGTCGCTTTCAAGAAGCACTTAAAGGTGGAACAACATAAAACAGAAGGCCTGAGCAGACTGACATTTAGGAAAATGACCTCCCTCCCTTTCTGGGAGTTCTTCAGCAGGGTTAAAGCTGCTGAAGGGAACCATGGCAGTGGCTGCTAATGCTTCATGATCTAGGGTGGACTTACGCCTAAAGTCTAGGCTTGCTGAAGGACAAATGCTTTGAGATGAAATATTTGGCTCTTGTTACCTTAACTTGGACTTTGTGGGGATGTCCAAAGGAATTTCTCACAGCCTTTGTAGCAAAACTAAGGTAAGATTACTTTTTGATTACCATATTAGTAGAATGAGCAGAGCAAAGAACTAAAATGGCATTATCTTTTGAACATGTCCCTATGATTTGCTGATAGTTGTTCAGTTCAGTTGTTTTCCTTGTGTTCTTCATTTTGACACAAACATAATATATGATGGTTAATCTAAGGCTGCAAATAAAATAACTTTACTTCAATCGAGATATGTTTGTCGTAAACTATCACAGCAAAGACTAAATGGGTTTCCAGTTTCCTCTGACCAAACAAGTTTATGCTAAAGGTTAAAAGGTTGAAAATCCACCTGTCAGGAGCTTGGACACCAGTCAGCCTATGTCTATTTGCAGTTTGCTCCAAATCCTGTGTTGAAAGCCTGGAGGATGTTTGGAAAATGCTGAATGAAGATTAAATAAAAAGTTCAATGAGATGAGCTTACTGTACAGAGGTCTGTATTCCATTGTAGACCATTTCATAATTCCCTCCTTAGTTTGTGAGTTTACATTGTTACTACTGTTGTAAAACCAAGTTGGCTAACAGTAGCAAGTTAGCTACAAGGCAAAAAGCATCCTTTATGCTAAAACTAGTGTAAATGTGTAATGTCAAATCGGATAACACAACTTGCTTGCTGCTGTTATTTCCAACCGCATATTATTACCAGATTAAAACACAACTGGTTAGCTAAAATGTCAACATTAGCTAACCTGCTCACCTTAGCATGTTGCCAAGTGCACTATCATTTAATAACTCAATGTACGAGGCTAAAAGCATCATATATGCTAAAGCTAGTGTAAACAATTCACGTGAATTCTCTTTGAAGTCTGTTCCCTGAAATTCTGTGTTAAGAGAAGCAGAAGTTTAAAAAGATGCTGCCAGTGTCAGAAGGGCTAACACAAGCTGATTGCTGCTATTATTTCTAGCTACAGAATAACAAATTTTAAAAATAGGTAACACTTACTAAAAGGTCAACATTATCTAACCTTTTTACATTAGCATGTTGGCTAACACTAGTAAGTTGGCTTGTATTTAAATACTGCATGTACAAGCTAAAAGCATCTTATATGCAAAACCCAGCAAAAATATCCACCTTAGCTAATCTAACATTATCATGTTGGCTCACCATAGCAACTTGCTGCTAAGTATTTACATATTACATTTACAGTGCTAATAGCATTTTGTGGTATGTTTCTATATTGGCCAACACTAGCAAGTTGGCTAGTTATTCAAACCTTGCTAAACAATTGTGCTAAAATCTTCTTGCATGCTAAACTGACCTAAAATCTCCATGTTAGCATGATGGCTAAAATAAATATTTCCTAATGGAATCAGGAAAATAAAATAAAAAATTGTAAGTTAAAAAAAAAAAAAGAAAGTAAAATATAATTGGGTTTGTCTTATTTGTAGGATACTAAGAAAGTTGAATCAGACAAAAAAAAAAAAAAAAATCTACCAAACACAAACTTCCTTAATTCACTTGTAAGGAGTTTTGATTGTCAGGACTCAGAAGGAAGCTCACTAATTTAGACTGTGTGAGTAACCAGTCTCAGTTGACAAGTAATGTTGCTTTATTACACAGTAAAGTCTGTGTATGTGTGTTTTGGTCATTGCAGCATCCGGTGAGCTGGTCCACGTTGAACACCTATAAAGACAAGCAGATGCCTAAAGCAGTGAAGTATTCAGAGGAGATGTTTAATGAATGCAGCTCATTTTGACGCCTCTGTCAATAACCAGAGAGGTGGGAAAGTTTGGAAGGAAGTTCCAAGGGGAATCAAAATGGCAGCCCGCTCACAGTCGAGTCCCTGTTCCACCATCCCTTCCAAGAAGGCCAAAACCAAAGGCGCACAAAATCTCCAGAATCATGAAGGTGAATCTCAAGAAACGTCAGCTCCAGTTTTCATCCGCAAGCTCCGTAAGGCTGCAGTGGGAACAGGCTGTGACATCCGTCTCAGGGTGTCAGTGTCAGGACATCCTAAACCTTCGATGACATGGTACCACAACGATGAGCTGATCTCCCCCTCAGAAGCTCAGGATTCAGGAGGACTGTGGATCCGGGACTGCCGCACCAACAATGCTGGCCTGTACACCTGCGTGGCGTCCAATGACCTGGGAGAGGCAAGCTGTAGTGCAGTGTTGGCTGTTATGGACCTAGGTGAAGGTAAACACTTTTTATTCTTAAGTAACAAATATTCCATAAAGATCTTTTTTTTTTTTACATAATCCCAGTTCTTAAAAGCAGACCTGGGTAAAATAAAAGGTAATTCAAGAATGGATTTTAAGCTTCTACATATGCAAACATCTCTGGTAAATGGTTCAGATTAGCTGGTTGTTGCTGTTCCTTCCCTTTACCTGCACAGCTGTAACTCTTTGGCCACTAACTATATTTTTGATTTCTATATACAGCAAATGGATTCCATAATATGCCTGGCACATACGGTCCAACCGGTCTACCACTCAACATCTCCATTTGGATTTGGTACTAACAATCACCCCTTACATTCTGTCTTTACCTGCCATTTTTAAGTGCAGTCAAGTATTTAGACGCTTTTTTTGTTGTTGTTTTTTTGCATTTTGTCAAACAACAACTTCAATGTATTTAACTGTGGAGACCTCAATAAGAGTCAGAATGCTCAAAGCACTTTCAGCATTCTGACAATCACAGATTTGCAATCTTTAGCCTGACAATTAGCTTTATGCCTGGACTTTGACTAGGCCGTTTTATGAAGTTTTCTTTCAGAAATACCGTATACGATCCACATTCTTCTTCTCATTAACTCAAACCAGGTTCCTTATGCTGAAGAAAAGCATCACGGCATGAGCCTGCCAGCACCATGTTTATCTACGTGGATAAAATGCAGCGTTTTGCCAATGAAAGTGTGTTTTGCTACATTGTGTTTGTCTGTTAAATGAAATCCTAATTTAATATAACTTTAATTTGAGTTCTATTTTCTCAAAGGCAGTTTATTAAGTCTGTCCGTTTTCACTTGCTGCTCTGAGCATTTTGGACAAAACTCTGCCTTTTAATTTAACAGCTGGGGGACAGCTAAATCAATTTCCGAGGTTTTAGCTGTTTTCTTTTCGTTCCAACCCCTGCCCGCCTCGGACTTCTCCCTCTTCTCCTTCTGCCCGTGGTTATTTATAGACTGGTATGTGCCGTGGCAGCTCCCGACGCTCGTGCTGCGGTGATATGTGTGGCCGCCGCCGTCCCCCGCTTCTCCGATGGCACGGAGGGACATAATTATAGCCGCCGTCACACTCCGTCACTATCAGCGTGACGAAAAAGAGAGCGTGATGTTTGTTAGTGCATCTGCTGGGGTCGGGTTTGAAGAGCCGAGCATCACTCACCGAGTCAGTCTGAGGATGAATGAGAGATCCTCTGTCAGACTGGAAAAGTCTGGATGCTATCTTCCAGATTTAGACATAAGATTTATACTTTCCTCTATTGCTCTTAACCTTTCTCTTTCTATCCTGATCTTTATTTTTCACCCTCAAGTCCTTTCTTCATTATTTAATTCCCTTCCTATTTCCTCATGTCCTTCAATCCTCAAGCCATTCCTGCTCTTCCTTCTGTTCTTGTGACTTCCTTGAGTTCTTCTTACTGTCTTCCCTTTTATCCTTGTGTCCTTCTTTCTTCCTTGATTCTCTCCTACTGACTTCTCTTGTGTCCTTCTTTTTTCCACCCTTCCTACTGTTCTTTCTTTTTTCAATCCTTTACCCTTGAAGGATTGAAGTCATTGCTACTTCACAAAATCCTTCCTATGCTGTCTTTCCTTCTGTCCTTGTGTGCTTCCTTCATATTGTCTATACTTCCTTCCAATCTTGCTTGTGTCCATCTCTTTCATCCTTGAGTCCTTCCTTCTGTCTTTGAGTCCTTCTTTGTTTCTCAAGTTCACTGTTTTTGTGTCTTTCCTTCTTCCTTAAGGTATACTTACTGTTTTTGCTTCTGTCCTTGTGTTGTTTCTTCCTCAGTTCATTCCAACTGTCTTCCCTTATGTCCTTTCTTCCTTTTTTGAGTTCTTGTCTTTCCATCTCTGCTCCCTTCTTGAGTCCTTCCTGCTGTCTTCTTTTGTCTTCTGACAAATCCCAAAGAGTCTTTCTTCTTTTTGCACTCGGTCATTCCTTCCTTCTTTAATTCCGCCTGTCTTCCCTTCACATATATTACATATATTGATAATAAATCGTAACCATTTACTATTTTAAAACTGGTGCATAGGATTTGGAACAGTGGAAATTTCACTCAGGAATTTCTGAAGTAATCCTTTGGGAAGCACAGTCAATGATTTGCAATCTAAAGTAGACACGGACTTTGCTTTTGTGACTATGGGAGATACATATTTAAAGTAAAAATAAAAATATATACAGTACATATTTTTAGAGAATTGCAAGTAAATGTAATTGAAACATTTTGGAATTGACAGAAGAAAGCTGAGAAATGGGAATGGGTACATGTGGTGTTGGTTTGCGCTGTCTTAACTACAGCAGTGTTAGAATCCCCACCGTGCTTTTGCCTTTTCACTCACCGTTGGACTTGAACTCGACTCTTGAATCTATTTTCTGTCCATTTCAAAATACGATGTGTGAATTCTTGAAGGGCGGCAGAGAGGGCTCGTTTCTGATGCGTACAAGTCGGTAGGTTTCTGTGCGTCAACTTTTTATTCTAGTAGCCGTCTCTGACAACAGCCTGAGGAACTTCCCCCTCTCCTCACGTTCAGCTGTAGATGTTTGAGGGGTTTATCGGCTGTGCTATCCACAGTATCTCAATGAGAACAAGAACTGCACGCTCACTGGGATCAGGACTTTTCATTTCTTCATTTTCAGCCAGTTTTTTTGTGGCATCACCTGGTTCACGGCCATGTTGAACGGGTCCTTCAGCTTTTACTTTCTCGTACGAAACGGTAGATTGATGTGCCATCGCACATTCTACCGTGAATCCTCAAGATCACACGGTAATCTCGCTGTCCAATCATTCAAGATGTGAAGAATGTGCCACTTGTAATTAAACCGTGACTCTTCCAGCTCTATGCTTCACAGTTGGCTTGAGGCTTTATGAATATCTAAACTATATACTGAATTATCACTCATGTGTTTCTCAATGTATCAAGGCACGTCTTCATTTCTTTTTTGTTGTTTTTTTATGTTAAAAATCTAGAAAATTCACATTGCCCAATAAAACAATCTAAGTGTATGAAAACCTTGCTGCCACAGTAACGCTTTTACTAGCCCAAATAGGATCGCAATTATTTTTGGTTAATATAGAAATCTAAGAAAATAGAATATTTCATTTTAGGATTACTCATTTACTCTGTAAGCACTCGCAGTTAGAAAACAAAATAAGAAAAAGTGGCCCAAACTTCGCTATAATTGTTTCGCTTTGATTAAATAGTAATTTGGATCGTCAAACAGATGGTGCTCATTTGCATTTAACTCTTTTTTCAGACAGAATTATTGTGAATGCTAGTTTTAATTCCACCAGCTATCACAGATTTGTTCAAGAACTGCTTTAAGGCTTCTGTGGCACTCTTAATTTCTCTCAGCTTTCAGCTAACGAGGACAGCACACGGGTTGTGGGTCTTATCTGTGTGTGGGTGGGGGTGTGCAGAGGAAGAGTTCAGCTGGAGGGATTGTACTACGTCGGACCTGAAATAGACTGCTAACGCTGGCTGTGAGAGATGGGACTTCAGGTGAGGGCAAGAAAGGAAGTTATGGAGGACAGCTTAAAGGAAAAACGGCGTTGAAGTGATTTTTGAAGGAAGTCACCAATGGACATAATGGTCATTGTGGCAAGGAGGAGGCAGAGGGTTTTGTCCTGTGTGAGAAAAAGATGAGTCATGTTGCGGAAGGAGCTGCTAGACGCACGGAGGTCTTTGAGGAGCGCTGGTGAAGGCTTGAGTGGGCCAAGAAGCAAGAAACAGAGAGGTGAGTGGGATAGCAGTCAGATATTACCTCAGAGTTTTGGTTACTGGATACTATTAGAAAATCTATTTACTTGTGAACTTTTGGAGCAATGGAAACAACTTGGAAATTCAGTCTTGTTCTGTGGTCCAAATTTTATTCAGGAAACACCATTTGCTTGAATGTGAGTATTTCCCTTCAATTACAGTTACACGAAACGAAAAGTTTCAAGTTATTTGAATTTTCTTGCCAAAAAAAATCCATTTATTTTATGGAATCTCTCTTAGGATGCTAGAAATTATTACCGCTCTTTTTATCTGCTACCAGCCTTGCTTACGAAGTCACCTTCAATTCTGACATAGAAATGACCAATAGATGATTTCACATTCTGCACACATTAAGTGGATTAAGGGCTGCAACATGCCTAATAAGATTCTCAGTTGAGGCGAGGCAGCTGAGGTAACATCTGAAGCAGACGGTGTGTTTGTGTTGCGTTCTGGCGGTACACAGCCGACCACAGGAATCCTGGGGGATTGGATCGGGATTAGGTGGTAGCATTGGGTTGCACTGTCGCCGTCAACAGCAGCCTCTGTCATTCTGAGGTTCAACGCTAGCTTTCGCTTTACGTTGAGCTGAAGAACAGCGTTGGGTTTTCAGTAAGATAAGACACACTAAAAGAGCTTGATTGAAGGCAACAAATATACTTTTTGGATAATTTACCTATTTTGAATATAAAAAGGCTGCATCAATAAGTTACTTATTTACCCCAAACTCCTCCAAACCAGCAGCAGCAATGAGCAGACACCCCGTCGAACGGCACAACTGCTGAGTGGTTGGGAGGTTCTTAAAGAGACAGAAACCCAATTTTAAGACATCAGACATGGTTGATGCAAAGTCAAATTTCTCCTACAGTAAGTCATATTTGATATATTCAGCATTTTCATAACTGAAGGTAACATAGTTACTTTGTTGTGTTATAAAATGGGGCTCTGTGCCTGGAAAATACATAAAAGCTCCCCTTTAATAAACCAGTTATTAAACAAGATTTAATTAAGCTATTAATATATTATGCAGATACAGTAGAGCCCAGCTTTAAGCTTTGAGAACATTTCTAATATATTCAAAAGAAAGCAGAAAAAGCTGAAATACTTCAGCAAAATGCGATTTGACACGTTATTTCTAAGGCTACCAATCCAGGAGCACCGTTTATTTTACTTAGCGTTGATTGGCTGGAAATAAGGAAGACCATGGATGCTAGTTTCTGTGGTAGAGCTAAGACTCTTATATTTAGATATATTTAGTGTTTAAACTAAATAAAAAAAAAACGCAGTCATGAAAGTGTTTAGAGGGAGTCCCAGGTATTCAACTCTTCACCTGATCCCTCACCCCTCGACTGCACTGTAAACCTGTTATTAATCAAATCATAAAAACATTTCTGGTAACACTTTATTTGAAGGGGTGTGCATAAGACTGACGTGACACTGTCATGAAGGAGTCTTCATGAATGTTGATGACATTCGGTAAATAATGACGCTTTTAATGCAAAGTTGACTCTTAATTGACTTTTAATGTAACACCCCTTCAAATAAAGTCTTACCACATTACTCAGTTGTGACTTACAGATTAATTAAAAAGGAGAGTTTTGCATTTTTTTCTTTCTGTTATATATTAACAAGTTGTTAGAACATGATTTATGTCACTCTGTATGGTTGGTGAATAAAGGAAAACACCATCAAAGCCAAAAGCCATCTTGAATTTACAACACCTGCTTCCATCAGACCAATCATATTTCTGCTCAGAGGCGGTGATGTAACAGCAACAGAATGTGTTTTGTGTTGCAGAGATTATGGCAGGCCTGCTGCTGATAAAGCTGCGTGCCTTAGAGCATCCATCACAGTCGCTCCTCACAAAGCAACCCCCGTCACTAAATCGATGGCTTTCCGTGAAGTCTATGCCCTCCTTGTTGTTTTAAGCAAATGAAAGCGTAGCACGCTGCTGACCGCACCCGTCCGGACCGCTTTCAGGCTCGGTTCGTCTCCCGGCCAGTTCTGCCTCCAAACAGCAGGCTTAGGGCTGCTCTCAGATTCAGGGAATAATAAATGACATGCACCACAGAAATCAAATTATTTTCTCTTAATGGCTGCCACTCCATGATATATTGTCAGAAACTGGTTAAAACTGGCTTGTTGTGGCTCAGAATCTGCCCTTTTCTGACACATTAGTCTTTTATTGGCCAATGCCTGTGTTATGATGGGCTTATTGATTCAGGGGCGTTGGAACTGCTACTTGGGGGTGTATCCCATATCACGCATAAAGCATTGGTATTGATTGCTTGACTTTCTGCTGGAGTGAGTGGCTCTGGCTGGTGATGGATGGAGGAGGACGGAGGTGAGCAGGAGGAGGTTGGTTAAAATAACATTTGGAGACTGCAGTTTGCTCCATCTGCAGGGAGGATTCGGTGAGTCCTTTAAATAAAAATCTGTTTCCAGGGAAAAGAAACAGACAGGACGGAGTTAATGACTGGAGCAAACATGCAGGTCGGCAGAACGGCTCTTGATTCACGGTGGGAGTAAATCTCACATTGATCCTGTGTTTACAAGACCAGAAACAGAAACAGAAATCACTTGATCACGGTGGAAAACAACTTTGTTCAGCAAAGTGAAGTCAGCAGTGAATGGTGGAAGTTCTGAGCCGATAAACGGAGGGAGTCGTACGATCTGAGCTGACAGACGGAGAGCACGGTGGGATGATGACCATTTGGAACACATATGCTGCTCTTCTTACAAAAGCCAAAGTTTTAGAGAAAGCTCGTGTAATAAAAAAGGCCAAATCATCAGGTTTTTTTTCTTGCTGGGCAATGGATCAGAATTTGTATACTTAAGTAATACAAATTCAGCTTGTTTTCCTCATTAACATCAAGCTATCAACAACAATTTGTTTTCCACCTGAGAAAAAAGTTTGCACACCCTTCCCTTCTAATACTCCTAATAATACTCTAATACCCCCTCCTCTGTGTCATGGTTTGAGTTTTTCTGTGTATTAATTTTGAGTTTCCTCTGTTTCTGAGTCTCTGTGTTGTCCTGTCTCCCCTTGATTAGTTCCCAGGAGTGTCTCGTTCCCTGATTACCTCCTGTGTATTTAGTGTCACCTGTGTCTCTGCGTCTTTGTCGGGTCTTTGTCTAAGCAATCGCGTGTTGTTGTTTGTCCCCGTATGTCCTGTTGCTACCAGTGCTGAGCCTCTGCCTTCCGCTCTGCTCTGCTGCCAGGATTTTGGACTGTTTTTGGATTTGTTTGCACCTCGGTCTCATCATTAAATCACCATAATCATCTCATCCTGGGTCTGCTGCGTCTGCCTCACCATTCACACCACCGCACTTCATGACACTCTGCAGACTTTGATTAGCATCCTGCAGCCTGCTTTTCAAAAACCTCTTGGATTTTATTGCCACTTTGTTTTATATTCAACACAAAGTGGTTCATAGTTGCGCCTCACTGTGAAACTGGACCATGTTTTTTCTTTTGGTGTCTTACTGTGTCGCACATCCAGAGGTACTGAATACCAATCTTTAAGTCCTCCTAAAGATTCTCAGTTGGATTTAGGACTTTGCTATTTGCTATTTTTTTTCAAGTTGTACAAATAAATCTATGAATAACACTCCTTTGGTATTATTCTGCCATCGTCTTGTCTCAGTGTGGAGATTGTGAGTCTAGGATGATTCACAGTACTAGTTTTCCTCCATATTGATTTGAGGTGAACCCTAGATTGTTCTGCTTTTCATAACAACCCACCAGGAGTTTGGGATGGAACCTGCTTGTAATAACTGCTTGCTCCTCCAGCTGCCTCAGACCATGATCTTATCGCTAGTTAAAACTTAACAGAGAGGAAACATAGTAGATACTCATTTAATGACTTCTGCTTTTTGCTGGACAACAAACCCGGAGGAGACGAGGATTTCGGAGGGAATTGGTGAAGCGGGTTCTTTTGAATCTGCGATTGCTCATTTTTAGAAGGAATCTGTTTACCCCTCTTGATTCTCTGGTAATCCCCTTTTCCCATTTCTGCTCTTCATCCCCATCGTTCCGTCCTGCCACCCCACAAAAACACGTCCCCACGCTCCGGTGAATCCCAGTGTTCTGTATCTCTCCGCTCTTCCTCCTCACATTTCCCCTCTTACGTCAATGCAATCAAGAGAAGACCCATGCACACACTAGGCTCTGCTTTCCGCCTCCCCTTGCACACCCCCCCGTCTTGTTTTAAGTGCGCTCTCGAGCGAGGGAGAGCAGGCAGAAAGTGGGGGTCGATGGAGAAAGCAGCCCCCTACGTCACAGAGAGACGCTCCTCACAGATAAACACTCGGACACAAAGACGCCAGCATCTCTGCTCTCACCGCCGTTCTCCCCGCCTCGCCTCCAGATCGGAGCAGAAACACACCCACGCACAAACACACAGCCGCATCCTCCTTTATTTCATACCCCCCTCCTCAAATCTTGATCTCGGTCGTTGCCGACCCTCATACCACACCCTACAGCTTTTTATTTTCTTATCATTTCTGAGGGAAGGTTGTTTTTGTTGAACTGGAGCCACAGGTAATCTGATTTTGCTTGAAACGAGGCGCTACTTGAAGATGAAGAAGATCTGGTCCAAGAAAAGATTTCAGGTGAGTTTGCTTCATTCTTTTGGAGCAATATCAATCAATCAATGTTGTGTTTTATAGATGTTTTTTGCACATTTCTTAAAAGACATGCCACACCCTTTTTCCTTATATGTGTGCTTTTAATCGAAAACAGATGAAAGTAAATATGAATTGAAAGATTGATTTTCGGAAAAGTTCTGGGAGTGCATGTAGACAGTTCTGAAGGGAAAAAGAAAAGCACAAGCGTCGATACAGTCCAAAAATATTGTGATCAGAAAAATCTCAGTTTAGGAACTGAAATTCAAGGTGAAGGTAGTTAACACTATGCCGTCCCCTTCAAAAGGACAGCCTGTCTCCATGGTCTTAATTCCAAATTTCCTGCTTATATTTTCCCAGCATGAAAATATAAGCGGTCCTCAGAGATTTCTGTTACAATAATAACTAATTCATTTGCTCAGGGTTTCACAAATTTGGGGCAGATGAAAAAGTGTGTCAGTAGGCTACGCTCCGTGGAGACATGGGAACCAGGCCAGCGATGCACAAGGATGAAGTGAGCAAAAGCGGTGGCTCTGGATGCTGCTGAAGCTCGCTTTGCTTCTTTATCAACGACTAAATGTGCTGTCTTGCTCTTACGCCGCTTAACAGAATCTGGTTTGTTCCCCTACAATCCAAATACAAATGCTACCAAATCCGAGGCTGGGGTTTTGCTGATATGATCCCTTTGGGAACATAACAAAAAGGAACCGTGACAAAGACAGAAGCTTATAGGAGGATGTGTCAAACAGCAGTTAATCAAATTACTTGAAATGACTCGAAAAGCAGCAATCATTGGGATTGGAGTGGGGGGAGATAAGTGCGAAGTGAGTCATTTCACTTCTGCTACTTTTGCTTTCTGTCCACTGAAAAGCAGTGAGTCATTCCGAGGAGCTCTCTGTGGAGCTGATTGACAGCCTGGCCAGAAAGAAATCTTTTCAGCTGCTTTATCAGCATGGCTGCTCTTTAAAAAACACAGATACAGCCTGCAGGCTGTATCTGTGTCTGCTGTATAGGGGCTCATCTGACCTTTTTACAGTCACCTGTCAAATATTGTCATTGCAAATGGTTAGAATTTGAAGCTGCTAATACAACAGAGCTTGGACAAAGTATACAAAAAATGACAAAAGAATTGTGCCAGTAAGACCACATACATGAAAATAAATACAATCTGGTGTACCTCTGTGATCAGATTAATCCTTTCCTGTTGTTGCAGTTCCTAGAGTTTTAACTTAAGTCAAATAAATGGTATCAAATAAAAAGCACTGTGTTGAAAAAAAAATATGATTACTAGTGATACTGGTAACATTTTGGCATTGGTAACAGTTTTTTTTTTTCAACTTGGTGCATAACCAGTAATATTTTGAGTAAGCTCAGAATCCAAGTATTTAATTATCCCAAATATTCTTTCACATATCTCTATCTGTGTTTCTGAGAAGCTAGTAATCTAATCCAGGACTGCCGTGTCTGTTTATTGAAGCTCATTAATGCAAGCTAATTCTGGTAATCCTAGGAACCAAAACCGCATTGAAAATGATTCCCTCTTCTGTTCACCTAAAAATACTATAAAGTTTTCACAAATGTCTAAATGTGTTCAGAGTAGAATTCTGAAATTGTGAACACATAATGGTCAAATGCAGTCCAGAGACTTTAAAGACTGTTAAACGTCCTTTAAATAAATGCTTAGAAAAGCTACAAAGCAGATGTCAATTTCAGTGTCATTTGTGGCTAACAGCTAGCCAGTTGTGTTACTTTAACTCTGCTTTACAATTTATCTGTCACTTGTCACAGTTTTGTTTTTCTATCAAATGTAAAAAACTATGCTTCCACACGAAGCAATTTAAAAGTGGCGGATTCTGTAACAAGCTGTTGCCAGCTAATGGGACCAGACATCTGTTTTTTTAGTTAAATCTGTCAACACAACCAAACAACAACAAGAACTACTTCTTTTGTTTCTTTAAGAGTTACGAACAAAGATAAAACACGGTGTTAATGTTAAATCACTCATTTTCATATTTAGGGCTTATAGTGCTAGCTTACTTGTAAACTATAATGCTAGCTTACTCTTGTAAGCTACAGTGCTAGCTTACCTGTAAGTACAAACATCTCATAGCTGACAGTGAGGAGTGGGGGAAATTTTCCTCAGATAGATGTCAAAAATGATATGTAGCTATATAAAAATAGAAATAACTGAATATTTCATTGTTTCTTCTTTTTTTCCACAACTGTAAATGGGAACATATTTTGTTCTAAGTAATTTGTTGAATAATACATTATGGTTTTGTGTGTTGTTTCAGAGAACTGGGCATTCCACTCGGACATTTGGCAGATTCACCCATGGTGTGTTGTCAGTATGAGCTTATTCTCAGCACTTACAGTTTCTTTTTCTTTTTTTCCTTGTTAATTTTTCTTTTGTTCTATTGGAGAACCGCTGTAGCCTTTCGTTCTTCTCGGTTTAGCCTTCATCAGCATGTGTTTCCACTGATATTTACTCCAGCACTTATTATTTGGTATATGGAACTTGTTATTGCCTAAGTCTATTTGTATGTTTTGCTGTTTAACTGCACACAAGTGGGTTTTGTTATTGTACATCCACCCCCACAAAGTGGCATTTTTGTATCGCACTGCTGCCTCTTTGCAAAAAGCACAATCCTCATGTGGAAAACATCTATCCCTTCTCATTTGTGCCATAATATTTGGGAATTTTTGTGCAATTGATGACTCAAACCAAAAGCAGATACTTTAACTCCAAATCTCATTTAGAATCCAATCCAAGCTTTACGCTTTCCTTGTATATTCAGCGCTCTCTCTGCAATGTGTTTAACTTCATGACATTCAGACGGGTGGATCTACATACCCAGAGCCACAAAAGGCGCACACTCTCTAATGGTGATTGTTCTTTTCTTGTAGTCGTGCAATGATCTAATCAGGATTTTTGACTTGATGCGAGGCGCAATGAGGTGCAACCCATTTTGTGGTTGTCGTCCTCCTCCTCTCCCGCAGACTCTCTAACCAGTAAACATATCTGTCAGCCACCCAGCAGTTTGGCTGGTGATTTTTAGACTCTAATGGGTACGAAGAGGATTGGTCGTGTGGGTGAGAGAGATGCTGGTTTCCATAGTAACGGTGCTCTCCCGTCTGCCCTCTCTTGCTGCCACTATGGAAGCGAAGTTTTCCGCTCCTGCCGAAAGCAAAGCTATGGTAAACCTTACTGCCTCTATGTGTCTGCTGCTGCACCCCCATCCATCCATCCATCCATCCATCCATCCATCCATCCATCCATCCATCCATCCATCCATCCCGTTCTATAGACCTTCTCTCTTTCTGCCTAGTCTGAATTCATACATTTTTATTTCTTTACTGTAGACTGTTTGACCAAAAACAGTCTAATTTTGCAGACTTATGGTCTTAAAACAAGCGTTTTCAAAGTTACTCTAATTCCTTTTTTTTTGTTTTTTTGAAAATTCAAACAGTGCCAGAATGTAGCTAAAATATTGCCAGTAATAGTTGTAATCATTTTTGCCCTATTGCCTCTCTGCAATGGTAATTGTTTATTGTACTGACAGACTAACCTGTAACTTGTGGACAATGTTTTTTTATTACCATGGTTTCCTACTATTATGGTATGTTTTCTTTATATCATGAACTTAAAGAGCTTTATTATCACTGCTGATAAAGTATGAGCATATATTGTTGCCATGAATATTTATCAATAATCTGCCATTCTGTTTTATGGAAAATCCCATTGGATGCCAGAGGAATTCATTTTTGCTTATTGATTTGCTCCTTTGTTACTTCAGTAGAAATCAGTTGTCTTCAATAAGCTGTTTACCGCTCCGACAAATGGGCTAATTATCGCAACTTGCATTACTGTAATTGCAGCGTTTTATGCTATCAAAAAAATGTTGAACTTTTGAAACTTTAGCCCACATTCCTGCAACATACCATAAACAAATAGTTGAAATCCGCGCATTAACTTTTGCCTACCTTGCTTTACTAGTATGGTTCCCCAATGTTATGGGACTAAAGCAATTAATTAACTTTGCAACTCTGCTGCAAAGACATTAGCACATATTGTTGAAATGTTAAATAGCTATTTTCTATTTGCTTTTTGTTGTAAAATAACATTAGGAGTCTAAGAAGCTGATTGGCTAGTCAAGCTTGTCAGATCCTGGGCTGTTTTGGTGTTTTGATTATTTGGTTCTAGTTTTATTGTTATTCTGTGTTACTTTGTCTCTGTCTTTGATTAGATCAGTTTGGTTTCTGTTTAACCTTAGTTCAATTTTTCTTAATGATTCTGGTTTATTATGTTTATTTCTTGTGTCTAGTTATTCCTTGTTACTCTTGTGCTCTCTCTCGCCCCCTGTTCCACTTTCTCTCTCTCTCTCTCCTCTCGCACTTGCTAACTGTTAGCTAGTATTTAAGCCTTTCTCCTGCCCACACTCCTGGCCTGGCTGGTTCCGCCTGTCGAATCCTGTTCTGTCCCGTTTACTTCCCTGTCAGTACTCTGCTTGCTTTTTGTTCCTGTTTTCGTTCTGCTGTGGCTCCCTACACTCCCTGTGAACGTTTGTTTTGTAAGTTTTCAGTTTTATCTTTAAAGAAAACTCAACGTGAGCCATGCTGTCATTTCCCCTCTGCATTATCGTCCATCCACAAACTCACACCTTGGTTCTACTCTATTAGCTTTGTACTACAATACAATAGCTTTGTACTACCTTTTTTTATTTTGTATGAAATAAAATAAAACACAGCAGTGGAAGTCGAGGAAATTGATTTTAGTATGTTTATTTGTCGTTACTATTTCTGTTTCAATGAATCTGCAGTCAGATATTTCCTGTACCAACAGAATTGAACATCCTCACAATGCTAAGGTATTTTTGCACATATTGAGAAACTGAATATCTGCAGTTCGATTCCTGAACCCGGCGGCATTTGCTGCATGTCTTCCCCCCTCTTCTTCCCCCTTTCCTGTCAGCCTACTTTCAAAAAATAAGGGACATTAGAGCCAACAAAAAAAAAAAAACCCCTGGCAGGGTACAAAAAAAGACCCCCTGGCGGGGTACAAAAATAGAAAAATAAACCCCCCCAAAAAAGCAGTTTATTTAAAATTTGATGATAGAACTTTTATTCTACCATCAATTTAAACATCGTAAACATTTCATGCCGAGCTTTACTTCTCAACTTTGTTTTTTCTTTACATTTAATAAAATTCCAGTCTGTTTCACGTTTATATGCAGCTATATTTACACATATAAAATATGAAGGCAAAACACGTGTATCTCAAGCGTAATCTCTGCGTCTCGTCACTTCATGTTTACATCTATTTATGGACTCGTTACACGGCTTGGTTTGAATCCATTTCATGTACATTCAGTATTCTTTTGAAGGAGCAAGTGCTGCCATTTTTACTTTTTGTTTTTAAGTTATTACCTGTGTGTAATTTTCTTGCTCTCGTCACACGATTTCAGACTCTGAGACGACAGAAGATGAAACGACTGAACCTCAGATGGAAACCAAGGAAGGGCCCGGGAGGCACCAAGACAAAGCCGGACGGAAAGGACCATCGGGTATTTAGTTGCTTTTAGCTCACTCTGATACTTTTGTTCATTTCCAACACTTTTCAAATCAGACATCCAACGTTTCAGCTTCCTCTCGGCGCTGCACACATAAATATGTTTGACTTCGAACCGCCACTGTTCGCAAAACGCTGTTCCAGACTGCAGTCTTTGCAAGTGCAACGTCTCTGGGAAAATGTTTTATAGTCACATTCCTGAGGATTTATTGCCCTGTCAGAAGAGCAGCCAAAAGCACACTTGTACCAAATCATGCTTGAGTGTGGATTGATAGATTTAATGGAGGTTGTCGCTGACGTCTGTCGGGTGAAATCCGATATGTACTAATCCCTCGTGATGTGATGTGATGCTATGGTGTGGCACACTGCCCCAGTTTCCAACAGGAAGCAGCACTGTGTACGCATGTGTAAGGAAAGTATGGTGATGAGGCAAAATGCAATTAGATAACAGATATTTGAAACCAACACTGTGCTGGTGTTCCTAAATTTGTATAAATCACCACAAAATCTCTTGCAAAGATGAAAACACTCTCAGGAAGACTATTAAGTAATTTGTGACAACTCAACAATCCATTTCCATCCAGGAAATTGGATGTCTGAATAGATCGGAGGTTTTGATAAACTTAAATATATTTCTCGTCTTTCCCTGTGCGCCCCTTTTTTGTTAGAGACAAGCAACAAGAAAGCTAAAAAAAAGATCAAATCTAGTGGAGGATTTTTTCCCCCTCCTGTGTTGTATTTTTTTCTTATAAGCACAAAAACAAGATGTGTGATTCATCTGACAGGAGAACTAAACCAGAAGCAGATTTTAAGCAGGTTTTTCCATGAAGAAAAACCAATCAGAGTTTTGGTGATATGAAGAAAAAATTATATTTCATTCACTCCTTGTCCTAGTAGTCAAAAGCTCCATCCACCCATATGTCCGTTTAGAACTATGTAAGAACTTATTGAACAATGCAGCATCTTAAACTTTTTTTTTGTAACAATCTTGATCAATGTAAACAATATTTGGAGGTTTTCAACCTCTGGTTGTGTGTGAAGCTGATATTTTTCGCTCTCTAATGGTCAGGCTGAGTCTGAATCAGTTCAGTTTGATATTTTTGCTGCTACTGCATTTCTGTCTCTGTTGCTCATCACCAAGCTGCCAATCCTCTCTTGATTTGTGACAGGGAGGCCATCTTTACATAAGGCCTTCCAGTTTCATTTGTTTTCTAAAATAAATCGATTGACTGTATCTGCAGACTTTCTTCTTACGGTCCTGCAGCCGGCCCTAATTAGTGTGTTAGTTTTGCAGTGCAGCAGCACAACCCAGTTCATTCAAATAATTTCTGTTTTGGACATTACAAAACATGTAATTCCTGAAAACCGTCAGCCTCAAAAATAACACTAAGATTTTCAACTCTGATCCTGAATATCTAACATAACAAAACAGCTAAATATGAAATTTAATCAGAGCAACCACTATCGTTTTATTATTTCTGATGATTGTTTTCATCTCTTGGATGAATTCTTCAATTTATAACGAGGATCAACACGGAATGGATGGATTTAACCGTCTTAATGGTTCCATTGGCCTGATTTTATATTTCTGTATTTTGAATCTGTTTGTTGGGAACAATAATATTGATCTGAATTAAACCCAGACCTCAGTTTTCATCCAGTTTCTCGCTCTCTGACTGCAGGTGAAGGAGGACGGATGATGGACTATAACCCGGACGCTTCGGATCGCAGGGCCACGCTCCCCGGCACCTACGACCCCGTGGTGGAGCGGGAGCTCCGGGCTTTGGGTTCCCGCCCGCCGGGACCGCATTTGGACCCCTCAAACCCAGCAAGGCAAGCCTTCGGCGGGGGCCCCGCCGAAGGTGTAGCCCCCGTCCGTCACCTGGGCGTGGAACCTCTAATCCGGGCTTCTCATGCTAACCTGGCCCGGCCCGTGCAGGGGTCAGAGGAAAGTGTCTCTGTCGGAAGCGACTACTATGGGAGCATGTTCAGCCTCTACAGAGGGAGAACATTTTCCATGCCCTTATAGCACATGGCTCTCTGTTTCCAAGATCCCACTAAAGGACTGGCCTCAAATCCCAAATTGACACTTTGCACAGTATTCTATCCTCCATCGATCCATTTGTTCCATTCATTTCATTCTCTTCATTTCGTTCTGATCACACTTTCCTTTGACTTGTCTAATTTGTGGTTTGATTTCATCTCATTTGAAGCTTATATCTCTGCTCATGCTGTACATATTAATCCAAGCCTTTAGGGAGGTAATGTTGTGCAACATTTGTACTACTTGACTCATTTCTAACAGGTTAGAGCTTTTTAAAAACTGTGATTTTGCATGTTTTCTAGAGCAGCAGCTCACTTTTGGATTCTCTCTGGGTTTGCAGTGACATGCATGGTTTGTTGATATTAGCATGAATGTTTTCACGAGTCAACGACTCAGGCTCTTTCTCGGCATGATTTCAGACGTTTTTCTTGCTTTTTTGATGAGTTTATGCTTAACGTTTTTTCTTTCTGGATTACTGTAAACACTTAGGAAGTCTGGTCTATTGTTTACTTCTTTTAAAATCTCACATTGCCGTGTTTTGACCGCGACATAAGACACAATGGGACTTGAAATACTCAGACATTTACCAGCATCGTCTCTGCTCCAACAAATCCGTAAAAACTGCTTGATCTCTAACTCCACAACTTCGTCTCCCCCCAAATCCTCACTCCTGCAGGAACAAAACTCCTGAGGAATCCCGGGGGTTCTCCTCTCATGTCCTCCCATCCTCTACCCAGCCAGCGTTAATCACAAACCTTGACAAAGACAAAACTGAAGACCTCGAAGCATCTAAGACTTCTGGCAGTGGCAGCGTTATCATGACTTCGAAGCTGGCTCGTGCCGGACCCAAGATCTTTGACAAGGTGCGGGCCTTTGAGGAGCGAAAAAGGAGTGTGGATCTGCCAGAAGGGGCGGCGTCCGTGGACTCGGATGACAGGAAGAAGACAGGAGGCCCCAGCAAGGAGGAGGGGAATGTCCTGCAGGGAGTAGCCCAAAAGAGAGCAGCATTCCAGCAGCGGGCCTCCTCGCTGGAGGACAAGACCACCTACTCCCAGAGGGTTCAGAGCTACCAGAACAAGTTTGCCGAGGAGCTCCAGAGGATCAAGAAACTTGTGGGGAAATCCAGCCTGAAGAAGGCGTACTCCACTGAGCAGCTGTCGCAGAAGGAAAGGATCCACTCGGGGAAAATAGAGCCCATTCCTCAGCATGTGGTGCGGAAGCTGGAGGCCAGGGAGCAGGCTCTGGAGGGGGAACGGGATGGGACACCCCAGGTTCCTGCACCGCTCCCCGCCGGACCTCTAGGCCATCGGAGGGAGAATCCTCGTTGGGACAATGTGGCACAGGCGGCCGGAGGCTCATCCCGAGAAAGCTTTGGGAAAAGCTGGGTTGCCATGGAAACGGAAGCAGTTCACCAGTTGCCAGGACAACCACTGGCAACAGCAGCCAGGAAAAGTCTAAACAGGTTGGAGCAGATTTGATGTTTTAATTATTATGTGTTTGTCTAATTACACTGTCCCTACCAAAAGTCTTCAAACCCTCTTTTGTCACAAACATAAGTTTATTTTGAGTTTATTTACTATGATCGACAGGCAAAGACTCCATATTGGGTTTAGGTCTGGGCTTTGTCCTACATATGCTTTGATCTAAACCAGGGAAGCCCAAAGTCGGTCCTGGAGGGCCGGCATCCTGCATGTTTTAGTTCTCTCCCTGGTTTAACGCACCTGGATTCAATGATTCGCTCGTTAGAAGGCCTAAGAAGAACACTGACATGGTGAAAAGGTTGTTAGTACCACCAGGGAGAGAACTAAAACATGCAGGATGCCGGCCCTCGGGGACCGACTTTGGGCTTCCCTGATCTAAACCGTTCTATTGTAGCTCTGACTGCATATTTGTGGTCTGAAGAAGCTTCAACCAGGAAGACATGAATCCCCACAGGATGTTACTGCCAGCACCTTGTTTCATTACCTTGTTTCACAGTGGCAGCAATGTGTTCAGGGTTTTAGTTTTCCACCACATTTCCTCACATTTTAGACCTTTCGGCGAGGTGGCAATTGTGTCCTATGTTTGTAACTTGATCAAATGTGAAAGGTTAAAAGAATGGTACACTTTTTGCGAGACACTGAAGATGTTTTCTTTATAAAATGTCTCAAGCTGTAGTCATAGGTATTGTTCTTCACTGTAGTAAGTGTTATGCAACCGTTTCTTTTTCCATCCGCCCAGTGAAACTCTTCGGAGCTCACCAGCAGATGACAAACACACACTTCTTCCCACTTCCTTCAAGTCTTCATCCTCCTCCAGAGATGCGGGAACACATTCAAACACAGACACCAAGATGGAAAACAAATCACATCACGGATCCTCAAACTCAACTGGGAAGAGATCATCCCCTGTGCCGTCGGGGGAACCGTCGTCCCAACATCCGCCCAAATCCAACCGGCCTTCGCCGGCGCTTCCTCCTGCGGTTAGCCCCTTATTGAAGAAGAGGAGGGCTGAGGTGGGACGGGTCTCTCTGGCTTTGAAAGTCACCATCCCCAACATCCTGGTGGAGGACGAGCCCATGGAGGAGGAAGGTCCAACAGACGACAACAAAGGCAAACACCGAACCGGTCGAAGGGAAGGTCGAGTACGCAAAAACAAGCAAGGCCAGACAATGTCTGCAGAGGAAGGTAGGTCTTAATGAGACAGTTTAGTGTTTATACAAATCCAGAATGGAAGTGTTTAAAATAAAAAACAATCTAATTTGTATTGTCTCCTGAGTATTTCAGTACAGAAATGGTAATGTTGGCCACCTATGCAACACCAGGCCCATGACTGCAGAGGCCAGATTTCTACTGCCAAACCAAAACCTTCTCACCCACTTCAGCTTAAATCTGGGATGTGTGTAGTTTTAAATGCCAACCTTGTCACTGCTGGTTAGAGTTAGTGGTGGCCCCAACATGTTCCAACATCAAATAATGATGTAACTGGGTTTTAAAGAGCGCTAATATATCCCAAAGAAAAACGAGAAGTCCAACCACTCCATGTCAGCAAATCAGAGCTTGCATGAGGTGTGAAGTTACTGGTACAGTCTCTAAAGTAATCCTGCGCTACTGTAGGTCTGAGGAAGTCAAAGTGTCAGTAATTATAGAAATAGACAGTGGAATTTCCTCATGGTTGCGGTTTGGTTCATTAAGTCACAGAACTTAAGCAATAGAAAGGTGTGTTTGAAGTATTTTTTAACCAAAATATCACCAATGTCCTAAACGGCGCAAAGAAACTAATTGGTGGAACTTAATGTTGATGAAAAAGGACGAATGTGCATCTCTTGGGACGGACATGGTCAAAATAGTGGAATAGGTAAAGTGGTTGGGTATAATCTGTTTTACTTAAAGGCCTCAAAACCCAAACTGGAACCAATAAAAAAAAAACATGGACTCATTTTGGGACCAAATCTTCCTCTTTGTCTTCTATGAGGTTCATCTGATAACTCCTACATGTCTGCTGATGAAGAACCAGGAGAGGGACCAAGGTTTGTTAAGCCTCTCCAGGACACCACGGCAACAGCTGGTTCAGAGGTCAAACTGGACTGCATCATCACTGGGAAGCCACCAATTACAGGTACCGCACAGTCCACATGCTGGGCCCCAACCAATCAACCAACCAACCAACCAACCATCTAACTAACCCAAATATCCAACCAACCATCCATCCACGTCATTTCTTTCCGCAAACAGAACAGGAAGATCATGAATATTCATAAAAATGTGTGCAAACAACAAAATGAGCCTAATTCATTGCACATCTCTGCAGATTCTCATCACCCTGTTCATCACTTTTTGTTCCACCACATTTTTTTTCTCCCCTTAGTGACATGGAGGAAGAACAACGTAGAGCTGCGCCGCAATGCTTCTTATACGGTCCAGACAGAAGGCGAGACGCACACTCTGCTAATAAAGGAGCTAAGGGCGCATAACGCCGGATCGTACTGTGTCACAGCTGCCAACACGGCGGGCACCTCCTCCTGCAGAGCTACCCTCTCCATCCACCCGGGTGAGAAGATAATAAAACAAAAAAAAAGGAACAGAAAGAGTGAGGACTCCTCCCCCTCTAAACATCCTGCCTTTAAAAAGAAAGAAGCCTGACCTCGCGTCCTGCTCTGAATTTAAGAACACACCAAAGCTGTTCAGACGTTTTAAGGCAGCCTTGGCATTCAGAGTCACAATTAAACAAAACAAATTCCCTTCAAGACAGGATTTCTGCTGTAAATGTGCCGTTGGTAGACAATGTGTTCATGTTGTGAAGAGCTTGCACTGAGTGTTGATTGGGCTCGTGAAAACGCAGCGTTTTGTCAACAAATGGAAGCGTGTGTCTGAGCCAGCAGCTCCAGGCCTCGGCTGCCATATTAGGCCAGTGGAGCCTGGCTTGCGGGGGTATTTTTAGCCGGTGCCTCTTGTTCTCTCGGGTGATTGCCGTCTACGTCATGTCCCTCTGTGAGATCGCCGCTAAGATCAGGGAAGGTTTTTGCCACCTCAGATTTCACACTGGAGGCCTTGGTGGTGATGGAGCAGACTGACTATTTTGGGGGGGAGGGAGGGAGGGGGGTTGCGCATCACCTTAGCTTGATGTCATATTAATTTTTTTTGTCTCGTCAAAATCCAGACCTAAATTGAAAATCTTCAATCGCAGGATATCTAAAACGTTTTTGAAGTGTTATCCTATTTTTATCCACTCTGCCCTGACTTCAGTGGGTTAGGTAACTTGGATGTGACAGAGCTGGGAAATAAAGGACAGAACAGATGATGAATGTGCAAAGGGATTGTTATAGTTGTATAAGAGATGGCAGGTTTACATAAATACTTGTGGGATTTATTCCCTGATGCACAGACGCCTCTCAGACATCTGAGTCTAGGTAGGTAGTTTTATTCTTTCCTTTGTCATATCAACAATTCAACAGAATGCCCAACTGCAGCATTCAGAGGGTATTTCACATCTAGAACCATCTCCTTTCAGGTTTAGGTTTGAATATGTTTCTCGTCTAGCTTGAGCCAGCAGATTGTCCTGTTTTAGTCTTATTTTGCAGCTGTCACAATCCTTTCTTCCCCTTCTTTCCTCAATATGCACCAACCGAGGCCGAAACTGAAATGGAATGTGTTGATGTCTCCAGGGAATCATTTCTGACAGCAGCAAAACCCCAAATAGAAGGCGCTTGAAAACACGTTTTCCTCCTGCGGAAACAGTGGGAATAAGGGAACGACTGGGTCAGGGATTGAGGGATTTATTCATTTTCTGTTCAGCTTGGCTCATTTCCTATGTGTGATGTTCATGTTCGCATCTTTAAGTCGCTACACCTCAACAATGACAGACTCAGCAGTTAAAATGGCATAACCGTCTGCTGTAGAATTAGAGCCAAAGTAATTCTTTAAATGTTTTCATTATATTTTCCACGTCGCTATATGACAGCTATGTTTATTTATCAGAACCCGGTCATGTGCAGCGTGGGAAATCATCTTCAACTGTAATGGTCAGCAGTCCAGTGCAGTCGGATGAAGAATATCTTAGTCCTCAGGAGGAGAAGATGGAGGTCGGAGACTCACCGTCCTTGAATAAAGGCAGAGAACCTCCCTCATTTCAGGTAAGAATTTGCATAAAACTAAATCAACTCAAATCTTTTCAGTTGGTTGTTGGATGTAGAGCATAGAGAGTTGGGGAAAAGGGTTCCCATGGCCAAGCAGCTGCAACCCAGACTTACATACATCATCTCCAAGTATCAGATGCAGAGGTGTTGAGGACATCTCTGGACTCTAGAGTAATGGAGATGTGTTTCTGGAGGGATGAATCATGTCTGGCTTTCCCAATGGATTTGGTGTGTCTGGGTTTGGTAGTCATCAGAAGAACAGAGCTCTCCTGGCTGCATTGTGTCACATGTCAAGTTTGGGGAAGGGGGTGATGGGTGTGACTTTTTTTTTTTCAGGAATTGGCTCTGCAACTTAGTTCTACTGAAAAGAACTCCTGGTGTGTTCACACTAGGAGTGTTTAATGGATTAAAAAAGTCCTGTTTAGTCCTGTTTAATGCAACTCCAGTTTGTTTGCCTAGAAAGTCTGATTCAATCGAATGAAAAGTCTGATTCATTTGGGGAGGTGTGAATGCGCAACCCAACTCTGATCTCTGTTCAGCTGAAGTCAAATTTGACGTGGTTTGAATGCATGAGCGGAGACCTCTCGAAAAGCAGGAAGTGAGGTATAGCGCAGGGCATTCTGGGTAAACACAACCAAAATAGTGTGTAGACTGTGTAGTGTGTGTGTGTAGAGAGTGAGAAATGACTTGTGGTTCATCTGATGGTGCATATAACCATGCATCATTATCTATACCTGCTTATCCTCGCTTCTCCCTAGTGTTGCCAACTGCGTTCTTTTGTATTTGTGTCCTTCAATTCTGGGATGGAGTGGTTCTGAGCAGCCGTTCAGTTAACCATGGTTTGATCATTTAAAGGTGTCCCCTTGTGACCAGGCAGTGATCGAGGGTCAAGAGGTTGTTATAGCAGCAAAAATCCGAGGGCATCCCAAACCCACGGTGTCATGGTGAGACCTCTGCTTGATTTCTTCTGTCCAAACAAGGCCACATATGCACACTCCTCAAAACACCGCCACATAAATGATAGTGAGAAATGCTTTACGTTGACCCAGGCTGAAGGACAGAGCGGCGGTGAAGGCAGGGGGCCGCTTTGCTGTGCGAGAGACGGCAGACGGCACCTGTGAAATGAGAATCAGCGCCGCTCACAGGTCAGACGCAGGGCTGTATGTTTGTAAGCTCCACAGTGAGCGTGGAACCAAGCAGGTGGAGTGCAGAGTAGAAGTCAAAGGTGAGTAATAAAGCACTTTTTGATCAGGATTAGGTTGTGTGGATGTTTTCTTCCTACTGCTACCTGCTTTTTTTTTGTTTGTTTGTTTGTTTGTTCTTGAACGAGCAGCAGCAGCTGCTCCGATAGAGCTCAGAATCACCAGAGCCACTGAAGACGTAGCAGTCAAGGCTGGGGATTCGGCCATCTTTGAGTGCCACATCACTGGGCCACCAGATGTGGAGGTTGACTGGCTGTCTGATGGAAAGCTCATCCAGCCAGCGCTGCTCAACTGCAAGATGCATTTTGATGGAAAGAGGTGAGTTTGGATTTGGTGGAGACTTTTGTATGCTTGTTAAACACAAGAAAGAAAGTAGCATAGAACAGACTCTGCTGTTTCTGTGCTCTGATGAGCTTAAACCTGTTTATTTATGTCTAATATCTTTTAAAGCTCAATCTTATTCAGTTTATTTCAGACACTTTCAAACTGTGCTGATCAGGAAATGGTTTTAAATGTTGTTGCATAGCCTTCCACTAAAAATAGATTGAAATGGAACTTGGGGAAGTAAAATGATCAAAACTCACATTATAGTCTCGTGTTGTTTTAATAGCTCTGATAGTGTTGGACCGGCAGTGAAAATTGGGTCATTAATTTGTCCCTAAAATAAACATTTTGAAATAAAAAACCTTATAACGTTATAAATATTGGAAATTGAAAGAATTCATGGGTCAACAGAGCTATAAGCTGTTATTAGTCTCATCAGAGAACTAGAAACCGCTTTTTCTTTAGGTCAAGGTCAAGAAAAGGCTTTTAAAATGTGTATTGATATAAAGCAAAACTGAGGCGTTTCTTAAGAAGAAAAGTTATTTTTGATTACTTAGGGAGCAATTCACAACAACCCAATCTAAACACAGATAAGGTCCTGCTGTTGTTTCTAACGCTGCTTCTAATGATGATGATGGTTATGTGACTGGAGCCAGGATGGTGCCATTAAACCGATGAATATATTTGCGTACAAAGTCCTCATAAGGTTATCACTATGGAGGATTAAATACGTCCATGGGTCAACAAAGCCAATCTTGTAGCCTTTTCAAAGCACAGCTAACCCTGTAGCCATGCTAACAGGGGGAAAAAAAGACCAGGTTGGTGTTCTCCCTGCTTTTGTCTCTGCTTTTTGAATTTTGCAATTGGTCCAACACCCCCGCCCTCCTCCCGGGGCATTTTTAGGTGCCGCCTAATGCTGAATTCAGTGCACGAGGATGACAGTGGGACATACACCTGCAAACTGAGCACTGCCAAAGGTAAATCCCAAATGCTGATGAGGAGAGAGGAACTTAAAGAAGTACCTTTAGAAAAAAAAACAAAAAACACATTTACCAAAACAACGTTTGCCTCCAGAGGAGCTGACCTCAAATGCAAACCTGAGAGTCGCTCCATCCAGAGAACCTCTGTTCACTCGCAAACTGGACATCCTGGAGGTCATCGAAGGACGCACCGCACGCTTTGACTGTAAGGTGAGCGGATCACCTGCCCCGCGAGTCACATGGAGGCATTTTGGTAAGGAGCTTCAGATTGGTTGTGTGTGTTGGAATGTCGAAATCCTGAACACTAAACAAAAACAAAAAGAAAGAAAAAACCCCCCCACCAACTTCTCATCAAAGAAAATGCTTTTTAAATGTTCTGTTTCACTGCTAACTTCTGTCAGAGACACGAGTGGAAGAGAATGATAACATTCGCACCCTTCAAGAAGGAGGTCGTCACTCACTTGTCATCTCCCACGTTAGCAGCGACACGGAGGGTTTCTACACCGCAGTCGCTCAGAACGTTTACGGAAAGTCCGAATGCACTGCAGAGCTGTATGTGCAGGAATCGCGGGCTGCCATCTCCTCCCACATGTAAGAGAAGTTTTTCCCATATAAAGCCTTAAGCTACTGTACACACACATTGAACTCCACAGTTTCCAATGCATTTTTTGGAATTTTGCAGTTGTAATAGATGGGGTGCAGGGGCAGGAGCAATAGTTGGGTGGTTTCAATCGAAGCAGCAGTGGATACACTTCCACTAATCCACTAATAGCGGCGCTAATTCTTTTGTTTAGCACATTAGCGTTTTCGCTAACTTTGATAGCATTTAGTATTCTTACATAAAAATTTTCCGGATAAATTCTAAAACGCTAATTTACTTGGCTATTTTAAAACTTTTTGAAGAATACATTTATATGAACAGCCAGCACAATTAATTAAATATTACATGCAAAAATTGACATATATGAATTGCTTTGGGATGTGGTGGATATCAACATGTTTGATTTTATAGCTTTAGCATTAGCTTATGCTAAATACCATGTTGTTATATGGCTTTAGCATTAGCTAAGCTAATGTTTATGACTAGTGCTTTAAGGTTAGGAAAACTAGCACTTTTGGTTAGCATGGCATAGTCAAAGTCATCACCTGAGAATCAGTTGCAAGCCGCTCTCCATCCGATCCAACTGAGTTTGAACTATTTTGCGGACAGGAATGGGCAAAATGTAAAGTTTCTCAATTTGGGAATCGGCCAGAGATAAAATCCAGAAGAACTGCAGAGAAATGTGGTTTCATGTATCGTTTCCTCTTCCTCTTCACAATCAGAAAGTACCTCACATAAAATCCTCTAAATATACATTGTAGCTATTACGTGAATAGCTAAATTGTTATGTCGACTTTTTTGTTTTAGACTAAAGTAGTGAATTCATGTGATTTACAATCTTTCTCAAGGGCCAAGTTAGAGAAGATGCCATCCATCCCTGAGGAGCCTGAGGTCCTGGAAAACGAGTTGGAAAGAAGAACCATGCCCGATTTTGTCAAGCCTCTGGCAGATGTGGAGGTAGTCGAAGGGAAGGAAGCCGTGCTGAAATGCAAAGTGTCCGGCCTGCCCTACCCAACCATCGCCTGGTACCACAACGGCAAACGCATTGAGAGCAGCGAGGAGCGCAAAATGACTCAGCGTAAGCAGGCAACCAGATCACAAACCAATCAAAGGCCTCCATGAAGGAAGTAAGGAAGAAATTTGCATGTGTTCTCCAGACAGGGATGTCCACAGTCTGGTCATCCGGGGCGCCTGCCACGCTCACGGGGGCGTCTATAAGGCGGTTATATCCAACAAAGTGGGCAAGTCGGCCTGCTACGCTCATCTCTACGTTACGGGTAGGGAGCGTTCTGAAGCTCTGCTTGAAAAGTTTTCAGGATTTTTTTCTGAAGTTTTGTTTAATTCAAACAGATATTATTCCTGACCCTCCGGATGGTCCTCCTGTTATTGAGGCCATCACAGGGAAAACCATAACCCTCAGCTGGAAGCGACCGAAGAGGCTTGACCCTTCACTGGGTAAGTTCCTTACTCAGCATATTTCTGAGAACCGTTTTATCCAAAGAAGGAACGCCTATTAATATTTTACTACCACAGGTTTAGGTTTAAATTTAAGCTATGTTCAGATTTCCAATTATAGCCCGCATGTGTTTGATGTCTATATCTGGATCTTAAGCACCTCACTGTCTTTGGCTGTCACCCAGATGACGTACATAAACAGCACGTGTACTTGCAGATGCCAGCTCGTTGCTGTTCATGGTCCAGCAGCAGCCTCTGGGATCCATCCAGTGGTCTGTTGCGGCATCTAACCTGAAGGAGACAAATCACACTGTCACCTCCTTATCCAAGGGAGTCCGTTACGCCTTCAGGGTCCTGACATCAACCGGGAAGACTCTGAGCAAACCATCCCCCTCCACTGATCTGGTCCAGCTGCTGGACAAAGGTACTACATCTGCTCCTGCTGCTGTCCAATCAGCTCTGAGGAGAAATAGAACATGTTGCTCAACCCTCTCCTTCTCCAGGGCCATATTTGAGGAAGGCGCCAGTTATTCTGGACAAACCCGACATTGTGTTTGTGGTGGAGAACCAACCTGCTAACGTCACTGTCACGCTGAACCACGTACATGCAGTGGTGACCTGGAAAAGGTTGGTTAATAACATAAACGTGTTTCTTTTAATGACGTCACATCAAAAGTTATGTATTAAATATATTTGAGATATTAGAGAACCCCTCCCGACCTCACTAGGGACAAGGGTGTAAAGAAAATGGATGGCTAAATGGAGTTGTTAGCGAATCAGAGGTAGTTTCTCCATTTATTTTTATACTGTCAGTTTTATGTTAAATACGTCTATTTTTAATAAAAGTTACATACCGCAGCTTTAACATGTTACAAGACATTTTGCTTCTTTGACATTGTGAACTAGTCATAGCAATTTTTTTATTATTATCACTTTTACCCGTGGCGGGTACCGCTAACTCAAATGTTAGCTGCGTTAATCCTAAAGCCCTAATCCTAAGAGCTAGCTCTGCTAATGCTAAATTGCAACACAAACAATCTGTTTAGCTAAATTCAGTTCAAAGAATATCTGCCCTGGAATTAATTTTAAACTTTTGATTCGGTTAATTTTGATATAACTTACACGTTCTAACTACAGTCTTAATTAGAATCAACGCAGATGTTGAACTTTATTTTCTGGATACAAAACAATCAAGTAAGTTAGTGCTGTAAAATGTATATGGAAAAAATTCAAGAGAAGTTTGGTGTATTAAACACTTTAAAAATGAGCAAAAGCTCTGAGGGAAAATTTTGTGCCAACAAGCTAATAGCCTTGCTAGCATCTCTTAGCGTCTCTGAAGAAAGTAGAGGCGCTAAGAAAGGATCTCTGCTTCCTTCAGGAGGGGAGTTGCATTGATTAACAGACTAGGAGTGTATGAGATGAGCATGCCAGACGACGATCAACACACCCTGAGGATCCAACGGGTCAGGACCTCTGACATTGGCCAGCTGGTGGTCACCGCTAGCAACCAGTTTGGCAGCGACCTCTGCACACTGCAGCTGGCCATGGCGGGTCAGCTACCTCCAGCATTTAATCAAGAAGTCAGAAAGCATCCTGCACCGCAGCTGTTTACCTCTTTGTTTTCTTCCGTAGTTCTTCCTAAATTTGAATCTATCATGGAGGACGTGGATGCGCACGTTGGGGGAACTTCACGTCTGGCTGTGGTGGTGGAGGGGAAACCAGATCCAGATATTCTGTGGTTTAAGGTAATATTTATCCAAACCTTTCAATAAATTTTGGCATCATCAACTCCAGTTCATCTTCCTTGTTGCTCTGCTGCAGGATGATCTCCTTCTCTCTGAGAGCAGCCACTTCACTTTTGTGTATGACGACCCGGAATACTCCCTGGTCATCTTGAGTGCCAAGCAGGAACACTCAGGCGTGTACACCTGCACCGCCAAGAACGTGGCTGGCTCCGTGTCCTGCAAGGCCGAGCTCACGGTTCACACAGGTGCAAAGTCCCACGTTGAAACATGCTTGAAAAACAAACGGCATGATTTAGAAGCGCAGAGAAGCGGCATCTGTGTGAGATTTACAGCTTAGATGAGAGCCTGTCTTTGTGCTGCAGCAGATTCTACCCATGTCAGCTAGTTGGTGTTGGAAATTGCTCTGTAAATCTGCTCCATATGGGAGAAACCACAAGGTGTTCTGCAGCTATAATATGAAACCATCTGTCACTGCTCTGACACACACACACATACACTGTATTAAACGCCTGTGTCTGTGCTTCATGCAGAGCGAAAAGCGGCAGCCGAGCCAGTGGAGGACGAGGGGACCATTCTGAGGAAGATGAGGCGTTTGACGGATTATTATGATGTTCACAAGGAGATAGGGAGGTGTGTGTGTGTGTGTGTGGAGGCGCACAGCTCTCCTCAGACATGGCGAGGGCACTGACATTAATAGTTGTGTGAGCGCTCAGGGTCGGCCTGAAGGGGGCGGGGGCTGCATATGATGGTCGGAGAGGGGATGGGTTTGAACCTGCTTAACAACAGCAGACAGAAAGGGAGATGACTCACCATCCTGTGTGGAGTGAATGCATTAGCTGGCAGATGATTTGTTTTGGTTCGTCTCGGTGGAGACGGCCGTTTGCTGAGATTGGTGAAGCCTTTGAAAACGGGAAACAGGCCAAAGCTGATTTTCGACTAGCAAAAAAAGGGAGCAATGGCAACAAATTCAGACAATTTCGTACAACAAATAAAATGCCAAACAAAACATGATATTCTTTATGTTCCTTGAAAGGAAGCAAATAATTAAATATATATAGAAAAAGAGGAAAACTATTGATAGAATGAGCAAATTCTGTTGACAAAAACAGTTGAAATATAGCAAGGTGAAATGCGTTACAATCCAGAACAAAGTTCATAAAATACCTTCTGAGTTCTCAGCAGTAAGCTCCAACTCCCTAAGGACAGCTGGGAAAAAAATCGATAAAAATCATCTTCAAGATGCAACTGGCAAAAAAGATGCATTTGTTGATTACCCCTTTCTAATGCCACCCTGGGCAACTGCCCATATGGCCAGAATCACAACCAACCATCACGTATCCAGCAAGCCTTCTCTCTTTGCCTCTATGGATTTTCTAAATCCTAATTGCTGCCGAAATCAAGTAGGAACAACTAGGATTGACCTCATTGCTTTCAGGATGTGATGTAATCAGCTGTTCTGCTTACGACAGCCTTTGATTGGTCGGTTCTCAGTAAGCGGTTCCTCCTCCAGGTGAGAAGTTATATTTTGTAGCAGTATATTGCTATAAAATTAATACGTTATTTAGTTGTCTTTTTAAACAACATTTAGCTACTGTTAAAATTATGTATTTATTTCTTATTAGTAAAAATAACATTGTCAGTTATATTTAATGATTTTTTTTTACTTTGAAACATTTGAAACGACAAACGTAGAGAAAGCAAAGGAACATGTGGAGGTTGACAGTGTTTACAGGTAAAAAAAAGTAGTTTTTTTTTAATAAGAAAAACTGAACGTTAAATTCTACTGCAGTCACAAATAGTAAGAAAATGCCAAGTTAGTATCGGTTCAACCAATATGTCGTCTTGAGAGAAGTTTAAGAAGTGTAAACAGTGTTGGGAAACTGAGGCAAAATATGGAACAAATACCAACTGAATCTATTATCAGTTTTTATGGGCTAGCCTGCACTCTGCTGCTTTTCACACTGCAGCTGTAGCATCTTAGCTTGCTAACTTATACAGCAGAACTACTCTGACAGCAATTAGTAGTTAAAAAGCTCCTATAGTTTTCAAGCCAGGAATTTCCAAGTTATTGCTTTTTTCTTGTAAAGAAGAGGGTAAGAGTGGTGCCAGCTCTGAGCGACTCTGTCCACCGTCCGTCTCTAATTGTATCACCTCTGTAACAGGGGGGCCTTCTCCTATGTGAAGAGAGCGACGCTGAAGTCGGAAAAGGCGGATTTTGCGGCTAAATTCATCTCCGCCCGAGGAAAGAGGAAAGCTTTGGCCCTCAGGGAGATGGATCTGCTTTCTGAGCTGGACAACAACCACATCCTTTACTTTCATGACGCTTTTGAGAAGAAGAACATAGTGGTGCTCATCACAGAATTGTATCCTTTAATTACGACTTTGCAGCTCTTACTGTTGAGCTGTGTTTGGAGAAAGCATATTGATATCTTTCCATTTTACCTACAGTGATGCTTCAGAATCTTTTTTGATTCACTCCAAAATGAAAGTGTGCTTAAATAATTCTGTAAAGGTTGGAAACCATTGATTCTGATGCGCTCTGCAGTTCCCTGGAGGCATAAATGAAGCAGCCCAGCTTCTCTTCTCTGACTCATGGCTGCTGGGCGGAATTAGCAATAGATAGCATGTGTGGGAGTGTTGCTCATTTGTAATTCATCTCTCACAAACTCGACGCTCGGCTCAGGTTTTTCCTCAACTGTTGTTTGAAGATGTCACGAAGAAATGTTGGACAGGATGGCCAGGAAATCGACCGTCATGGAGAAGCTGGTTGGTGCTCCTCTGCTTGATGCACTGCAGGGATATTATGTAACACGACTTTACAGATGATCCGTTTTTATCTTCCAACCTGCAGATTCGCAGCTGTGTCCAACAGATTTTGGAGGGACTTGGATATCTTCACCAAAAAAATATAGCTCACCTTGATGTGAAGGTATCATTGCATCCCAAAGGCTATTTATTGAGTTAGAGGTACATCAGAAGTGTGGTGTTGTCTGAGGGTCAAGGTGAGGTCCAACAGATTTACTTTCAGAAGTGGAGCATTACAGCTTTCATCATTGATATGCATGTAAAACTTTATTAGATATTCCTTGGGGGTTTTTTGAAATGGGAAAAAAAGGAGAAAATAAATGTGGGGAAAGGCTTAAAAGGAAAGAATATGAAAAGCGTAGAGGGCGTAGAGAGAAGACAAGTCAACACTTTAGAAGTCTGCCTGTACGCCTGTAGAAAGAGAGAAAACAAAACCAAGAAACCACAGCAACAAACAATGTATACATATATAAGTTAGTTAGCACTACCTAATCATACTATGTCTGCATTTAAATCCTCTTTAGCCTGAAAATATTTTAATGGCCAGTCCGGGTTGTGACCTCATCCGCATATGTGACTTTGGGAATGCCATCAAATTGGACACTTCAGAGGACTATTACTGCAAATACGGCACACCGGAGTACGTTGCTCCAGAGATCATTAACCAAACTCCAGTTTCCATGGCCACAGACATATGGTAAGCCAGCTGTCTCCGAATCTAGATAAATCACTCCTCACTCTGTTAGCATGATTGACATGTTGTAATCTGCTTCCTGTTCTCCACAGGCCTGTCGGAGTTATCACTTATCTCTGGTATGTTCTGGAGCTTCCAGTTTAGTCCTGAAATATGACAAATTCAGAATAAAAGATCCCAAACGTTTTCTGATTCTAGTCTGACTGGGGTGTCTCCGTTTGCCGGTGAGAATGACAGAGCCACCGCACTGAACATCAGGAACTACAACGTGGCGTTCGAGGAGGGCATGTTTTCAGAGCTCTGCAAAGAGGCCAAAGGATTCGTCATCAAGCTTCTGGTGGTGGACAGGCTGTGAGCATCTTGTAGCTCTAATTAGAGCCATCATAGAATTTGAGCCTTTACTATGCCTTAAAGGCATACCTTGTACAATAGACTGTATAATACCGGTACAGTGGACCCCTGTTTATTCACAGTATATTAATCGCAGATTTTTTGGTGGAAGGTAACTCCAAGTCATTTGTGGAAATTTTGCCTAGATTTTTTTGTAGACCATATCTGATATATTCAAAAGATAATGTTATCTGACATGCTATTGGCTGGTGTTTGCAAAACAACCAATCCAGGAGTGCCAGTCATTTTCTTCTGCACTGACTGGCTGTACCTCCAAGAGCAAATCAGAGACGATATTAGCTTTTATTCTGTGGTAGTGCTGAGATTGTTTCCACAATATTTTAAGGTATATTTAGTGTTTGAACTATTAAAATAGGCAGTTAGAAGCATCTTTAGAGGCGGGGGTTTGAACTGTTTGTGAAACTTTAGCTATTCGCGGGGGCTGTTGTTGATAACCCCCACAAATATCAAGGGTCCTCCATATATATACCTCTGATTTGCATGTAAAATAATACATGGTTTTAATAATTTTATATTAAAAGTCTGGTGTTCCTTTATATTCATCCTCCTTTATTTGAATACTCCTCAATAAAATCCAGTACTAACAATTGCCTTCAAAAGTCAGCAAGTAAAAAGAGTCCAACTGTTGGTGCCATATAGATTGGATTGAACTAGTGCAATGGACGAGTCAAAATCCAAGCCAAAATCAATTTGAGAATTTGTGGACATACTTGTTCACCAAAATCTTAATGTGTTGTATCCATTTTACAACGGCTGGACACTCAGTTTGTAGAGGTATGTCCCAAAAGATACAGTCTGTTGACTCTGCAGGTGTGCATGCCACACTTTTCAGATCTTTTTTGAAACCTAAAACCATGCCCATTTTTTATTGCACCACAGTGTAAATCATCTTTGTCTTTATCATTCCTCCCTCAGGAGACCAAATGCCATAGAGTGCCTTCGTCATCCATGGTTCAAGGTGAGCCATTATTTTTAAAAATAATTCCTTTTATAAGATTTATTTATATCTTTCCTGAAAGTCAGTTACAATCCCCCTGTTTGCCTTGCAGTCACCTACAAATAAGAGCATTAGCACGGCTATGCTAAAGCAGGTTATTGCTAGAAGGCGCTGGCAGGTAAGACGAATGTCAGATTGTTACATTTGTAAATCAATAATGTGAACATAAAGAAATTCCAATCGACATTAAAAAGAAACGTTTCTCTTCATTGAAGTTACTAGAATAATCACAACAAAGCCATGAATACTTCAGTGTCTCCACTTAGTTGTTTGTTTCACTCACAAATGCATTGTTCTTACAAATTTGAAGGGATCTAAACTGTCCGGTAGTATATGAGATGTATTTCCACGAAGCATTGCTACAGCAAAAACCAAACATAGATTTCTTGTTGTTTCCACACCAGATGTAATGATTCCAGATGTTTTGTGTTGGTTATTTCCAGCGTTCCCTTATCAGCTATAAATCCAAAATGGCATTAAGGTCCATCCCAGAGCTCCTCAACGACTCCTCCAGCCATGTTTCAATCGCTGTTGCTCGACATTTGAAGGAAGGCTCCCCACCTCCTTCTTCCTCGTCCGATTCAGACGCAGATGTGGACGAGCTTCCGTTTATTCCGATGCCCCTGTCCATGGTTTTCTCTGGATCCAGGGTCTCCCTTAATGAGATCCCAGGGGACGAGGATGTCAGATGGCCAACTGTCTACGTTAATAGTACAAGGACAAAGGAAAATATGGATGTAGATGGTTCTGCGCCAAAGGGGAATAAAAATTTTACAGATAAAGTGGAAACTCAAAATGAGGAGAGAACAGAAAAGGCTAAACGAGAAGACCTGAAGAAAGTATCAAGCATAGAGTCTAATGAAGCACAGACAAGAGCCAGGAGGGCTACCATGAGCAGAGGCAGCTCTGCTGATTCAGCTCTGCTTCTCCATGTAGATCCAGAGGAAGGAAATGCAAATGAAGACTCAGAGGCAGGGACGAAGAGCCTAAAAAAGGCTGTTTCTATGGAACTTCCCAATCGCAGCCCAAGCCCAGGGGCTACAAAGTTAAATCAGGAGGATTATACCTTAAAATTAGAGCTAATGAGGCAACGGCTGCTCAGGGGAGGTAGTGTTGATAAAAAAATGAGTGGCCTACGGGGGCCGCTGTTTGAAACCCTTGGCATAGATGAGGAAAGGCAGACGGGGTCTCTTGAGAGAAGTTTGAGAAGATCCAGAGCGGGACCCTCAACACTTACCAAAGCAGCATCTTCTGAAAGCTCAGGAGAAGACACACCAAAGACCAAAGTTTTTTGTAAAAGTGTTTCCTTCTCACAGGGGGATTCAGAGCCCATGTCCCTGCACCGTAGGTTTGGAGCCCCCTTAGAGATTCCATCTGCTTCCACTGCTCAGACAGAAGGGAAGAAACTGCAGGAGGCAATTTCCATGTCTGCACTGACTGAACAAGCAACACTGGAGTCTGAAGCAAACTCACCCAAAGAAAAAGCTTCCTTTGCTCTCCCAGCAACAGAAAAAATGGACCAAGAGCAAAACAATTGCAATGTGAAAGGTTCAGATATAGATGAAGCAACAGAGAAAACGGCCAAAGCTGATTCTATAACATATATTATTACTCCTAAAATTGTTATAGAAGAGAAAGAGAAAGAAAACAGCATGAATGAAAAGGTTAGAGTTTCCACACTATCTCAAAAATCAACCAAGGGCCAATCAAAATCCCTTGCTGCTGCACACAAACCAAATGACTCAAAATCCTCCGATACATCTTCCTTACCTGAGCATCCAGCTGTATTTGCCAAAGTAGCAACAGAAGACAGACCTGCTGGTTCTCCTTCCTCGTCTTCAAGCCCTGATCTTACCATCATCCCTCGCCAACCCGTTCTCAGAACAGACATCAAAAACATTGATTCAGTGGAAGTCTTTGAGGCCAAGTTTAAGAAGCGTGAGTCATCCTTAACCCGTGGCCTCCGCAAACTGACCAGAAACAAGTCTGAGGAGAAATCCCCGGTGTTGAGCCGAAAGACTGTTGAAGGGGGTGAGGACATTTACAGGCCAGGGCCGAGAGGGGCGCCACTTGAAATAGCATCCAAGGGAATTCCAGAGAAATCAAAATCTGTCCAAGACTTAAGAGAGGTAGATCAGGAAACAGGCCTTGGTCTGATCGGGAGGTTTTCATTGAAAGGAAAGAGGTCGACATCTACTGAGAAAAAGGAGGAAAAGCAACCAAATGTACGAGAAACTGCTGTAAATAAGAGGGTTTCATGGGCTGTTGGTCGCAGTAAGTCTCTGGACACAAAGGATCTGGATGCTTCTGGAGCAAGGAAGAAGTCTGAAGAGCGACAATCCGGGAAAGCTGAGGAGTCCTCGGTTTCTGCCATGAGACGAAAGTTTGAGTCCAAAGTGGCGGGAATCTCTGCAAAATTTAGGAGCCAATCAGAAGAGAGAAAGGCTAAAGAGGCTGGAGGAAGTCAGAAAGACCTTGAGCAAAGGGATCTCAACAAGGTCTCAGAATCCCCTGTTCTTACAATACGTCACAAGTTTGAAAACAAAGTGGCGGGAATATCCTCAAAAATCCGCAGTCAGTCAGAAGAAAGGAAAGTAGACGGAGAGGGTAGGAACACACCTCTGTTTGCTCGGCACCGTCATTCCCACTCTGAAGGTCGTGGACTCAAAGGGATGGGTATCCCTGAAAATCAGCTGGCAAAACAAACCGGTACTGCTGCATCTAAGGAATCCATTGAGTCCAACTCCAGCATCCATTCCGATAAAGCCTTGGAGGGTGACAGACGGTCGCGGTGGGACCGGTGGGGCTTAACCAGGACCAGGAGAGACAAAACTCCCTCCCAATCTGACTTACCCTCAACTGCACGAAAAGAGGAAGGTCTGACAAAAAGCCAGCAGTTCATCCGCCCTGCTTCTGATTTTGCTCCGGTGTTCCACATCAAACTGAAGGACCATGTCCTATTAGAGTGGGAAGCTGTGACTCTGAGTTGCCTTCCAGCTGGCAGTCCACCCCCACAGATTACCTGGATGAAGGGTAACCTTAACTCCAGAAGAGACCGATCTGTACAACTGAAATCCATTCAAACAGTGAGACTGATTTCTTTCCCGTTTTCCCACGTTCCAGATCGGAAACTGTTAGAGGTGACAGACAACCGGATCAAGCTGCTGAACCACCCAGACGGCAGGCAGCTTCTGACCATTCAGAAGTGCAGCCACAGAGACGCTGGGGTGTACGAATGCGTCGCTACCAACCCAATCGCTACTGTCACCACCTCCTGCACGCTTTCTATAGCTTGTAAGTGGTTTCTGTTTCCCCAAAGCTAGTGAAATACGTTGTGTGGATACGCTACTAGATTGGGGATTGGGAAATGCTAAAATGCATGCACGAGTTTGCAAATTACAACATGCTGAGCTTTCCTCACAGAGGAGCAACCCTCTCATTTACATTTCAAAGACATGCAGTCATTTTCCTAACGACACATTTTGCATTATTGAATTTTAATTGCGCCGAGATTGGTATGAAAGCTAACAGCTGACAAGAATATTAACGGCAGCAGATTAGCTGTACGGAAGATTAACCTAATGGAGTTTTACTTTTACAATATTTAGCACCTAATTAGAACAAATCTTTTTTGGCTGTTGTATTGATGATGATTGAAATTATCTTCTGTGACTCATATCAACACAATAAACCATGGAAATTAGACCAAAACATAATGGTAGCATTTGAAGACTGGAAAATAATCAATCTGATCAAAATACACTGTTGTTATTCATTTATTATTGGCCTGATTACCATAAGTTAATGGTAATCATAACTTCTTTTTTTCTTTTTTGATCCTACAAAATCACTTAAGGATGATTTCATTGGGGAATTGGGCTGCTATATAAAGTGTTTTTTCCACAGATTTTTCTAACTGGTGCTGGGTAAAGCAAATAACATAATTAATGTGTCTGCAGAAGAAGAGGACAACAACAAGTAAAGCTTGATTTACTCAGTGGCGGAGGATAAAATTCCATCATTTCAGCAACCATACCTCTCTTCATGGCGTCCATGCACACCTCTGAAATTTCTAACTATGTGGAAAAACATGGCAGATAAGCAAGAGCTCCTCTTGGTGGAGGTTCGCAAAGACAAAACATCTTAATGATTTCGATAACATATATTACACACCTTTAGGTGCACTAGGTGGTTTAACTTCTGTTCCTGTTCTGACCAGCATTGGTACTCTAATGTGCATGGCATTCTGATTCTTCTTTAGTTTCTCTGTTCCAGAGCTGAAGAAACTAGTTGCTGCCTCCACCTAGTTCTGAAAACTCTAAACAAGCAGCTCTCTGATTAGCTACATTCTTTATTGCCTCCTAACAACTCTGAAATATATATTTGACTCACAAGTATTGATTGCCTTATAGTGATTCTTAAATATCCTTCATCTTTTTTATGTTCCTGTTAAGAACATTATGCATAAATGGTGCTCTACAAATAAAATTGGCATCAGGCGAGGTTAAAGAACTTGCTAGCTCCTAAAGTATAGTAATTACTGCGGTACTTTGGAACTGTAGACTTATATTTATAAGGCTTATCTCTGAATAGTCTGTCCTTTGATGACTCATCAGTGTAATTGGTGTAAAACCGCTTGCCTTAAATGTTGACTGCTTTCACTAAGTGTGTGCCAGGAGAAAGAAAATAGGTTTCATTTAGAAATTGCAGAAAAAGGCACTATTGGACTTTGCTTGTTTGACTTTGTTTGTTTGTAGGTTTTGTTGGCTCTCGTGGCCTTTATTTGAAAGTAGTTCAACAGGAAAAAGGGTAGTGAGAGAGGGGGAAGACATGCGGCAAATGTCGCCGGGCCGAGAATCAAACCTGTGATCACCGCCGTAAGTGCTTTGGCCCCGCTCCACCACAGCACCCCAATATTGGATGTTTTTAACACTCTAGCATAAAAGCTGCTAAAAATGAAGAAATGCTCATTGCCATTTTTGATAAATACTTGCCTGATTTGTCGGGTTTCTTCCCCCTCCATCACTTCTCCCATTCTTCACTCAAGCTGTTCCAAAGCGACCCGGAACCCCTGAAGTGGCTCAGACTTACAACAACACGGCTCTGGTGCTGTGGAAGCCGTCGGACACAAAATCTCCCTGCAGCTACTCTCTGGAACGGAGAAGTGAAGGTGAGCGAGTCGGAACACATCCTCGCCGCGTCTGGAATGAAATCCCTGTTTTATTTGTGTGCTACTGTCAGTAACATAAAGAGGGAGCAACAGTGAATCACTTCAGGCCCAGAGCTGGTGGTTTTTGACAGGCTCTGAATATGAAGGATTCTGTTGGGAAATGAGCTCGGTGATCCATAAAGAGTGTCTTAATGAGATCCAATGAGTCAGCTTCCAAGTGGATAATGGTTTTAGCAGAGCTTTCTGTCTTCACTCTGCATCAGCGCTGGAGTGCGCTGGTTACAGATACAGATACTTTATGGTTGCTAGGCAGAATGGAAGAGTCTGGAATGTTTCAGCCTCTAATTTTTAAAATATTTCAAGTGGCATGTTTCCTTCCTAATGTCTCTTTATCTTCATGTTCTTTTCTTCTTTTTGACCTCCTACCATCATCCTTGTGTACTTTCTTACTTCTCTGCTTATTTCATTAGTCATGTTCTTACATCCTTCCATTTAAGTTGTGTCTTTTGTCCTCCGTTTTATGTATCACTCCAACTTTATGTCATTTGACTTGTATTCTTCCTTTCTTCTTGTTTTGTTTCCTTCCATCCTTGTCTTTGTGTCTCATTCAATTTTTCTCTTATTCCATGTCTTCCTTCTTCCTTGTTTCCTCCTCCCTTTCTTCTATGTTTCTTGATGCATTTAATTTTTGTTTCTTTCCTCCCTCCCTCTTTCATTCTTTCTTTTCTTCCTTCCCACCTTCCTTCCTACCTTCCTTCTGTCATTCATTGCATTCTTTCCTTCTTTGTTTTATTTTCTTCCTCTTGTCTTTCCTTCATTCTGTTGTTTTCTTTCATTTCGTCACTGTTTGTGTTCTCGTTTTCACTTCTTAGTATCATCCTTTCTATTTTTGTGTCCTTTCTTCCTTAATTTATTCTTTCCTTCCATCCTTCTTCCTTTTTGTGACCTGTCTTCCTTCCATCCTATCTTCCTTACGTTTTCCATGTTTAAGCCCTGATGATTCTAAAAGTAGCTTCTATAAATTCATGCCAACTTTAGTATTTAATATTGTAAAATGTGCATAAATGTAAAGACATGAGAAGTCTGGAAATGAGTGTTAAAACGTCTGGAATGTTTATGAACCCTGGATTTGGAGCAGAAGATGAAGTATTTAAACAGGTTTATTAAAAATGTCTTGGCCTCACAGTCATATTTGTGTTTAAAATGTTACTAAATTGGTTGCTTATATAAGTCAAGCTGCTTTCATTTCATCTTAAGAGGAAATAATACACTGTGACAGATGCTAAGCTAATTATTTACTTGATAAGCATGCCAACGCTCCCACCTAGTGGCCATAATGTTAACTACAAGATGTTCTCCAAGCTTGATCTTCATTAATCTTTTGTTGAACTCATGCAGCTTGCTTTATTACTGTAAGTTTTTAAAGAATAAATCTCTTGTGTTTTTCTGTAGCTGATTCTAACTGGGTAACTGTGGCCACTGGGATAGCAGATTGTTACTACAATGTTACTGACCTGCCACTAGGGGGGGCCATTAGGTTCAGAGTCTCCTGCGTCAGCAAGGCAGGACAAGGTCCTCACAGCAACTGCTCTGCTCCGGTCAGCCTGGACTCAACAGGTGGGTTTACACCTTAATATAGACAATCAGTAATATCATTATTAATGTGGATCGATACAGGAATGATACAGAAAGTGGAAATGACAAATTAGAGTAATAACCATGACAAAAGGTAATAATAAACAACCAAAGAAGAAACAGTATGATGAAGTTATCCTCCATCTTCTCTCATGTTTTATCACAGCTTCCTGATACAGACTGAGATATTAAATGCAGATGTAGTTTCCATAACATGAGGCCAATATCTCCCAGTGATGACTGTCTTGTATCTGTTGTGCAGACGGAGGAGCTTCACCTGCAGTCGCTGTAGTAAAAATAGTCCCAACTCCACCTGAACCAGCACTGAAACCTAACCCAGATGTCAAAGTCATCTCCACCATCTCAACCTCTCCTCCTCCTCCGTCTGCCCTGACCTCTGACCCTCCCACAGGTCCTCCATCACTGTCTGCTAGCATAACCCCAGAGGAAAAGCAAAGCAGCGCTCTGCCTTCCTCTAGCACAGTCAAAACCTCTCCGTCCTTCAACTTGTTCAAGCCCCAGAGTCCGATAAACGTGGTGACCCCTATGACCCAGACCCCGCCTCCTCTTGTAAGCCCGCCCTCTACCCCTACCAAACCTTTGATTGCATCCGTACCCAGCTACGTCCCCACCACTGCCGCCATGGCACACGTGGCTCCCGCCCCGGTGTCTTTTTCCCCACCGGTCCTGCAGGCCTCCAGCTTGAGCCCCATTGCAGAGGGTGCCAACACCCCGACCAGAAGCACCCCATCTGGACGCAACACGCCCTCTACTGCTCTGAGACAAGGAGTTCCACAGAAACCATACACCTTCCTGGATGAGAAGGCCAGGTTAGAGAGAATCCAACTGTAGTCAGGGGAAAAATTCGAATACTCCATGAAACACCCTCCAAATATTCATGTTTAATCTTATTTTTTATTTAGAATTCAAAATACGTTATTTTTGTCAAATAGAAATTACAACACATTTGTGTTTTTGAGTTACAACACAACTCAAAGAGTTACAACTTTGAGTATGTCAAAGAGTATGTCCAGTGGTATCTTAGGAGGTCCACCTTTTGATCAGATTAGATTTGTAGCTCCTGTAGCTGAAGCTGCTGTGTCTCCTGTGTCCAGAGGTCGGTTTGGGGTGATCCGCGAGTGCAGGGAGAACACCACCGGAAAGATCTACATGGCCAAAATCATTCCCTATAGCCAGGAGAGTAAGCAGGAAGTGCTGAAGGAGTATGAGATCCTAAAGTCGCTTCACAATGAGAAGGTCATGGCTCTCCACGAGGCCTACATCACACCACGGTACCTGGTGTTGGTGGCTGAGTACTGCACTGGCAAAGAGCTGCTGTTCAGCCTCACTGACAGGTAGGAAGGAGAATATCAAGCTGAGGTTTATAGACTCAGGCAGCTGTTGAAATGCTCCTTTTTGTTTAAGGTTTCGGTTTTCGGAGGATGATGTAGTTGGCTACCTGGTTCAAATCCTTCAGGCGGTGGAGTACCTCCACAGCCGCAGAGTCCTCCACCTAGACCTGAAGCCTGAGAACATCCTGGTGACCAACCTTAACGTGGTTAAGATTGTAGACTTTGGCAGTGCTCAGAGTTTCAACCCCCTCAACCTGGAACCCCAGGGCACAGGAGCAGGAACCCTGGAATACATGGGTGAGGATCCACGTCACAACTCATCTTCCACACTTCAAAACAAAAGTGCAGTTTGATTCTCAAACATCTTCCTCCTGTTAAGCTCCCGAGATGGTCAAAGGGGAAGTCGTCGGTCCTCCTGCCGACATTTGGACCGTTGGAGTCGTCACCTACATCATGTAAGTTTCATCGCATCCTTAAAGTCTTCATTTGCGTTTGGAAGGTCAGTCTGGATTCCTGTTGTGGGAGAATTTGAATAACAGTTTGTGGAGATGATCTACTGGACAGGTGGAACATTTTTTAATTCGGGATTTTCAAATCATCCATCAGCCCATCAATCAGTCCATCAGTTTGACTGACCATCTATCCATCCAACCTTTTCATCCATCTGTCTGTGTGTCCATTTCATCCATTTTTAGACTGTCCCAGTACAGCTGTAGCTGCTATCCAGTGGCTTTCCACTATCAGTGTGTGAATGTTATTGACTCATTTCATTGTAAAGCATTTTTGAGGGTCCTGAAAAGCACTACATAAATCTCATGTTATTTCATTTCATTTCTTTCATCCACCCATGTAATTTAGGTTTAATAAGTGGAATTTGTTTTCTGGCTGATAAAAGAAGCACTTATTAATTGACAGTCAAATACCAAAAAGCTGCATGATGTAAAAAACTTGAGTATTTTTAAAACATGGCGAAGAGTCTTGGTTTGCTTCTGTAGGTTTACCTCTAACACTGACTTCTCATACGTACTTCACACAACCTCACTTATAAGTGTTAATAGTTGAATTTGATATGATGTTCTGTACTGCAGCTGCTGTCAAGCTTTTAATATTGCTTGTTCTTTTCTCTCAGGCTTAGTGGTCGACTGCCCTTTGAAGATAAGGACCCTCGGCAAGTTGAATCTAAAATCCTGATGGCCAAGTTTGACCCTAGCAAACTCTACCCAAATGTTTCCCAAAGTGCCTCAGTTTTTCTCAAGAAGATGTTGAGCAGTTATCCATGGTGACTGCTCATTTATCCAACAGAATGTGATAAAGAAACAGTAGGATTTATGGGCATAAAGATCCTAAATTGCATTTGTGTGTTTTCAGGGCTCGTCCAACCACGCGGGACTGCTTCACCCAGGCCTGGCTGCAGGACTCATACCTGATGAAGCTCCGGAGGCAGACGCTCACCTTCACCTCCAGCCGACTCAAGGAGTTCCTGGTGGAGCAGCAGAGCTGTCGCGCGGAGAGCGCCACCAAGCACAAGGTGCTGCTGCGCACCTACCAGGGCTCGCCACGCAGCCCAGCATCTGGCACTGCGCCACACCTACCCAGCCCCAAGTGAACACTGGGCAGGAGTCGCCCCAACAGAACCACTGCTGATACCAAGCACCGCGGGCAGACAGTTGGACCCACACGGGAGTCCATGTGTTACTTTGGAACAAATAAAAACTCAACAGGAGCTGCAGACCACAGAGAATATATTCAACTCATGAACTCCTTATAAACTGTATTAAAAGGACAGGAAGACTTTTGGTTTTAGCCTCTTTGTCGTTTGTTAATTCTGACATTGCAGTTTAATTTGCCCTACATTTGATATCCAGTGGTGGGCACACTTCCACTAACGTGTGGAGCTAATTTTTCATTCAGCGATTTGCTAACCTAGAGAGGTGCACTTAGCTTTCCCTAATTGAATATTTCCAAATCAATTCTAAAGCTCTGGTTTATTCGGTTGTTGTGTAAACCTTCAGTTGAAAAAGGTTTGACATCTGCTACCGGTTCTGTTTCCCCTCCTAACTTTCTTTTTACCAAATAACTTTAAAGCAAACGAGAAACATACAGGAACAAAATAATACGCAGCACAGAGCAAGATAAAAAATTTAACTGAATTATAGAAGATGGAAATTATGTCAAAATTAAATTGGTTCTTGAGGGTTGTAGTCTCTTGCTAATGCTAAACCAAAACTTCAGTTGGTACTTTAGCATTAGCGTCCACTAAATACAATGTTGGTGTTGTGCATCAGCATCAGCGGAACTAATCTTGATGATTAGGGCAGCAAACTTTTCAGTGAGCGGTGCCCACCACTGTTGATACCAAGATGCTTTCTTTAGTAGTTTTATCTTAAAAACACATTTTTGTCATGCAGTTTGGTGGTAATCGTCATGCTAATGTACCACTATTAAAGCTGCTAACTTATTCTGCATTTTGTCTCATTTTAAAACACCAAAAATATTGCTTTTCCCTTCTTTAAAAGATGTTTACTTTTTTCATGTTAATTTATTTGCATGTGTGTGCACATCTTTGAGTCACTTTTCGATGTAACTACAAGGCGGAATAGACAATATTTTTAAAAAGGAAGACGCTTGTGATCGACGTTGAGTCTAAAGGGAATCTGTTTATGGGGAATCTGTCGTACAGCTTGCTCTGTGATCAACTCTAAATCGTGATCCGGCTGTGAACAGTAGCTTTTCTATAAAGTGTAACGTGACGTTAGGTTGCCGTAGTTTGTCAGTATTACAAGTCAGTTGATCTCAGTTGTCCAGTCAGTGCCTCGGATAAACGTCAAAAAGTTTCATATTTAATGTGTGTCTTCATCAGCTGGGTGCAGTGTCTGGATATTACAAGAGGCAACTCATCCGTACACACATTTAGGCAAATATACATGGAGTCCTTGTGACATTAGAATGCCTCATGTGTTGCTCTCTCAGTCCTTTTGTATGACTTTGGATGGTTCAAGATTTGTAAATGTACCCAATTGTGGTGTTTATATGTGGAAAAATATGGAAATGTTTTTATGAGATAGTATGTAATAAAATATTCATACATTTGAGAATATAATGTGTTTTGCTAAATGGGTTTGGTTGCTACGGAAGCCCTGAATGGCAGGGGAGTATGATCTAAACGTTAGTTTTCTCTGACCTTAGAAGTTATCCGGCAGTCATTTTCACATGCAGAAGCATAGGGTTAGCTATGCTACTAACACACCACACAAATTCAGTCAATTTACCATAATAACAAAGAATAAAAATCATTCTCACATTTGGTATGTCTTTCTACATTTGTTTGTCATTGGGTGCTGTAAGGAGGTGTGCATACGTGACTCCAATACCATAAATCTTAATCCTAGTTTTCAGAAAATCCCAAGTGGTTTTTATGACCATCTCTGTCCATAATTCATTCAGAAGACTGAACCTCAGAGGTGCAATGGTGGCCCACGGGTTAAGAACAACCCACATAAGGAGGCCTTAGTCCTTAATGCGGCCGTCACAGGTTCGATTCCTGGCTTGATGACCTTTGCCACATGTCTCCCCCCTCTCTCTCTACCTACATTCCTGTCTTAGCACTTTCAAATTAAGGCCACTATACAGTCAAAAAGAATCTTTAAAAAAAACTAAATTAAACTAAACATCAACTAATAATGGCAATCTGCAATGGATTTAATGGTAATGAAATGGATTTGTAAATGGATCGTGTAAAGGTACGGGTGAAAGTGGAATGCCGTTGATATTGATAATGAGGCAAATTGGACTACTTGAGAATAGGCGATGAACTCAGCCGTGGGTGCCTTCCTGTGCCTGTCCAAAAACAAGTTTTTATTCCTCGCTTGCCCCTCAGGACTGGATTATTATTTTGGGGAAAAATGCATAAGGTCAGTCGATTGGATTTTGTACAGCATTTGTATTTTTTCTTTTTTTTTTGTCCTTTTGAAAAAATAATCTTCAGTAAATGTAAAAAAGCATGCATAGGGTAATTAAGTAATTAGAACAAGTGCGAACATTTGTAAACAGCTATATCATGTCACTTGCAAGTTGCATTAAAGAGTTGCATTTAAGAGCAATTTTGTGGCGTTATGTCGACAATGATTCTCATTGTAGATGTGCACCAAACAATTCTGGAGGAACCTTGTAGTAGTATTATGGAAGAATATGGATCAAAAATCTCCGAGGACTGTTATTTTATATATCTGTGTACCTGATATTGTGGCTAGTGCATGTACTGTATGTATATATATATTTTTTTTTTTATTATTTCGCAGTTAAGGTTTTTTTTCTACAAAATACTTAATCGTAAAGGGTACGAAGAAATTGTTATTTTGCTCAAACCTTAAAAAAAAATCTATATTGTTTTGCAAACATTTCTTTTGAATTTATAAAAATGACGGAAACTGTTTTTGTTGGTGGTAAAGAAACGTTTTTGTGACGCTCCCTTACTGTAGGCAGTTTCAAGGAGACCCGAACTGGGCGTTTCTTAGCTGCTGCCACTTCAAAGGACCAAAAAAAAAAAAAAAAAGTTTTAAAACGTTTTGCTCTTGAGGTTGTTTTTAGAACCAATATGAAACGCTGCAGCCTACAGCGACCCAAACATAAAAAAAAAAAAAACCACTATTCGTAACAACTGAACAAATGAGCTGTCTTTGAATACTTATCATTTAGTTTCGACTTTTTACGTCACATTCAGACCGTAACCTTCTGTCCCGAGCGCATTCTGCGCACTTTTAACAAGTTTACACGATAAACCATAGGCATATCATGAAGGTGCGTGGAGTATTTCGAACTTAAAAGAACACGGTGTAACTTTTGGAGCAACTTTGTCCCGTTCGGTTTAAGGGACCGAGGCTAAATGTGTCGACGCGTCGAGGCGGAGTGTCGGTGACGGCGGCTCCCTCTTCCTGCGCCACTTTAAGTGAACGAGGGGCGCCTTGAAACCTCCGTGTTTGTATCTTGAAATTGCGAACGGAGTTGAGCACCATATTGAATCAAAGTTGCCAACTCTTTGAAAACAAATGTTTGGTAACTTTCTAACTTTCTACGTCAGCGGCTTAGCGAGCGGACCCTCCGGCGGCGCTAATGGACGCGCTTTAGGCGACCGCTTTGCCACTTTTCCGGCGCCTTTCAGTTTTGTTTTCGTACATGTTCAGCTCAAGCGGCGGCACCGGAGTCGGCGAAACAGCCCAGAAGTTTAAAGCGTGAGGTCCGGGACTCGGACGTGATGGACAATCCGTCCTCAATAATCACCCAAGTGAGCCGGGATGACGAGGGAAGTAAAGCCGCGTCAGAGAGGGGTGAGTGTCTTCATTTTTGTCCTCTGCTGTCATGTCAGGAAAAGTTTTTTTGTTTTTTTTTTTGTTTTTTCTTTTCTATTGCAGCTGCGTGGTCAGAGTTCAACATCCAAAAAAACTGCAGTAATCTGCTTACGGCTCATTACAGGCGGCTCTACTTCTCTCATTTCCCGTTGAAAAAGAATCAGAAAACAACTTGGCGCAGTCGGACTGCGAAAGTTTGGTGGTTGTGCGGACAGAGATGATCGTTGCGGCCTTTTGGCCTCTGATAAAAAAATAAAGGAAGTGACGTCCCCACAGCGTGATCATACACATCAACCCAACCTGTCAAATTATTATTTTTTTTTGCATCGGTATACTACTCTCTTTACAAAAGAAATGCAATTAAAATAAGTAAGAGTGCTGAAAAATATCATGAATATTAAGGAAAATAGTCAAATAAAAGTAATTATTACGCCATATTACTTTAAATAAATATAATGTTAATTACATACTATTAAAGATCCTTACTTCAGACTGCAGATAAATTCTGAAACACCATTAAATTCAATTTAATAAAAATAAAAAAAACTTGTGAAAGTTTTATAGAATATTGCCCTAATATTGTTGCTTAAACATGCAAATACCCTAATTTATTTTTATTTTCGCAGTCCGTTTTGATACATTTTATAATATGCATCACTTAGACGTTTACTCAACATTTCCGATCTCAAACTTTTTTTTAGCGAAACTACAAATATTCCACATTTTTCTTTTCATTTCTGCTAAAATTGAAGATGTTTAAAAGTAATTAAAAATTATTCAGCATTTTTTTTTTTTTGATGGGCAGTTATTATTTATATATAATTTTAAGGTCTTATGTTAATGATTGGTATGGTTTCCATTAGTAACCATAAATATCAGTTTCGATGTGGGAGCTATGCAGACTTGAGACGAAGAAGAGTGGAAAATACAGTTTTCTCTTGTGGATATTTTTGTGGTGGAAGGGGTTACAAAATTCAAGTATTTATATATATATAAAAAAAAAAAACAACATGAAACAAATAGTTTTGTTTTACTCTAATCAATCAGCTTAAAGGGGATCTAGGTCTTTGATTCAGTTTAGCTTTTGTATTTCTAGAGTTTTGGCTCTTCGGCCAACACTCTAGAAATCTCCTACATCAGCATAGACAATGCAGTATTTACAGGTCTTAAAATATCAGATTTATACGTATGTGTTGTGTAATATCTGACAAACGTTTGTTGGAAAGTTGCTGTTGTTGGGTGTCAGTGTGGAAAAGCTCGGTGTGATTTGTTAGAAACAAAATCTAGCTTTAATGCTAATTGTGTATGATCAGTAAGTAAGGACTGACTGTAGTTACTAAGTGTCAACTTTATGGTATCCTTACTCTCATGATCAAATTGTAGGTGAATGTCATTAGCATGACAGGAGACATAAGACAAACCACATATTTCAATAATAGATATTCTTTTCTGCTTAATTATATTTATTGTATTGTCAGATGCATGCTGTCATAAAATGATGCAGGTGCTAGCATATCGGCTAACTTCTAGCCTTTCTTTATTTTTTTATATTCCCACAACTGACCAGCCTGCTGCACTCTGTCTATAATGAGCCGACTTTTTCTGGGTATGAACTAGACTGGACAACATGTGCATACACTGTTATGTAGTGTATGCATCCATTATTGTCCATTATTGGTATATTGGATTATCCAATATTTTGGCTAATCCATCAATATTGGATTAACCATCCAAAGTGTTGAATTCAAGTGTTCCAATCAGTCCCATTTCTTCAATTAGGCCGGTTACCGTCTTTTAAAAGCCTTACTTGCCAATTCCGATTTTGGCTGATACCAATTCTTTTGTCTGAAATGTTGCTAAATGTAGTGAGAAAGTCACTGAGTTGTTGACTGTGCAGACATGACCCGGTGGGCCGGTCTGTCAGTCAAACCTCTCTCACAGGAGAGCAGAAGGCAACCGTGGTTGATTTTTAGACCTTTGCCGAGGTAGAGTTGGGTAGTCTCTTGTCCAACACCAGTGTCTGACCTCACAAATATTCCCTAACTAAGCACCATAAATCATATACACTCCTAAACCTTGAAGAAGTGTGAAGCTGTTGGAGCCTCCAACATAAGGCCAACCATAATGACACAAAGTCAGATGAGTGAAGACCAATTTGCAAATATTTTCCTAATATCGCATATCTGGAACAAAGGCAAGAGGCCTTTGATTTGAACATTTTTATTATCTGTAAGCCTTAATCAATGTTGGAATAAATAAAGGCTTGAAATATTTCACTCTATGTGTAACAAATATGACTTTTACTTTGTGAAATGAGTGAATATTGTACTTTTTCGCACAATCATTTTTTTTTTTTTTAGCCATACTTGGACATGGAAACTTTTGTTCATAAGTAGAATGGTGCAGAATACTAGATATGATCTGTCAGTGGAGTATCAGTGTGTTCAACAAGGCAATCGCAATAGACCTCTTGGTCACAATGTCTGGTAGAACATCCTATTTCATTTGATGGAGTTTAACAAACCTGCATGATTTGATATTTTTTGATATTGAGCAGTGAATGTTCATCAGGGCGTTTTGTCATTTTTTGCAATTTTTGACTTTGCTGATGACTTTTTCAAAAACCGGGGCAGCGGATTAAGCCGGGATTTTCCAGATATCCTGGCCAAGTTAAACCTCTGTCTACAAAAGCAGTAATGCATAGGTTACCATGGCGATTTAGCCTGCTCCAGACCGCGCTAACAGCCAGGTTTAGTTAAGCCTGGAGCCTGATCTGTTCAGTCATCGATCACACCGATCAGAAACCAATGAGTTTAATTACCAATTCTGTTTTCTAGTCTGTCTGCTTCTACATTTTTAATTAGGCTGCATTAAAATACTATCAATTAATTTTGGTATCCAGTCAAGTATTTTAACATTGATGGTAGAAAGTACCATTGTCAATTTTAAAATGATCCATGTGGATTATGTTGTTGTTCGATTGTGTTTCTGAAGACCACTGTTCTAGTTTGACAGAAAGGCCTTTAATAGACCATTGCAGTGTTAGGAGGATTAGAGAAATGGCTGAAAAGAAACAAATGTATTGTAATCAAACAAATCCATATTAGTTTTAGCATACTTTTGATACTTGTACTTATTTAAATCATAAATATGCTTTTGCCTCTATCAAGGGGGCTAATAATTAGATGATTTTTATCTAATTATCCGTTAAGCTGCCTTTGCGCTAACAGTTTAACAGTAGATTGTCCCTTCAAAACAAAAGCATCACAACTCAATCGGGAAGTTAACTATAGGTAAAACTAATTAAAGGCGATATAGGCAGGGACGTTGTAAGTTATCAGTAGTTATTTGCCCATTGTAATAGATATTTTATTCACACACTTCCCAGATACTGCAAAAATGTCCTTGTGTTTATTTTTTGTTTGTTCTGTATAAATATGAATGTTCATATTAAGTTAAAGTTGTTTATTTGAGAAAATGACAAATGATTAGGAACGATTTTTAGTTAAAAAATGGTTTGGAAATGTACATTTTTCGCTAATTATGTATTCAATTGATCTGCGATCGTTTGCTGTTGAAGCAGGGTTCTTTTCTTGTATATGAAGTTCTTCAATTCCTCATAATCCTCAATAGAAATATGCTGTTTGTTTGGTGTGACTTATGATGTGCGCAGTTTATGTATAGCGCGTAGCATCAGTGAATCTGTGATCGATCTCATTGGTCTGTTGAAGAAATCTGTATTACTTTAGCTCGGCTCGACGTAGCTGCACCTCCTGAATCTGGTTTGGTATTTGTGAAACTGATAGAAGTCAAGATGAGCTGATGGTGCCATGTCAAGCCTGGCTGTATCTCTTATCCTGGATTTCGTAATTCTACTTTTATGAAACAGCCCTCTTGTCGTTTTGTACCTGTAGGTCTGGATGTTTGGACGCGACTTTACGTTAAAGTCTATAAGAGCTTACCAAACATGTATCGGTTTCTGCGTGCTGGAGGTATGTTTTGTTCCCACTTTGACAGCTGATGATTTAAAGTAAGTTTCTATATTTCACTCTTAATACGCTGTAAGGAAATCTGGTTGGGAACACAGATGTTACTGACTATAAATGTTGATGTTGCTAGCCATGAAGCAGAAATGTCCTACTGATCACGCCGAACAAATCATCCTACTTGTCAGACGGGACACGGACGCTTCTGATTTTCAGAATAAAACTCGTCATTCATCAAGAGTAACCACACAAGCTCATCGTTTGTTTCAGGCCCTGGTGTCGGCATTGGACCTGGTGGTTGCCTTAGAGGGTACAATGGTGTGGATTGCAACAGAAAGTGTGTGGAGAGCACAGCGTATACACGAGAACTTTGTTTTTATTTGTAAATTTGAATGAAATTGCTCTGGTTTTATGTATTTAGTGGCTGAAAAAAAAAATGCGAGTTTTCATTTTCAAATTGTACCAATTTGGATCTTCAGGCAAACAGGAACACATAGACTCAACATGCCTGGATGAGTAGCAATGAGATAAACTCCCAACAGAACAAAACGGCATACTGTACGGCTCCGGTTGTCCCAGTTGAACATTAACTCCCATCTGGGTCAAGAAACGGTGCAGGTTACTGGATAATCCTGGAGTCAGCGGCAGTCCCAGATCTGCTGGCATTGCAGCAGCAGATCAGACCTCCACCACAGAAGAAGAGCATCTATTGGCAATAAAGGATCAGGTGAAACATGAGCAGATGCTTAGTGGGGGTGTGCGCGCGTGTTTGTTTCTTCTACATGTGGAGCAGCTGAGTCTGTTATGTAACTTTGCCCTGGTGCATGTTGGGAATGTTGGCTCTATGGCTTACAGCCACTGGATGAAGCTCCATGTTGATATTTGAGCCTGAAATCTGAAAGAGACATTTTTTACCCAGACGAGCGACATAAACCATGTTTGGAGAAATAAAATAAAACGTTTTGGTAAATAGCTATACAGGAAATGTGTCATCATTTTCAAAGAGCCACTCATTGATTTGTGCTTTCAGTTTTAAAATAAATAAAAACACGGAGAGATACATTTGCTTCTCCGTCTTGTTGATATTTGTGGAGAATGGGTTTTCTAAAATAAAACTGTTGCTTTTAGTGCCATTGTGTTGAATTAAAGAGCAAATATTTGATTAAGAGCAGAAAAATTACTAAAACCTGCAGTTATTATATTACTATATTATTATATATCTAGATTAAAAACTTTTCTTCGTTTATTTCCTTTTATCGTCCTCATTTTCTCCACAACTGTAGAAACATTTGCCATAAATTTATAGTTGTCTATTTTATTTTAGTTCTAAAAAAACAAACAAAACAAAAACTTTCTGTGAGATCAAAGCTGATTTTTAAAAGGCATATTCAGTGACGTTTTTAGCAGCTGACTTTGGGAGAGTAGATGAACTCAGCTGAAGCATCTGATGTCTGAAGTTGAGCATGAAGAGGCAGAAATATTCAAAAAAAACCATGAGGGGGAGATGTGGGTTATTACAGGGAAATGATGACAGGCTGCAGTTATGCCGGGCTGAGGAAACTATTTAATCCAGCCGAGCATTTTAATCACCAGAACACAATAACTGACTTCATAAAACAGAATTTGTGTTTAATGCACTACTGTTAGTTAGTTACCCCGCAATAAAATCCATGTGCCTGCTCTTACAGGGCAATGAGTTTTATAAAAATAAAAAATAAAAAGTGTAAAAAGCATAAAAATGAGCTCCTATGTAACTACTGAGTTTAGCTGGAGGAGGCAGCAGCTGATCAGCTTTTATCTGGGCATCTTCGTCGAACGGACGGTTCTGCAAGTTCACATTAAAGTCCGAACGTGAAACTCTCCGAAATGAAATGAAACGCGGAGTAAATCGAAATGAAAACGGCTGTGATGGAAAGATTTATTTTTAGCTGGAAGGCTCGGTGACGGAGGTGATGTGTATTCTGCAGCACAACTAGTTTATCTGATGTATTGAAGTATTCTTGAAATCAGATATGAAGATTATCTGTGAGCGCAAGCTGGATGAGAGAAAAAAAAAAAGTGTTGCAACGGCCCAGTCAAAGTCCAGGTCTCTGCATTTAGGTTGTATTTATTATTATTGTTATTGTTTTTTTTAAAAGGTAATTTATTAAGTAGGGATGCGGGATATATCGACACTAACATATCGATGTTTATCATTGTTGAACACGTCGGTTTTGGTCTGATAAGTAGCTAATAAAAAAATGTTCCACCTTGTTTGTATGCGGTGTTTGTTTGGTCATGTGACAGTGATGCAGTGTGTTGGGTTTTATCTGAAGTAATGTAGGCGATGTCAGGAAATGTAGCAAAATGTTCATAATACCGGTAAGCCTTAAGAGCAATATTCAGATATAGATATAGATGTTCATATCGGTGCTATGTTGTTACAAAGCATCCTCCGGTTGGCTGTTGGGATCCTTCCAGCCTCCATGTCTCCTTGTCTCCATGTCTCCTTGTCTCCTTGTCTCCTTGTCTGCATGTCTCCTTGTCTCCTTGTCTCCGTCTCAGCTTGGCTCCAAACAGCAGCTCCAGTTATTGTTCTGTAACCAGAGCAATTTTTTCTTTTTTTTTTTTTACTTGATTCTTTGATCTCTGTTGAAAACCACATGAGTTGTATTTTATTCTTTTAAGATTGTAAAATGCTAAAAAAAAATAATTTTTGTTTCAAATAACAATTAGGAGACTTTTACAAGGAGAATTAGAGCAATATAAATGCAAATAAAGGCTTTTGGTGTTCCATGGCCTCTTGAAGTGGCTGGAGCTCATTAAAAGAGCTGAAGGCGAAACAAAGGGGCTTCTGGGTGGCGTATTGGACTTAAACTTGATACTTAACTCTATTATGCAACACCTTGCATTACACCACAACTTTATGCTCTTATGTATATTTGTTAGATGTTCTTCTGGAGGGCAAAAAAAAAAAAGCCACCCTGCACTTTTCTGCCTGCGTTAGTGTTAGTGTTGAATGTCATGTGAGCAGATTATGCAACAGTGCTGGCCTTGCTGCTAGTTTATGGTTTTACAGTCAATAGGAAGTGTGTGTACAAGCATGGGAGTAATATGGATGTCAAAATGGTTAGTATTAACAACACAAAACAGCATTATTATAATTGTAATTTTGTTGTTCTTGCGTGATAGTAATAAATAATTGATAGATGTAATTATATTTACTGAGTGTTGTTGCTGCTGTAGTAATTAATAATACTAATAGTTATTAGTACTTATTACTATTATTATTATTATGTCAATTAATAATACAAAATATTAATAAGTATAGTAATAATTATGTTTATTGTTGTTCTCTAGTTAATGTCTATAGTAATAACTATTTTAGTTGTAATTAGAGTATTCATTATCATTATTGTAGCCTTTAATAATAACAGTAGAAATAATGATAGCCATAATTATTTTATTTATTTATATTTTTGTTATCATTATTATTATTAGTTGCTGTTCCAGCAGTGTTAAATATTACTATTTGCTAAAAATAATAATAGCAATAATAAAAACATTCACTCGTAAGTCGAGGTATGATTTTAGACGTCAGTGTTTACAATGTCAGCCAATCGGAACCAGAGCTCCTCTGGCTTGGATCAAAACAATGTGAAGAGGCGAAAAGTGAATTCTGTCTCATCTGGCTGCGTCACATTCCTGCAGCCGTCTTTCTAAAGGGCGTCCCTCTGGTTCCGCCAGAAGAGCTAGCGAGTGTCTCTCTGTGCTGCACTGGAAATATGCGTTGAGTTTATTTCCGTCCGCAGCCATCTCAACTTGCAACAAGCTGATAAGCCGAGCAGGAAGAGAAAACAGAAAGTGCTGATTTATTCAGAATCAATGGACTATGGACTTCCTGTTTGTGTTTCACTTTAAAAGAATTAAGCTTAGGATTTGAGTTTAATTTTTTTCCTTCTACCTAGACTTTTTTTTCCCCACACAGGTGAAATCAGTTGGTTTTTTTTAAGACACAGAACAATATCACTGACACTTGAATTTCTTGACCTAAAACCTTTGCTTCAGGTTTACCCATCAGTCAGGGGGGACACATCTTTTTCTTCTTCGTTAAAAGCCTCCAGTACGTTCCGCTTCGCTCTCTCTTTGTCATCTTCACAGAGCCCCGTTTTTTTTTCTTTGTAAGTTCATTCATGCTCTGTGTTTTGCAGTCAGCACCCAGCTGGACATTTTTCTTGCAGAGAGGCATGTGATGGCGCAGGGGGGGCGGCTGGAACACTGAAGTGAATTAAGACTCCTGAGAGCAAATAAGGCCATGGGAGTGCAGCTGAAATCCTGAGGATATGAAGGAGTGAAATAAGAAAACATAAGTCTTCCTCTGTGTGTTTCCTATGGAATTAGATGCTTTATCTGTTGTAAATTACAGCTTTAATTGCTGTTTGGGGGTAAAGAGGAGGCTGAATTTGCAGAAACGTAGAAGAAACTGTTCATGACAAGGAAAACAAACTCTGAAATCATAGGACAGTAGTAGCGTCGCTCGTCTTAAAACCCGCCGGCAAGGAGGCTTCCTCCCAGTGATACCCGTCTGTTTCCTCTTCCTGTTTTGGCCTGCACGCGGCGGAGGCCGGTGGAGGGGTCACACCGTTGGTTTGAATCCACAAATGGAGGGGGGAGGAGGAGGGAAAGAAAGAGGCGTGAGAGCAGCACAACAGAGGTTTGTGTGTTAGTAACGCGGTCACGTCCGGATGGAACGAGAGAACAGAGATGGAAGCAAAGTCTGGTGTGAGGAAGAAGAGAATCTGGAGAAGTGTTTAATTACAGGGTTGACGGGAGGAGGAATAAACTTTGTAACTAAGATAAGCAATTGTGACTTGAGACCAACAATACAACAGCTTTAATTAGCTATAAATTCAATTAAAGACTTCCAAACTTTCTACTGGAAGTCTTGATTCTCTTCAAATGTTCCTTTGGGAGGGATGGAGGTCAGACTTTAGCCCCACAGACTTTTAACGTGATACGAAGAAGAAACTACATTGGCATCTATAACATCTCCAGATTGTCCAGATTCCTGGGACTTCCATAGATCCCATATGTCTTCTATTGGATGTACTGTATGTCTGAGGTGGTCATAAGTGTCTGGTGAACCTGGTTTCAGTGTTTTATATTATAGAGTTCCAAACATTATTGATATTGGTTGTCTTGACTGTAGCAAGATGTCTTCACTGGAAGCTTGTTGGGAAAGTAATAGCCATTCAGGGGCTACATCCTTTTGAACGGCAATTATGTCACAGCAAAGTGACGAAGGCTGTCTAAATTCAAAGTCTTCTTCCAATGTGTTCCCCTTTCTCCCCAGATGTGAAGGACCGGTCATAGTCCACCTTATCCTAAGACTTATTGCAGGCCAAACAGAAGATTTGTGTTGTTGTACCAGTGGTGGATGAAGCAGGAGACTTGGTGCGCAGGGTTTGAGAGAAAGGACTGTACCCTTCCCTGAATTTGGACAAAACTAAGAAATCTTCAGAGTGGAGGAAGCTAACAAGCTAGTCAGATGGGCACTGATCATTTGGCCAATGGTTTGTCAGATCAACTGATAAACAAACCTAGGCTGAAGACCAAGGTTTTACAACTGGGTTTGTGTTAATAATCCTATGAATATATATATTTTTTTATCGCATAATGAAATTATGACATATAGTTGAAACAGTGGACAAAATTCACCATTAAAGATCAAGCATGTAATTTCACTTAATGAATAATTTATTGCTGATATTTAAGACTAAAGATTTTTGATTTTACATACATCCAAGTCATGGCCCCCCACCCCTAAAAAACAAGGCGTGGTCTTGGTGTAAGGGCTGAATCAATCTGTCGAAACTCAAGGCAGGTGTTTATTTGTGTCACAACTACCAAGTCTGTGAAGACAATTATTAAAAATAAATAAAAAATTAGCAATTTAACAATGGAACAACTAGCACCACTGTCAGCCAAAAATAAGTTGCCTCAAACAAAGAAGTCGTGATGAGCGTCAACATGACCCGAGGCCTACAAAACGCAGCTTTTCTTTGTTTCTGCTTCCAGTTGGACAAAGGTTACCAGAGGGGAAGTTTTATTTTAGCCTCCCGTTGGCTTCATTGTGGGCGTGTCTCTGGGTTTCCTCGTCATACCCGAGCATCCGCAGCTCGCCTGACAATGCCTCACTTATGACGTTCATCACAAAGCATCAGGGAAGAATCAAACTTTTTTTTTTTTGTTTAAAGCAGAAAGTGGTTAAAATTAAGTAGTTGCGCCTCATTCCTTTTCAATGTGGTCATCTTCGTACAGCCCGGGAGGTTAAGGCTGACTGTGTGAATTTCTGTCTTTTCTGCAGGCTCTTCTCCCTCCCTGTCATCTAAGAAGCCGCGAAGCAGAGGCCTGTTCTCCGGCCTGTTCTGCTGCCTCTGCCGGGACCAGCCTGAACCCCTGCCCGTCAACAACAATGCCCCTCTCTTAGTGGAGGAGAATGGGACGGTCTCCAAGGTGTGCTGACTTCCTCCTTCGGTTGAATCAGAGAGGATGGTGTCGGGTTTGCGGTCAACGTGTGTGTTTCTGTCCAGGTCAAGCCACTGCTGCCTCCAGCCAAGTCAAAAGACGCCGGGAAGATCTGTGTGGTGATAGACCTGGACGAGACGTTGGTTCACAGCTCTTTTAAGGTGAGTCACTGGGGGATTATGGGTACAACCAAAACGTGACAATAACAAGGACTCCAGGGAAGAAATTGTTCCTGTCCATCAATGTGGGAATGATTGTAAGGCCAAAATACCCCAAGTCAGTGGAAAGCATTTAACCTTTGCCAGTCTTCCCGGAAGTAGACCTCCCAGCAAATCCACTCCAAGGTCTGATAGTGCTGAGCTCAGGCCAGGTTCAAAGGTCAGACAGCAGGGTTAGAAACAGACAGGTGGAAGCCTTCAGTTGAATAAACAAGTTGGACGTGAGACCTCTATTCCACTTTAGGAGAAAACTAAATCTAACATGTCAGCAGAAATGGATCGTGTCAACTGCAGCGCTCTTGCTTAGTCTGGAAAAGTCTGGAATTTGATTCAAGTGCTTTTTTTTAATGTCTGGATAACTGGAATAGGAATATTGAAAAATATTTGCTTTTGTAAACTCCTGTCTCTTCCCCTTTCTTTCTTCCTTATTTGTCTCCTTCCATGTGCCCTTCTTTCCTTCCCCATGTCCTTTGTTCTATGATTTTCATTCATTCATTTTTGGTCATTTGTTTCTTCTTTTCTTCCTTCCTTTGTTTATTCCTTTTTTTGTTCTTTCCTTCCTTCCTGCCCATCTCTTGACATATTCAGTCTTCTATTTTAGAGTGTTTGTATAACCACAGTGAAGTCTGCCATTTGCTTTTTTTGGTAATATCACAAAATGGCCTACAAAATGGAAACGTGAGTCTGGAAAAGTAGACATGGAGAACATGTAGGAACACAGTGGTGGGAGTGTGATGATGGGGACTTCTACTGCAGCTCCAGGACCAGGGCAGCTCACCCACCGAGTTTACTGAAGTCAAGGGTGTTCTTTTTTTTTAATATGTAAGGAAAATGTCTTAAAGAAACCAGAGAGCAGCTCAGTTTCTCTCTGTTTAACTCAGTCTGTTCCTGATTGTCGGTGAATTCCCATCGACTGACCGGCTGGTTCCTAAAAACCAGATCGACACCGTTCGGTGCAAATGTTCATACAAAGTCTTTTTTCATTCTCCAAAAGGCAACGCTGTAGTCTGTACAGAGACGCTGGATGTTTTAATTACTAACGTCTCCCTGTCTGTCTCTTTCGACCAGCCTGTGAACAATGCAGATTTCATCATTCCCGTGGAAATAGATGGAACCGTACACCAGGTAACGCCGCTCCGTCGTCTCCCCATGTCTCTGATTGGCCGAGTCTGCAGGTGGCGCCTGAGTTCAAGTGGCTGACGGAGCGGGACGACGTGCCTCATGGCTCTGGGCCTGATTCAAGTAATCCAGGATAGGTTTGTTCAGACAAGCACAGCCTGTTCCGGATGACTTGGTTCAGGAACGCCGGCCTCAGACGCCAACTCCACCGCCTTCAGGAGAACCTCACCGGCTCGCATACGCCATCTGACTGCCGTCTATGCACATACCTTGATATTCGGCTGCAGATGCAAGTCTGATGCTGCCCTCAGCTGCGTTTTGCATTCAGACATGTGTGACTCTGTCGGCTGGAGTCTGCAGACACACGTTGCCTTTCAGAGCAAAAATGAGGCCGATTTGAGGATTCCTGTGTTTCCAGGTGTACGTCCTGAAGCGGCCGCATGTCGACGAGTTCCTGAAGAGGATGGGAGAGCTCTTCGAGTGTGTCCTGTTCACTGCCAGTTTAGCAAAGGTAACAGCCACAGCGTGGAGGATAATCTGGTCATTTCTGCTCAGTAAATTAGAAGGTAATCCGTTGTGGAAAAGCCTGACCTTTAACAGTTCTTGCAGTAAATAAAAACATGTCAAAGGAGGCACTGTTAGGCGGTTGAGCATTTGAAATAATGTTGTCAAGCAGGAACAGGAAATATTTCTAAACGTTTGCAGGCAGAGGTGATGCAACATGGTGTAGAGTGATGGATTTCTAATCTGTGAAGAAATACAAAGTGGTTTGCAATGTTTTGAGTTTTCTTTCCACAGAACTTTGAGTTAACTTGTGACTATAATAAGGTAATGTACAAAAAAATGCAGGGAAAAAGGACCTCCTGTAGCAGTCAGTCTTACAATACATAGTAAGAGGCCTCTGACTGAAGACTGTCAGTATATGTCCGTCATGACATGCTACCAGCTATTCCAGACTAACATGTCGTGTATGACACTGCTAATTCTCCTCGTTTGCTTTTGCCACACCTTTTTAAATCTGTCTGCTTGTACAGTTAGAGATGTTGGAGTAGGGGATGTGATGCTCATCTGTTAAGATTTCTGCTTTGGATTTTCATCTCATTCTTCATTACAGTTTTGAAAAATCATTCGTTTATGCAAACCTCTTGGAAAAGGATTATTTTCTCCTGGAGAGATTAGCGTCTGCTGTAAATGTTTCCCACTTTGCAGTAAGAGAGTGGGAATAGCTGAACATCGACCTTTGCTCATGTCTTTCTGCCTTAGCGTTGAAAAAATTCCCTTTTTGGACAATTAACAACTTCCACTTTGACGTTGTGTTAAACTACACATTTGATTGTGGGAGAACTTACTCGGCTATATGTTTAGTTTTATCGACGACACTTTTCTGAGATCATTGCCTGCTGCTCTGGCGTCCTTAAACGGGTCCCGTAAATCTGACCGCGTCTTTCCGACAGTACGCAGACCCCGTCTCTGACCTCCTGGACAAGTGGGGCGCGTTCCGCTGCCGCCTCTTTAGGGAGTCATGCGTTTTCCACCGAGGTAATTATGTGAAGGACCTGAGTCGTCTGGGTCGTGATCTCAACAAAGTCATTATTGTGGACAACTCCCCCGCCTCCTACATCTTCCATCCCGACAACGCAGTGAGTGCACACACAGCCCTCGCTGTTTCTGGACATTTCATCCTGTTTTCCTATGGCAGCTGGTTATTAGTCATTGCATTGAGTGACGTTACATATTCTCCATCTTCTCTCTGTATAGGTTCCCGTTGCTTCTTGGTTCGACGACATGTCCGACACCGAGCTGCTCGACCTCATCCCGTTCTTCGAGAGGCTGAGCAAAGTGGACAACGTCTACACAGTCCTCAAGCAACAAGGGACTCCGAGCTAACGGCGCTGAAGGTCCTTCACCTCAACGCCGTGGAAACAAAACGCCGTAGAAACAAAACAGAAAGAGAGAGAGAGAAAAAAAAAGAAAAGCCGAACACACCAGCGAGGCCGGAGCTCCACCTATCACTGCCCGCCAGAACACAACGCTGCTTCACAGCCGACAGAGCCTTCACCCTCCCAGTATACAACCAGCTTCCTGACCTGCGCTGCCATCTTCTGGTCAAACACAGACAGGATGAATGAATGTTTAATGACATTTCCACAGTGTAGGCCACGAATCCTCCGGATTCCACCTGGGTACTGGACGCCGATTTCTCCCTGGGACGCTCCTTTAAACTGATTTGAAAGGAGTTTTTTTTGAAAGGTTTACATAAAAGTACACATGTTCCATCCAAGCAATGCAGGTCGTTCACGTCTTCTAAGCATGTTGGACCAGTGTTCATTTGACCCTCGTTTGTAGCGCTGCTTTGGAGTCATCAAGGCAGTGTTATAAAATAATCTCGTTCAAATTAGCTACAGTCAGAGCTGTAAGAGTTTAAAATATTAAAACATAAGTGATTGGACGGCACTTTACTGTTTGATGTGTAGTCTATAGTGCAAACTGATGGTTTTTGTGCACAAATGTTTAGAAAATAGAATAAAAGTCCAAATTTGATATCTTTACCGTGTAATTCCCCACCGCTTCATGCTTTTAAACAGGCTAGATTTGTTCTGATTGAACCAGAGAAAGAGCAGCTCTCATTGGTTGTCGGGTCGATAAACGCCGTGACCAACTGAGTTCAGAGGACCAGAACTGTCTTCCAAACCCCAACCCCTGGAAACCAGTCACTGTTAATGGTGCATCACAACTGTGTCGGATTTGTTCCTGGCTTTAAAGCCACGCACAAATCGTGAACTTTTTTTTTTCTTCGTCTTTTTAACTTGGGTTTAACAGACTATATTTAAAGTTCTGTTGTAGCGAAACAGTAGGCTTGAGACATTTACTTGCCTAAGCGGTACTTGTAGCCTGGAGGCAAGTTTGTGACGTAGTCAGAAGATGCTTGTTTGGGGAGCGTAAAGCCATCTGTTGCAATAAATGGTTTGATTCAGTCCAGATTTAAGGGATAAATCCACCTTGAAGCCGTTCAACACTATTGGTTCTGTTACTTGGCCGCAGTTCTTCATCTCCTGGACATAAATGGATGTAATATTAACTCTGTAATGTAGCGCAGCCATGTTCTAACATTCTTTGAATTTGAAATATAATCACAGAAAATAACAACAACGGCATTGTGGGAAGTGTAGGAAATCACTGTGTACACAATTGCTGACAAGGTAGAGCTGATTTAAGGCTGGAATGTGCATCTTTTTTTTTTTTTCCAATCTCAGCTTCTCGGAGATCAGTTTCCTGGTCTGTTGAGGCGAAGAGCAACACGGTCTCCCAACAATCCACTGTTCCACGTTTGCGATGACAATGGCCTGTATTGACACTGATGAATGAAAACGGTGGGTTAGACTATGAGCCTGGGGTAGCAGGCTTTGAACGGGGCAGGGAGATTAAGAGCTATTGAATTATTTTTATATGTGAAAAAAAAAACACACAAAAAAGAAACAACTTTTCAATCAAGTTAGCTTGTTGTTTTTGAATACTTACCTATTTTTATTTCTTATTTCACCAAGGAGTGGTCATCTGATATAATATTTATAGTGTGTTTTCCAATCAGCTCTTTTTTTTTTTTCTATGCAAGACTTGGTTGGATACCTCATATATTGGTAGAATATGGATCAGAACCGCCCACAGATAACTGAAAATATAGTACCTTACTGTTTTAGGCACATAACAGGGTAACTGTTTTAAAATGTGTTTTCCGTGTAAGCCATTGTCACGTGTGTTAGATTGAGAAATGACGCTATTTTCAATTCATTGGCAAAGTATTTATAGGAACATGAAGTCGTTTAGTCATCTGATTACATTTATGAGTACTGCGTCACCATGGGGCCCATTTGCTGATACTGTACTTCTTACACATTAATAGATATGTATATGTTGTTTTGCACAGTAATAAAGCAAACAAATTTCATTAATATATATGGAATATTCATTTTACTGTACTCATGATTTAATAAATGTAACCTAATTTTTGACTTTTGTTGTTTTCTCATGCCAAATAATGTATGCCTGTATGTAATATTGCCATCTCTCTCTCTCTCTCTTTATCTTCCATAAATGCTCATTGCAAGATGGTCCAAGTCCTACTTTGTAAAGCATTTTCTGTTCAAGAGGATCAGAGGATCACAGAAACGCGTTTCTTAAAATGGAATTCTGACAAACAGCTTTCCAGCCTGAAATTTTGAGGTTTTTTTTTTTTTTTCCCCGTCGGCTTCTCTTTCGATCTCTAAATACAAATGTATACTGAAAATCAACCAGACGTCTACAGTTGTTGGGATTTATTGTCTGCATTGTCCAAACACGAGTAAAAACTACAGTTGTGGGTGGCACCGTTCGGCACAATACAAACAAAAAGCAAGATGATGGCTAAAATGTCCAATAAAGGCAATTTTGTGGAAAATGAACCAAATGTTTCGTCGGTGTAGTTTTAGAAATGGCAGTTCCTTATATTAAACAATATTGTTTAAAATAAGGATGGCATTTTGGACAATCTTGAAACTGAATTCCCTACTGTTTTATGTCTATGCTATGTAACATAACACACACTCACAGATATATATATATCTATATCTCTGTGTGTATATATATAGTGAGGAACGTATTTTTATATCTCCTAAAATGAGAAAATTACTTGTACTAACGATTTAACGTTCGTGAATTTATGTATAGTAGTTACTCTTCTTGCACAAGGGGCGTGAGGAGTTACAGAAGCAGTGGTCAGAAAGCCAAGCCACTACTAAAAATAGTTTTCAAATGTAATATAGTGAATATGTTATATAAATTGGGGTGTGTTGTTTCAGATACGGATCTTGGAAGGTTGACCATTAACTTTCGGTGAAATTCTGCTCAAAAAAAATAATAATAAAAAATTCTGGCTTCAAGCAGTCTGGGCTTTCTTCCCTCAACTAGGATTGTTTCCGGTCGATTTTCCGACAGGGCCACTCGAAGGAGGAGGTGGTCGGCAACGATGACGTTGATTTTCTGCACCGTATTAGAATGTATTTTTTTTTTTAGCAATGGCAGCGGCGGAAGTGAACGAAGCTGTTCCAAGTCCGTGTTGGCCACGGTTTCCAAATACTGAATTGACATTAACAGTCGCCTCCCTCGGACAGACACGCTCTCTTTGCAGATACGATGTTTGTTTACAGCTGGTAAGCTTCTTGGCGCCGAATTGGCGCGTGCATGGGTCATTGGGTAAAATTTCAAACCTAAAAACACATTTTTCATTTGCAGAGACGAGCAAAAAAACAAAAAAAACCCCCAACAAAAACCAGAACCTCTGCAGGAGGATCTTGGAAACCAGTAAGTGTTTTTTGTTAAATATTTCAGCGCCTAAAACGTCTGGTTTTAGCAGTTCAATGAGTTAAATGCCAAAAATACCACGAAGGCCGGAAGTTTCAATTCTCAGCTGTATTCTTAGCACTATCCCTACAAGCAACCATTTTTAATGCTCTTTCAAATATATGCTTATTTCTTGAGCCGTTATCTGAAAATCCAAATTAAAAATTAGGCTTCCTTTGGACTCCATGTTAGTCCTCCAAAAATACTAGAAATACTCTGCATCCAGATATTAAATCCTAATTAATGCAGAACATGATAAAAGCATGATTAGCTTTCTATTATCAAGAAACATCTGTTTTGTCAAACTAGCAACTCTGATCTGTTGGCACTGAATAGAGACCAAGCAAGTCACAGTGGGACAGTTGCATATTCATACTAGTTATCATCCAAAACTATTAGATCAGTTGCTCTTGCATGGAAATGGATGTTAATTCTATCTTTTGTACAAATCCACTAACGTGGCCCCAGGTTACCCTATGTGGCTATAAAAGCTCCAACTCTTCTGGAAGGGCTTCACAAGATTTATGGGAACGCATTAATGGGAGTATTGGGCCATTTATCCAAAAGAACAATGGTGAGGTCAGGCACTGATATGGGATGGCCGGGCTTGGAGGTTTTGCTCAAATTCATCACAAATGTGTTCTGAGATGTGTTGTGGTACAACCACAAAAGTTGTTCCTTACTGAATTTGATCACCCATGTCTTATGGCCTTAGTTTTTTGCACTGGTATGCCGTCATGTTGGAAGCAAAGACTTGAGTTCCAAACAGTTCCCAAAGAAGACATTTCTCGTAATGTTTTGGTAAGCGGTAGTCTGAACAGCTCCTTTTGAGAAGCAGGCAGTCATAGTTTTTACAATATAGACATAAAAAGACAGAATAACTGCTTCAACATTACCGGTTGGTTTACAGCAACTGTGAATTTACATTCGAACTTTGGTGCTATTCGAAAGTGGCACTGGTAGAAAATGATACTTATTGAGTTGCACCTTTTATTCAGCTTGTTTTTTTATTGAAATGTAATAATTTATTGTAAAATCAACTAAAAATACTGAAATGTAAATATTATATTCTAAAAATGGTATAATTACTGACATAACTGTCTATTCCACAGGCTGCAAACTCCAGTCCTCGAGGGCCGGTGTCCTGCAGTTTTTAGATGTGCCACAGGTACAAAACGCTGGAATGAAATGGCTTAATTTCTTTCCAGCGAAATGAAATTAAGCTGGATAAGTACACAAGGAACTTATCTCCTTGTGTAGATCAGTTCTCCAGAGCCTTGCTAATGACCTAATTATTCTATTCAGGTGTGGTGCAGCAGAGGCACATCTAAAAGTTGCAGGACACCGGCCCTTGTGGACTGGAGTTTGACACTTTAACCTCTCACCATTTGATAAAAACAGATGGAATAAGTGAGGGCCACCCAGTTATGCAGGGTTAGTTTGATTCCTGTTGGCGTTTTGTTTTCAAGAGATACTTTGTAGTCCTTCTACTTTCCAATCACAGTAAACGTGGCACTGCTTTTGGCTTTGCCCAATGTGAACTTGACTGTCCCACTCATGTCCACGCTTGTGTCCCTCAGAGTGAGTTTGTGGACTGTCCCGTGGTCTTCCAGACGGACGGCAGGGCATGATCGAAGGGTCACGCCATTTAACGTCCAAACTGGAGGTTTGTTGATGTCAACAGAGACTTCACACTGGAAAGAAGCTGACTCCGGCTCTGTCACCTGGACATTCTCAAGTTCTTTCACCATCACAAGAGCCTTTGCTGAAGAAGCGTAAAGCATGTTACAGAAAAAAAAAAGAAATTATTCAGATGAAATTTTAGCGAAGAAAACCTGCCAAAAATGTATTTTGCTTTTCATCCAGCTTACCTTCAACCATCAGTTTTGCTTTGGATGTGTGTTCTCCAACCTCAATACTGTAAGTTCCCTCATCCTCCACAGCAACCTGGTGGATTACTAGTTTATGGGAACAGTCTTCTGTTATAATCTCCATCCTGTCTGAAGGATGTAGTTCCTGTTTGCCTTTGTACCAGGTTGCACTGCAGCGAGGGGAGGAAACGGTGCATTCAAGGATCACTCGGTGGGTCTCCAGGGCTGTTCTGTCTCGCAGTGGTTTTACAATGAAAACTGGGAGCTCTGAAAATTGCAATTTTTTTAGGTTTATAATGGGTAAAATATAAAGTTGGTGGCATGAAGGAAGTAGGACGTTAATTGAAAAAACTCACCTTCTACCTCAAGGTAGGCTGTTGACGTGACATCCCTTGCTACAAATTGGACATCTCCAGCATCCTCAGCTTTAACGTTGCATATCAGCAGGAAGTGTTTGGGCCCTGCAAGGTGACACGTTTTAAATTCAGCTGGTGAAAAACGAAAAAGTCAAATTATAGTTTGATTTCTGACCTTCTGTGCGGATCTTTGTGGTGCTACTGGGTCTGATCTTGTGACCATTCTTGTACCACTCCCCAGCCACATCCTCCAGAGAGAGCTCGCACATAAACACAGCATTCTGGTCTTCCTGGATGTAAAGGTCCTCAAGATCCTGTACTATCTCCAACTTGTGCTCTGAGGGCAGTGATGAAATTGAAAAGAATGACCACTAGATGGAGACATTTGATTATAAATGATTGAAGAATATATTCCAAGAATAAGGTTGAAGTGCTTCTAGTGTTGGAGTTAAATATACCATAAACGTCCAAAGAGCAGAAGGTGCTTATTTCGCCTGTGTCACATGTATAGGAACCAGAGTCAGCAACAGAGCATTGAAGGATCTGGCAGAACCGCTTTCGACCCATGGAATAGATTCGATGGTCCTTCCCTGGCTTCAGCTCGTTTCCGTTCTAAATTGCAGAGGAAAGACAAAAATTATTTACATACATAAACGATTCAAGTTGTTGATGATTTTCTTTTCTTTACCTTAAGCCATCTGACTTCCACATTTTGTCTGGAAAATTCACACTCGAGAGTGACCGGAAATTCTTCTTCCACGCGAACATCAACCAGTGGTTTCAGGATGGCCACAGGGGTCTCTGTCAATCAATATAATCTGATTAGCCTGTCAGCACCGAAACCGTAGTAATTCCAAATAATTCTTTTGCAGTTGTGACCTACTAAAAATAATAACCCAGACCTCTTTAGCTTGTATTCACCTTTAATTGTGAGCCTTGCAGTCGATCGCGCTCCTTCAGCCGAGAAGACGATGGTGCCTGTGTCCTCCAGAGTTAAGTTTGTCAGGGTAAGGCTATGGACTAGCCCGTTGATGCTCACCCTAAACTGGTTGTTTGGCTTTACGCGGATGCCATCTTTCTGCCAGATGCCTTCCACGTCTATATGGGAGAGCTCCACCTCAAAGGAGGCAGTCTCTCGTTCAAATGTTTCTTGATCCGTTAGGCCTTTACAGATGGAGATCTTTCGGGCTGGATTAGCGATACAGAGATGCAGTGAAAGGACAATGTTTTGTGGAATCATGTCAAGGAAATATAATAACTTAGCGTTGAAATTGAGAATTTGAACTAACGTTTTGGCATAGCAAACACATGTTGTATCTTAAATGCACTTAGTGTGTCACAGTGAACAATAGGGGTCTAAATTTAGACATGGTTGGGATTACAAAAATGCCTCTTCCAGCGGGAGTTTATTTTGATGGTGTTGCTCCGTGCACACTGATATAATATTCCGTCTGTGTTTTCACACTTGGAAGTCTGGCTGAGCTATTCTTAGTATCGTTTTGCTCTGTGACACGCTGTAAAAAGACACCTACAATATGTGTGAAGAGACATCATTTCCAGAGAAGTGCGGTGAATATCAATATAAATAAATCCTGTTACTGTAATGGTTTTATTTGAGAGGAAAATCCTACAACAAACTTTTCTTTTGTGGCTTTTGTTTCCACTTTTCGAAGGTTAGCTCCTTCTTATTGAATTACTAGTTTAAGTCAGGTATAGATAACTATAAGTAACAGCTGGATGTCTAACAGTTATGATTGCACTTTAGGTATAATTTGTGCTTAAGAATCTACCTGGGTCTTTTATTTATGGAGACGTTTTAGCCAAAGGCTAAGTAGGTTGGTAAGACAAATGGTAATTAGGTTTCCACACCTCAAAAATAATTACTTACGTTCTACATTGAGTTTGACCTGTGTCCGATCATGCAGGGTCTCACAGCGGTATGTTCCTCGGTCCGACAGGTTCAGCTTGTAGATAGTTAGGCTTCTTTTACAGCCATTCTGTGCCAGGGTATGACGAGGACCAGACTGGATGACCACCCCTTGCCTCATCCACTGAACCTCACCAGTCTCCAGGCTGATTTCTGTCTCTAGGGTAGCCTCTTCAAACTCCTCTGCTGTCACAGGTTCCATTTTCTTGGTGAACATGACTTGAGCTTCTAAAACATTGTGAGGAGAAACAAAACTGAAACTCACATTCAGCCTTTTTTTAACATTTTACGTAGGTTTCCTTTAGTCTTACCCTGAACTTTGAGACTAGCCTTGCTCATTTTTCCTTCAGCTTCTGCTGTGATCCTGGAACAGTCTATCATCTGGCACTTTTTAATCACCAAGGTGTGGCACAATCCATTTCGACTCACTTGGAAGCGATCCCCTAAAGTCATTGGTTCGTTGTCCATAAGCCAAAGCAAGGAAACATCCTCAGGAGAAACAACACATTTAAAGGTGGCATCTTCTCCTTCTAGCACAGTTGTGTTGTGAAGTTCGGTAAGAAACTCAACAACTCGAGGCACTGAAGAGAGAGTAGGCAGTGAATGAAGCTGCTAACTCGCATGGAAATGTCAGAAACACAAATTGAATACTTACTCTCCACTCTTAGCATTGCGGCGGTCCGATCATCTCTGGATTCACAGGCATACTGCCCTGCGTCCTCGTGAGTTAAACGATGGATGGTCAAGCTTCTCTCGACACCATCTGCTCGAATGGAGTATCTCCTGCTTCCAACTACTTCTATCCCATTCTTAAGCCATTGGACATCTGCTTTTGGTTTGCACACCTCACAGTGCAGTGTCACCATGCCGTCAGCATGAGCCATGGTGTCATAGAGTGGTCGCACAAATTTTATCCTCATTTCTATGATGAAGAACAGTTCATATTTTTTGGCTTTTTAGTTCATTTGAAGTTCTCTTCATATTTTTTTTTTAAGTGTTGATTGTTACCTTTCACTAGTAGACTGAAGTGCATCTGGTCAGTGTTGACATCACAGGTGTATTCACCAGCATCAGACCGCCTTAAAGGTTGGATGGTAAGACTCCGTTTATGGCCGTCCATGAGTTCTCGAAAGCGTTCACCTTCAACCGGTGTCCAGTCTTTAAGCCAGCGTACAACCGCACTTTCTTTGGACACGTAGCTCATTAAAGTCACGCTTTCAGCTTCGTAACCTGTCACAACCACATCATCTTCCTTGTTGACAAAAGTTACCGGAGGTTCTTTTTTGGGAAAGACGACACAAAGTCAGTTACTTTTAAAGATTTTTGCTATTCCCATAGACGCTAATAAGCTATGATTGGCAGTTTTTACCTTGAACATGGATTATGTTGACCATCTTGTCATTCACCGCATCACACACATACTTTCCAGAATCCGAGGGCTGGATGTTTGAAATAATAAGTTTTCTCAGTCTTCCATAGCATTCAATGATGGTACGGGAATCGCTGGTGAGAAGCCTGTCATTACAGTACCACTGCACTGGGGCATTAGCACGGGACAACTCACAGGCCAATATCAGGTCATCACCTCCCATCAATTCCTGGTAATCAGGGTCGCATGAGTTTCCTACAATGCTTACGGGAGGCTCTAAGGGCAAAAGAGTTTTTATATTGTGGATTTTTGCTATCAAATAATAGGGAAAAATAGGTAACGGCTATTTGAATTTTACCTTCTACTTTAACGTGGAAACTGATGCTGTCATCCCCAACATCTAGGAAATATTCCCCTGAATCTTTGAGTTCTGCATTAAGGATTACCAACGACCGGAATGCACCTTCCTCCTCTTCACAGAACCTTTCATCACCCTGAACTTGACAGCCATCCTTGTACCATTTGCCGTTTCCATTAGCTTGAGAGATCTCGCACTCAAGAACAATGTCATCTGAAACTAGAAACTTTAGATCTGTCTTGATCTCACACTTTCTCAAGATCTTCACAGGCGGCTCTGTGGAAATACAGACACAGTGGTCTAAAATAGTTTCATGGGTCATAAAATATCAGTCAGTTTTTGCTTCTCACCTGAAACTTTCACCTGGAAATCAATTTTATCATCTGTAGCGTCACAAGTGTATTTCCCAGAATCGTTTGGAGTGGGAGAGTTGATGGTCAAACGACGAAAGATCCCATCTTCTGTGATTGCGATATTACTACTTTGCTCTATTTCTTTGCCATTGAGTAGCCACTTGACATCTGCTGTTAGACGTGACACCTCAGTCTCTAGAACGATTGGTTTACCAGCAAAACCTTCCAGTTTGTCTGGCAAGTTTTTGGGTCGACTTAGCATCACTGGTGGCTCTAAATAAACGTGACATAGTAAAAATAGGTTAAAAACGATCACCTCCAAGGTAGTACTTGCTTTGGAGTAAGTATCTTTATCACTTACCTGTGATATTAACAAGAAAGGCAACTGAGTCATTTTCAGTGTCACATATATACTCTCCTGTGTCACTGACAGTTGTTAAAGGTATAACTAGCCGTCGTTGGGCCCCATCTACTTCCAGTATCAAGTTGGGGCTCTCTTCTACCTCTAAACTATCTTTGTACCATCGAACTGGAGCATCCGCCTGGGACACTTCACAGCAAAGTTCCAGTCTCTCTGGTGCAACATGGGTGAGTTGCACCTCAGGTTCACAATGAGAGACGATTCTTACAGGAGGCTCTAAAACAGGAAAGAGATATTTAAAATATACTTCTCATACCTTTTTATTGTAATCTCTTTAATAAATATTAATCACGGTTTTACCTGTAACAGTTATCTGGAAGAAGATAGAGTCTCCATCTGTTTCACAGACATACTCTCCGCTATCCGCTCCTGAGCCACAGAGAATGGTCAGCCTCCTGTAAGGACCCTCCGATCTTAGCTGGATATTGTCGCTTTCCTGCACCTCCTGACCATCCTTAAACCAACAGACCTTCCCGTTGGACCGAGATAACTCACACTGCAAGTTGATCTCCTCTGATATGTAACATGTCATCACAATGTCATCTTTAGGTTCAACAATTGTCACTGGGGGCTCTGGGTTTTTGAAATAGACGAACACAGAAATTCAGTTTTCTCATCGGTGTGAACTAATTAATCTCACATGCAAAGGAAATCAGCAGAAGTTGCCATACCTCTGACATTGACTGTAAATTCTAAGCTGTTGTTCCCAGACTTGCAAGTGTAATGTCCAGCATCTGAAGCCTTTGCAGATCGGATGATTAGCCTCCTCATGGTACCCTCCACCTGCAGGGTAATGTTGTCACTAGCCCGAATCTCACAACCATCTTTATACCTGGGAAATACATATGAAGCCAGATTTTACTAGACACACAACTTATTTTTGGAACATTTGATTTTGTAAGTAAAATCAAATGAATCCTTTCTCTATTGTTTAAATTAGAAATGTTCTTGGATTCCAAAATTATTTTATATGCTATCTCTCTTACTCTAGGGATGCTCCGATCAGATTTTTTGCTGCTGATTCTGATCACCTCTAAGGGCCTATCAACTGGATTGGCTGTTAATTTTTTGCCTTTGGTATAAATGGTACTATGTTATCTGGCAAAATTGGAGGATGATCTGGCAATAAATTCACCTAATTTAGACATAAAACATGCAAACAGGCACGATACAACAGATATTCAGTCAAAAGGACAACTGAAAAACATGCAAACAGTAAATTAATATTTAACAGTTAGGTTCTCAGTACCCTAAATTATACAATTACTCAAATAAATCTCATAACACTGCCTATATTAAATAATGTCAATTAAAAAAAGGAAACATTTGTTATAAAATAAGAGGGGTGGGAGAGACACAACCGGTAGACCAGGGGACAAAAGTAAAAACGGGGGGGAGCAATACGGGATATTTATGGCACCTTCGCTCGTCACACTCAGAAACGCATCTACCAGCCGTGTACCGTCACCCGTTTGTTCAGACCGGGATGATGTCGTTTGTAAAGCTGCACTTACATGTGTTCAGTCTATCCGCTCACCTGTATAAAAACTCCTTCAGCGCTCTTCCTGCCGTTCGCTCTGAACCAGCAGGAGAAAGGCTGCCGTACTCCAGGCATCGCGCCAGTCATTTTAAAGATGCCTACTGGTCCACCAAAAACGATGAAAACCCGTGAATTATCATCAATCAATGAAATCCCCACGGGCCGAACTTGAAAATTGGACGTTATGCTGCTAACACTTAGCTTTCGTCAACAACTCAGAGGCGGAAGTGAGAGCTCCGCGCAACGCAAATAATATCCCGGCCGGAACACGGTGCACTAAATAATAAAACATAAATTAATGAAGCTTCGAGGCAGGTAATTTTTCCTCGAGTTATTTTAATAATCGAGGTACTCGAACCATTCGAGGAATTGTTTCAGCCCTAATAAATATATATATTTTTTCTCAACCAAGTTTTTAGCTTCCTGGTTTGAAATGTTGCTTCAGTATTTCAGCATAATCTAATTTTATTGTGATGACATCTATTTTTTTTTTTAAAGAGCACCAGCCCCTCCTGCAGTAAAATATCCCTACATGATGCTACCATCACCATATGTCACAGTTGGGAAAACCTTTTTCATCAATAGTTCCAATAGATACGGTGGATAGACACTTGATTTTGATTTTCTCAACCTACAGAACATGTCTTCAGATATAACAATATTACTTCCTGAGTGCATTTGCAAACTAAAGTCTGCCATTTTGTGGTGGTTCAGATGAAATGGCAGCTTCCTTGGAGAGCGGACGTTCAGCATATGGAACTCTATCGGCAGCTTCTGGCAGAATCTCATGAGGTTTTTTTTTTTCATTCTGTTGTTCCCACAAAAACACGTACATCTCACTGTACAGAGAACTTCCCTTCTTGAATAATATGATAGCTGTACATGGTGGTTATCGTTCTATGTGATTGAATTTCGTTGTTCTTGTGACAATGACAATAAAGATTTATCTTATCTTATCTTATCTTATCTTGTTTGAACAGATGAATGTGATACTATCAGGCACTTGGAAATTGTACCCGCAGATGAACCAAACTCTTGGGGGTACATAAATATTTTCCTCAGTATGTTCCGATAATATTTTAACAACATTTTCTTGATGATGCACAATACAGACCACTGGCTGGGACTATTTTATTGCAAGAGTTTACATTTTCATTGTCCTACCAAGCAGCTTCAGCGTCTTCTCTGGAGACGTGGCAAAGCAGAACCACAGGATCTAATTCCATGCCGTTCTTATGAAGTTCTTCCTGAGAGGCTGGACTGAACTCTACTGGAGGCCCTGAGCAACATGAGATTAATGGATGGATTGTTACAGCTGGTGCAACAAAAGGCAACTTACTTCCTGAAAAACATTTGCTAGAAAGTAGACAACCTTCAACGTCCACGTTGAATTTGATGACATCCCCTGAAGTTTGGCATGTATAAACTCCAGAGTCGGATGCTTCAGCAGACTGTATCACAATCCTTCTCATCTTCCCGTCTGATTGGATGTTTAGCCCATCGCTCACTTGGAGTTTCTCACCATTTTTAAACCAGGTTACCTTAGCGAAAGGATGGGTGACCTCACAGTAGAGCACAATGGCGTCACCGGTTTCCACTCTCTTACTGCTTTCCAGGTCTGACAGAGGGACGAACTTGAATACAGCAGCTGCAGGGAAATGAACACATGAATAGGGAACCAACATGATGAATGAATATTACAGCCTTTTACACCTACGTTTAACCTTGAGCACAGCTGAATCCCTCACTCCATTGGCGATGAATGTGATTTCTGCTGTGTCATCAGCAGTTCCGACTTCATGGATCACCAAAGAGTGCTTTGCTTGGTTCAGCTGCACTGAATATCTTCCACCATGCTGCAGCTGGGAGCTGTTCAGAAACCAGGTTCCAACCATCGGTGCGGACAGTTCGATGGAGAATTGAGCGTCCTCGCCTTCCATCACCTCACACCCTTGGAGATGTTTATGAATCTTGGGCCCTGGGACTAATAGTGTAACAATATATCAGCAATGCTATGCATTAATCTTTTTTTTTTCTTTTTTTACTGAAATATGTTATACTTTTAGGTATGCTGCTCACCAAGATGGACTACTTCGGGGAACTCCACATGGCCACTGCGTCCGTACTTATTGACGCAACACACCCGAAAACGGTAGTTGCCTTCACAAGGAACGCTGTCACCGGAAACTTCAGCGGAAGTGACGGTCTCTGAGGTGAAGCATTTCTGCCACTCATGAGAACCAATCTCCGTTCTCTCAAGGACAAACATGGAGCGGGTGGTAGTCTGGCTGTTGGGCGCAGGCACCCAGAAGAAGAGAGCACTGTTGGGTCGGTCTATGTCCATTTTGACGTCAACAGGACAGATTGGCGGGCTGTGTCTGGTTGCTGTAGTACAGAGGAAAAACAGTAAATTGTCTAGTGTAATAGTTCTGTATAGCAGGAACGGCATCCATCGTTTTATTTTGTATACTTACCAGTGACGTGCGCTCACTCGAGGCAGAGCCTTACCGGTCATCATGGAAAAGTAATATATACTGATAAAATAATTTATATTGCTATTTTCACCCTGTGGTTTGTACTATAAAGTATTTATTTTTCATTTAGCTTAAATAATTTTGATTATTTTTTCTTCAAAATCGCTGATTTTTTGCAATTTCCCATTCAACTGCTCAGAAGTGCAGCTGGTAAGGGATAGACTTGGCTTTAATGAACAGATATATTTGTGCAGAATGAGTGGGACATGGACTTAATTTATAAGTAAAGGTAGCTGTACATAGGGCGAGATAGAAGTGGTTTGGAGTTGTACTTTGGTTTTCCCTTTGCTGTGGAGCACTGCACTAAATTAATACCTATAATTCCAAGTTTCATTGAGTTAACGAAATTGTGCTACAGCTGCGGCGCGGCTGTGGATAACATGTAAAAGAATAGTCTTCTTGGCCTCCAGCTTTGTGCACATGCACAAAATTTTCTTACGTATACCATAACATGCAAGGTGTCTATATCTCTAAATCTGATTAAGTTAGTGCCTCGCCAACTAAGTATGTGTCTCACATACTTAGCACAAATGGCAGAATATTTCTTCATGAAATAAATATGCAAATTAAGGTTAAGATCCCCATTAACTTGATTTTTCCTTCAGTTCTTCATAAGTTCATTCCAACAGCAGGTCTAGTTAATTTTGCATGTGTAGACTGTACCTTTGACTTTGAGTCGTGATGAGCTTTTAGACCTTCCTGCAACAAACGTCACAACCCCCGAGTCATGATGGGCCACGTTGACAAAAACCAGGATGTGGGTCTTGCCGAAAGCCTTGAGGATGGTCTGGTGTGTCTCGTGTAGCATCAGACCATCTTTGAACCAGTGGACCTCCATTTCATCATTGTCAACCTCGACGCAGAACGCTGCGTTCTCACCTTCCAGCACCTCCAGTTTCCGAGGTAGTTTACAAACAATTGTGCCTGTACGTTCGAAAATGTTTTATTGTCCTTTCTTTGCTCATTTCATTTCAAAAACAGATTGTGAATAAGATGATTAACATTACATGCATCCTACCTTTTACTGCTAGCTCGGCAATGCTCTTTGCTCCATCTGGCATCTCACAAAGATAAACCCCATCGTCATCCATTCCAACATTATGGATGGTGAGTCTTCGCCTGGTCCCTTTCTGTTCCATCCCATACTTACTGCTAGGCATCAATCTCTGGTCCTCCAGGTACCAGGCAGCTGGGATCATCTCATCAGGCACCTCACACTCCAGCACAGCGACATCCCTCTCCTTTACCTCCACATCTTTTAATGGCCGTCTAAACCGCACTGCAGGCCCTGAGGCACAAAGGAGGTTGCAGGTAGTTTGTTCTGATTTTAGAATTTACATTATGGCTTCACATACAGTTTGGAAAAGTTGCAACTGATAATATTTCTAGTCTGGATAAAAATGGAAAAAAAACATCTAAATAATGCAAATCAGAATTTTTACCAATGTAATGACTTTTTCCTGTGGCTTTATACACCATGCCTATATTCATGTGCAAAGTTTCCAGATGCAAGCAGTAACATGCAACTTGTCTATAGTTTCAACTTAGGCACTTTGTCACTACATTTATATTTTCACACACAAAAATTGGAGTCAGCAGGTCGGGCTTATTAAACATCGGTTATTGACCAGAAAACTGGAATCGGTGCATTCCTTGTTCAAATTTTTATTATATAGATAAACCACTTTAATTTAAAACTGGTAATATTGGATCAATTCCTGACTGCTCCAGTTAATAGTTTTTAGTTTTGATTTCATTACAGTACGATTTAGTTTAATTCATTTTATTCTCTCTAAAGATCTTTTTCTGAAAAAATAATACAAATTTTATTTGGTGAAGTTTCAAATTTGGACCATTCTTGAACTCCAGATGGGGACCATACAAAATGACCAAACCAAACTTTGGACTCCCCTGCCTTAAGTGTTTGAGGAATTGGTCATGTTTCCTTAAATGTGGTCTTAGTAAGTATCTGTCTGCTAAATTACCTACCTAATGCTAGGTGTTTTTTCATGTATCTAATTATTTTATGTTTTAAAAATATCACTGTGTCCATGGTGTATGCTATGTTTTCTCTTTTGACCAATGGGCATGGAGCATGGCTTTGCCATCTTCCCAGTGATTCTTGTTTTAGCTTGTCTATACTTTCTCGAATCGTGGATCGTTTCCTAGGTTCAAATAAGATGACGTCTGACATCCATTGAGATGAGGGAAACGGTACCCACTTCAAATTAAATCAGTGTATTTCTTTTTTTAATCCATCAAAGTTGTAACAATATGCAACACTGTCCTCCTTTCCTGGAATAAATCCAAAAATATTTTACTTACCTTTCACAGTCAGGTGAACAGCACTCAGGGTGTTTCCCAGAGTGTTCGATGCGGCGCATACATATAGCCCTGTATCCTGCATTTTACAGTAGAGAACCTTCAACGTGTAGTAGCCTTCCCGATCCTCAAATACCAAGTGTCGTCTGTCGGGTTCCAAAGGAACCCCGTCTTTCTTCCAGATGATCTCTGGTTTGGGCTTGCCTGTTACAAAGCACCGAAACTTGGCATGCTTCCCCTCTGTCACTACAAACTTTTTGACTTTGGACGGGTTGATGGGCGGCTCCTCGGCGAGCTTTGACAAACTGAACCGCCCGCCTCTTTGTTTGGGTGACCTCTGGCTGCCGACATGACTGATTGATGATGTTTTACTCTCTTCTCGCTCTGGAATGGGCTCGACAAGAAGGACAGCTCCCGCCAAGGCCTCGCCATAGGAGTTCACGGCCTTGCAGGTGTAGACGCCTTTGTCCGGCATGCGCGTTCTGTAGATCTTGAGCTGAAACCAGCCCCCGTCTTGAATGCTCACACTGAAGTGAGAGTTCTCAAAGATATCATTGAGCTTCTTCCCATCTTTCTCCCAAGTCACCTCCGGCAAAGGTGTGCCCCAGATTTTACATGAGAAGGCGGCATCCTCTCCACGATCCACACGCAGGGACAAAGGCTTGATCAGGAATCTTGGTTTATCGTTTGATGTTAAATCAATCTCTTTCCGTTGATCATTTGCTTGATTCCTCCACTTGTAGTCTCCATTCATTTCCTTCTCTTTCTGCACCATGTTGTAGCCATTTAGGGTTTCCCCAAAGTCCCCATTTTCCTTTATGCCATTACTGTTTGATTGTATCGATTCTCCATTATTGTCGAGAAGCTCTCCTTCCACTTTGAGAGAGGCTGCTGCGTAGGTTTCTCCTACGCTGTTTCTAGCCTTGCATATGTACTGACCGGCATCTTGTTGGGTAACTCCAGTAATGGTCAACAAGTATGCTTTTCCCTCCTCTGAGATCTTGTACCGCCCCTCAGACAGAATTTGTATGTTTTTACGTTCCCAGATGACATCCGGATGAGGGTCTCCACCAATTTGGCACCTTAGGGTTGCATCTGCCCCAAACTGTGCCACAATAGGGCGAGGATAGCCCAAAACACGAGGTGCACCTCCAAGAATATCCATGATAATGTCAACCGTTATGAAAGAGGTCTTGTCCAAATTTCTTTGTTTTTGTCCAAAAATTATATCCTTATCTTCTGTGAGAAGCTGTTGGGCAAACAAAACATACATTTTAGTAGAAAATCTACTTTTGTGAATGGAGCATAAATAAAGTTTCGTCGCAAATCTAGGGAATGCCTTTTAGAAATGTGCTTCACAAAGAATAAAAGATACCCATAGCGGTTTACAAAAAGCTGAGTGCAGCTAATGAAGCTGGTTGTCTTACGTATTTTGAGTTGCATCACTTTTTAGTGGATTAGACTTTGTGTAAACGCAGTCGGCCCTTGGTTCTCCCGCAGTTGGTGCTGTAGCTCATTGACGGTGTATTTATAAAGTACTCCAAAATAAGAAGCATGAGACCATGTGTCATGGTAGAAAAACCTTTTCAAAAAAACTGTGGGGATCACATCTGCAGTGACTAACAAGAACACAGCTGACTCATTGGTGTACTGATCACTAAAAGCAGCTGGATGGGTTGGGTTGTTCATGTCTCTGTTTTCTAAGTTGTTGGGTGGTTTCTGTGTTGACTGCAAGGTTATAACTCAATAGTATAATTCCTTCCTAATGAAAATATCAATACATCTTTTCGCAATTTTTGTTTTATTGAAATAGCATCACACTGAAAAAATATCCAACATTTAATGTGAGTATATTTATTCAGTGTTTTAAAGCATTTTCACACAAACAAATATTAGCTTAATTTAAGGTAAAAATGCATCAAATTAATGTAATGAATTTTTAAAACTTACTTTTCTAAATTAATCGGAGGAACTTTTTATGTAATACATGAGTTTCTGTTTCCCTGGGGAATAAACTCAAGCCCTCTTCAAAATAGGAAAGACAAGAAAACATTACGTTCATTTTCTGCATGACATATGTCAAATTCCACCATGTGCAGAGATGTTTTGACGCATAGTTTTGGATGTTCTTACCTTTCTCCAGTAGCTGAGAGGTGTTAAATATGACATAATCTATATGACAATCAGTTACTCAGCCCTGTCCTGACTAGCTAAACAGTTTGCTTTGCCTGGATTTCAACTGGAACCACAAACTTTGATCCATTGGGATAAGAAGAGCTTCTCATCCAGAATGAGCTTCTTAGGTCATTACACAGACCTGAAAAGGTTCTTGACTATAAAGGCAGATTGTGACTTGAGGACTGGTTGAACATTCCCATGTCTGTGTGAAGCATTGTTGAAGCTTGTGAAATTTTAAATAGCAGTGTACAAAAGATGATTATTTCCCAATGTAGAACTTAATTGGAGAAATGTGCTCAAATTAAAGGTTGGATTCCAAAGCTGTTCAGTTCAAAGTTATGTTGGTCCAGTAAGATAATTTTATTTGAAATGGACCAAGGTTTCTGAGACCTTATACATATCTTTACTCTTTATTTGGACGCTTTACGTTGTCTTGAGTTTTTGTTTGTGTCTGTAAGGCAAACGATATTTAGTTCATTCTTGAATAGTAGTCCAAAGCTGCCCAAAATTGCTCAGATTGCTGCAAATTGCCCCAAGGATGCCTTTTGGACACTCCTGCACTAAAGCACTGGTGGGCAGTGCTTTAGTGGGGGTTTTTTGTGTGACTGAAACACTTGCAAAGATTACAGCTAGCGATATCGTATTTGTTACCATTTTATTGGCAGACCAGAGTTCAACTGTTTCTTTTTGAACCGAGAAAGAACATCCAAAACTCACCTGTCTCCAGTAGCTGCTTTCTGCTGTTTGCCTCCTGTTGAAAGCTTTTGCTTGCCTTCGGTCCCCACTCAGCACACCTTCATGTCACTTTGGCGTCTGCATAAGAGACAAAACTAAACCTTCCACTCACATTTGTTGGGTCAAAGTCACAGTTGTCATTTCCCGCTCGCTTCTGTCTTTGTTGGTGGAAGGTTGGAGGTGGCATAAAGGAAAATAAGCCTCTTTTTTTTGTCTCTGTTGTGCACGCCTCAGCTCTGATTCAATCATTGTCCAACAGCTAATGTGACAGAGGGAGGGCCAGAATGGAGAGGGTCATTAAATGCTTTTGCAGCTGCTGCCACTTGCAAGCCCCCGTCCTAAAAATAAACAGCTTTCATGACGCAGAGTCAGATAAAGTTAGGCTCTCCGTTCAGAGACAACAGCCCACTAAAGATAGAGCCCTGCTTTGGATCACTCAGTTCAGAAGATATCCTTAGCTAAACATCGGAAGACAAAGGACACCCCGCCTGCTGGACTTCCTTGTGACAATAATTATAGAAACACAGTCATTCGAAATCAACGAAGAAGAAGTTATGTTAAATACTGCTATGTTTAGGACTCTACATGAATGCTTGTTTTAATTTTAAACTTGTAACATCTGTCAAATTGAAAGCATTTAAAATTAGAATTGTTTTCTTTTTTTTTTTAATGCAATGTACGTTTATTGCAAATTTGGTTGTTTCCCCCAAAATAAACTAAACTGGTGATATTTAAAGAAATGAACAAAGGAGCCTTATGTAAATCACATTGATCTAGAGATGCAAATTCAGTTCCCTCAATTCTTGCGGTACATTTGTTTTGTCTTCTTTGTCCAGGGGAAAGGCCAACTTTGTATCATTCTTGAACTGAAGCAGGTCATGTTTTGTAAGACGAGTGGCAGATTAAAAAGGAAAAGAATCTTGATAGTCACATGATGAGTTACCGTAATCAAAAGCACAGATGACTAACAGGACAATAGAAACACTGGAAACACAATGGGGCAGAACAAGAAGTTTATGCAAGAATCCAGCGAGGAACAGCAACACAGGTGAGAGCATGTATACTTTATCATGTACACATGATAAACGGTACTTAACCAGTTACCGTTTGTGTTCCTGGTGTTGATTAGTTCCTGCCTGCATTCTCAGACCAAAGCTCTTTAGGCTATCGCTTCCAGAGTGTTTCAGACAGCGAAGCTGCTGATACGCACAGCAAACTGTCCATTCAGATCTTCGACCTTCAGTACAGGTCACATAACTTCGACTCCATCTGGAAACATCCACTTAATCTAGTCGTCTTAAAAAAAAACCTTTCAATGTTTTTTTTTTTTAATGTTCTGTTTTATCTGTGGTGTTTAGATCAGCCGTTTGATGAATTACAATACAATACTAGCTCCATTTATGGTTTCTCTGTCATTCCCATGTTTGCAGTCGTCCTGGCAGCTGCTCTGAGTGATGACCGCGTCATCGACAGATTGCGCTTTGTCCTGGGGTCAGGTTTCAGTTTGAAGAACTGAAGGGGATTGATAGACTGTAGCATTCATGACTGACTTGTCAGTCAACCGGATTCCATTCATACAACAGCTAAAAATGAGACACGTAAGTCATGGCTATTAATCACGTTTTGTCATTGGTAGCTACAACTAAAGAAAATGAAGTGTCTAGGTGTTGCAGAGTTGTGGTGGATTGTGTTGAGTGGAAGACTGGGATTTTGTGACTTCCAACTTTTGGAGGGATTCCAGTTTTCTGCCTTTTTAAAAGAGTTTGCTGTATGATGTAATGTTCAACGTTTAAACCGAACTCAATGTTCGGTTTAACGATTTTGTGCAGGAGTTAGGCCCGTCAGCACAAGTAGTTGATTCTGAAAGAATTTCAGGTTGTTGTTTTTTGTTTTTTTTTATGGTGCAATTTTCAGATACAGACATGCTATAATCTTAGCATGTAAAATGCTCCGTACAACAGCACATTATTGTTTTTTTTTTTTTTCCATAGTTAAGAAAAGCTCATCCATCTAAAAACATATTCAGAAGCATGTTTGAGTACGCCGTTCCATTAATCTTACAAAATGGATAGAATTTTCAAAGCAAGCGTGGTTCATATCCCATAAAAAAAATTTCTAAACCGAGAAAATAGAAAACTGACCCAAAACAATGCACGCCATTGTATAGTTTTACAATAGGATATCGCTTTAAGAAATAGACAAATCTAGCTTACTGAGAAAAGTCACATTTTTGTGGCATGTTGGTTTGCCGTTCAAAAAAGAAATACGGGCAAATTCAAATCTCTATGAATTGGAGATTCCAATTTTTCCTAAAATAAAAAATGTAACTTGTGACACTGTTGACTTTTTTGGCCCATCTGGCAAGGTTGAAATCTTAAAAAAAAAAAAAAAAAAAAAAAACCTCAACAAGAGTTTGGACTTTTTCCCTTTTCCTATGTCCTCCATTAGATGGCGCTAAAGATTCACCATGACTGAATCACTGTACCAGAGACAAGATAAACTTGAGTGTTTGACCTCACAGCTTTATAACTCTGACCCTTGATATCACTGAAGGGGGGGCGGACGATCTGGCATCATGTACCAGTAAAACATTACACAGCCTAGACACTTAAATCTTTCTGTTGTGTAAACTTAAAATGTTACACAGCCAATTTTGAGAAATCCATTTATGGATCAATATGTAGAAGCCAAAAATAAATCTGTGCAGAGAACATTAATGTAGCTGAGGAACCTTTTCACAACTGGTGATAATCAGAGCTTCATTTCTGAACTAAAATTCTTCACAGCACCCCTACTGATCTGATGAGCTGTGAAAACGTTGTGGTCCTAGAACAAAGCCCCCTGAGACCAGAAATGGCGTGTTCTGCTACACGTACACTCAGGGACTGCCGGGAACTGGGATCGTATGGCAGGAATCAAAGAGAAGGGGGGCCCAGGGGACATGAAAAGCTACAGAGATGGGAGACCAAAGAGCAAAATACATTTTGTGGAGCGATCTCTGACATTTTAGTTCCCCCCTCCTTCTACATGTAACCTGCAAGCACACTGCGAGAATCAACAATGGGTTCTGGGAAAGACAGGAGGAGGGCTTTCTTTTTTTCAATACAAACAACATCTGTGTGGATGTGTGTGGGGTGGGGTGAACTGTGTGTTTTTGTTGTTGTTGTTGTTTTTTCTCAAAAGTGATTCTTAGCTCAGATTCAACTCTCACCCCAACATTAAATTGGATTGTGTGATGTTCAAATAACTGCTTTACTAGGGGAAAAAAGGGAGATTTTTTTGTCTTTTTTTTGACAGAATTACTTAGATTTTTTTTCTTTTGCAACATTTCCGTTGTATGTGACCTTTCAGCAGTCGACTAATAACAGTAAAGCATCCTCTAAGGAAGTCAAAAAACATGCTTTGTTTATACAGGATCTCTATGCTTTGTTTATGCACTCTTTACTCTGTTAGCATATTTGTGATGTTTGTTTCCTAATCTGGTCAAAAGTTTCATTAGTAGAAAAAGTCATACTGTAAAACTTGCTCGTTTTTGATTCTGCTAACATTCTGGTCAGCTATAGACATTTTCTTGTACAGTGATAGAAATAAAAAGACAAAAAGGCTGGGCCCACAGTAGGTAATATCAAATGCTGTTCCAGGACCAGATTGCTATTCCCAAATTAGCTGCCTTACAGTCCTTGACTGTTTCATAAAAGATCTCTGCAGAGGGAGAAAGTCTACATCACAGCGCTGTATCAGCTAACAAACATGTTGCCCGTCTGGAGAACAACTCTCAAATACGAAAAAAATAAAATAAAAAAGCAAATATAGAAGCTCCCACTTTGAAATTGTTTCTCAACATTTTGGGTATTCTGTAGAAAATGGAAGCTTTTTAAGCGGGAGGGGGAAAAAAGCCCCAGCAGGAACTAGTTGACCAGTTAGCAGCTAGTAATGCTAAAGCTAACATCAGTTTCAGAGATTTTGCCACAAGATGTCTTTGTGTATCGTCTTGTGTTGTGAAATGAATAGAGTACTTGCACACCACTACAATACTATGTGTAGTCATCACATTTTTTTGTAGGCTCAACTTTTTAAGCTAACGTTTCATTAAAGCTAGCTTTTCTAGATTTGGCTCTTGTTGATGGCATGTACTCTGAACCTCTCCACATTTCATGCTTGTCCTGAGTATAAATCCAGGCCCGTATTTGTATAGTTTGTTGCTTCAAGCTGATAACAGTCCTGATCCTGGGTTTGGCCTTTAAGTCTGCTTCATATTGCGTTTGGTTTAAAAATGCGAGTGAGAAGTTGAGTCGGTTAATATTGCAGCAGTTTTCATCATCAGAAGCAGATGTGAAGAAACGAAACCCCGGTGAGAAGATGGATAGACTTGCTGCTTTTAGGATATGTTGTAGCTTCTTACACCTTTTTAAGCATATTAAAATAGGATTAGTTTTATGTCTGCTTAGAGTGGTGGGATAATGCTGATGTCATGTAAGGTACGCAGCAAACATGAAGGCTCTCTGGTCAAATGAGAACTTAATCAAACTTTGTTGCCTACCTGCATAACACTAATGCTTCACATCACGATAAAAACAACAGATTGTGGCATCACATCCAATCTAGAAGAATTCATTATAAGTATTTACAGTCCCAGAGCTGATCTAATATTTTGGTGAAGATCATCTTAAAGGTATGAACAACATTCTCTTTATATTGAAAATATTCTCTGCACTGCTACGCTGCCAGGCTTTAGACCACAGCACAGCACTGACTTTATATCACTAAGAGTTTTGAATGATATTCACCTTAACAGTGATGGATCTAAAACGTCCGTTTCAGCGTTTTAGATCTCAGTGACGTATTTGTCTCAGTTGATCATGATATGCCAATTCTGGTCCATTTTAGGCTAGAAAACGGCAGAATGTTACGATCCTTTGGTGTTTGGAGTTTTGGCTTCAGTTAATTTTTTTAAATTATTTATTTACTGTTTGTTTTCTTATCTATATATTCTCAATGTTTGTCTGATGGATTGGTGTTAGGGATGCTCTGATCAGGTTTTTGGTTGCCAATTCCGATCATCCACCAGGCCAATCTGTGCCAATCACTACCGATAGCCTGGATTGGCTGTTAATTTTTCGCTTTTGTTATAAATTACACTATGTGAGCTGGCAAAATGAAAAATTATTTGGCAATAAATTCACCTAATTTAGACATAAAACATGCAAAATATTTGCATTTTTAAGTTTCATGCTCCAGTTTTAAGCAGATGTTTGGTGTGAGAGTTCACTGCCGGGTGGAGGTTGAACGGCACTAAGTCTGTGAGATGTTACGCGTAGTGGCGTTCCAACAGCAAGAGCAGAATCCAGGATTTTACACCGCCAGCTCGAAGACTTTAATTATTTTTCGGGTTATTTCTTTGGCTCTCTGATCGTGATGCTCTTCCAGGTGAGCGTTGGTAGTTGTGCGCTGCTTTACCTGCTATCTGTCCGCTGCGGGTGTCTTCTTTTTCCTGCAGTGAGCCTCGATGTAGCCAAACTCTGTCAAGTGCTTGTTTTATAAATGTCATGTTATATTCGTTGTGTTGAATATAGCACAACGAATAATTACCTCGAGGCAATAATTACCCTTGAGGTAATTATCCGCCGCAATACCCAAACGTCCCCATTCACTCTGAGCATTATAGTTCCACACGGCAGGATTTGTTGCAGTACAATGTGAAGGAAAGAGTAGATTAGCTGCACAGGCAGGCTGCGAAGTGAGATCAAGAGATAGTGTTCGGCGATCACCGATCATACACTTTTCACGGAAATCGGCCGATTATGATCGGTGGCTGATCGATCGGCACACCTCTAATTTGTGTCTTTCATTCTCTATATTATTGTGTTTCACCTCAGCCTCCATTCTGCTCCCCGTCCCAGCTGTTAATCATTCCCCGGTTTGCCTCTACCTACTCCCTTCCCCAGCTGCATCCACTCACCTGTAATTATCTCTTCTGGTTTTGTCATTCCTACCTCTCCTTTAGCAGTACTACTATTTTCTTGTTTCATCAATGCCATATTTGTCAGGACAATCCATTTTTGGTTTGCACCCATGGAAAAAAAAATCCTCTCTGCCAAAACAGCTTGTTCTGCTATTGACTCCTGTTTGGTGTAATTTATAAAATTTGTCAACTGAAGTCCGAACATGCTTGACAGGAATTTATTTCTCAAACGTGGATCTCAGGGTTGCATCAGCGGGAGCCCTACGCAATTTTTGTGCACTGATATTTTTATAGCTTTCCACTATTTCTTAGTGGCACCACATTTCATGTTCCTGTAAATAAGTCTGTGTTTATGAGTAAGACACGTTCATTGGGAAAGTGAAGTGCAGCGCAGTGCTATCTGCTGTAAAGTGAAGTCCCATCATTGACGAAAAGGCCTTCAGGGGCAAATGACATGCGATCACATGACGTAGGACGTAGGGGGCAGATGTGAGGCGATCTGTAGAAACTGTCACGCCATTCAGCCGCCGCTGGCGACCCATCTGCTGCACACTGAGATGTTTCCTGCTCCCGTTCAGCCGCTTCATCGTCCATCATTTATGTAGGTAATAGTTATAGAAACTGAAGCATACGGATTGAATTTGTGTTGTGATAAATTTATGCTTGGATCCCCACTATTAGACCTCATCCTGTCAGTCACATGCTTTTAAATTCACATACAGCTGCACCGTGTGAGTGTCGTAATTTAGTCCTAATTAACCCAGGCTTCTAATTGGCGTCTTGTTATCTAAGGAGTGCGTGAAAAAAGGGTTAAGTGTGTAATTGACAGACAGTCACAGAGAAGTGTGTTGCTTTGTGTGGATGTCTTTTTTTTTTTTTTTTTTCCAGGCAGATAGATTTCACATTCACAGAAGAGATGGAAGTCGATGCTCACCTCCCCGCTGATAGACAGACACACAGATATACAGGAGGGTTATTTAAAGCCTGCTTCCCGATGCCAGGGATACAGTAACCATGGCTTCCGTTTGGTGAGTGCGTGCACACACGTGTCCTCCACATGAACCCTTGTCAGACACCTTCTGCTCCGAAGGCAGAGGAAGTTCAGAGAACTTGTTGCTGCTTCACTTTAACCTTCGTCTCTGGTTCTTTCTGCTGAACGGCAGTGTAAAATATTCACATACATTCTTCCACCTTGAGCTTTTTCACATTTTTCTTATGTTGCAGTTACAAACGTCACACATAATTGTCATATGTGAAAATCCCCACCTGTTTCACAATGTTGCACCACTTTGTTTTGGTGTAAGCACATAAAGCTCCAATCAAATTGTGTGGTTGTAACAAGTGTGGGAAAAATCAAGTTGTAGGAATTATTTTATAAGCTTTTCCCATCAAAACAACAAAAAACTCACTCATTACTAATTCAAATCTTCAAGAAAGCTTAACCAAACCTTCTAGAAGATTAAAGGTTTTATTTTTTGTATTTTTTTGGAACTACCTTTAATAACTCTTCATCGGGGAAATGGTTAGTCTGGACATGTTAAACATGGCTACACAAATAGCGCACTGCATACTTTAACTGTCATCTTTTTGTAGAAACAAAAAGGAACCAGGAAGTACTTTTTAAACCACCTAAACTTAAAAGAAACCCGACTGTTTAATTGGTTCATGAGATTCTGATGTGCCCTGCTTTCATTTCTTGAGCTAATTATACTAACTTAGCTGGCTCACAATAGCATGCTAGCTGACTTGTGTACTCGAGGAAAATACAAACAATTTTGAACAGGAACGAATCACGTAACGTAGTTTACTGCTGGGGTTTAGCTGGACTACTAACTCGCTTACTCGGGACACACAGGGTATTGTTTTTACGAAGAGTAAAAAAAAAAAAACAGAGAACATAAAGTTAAAAGCTGAAGTAACAGTGAATAATTGGAGAGTAGTAGGAGAATGTAGTAATAGAGGAAAGGTAGTAATCATGTCCTCTAAGTACAGAGATATCTCAGGAGAACATAAGCCAGTCTAAATATAAGCTTTCTCGGAAAGGAAAGTTTGAAGCCCAGTCTCTAAGAACCAGCACCGATATAACATTTTGTTTTGATTGGACAAAAAATATCCAATAATCCTCTCTATTTCATCTGTAATTAAAGTAATAGAACATTGTCTTATTATAGAATCTTAATTGGAAAAAAGAATGCAAAACATTCCGCTTGGTGTTTTTGTCATGCTTCTCCTTCCCTTCCCTCCTCTTGTTGTTGTTCATAAAAAGCAACTCTGGCCCACTTTCCAGTAAGTTGCAGCTCCAGTTTGGAGATAATGAGGGTCTGAAACTCTGACTTCCCTCCGGCTGGGCGCACACACCGACAGGGCAGATGCCATCATTACTCCTCTTAGCAGTGCTTTTGGGAAAAACACATGCACACTTGGAGGAAGTGCACTGATGCAATCCAACTGAAAGTTTGGCCCTTCAGCAGCAGCAACAACAACAACAAAAAAAACAAAAACTGGAGACATCCAACAAGACAGACAGGAGCTCCTCTTTCACTTCAACATCTGACGTGTAAACACATTCTTTTACTCTGAATTAGAAACTGGTTTGGTGGGAAAAAAAAAAGAGCTCCAAATGTCGATCGGTTGCTCCACCAGCAGCAGGCAACAACATGCATGTTTCCTCCTGCAACATGCCAGGACTCAGCTCTGCATGATGCACCTTGTGTTTGTAAAATTCTGTACATTAGCAGAAATGTATTGTACCAGTTTTCATTAGTGGGGGGGGAAAAAAAGCAGATTTCTTTTTTTTTTTCACTTGTTGTCGGCTGTAGCATCACTCGTTGTTTTTAAGTGTGTGTTGAGGCGTGCTTATCCAGCAACTGCTCCAACATGTTCTTTCCTAGAGGACTGAAAACTGGATGCAGAGATTAGAGAAGTGAATGTCAGGAAAGAATTAAAGCCTTTGTGCGGCTGAACAACATACTAATTCCCGCTTGAACTTTTGCTAAGCTCCATTAAATATCTTAAGCCTACATTAACCACGAAGTTCGATGTAACGTGGACAGACAGCAACACCTGCTTTTCCTGTGCTGGGTTCACGCCGCGCTTTCTGCTCATCCATGTGCGTTCCGCAAAGGTCAGGCAGGCAGTTAGCAGTTTAAGAGCACAACGGCTGCACTGAACGGTAACGGAGCTGAGAACCAGACGACCTGCTCCTGTTACGTCAGGACTTCGTGATTCCAGTAGGAAACTTTTCAGTATTTTGCTAATGTTGAGGAAAAACACACATCAGTGATTCTTGAGAAGTGGGACAAAATGGGTTTAAATTTTCCCAAATCTTTTAAAAATTATGCCTCAAGTATACAAATAATGTTTTGGAAATGTAAAGATGCTAAGGTGCAGGCTCCCAGTTGCAACATTTTTTTTGAAAATAGCATTTTTAATAGACCTGACCCAGAACTTTGTCTTCACCATCTGACAAAAATAAATAGAATTTTTTTAGTGACCCTGTTAGTGATATTTTGACTCAGTTTTACAGACAAATGCTTCTCAAGAAACAAAAGAAATATTACTTAACAAACAACATAAAGTCCATCTGACGGAGTTGTGACAGAACTGAAGGTGGTGACAAACTAGTGAGTAAAACGAAATACTTGATACACGTGAAGTAATGCCATTTATGTAAAATACATTAAAATGAATTAACTGCACACTTAAGTGAGATTTGTCAACACTATCACTGAAAGAGTCAGACTGTCAGTTAAAAATTGACAGAGTTAACAAAATGCCAAACTACCCCAATTTATATGATGTTATTCTGAAGGAGGCCATATTGTAGCTCATCAAGTCCATGAAATCTTTACGGTATACCAAAATTATGCATTTATTTCACAAAACTTCATCAAAGTTTTGTAAATTGTCAGTTATGGTGTCGACACATCATGGTTGTGACGAACAACTTAGGAATAGAACAGAAGAAAAAACTAAAGAATAACATAAGCTAACCAGAGCTGCTAGCCCTGTTAGCGAAGGAAGAGAAAGGAAGAGACCATGGGGTCCTCAGAAGTTCTGATGCCCCCCAATAATGCCTGATTTTTTTTACATTCTTTTTATGTCTGGCGGTTTAGACAAAAACTTGGGACAAATTTCAATTGAGTTGGAAAATATATAAAAATGATTTTTAATGCAATTTATTGATACTTTTAGAATTATGTATTTGAATACTTATACTTAATTGTCATAATATATTATCTTAGTAGTCCTTTATTTGTTTTAAACTATTAGAATGTATTGCGTTCTGCTCCAGGACAAGGGAGTTTAAAGACTCCGTCCATACTACAAAGTTTAAAATAAAAAATATTCAGCAAACACCAAGGAAACACACATTCTTGTGCTCACATGGCCAAGGTTAGTTTAGTCAGATATTGGAAATATTATTTTGTGTATATTTTATTCAAATTTTGTGCTTTATTCATAGGACCAGCTTGGCCCCTCTTCTGAAGAATCCTTGAAATTCCTCTTTCATCTGGCTTGATTGTTTCCATTAAATGTTTACTGCAAAATGTCTGATTACACAATTGTTTACTTTCATCACATAAAATGTTTATTTAAAAACGGAATCTTTCATTACATGTATGTTTACTACCTGAAATATTTGGAGATACGTAACATCCGCTGACACCCCGGCCATTCGTCTCCTTTTCGTTAGCTCCGATAGCTTAGCCTCCTCGCGTTGTTTCGAAAGTCCGTTTTCCATCTTTTCACCGTTTCGGTCGTGTCATCGGACACTACATCCAACAACGCAGCAAGTTCGTACCGTTGCTAGATAATTTTAAGTAACTTAGATTGAGAATATCTGCGAGACAGTCGTTTTCTGTCGGTTATGTTTATGGCCCTTGAAGATGGCGCTCATATCCCTACGCCAAGAGCAGTGACGTCACGTTCCAAAGCTCTATAGTTCACAAAAACTTACAGTTCATCTCAGTGTGGACAGGTGAAAAAAAATATATTATTATCAACAAAAACAAACTATTATTAAATTTTTTTTTTTTTTTTTTTACTTCTAATGAGGACATTGAAGACATTTATATCTTTTATTATACTGCCAATCAGGTGGAATGCATTCAGTTCAGTTGATAAAACTACAATATTTGTCATAACTCTTTTAAAGATTTTTTTTTTCTTTTTCTTTATTGAAATCAGAGAGTAAACCTATACCTAGCCCACCTCCCTGACAGAAGATATTCTCCATGCTGTAACATTAGACGGTTCAGTGATGAGACAACCTCTGCCAGCTTACAAGATGGTTGCATAACATCTGTCACGAGCGCACTGCATTAAATCTGAGGCTGCTCCATGATTCACTGCGCACGCGTGATAACTAAATGTCTGCAAGTCGGCAGAGGCAATAAGTTGTTATCTAACAGGGAATCCAGGGCACGTGTACCTGGCTGAGCGAATGAGGCGAAAGATGAAACATTTCCACGCTCTGTACGGTTAGTCGGGGGGGCGTAACCACAAACCAGATTCCCTCTGGACCCCAGAGCTGGCGTTAATCTAGCTCCGCGGAGAAACGCCAGCAGCTCGCTGCGGCTGTTTACGACGAGGCTTCATTCACAAGAGGAGTGAGAGGCAAGACAGGCGGGAGGCGAGGGGGGAGACGTGAATGTCACAAGATGCTCATTTTTCATCATGGAGCTGATGCTTTTGAGTAGGAACTAATGAGATGTGACAGAATTACTCACTATCGACAGCGGTCGCTTTGCTTTCAGCAGCGAAACCAGAACCCAGAGCTTTCACAGTGTCGTCCTGTAAATCCCGCTTTGATCAGATTGAGTGAAATAGAGGCTTTAGTGAATCAGCAGCCGGCTGTAATCCACCAAATTCATGTTTTACTTCTATTCAAGGCTGAGAAGACGAGCACCAAAAGTTCTCTAGTAATGTACAGGATATTATAAATAGTTTAGATTCCTATAATCCACTGAAATATGTGGATCTCACTAAAACTCCAGATGCTTAAAGCCAGAGATCTTCATTCTACCACCTTCAGAATGATTAAACTGCATTTTTTTCTCCTTTCTTTTACAAAACAGTTTTTTTCCCCCTTTCTTTTTGTGAAGACAACTTTTGGTCTTTTGCGAGACGAACTGCAAATTATTTTTGTCACAGTAGATAAATTAAAAGAAATACATTTAAGGGATCATTTTATGTTCTATGTCTTGAATAGAACATATTCACACATAGAATATATGTGAAAAGGGAAGAAGAGGGGAAAATGGGAAAAGCAAAAGAAATAATTTCAACATTTTGTGGAACAGACAGTAAAGACAACTTTCTCCTTTATGTGTAAAGGAAGTGAGAAAAAAAATGAAAAGATGGTGAAAATGTAGATTAAACAAAAAAACTTAATAAATAGTCGAGGTGAAAGGTGAAAATAAATACCAAAGCAAAATAATTTGCTAGAAGACTTAAAAATGACAACTTTCCCTTTTTTTCCTCGATGTGTAGATGAAGACAGAAAAAAAGAACGACACAAAATAAATTAGAAAAATGAAAGAAAATGGGGACAAGAAGGAATGCAGTGGATCCCCACCTATTTGCAGATTCATCATTCCAAAATATTTGTGGAAAATTTACCTAAGACAGTTTCCACTTTGCGTATTAATCCTTCCTGAAGAATATTTGGTGTAAGATAATCACAAATCTTATTAGAGAAAATCTGAAATATTTTCAAGTTTAGCTGAAGAGGTCTGGTGAATATTAGGAGCCATGGATAATAAATAAATGTAGAGCTAACAGGAAAGAAAAGTGTTGAAAAAGGACAAATTTATCTTCCTTTCCAGTAATAAGTATTGAAATACGTAATTCTAGTTGATTTTAACATATAGTACATGAAGTGATGTGTTTAATCATTCAATTATGTATTTTCGAGTTCATAAAAAAAAAAAACACGTTTCTATTGATTAAAACAGTTTGAAGCTCCAGCAGCACTAGAAGAATTTAACAAAGCTCCTTTAGCAGGAAAAAAAAAACCCCAGTAGTATTAAGAAAAACATTCATACACATTCACAGTTCCCCACGTTTACACAAACTGTAATGCATTTTATTGGGATTCTGATGATGGACCAACACCTACTTTGAACCCCCAGCCCATTCATGGTTCAGTATTCATAGATTTTCTGCTGAACTGCTGACCTCCAAATTATTCACAGAAGATCTACCTGTTTGTAGGTTTTTCCGTAAAGCATATTTAAAGCATTGGGTAGCAAATGCAGCTTCAGAAGCCGAAATATCTAGAGGCAAAACTACCTGGCACGCTATTGGCTGACATTTGCAAAGCAGCCGATCCAGAGCGCCGTTCATTCATTTTTCTTGTCACTGATTGGCTGAACCCTGAAGAGCAAAGAGAAGGAAGAATATGGAATTTAGACATTACCACTGAGCGTGGAGCGATTCAGAAACTGCTCTAATGTTCTGGTGATCAATCCCTTTTTCCTTTCTTCTTCTTTTCTTGAGACACAGAGCATAACCCAGTGCATTATCGCCCCCTAGGAGGCCGCATTGAAAACTATTTGTTGAATTTTACCGGGGCCTGTCGTCTTCTAACCCCAAGACTCCCGAAGAAAACGTGAGAATCTGAAATGATGAAATGGGTTGCAGAGCCACCGGCACCAGCAGCAAGCAGGGGGCACCAACTCCCCATTGACTGGGCATGACTTGTTTTTTAAGTGGCCTTCATTTGACAGAAACTCGACAGGAAGTGAGTTGTGAGCGAAGGGAAAGCCGTGCGGCAAAGGTCAATGGGTCGAGACTCGAACCCGTGGCAGCCACGTAGAGGACATAGCTGTCACGCCCCGACTCGGCATGTTTAAAGCGACAGAAAACTTTTGCAGCCAAGAGATTTACTGTAACTCTGGAGGAGCTGCAGCCATTCACAACTCAGGAGGGAGAATCCGGTAACGGGACATTCCATAGATCGTCATTGTTTAAAAGAATAAGCCAGGTCTACTGGGGTATCAGAATTAAAGAGGCTGCAGATGAAAATGGCCACACTTTTCAGATTTCTACATGTGAAGAGAAAAAAAAAAATCTTTCAAACCATGTTCCATTTTCCTTTGATTCATAAATACACATCACTTTGTAAAGTGACAGCAGGTGGGAGGTGCAGACGGACTGAAGCAACAGGAAACTGATGAACAGGAAGTTCCACTTGGAGGAACCGACTCTGAAAACATGTTTTCATTTCGAAGCTCCGCGTCTCCAATCTCATCATTATCAGGATGCCATAATCCTCCCCCAACACACACACACACACATGCCATCACATGTTGGATGAACTTTTTGACTTTTGCAGACATGTTCACCGTTATCCGCAATATGAAGAGGTCTGCCAAAGGAGCCGACCCACTTCTTAAACGGACCTTTTCTCTTTCCAGAATCACAAAAATATCAAAACGCAGAGGAGCAGGTAGTCGGTGCGTCAGACAGACATGTATTGATTTGAACAGGCCGTTTCTGCCGAGTGCGTTTGCATGCGGTGAGCGTGTCCATCAAGGCCGGCCCACCACGGTAAATCCATCACTCTGCCTCCGTCATCATTAAGAGGCTAAGATCGCTCCCTCAGGCCCCACAGAGAGAGAGAGAGAGAAATCCATGCCGCTCAGTCTCTCTGTTTGTGTGTGGGGGCTTTTGTGTGTGCGTGTACACGTGTGTCCAGCACCATGACCCAGCAAAGCAGTAAGTAGAATCCAAATCTAAATTCAGCTTCTTTTCCTGGGCAGAAGCTCAGAGGGGATCTGGAATCATTTTTGCTCTGCAGCCAGCCGCATTTTGGCCCTGAGAGGATCCCAGAGCAAACCTATTTCTATTCCATTCCTGTGTGTGTGTGTGTGTGTGTGTGTGTGTTTGTTTCAGTGCACTCAAGAAATTCATCTACAGTTTGGTTGTTAAAAAGGACCCGAGGGCCTCCTTCGGCTTAAATCCTCATCATCTTTAACTCTTCCATCAGACGGCGTGGAATGTGACACCATCACATCTCCCGCCATTTGTGGCTCTACAAGAAGCTGTTGTAGCTGAACTCAGCCTGTAGGTGTCAGAATAAATGGTTATTATAAATATTTTAGTGCCTGTGTGGCAAAAAAGAAGAGAATTAGGACAGCGGTAATTAGAAATATTAGAAAACTTGTTCCGTGTTGCAGGGGAAGATAAAAAAAAAAAACATTTGTGGAGAAATGCTTGGCTGTTAGTGAAACATTTCTTCTGTTTTATTATTGCAACCAATGAGATTTGTGATCCAATAAATCAGATCAGTTGTTAATGTTCCTCTAAATAGAGTACATTGGTGCATCACAACAAAAGTCTGAAATGGGGAATACTTCAAGGACTACTTTACGCTTTAGTGTCCTTTTATTAAGGGACACTGAAGTGTTTCTTGCTGATTCAAAGCAGTTTGATGAACTGGACAGTTTTTCTTTGAAATGGGTGAATCTACCATTTCTAAATGGGTTATTCATAATGGAAATGGCATACACAATTCTAATAGATTCTTCTCTTCCTTCCATTCTTGAGCTGGGATTTCTCTCATTGAACTCGATTTCTCAGTATACATTTCATCCTGGCCAATCCAGCAGACAGGAGGAGGAGGAGTTGCGAATGATGAAATTGAGTTTTGAGTTTCTGCACTATTTTAGGCTTGAAGTCTGCCAGTGGTTGCAGTTCGGCGATGGCGACAGAGGAGGTGAACGAAGCCGTCCAGTTTGTGTTCAGTTTCTGCTGATAATATTCGCCTCGTAAAACAAACATTTTACAATTGAGATAGAAATTCTGATTAATCTAGCTTTATTGGGAAAAGGTTTGTTTGCTCGTCTTGCTATCAATGCCAAAGGTTTTGTGAGCTCGTCTGAGGCAAAAGGTGCATTTCAGCTGCTGCAAAGCTTTTCAGGAACAAAGGTGGTTTTCTCTCTTTGGGTTTTTCCTTCAATGTGCTCTGGAGCTCGTCCTGGTTCCTGAACCAGTGAACAAGTTGCGTCATGACGTCATCATGGGTTGGTCAAACTGAAGGCAAACAATCAACAAGCATGGCAGCGGACACGGGCGGCGCAGGAGCACAGGGCGTCCGCCGCCTTACTATTATGCTCTTCTTCCATGTTCCACTTGGTTGAAAAAAATGGATGGAAACAGGTGTCGGTTCTCCACTAAACACCAAATTTAGGAGGTACGGCGAACCAAACCTCTTCTAGAACGAGAGTTCTTCATGTGGAAGCAAACGGCAGGAACCAATGCCTGATCAGAACACCAGAGTAGAAATGGAACCCTGAAACAGAGACGCAACAGTTCTCTTGTGTGTTCCCTAACATGCTGGAGTTTTTTCTTCATCATATAATAATGTGCTTCTAAGCTGACAGAGACAGATGTGTAGCTTTCTCATTGTAAATGTGCGATTACATAACTCAACACTGAAACAGTTTGCTGGGACCATGAATGCATGATGCACAGAAAACGCCGTCCTCTGGCGTAATCCTCATACTAAGCTGCATTGTTGAGCTCAAAGTACCACATGTCTACACATCTGGAGTTCACCTTCCTGTTTTAAACAGTCCACCACTAGATCCATCCAGAGCAGATGCAAAAGAAAACCTAAACATAGCTGGTAGCACATCATTAAAGAATCGGTCAGTCTCTTTGACCTGAAGGAGCTCTGAACTACATTGAGTCAGGGACGTTTCCACCACGTTTCTGGCCTAATTTGCTGACGGTGAGGTTGTACAGTTGAGTGACGATGTGGAATTGCTCCGTCGTCGAAACACGTGCGTGCCCCCATGAGCAAAGAGCTGAATCCTTGTTAATGGAAAACAAACAGAAGCTGAACAGTTCCTGTTTGTAGGTGGGAGCTTTCAGCTAAGACAGATGGGCCACTGGTAGTGCATTCTGACAGGGTACACCCTGGATAGGTTACCAGACTGTCACAGGGAAACAGAGAGACATAACAACCATGCACACACACACACACACACTCAAATCTAAGGAGACAGTCATGTTTTTGGACTGGAAGCCGGAGTACCCGGAGAGAACCTACGCATGCACAGGGAGAACTTGCAAACTCCACGCAGACCCCGTGCCGGGAATCGAACCCAGGACCTTCTTGCTGCAAGGCAACAGTGCTACCAACTGCCCCACTGTGCAGTTGGTAGCACTTCATGAATATGTGAGGGTGAACTATTCAAAAAGCAAACAATAAATAACGTTTCTGTGGCTAGGTTACATAACATTTCACTCTATGGGATGTCACTCATGTTCACATGTGTGGAAAAGGCTGGCGAACCAACACTGGACACATGGTGGATTTAGCAAACAGCACGAAAAGTTATGCACACAGGTGCTGTCAGCAACGGAGAACAGGAAGGCTTTGAGTCCGCTTCTGCATGATTGACCTCGGGTCAGTAGGAGGTTTGTTTCAGCGAGCACAAACATAGAAAGTGAGAGCAGTTGGACTACAGGGGGGGTGTAACTCTGGGAAGAACTGAAACCCTTCATCTAAAGGCCAAATCTGATCACAGACAAGGAGGAACCGTGGTAACGTTTACCTCTGTGCGAACACGGGTTAGGTCTGAGGCAGGGCAGGACGCTAACAGCAGCTCACTGATCATGTTAATCACTGTTTATAGAGACTCAAGGGATTCCACTAATAAAGAAAATGATTGGATTTCGAATGCAGATCAATTTAAATAATCAGAGACCCTCTCTCGTTCTTTGTTCTCATGTCTTCCACTGTTAACACAAACCTTGTTGTGTTTGCCGGCGCTGTGTGCACTGGTAGTTTTCCATGAGGGAAGGTTGTAACGGCCCCAGAGGAGAGACCTGACGGGGGGGGAGGAGTCGACGGAGGAATTCTGCGTCCGTCTGTGTGTGCACTGGAGCAGAACTGTGGCGACGAGGGGGTGGGGGCGGTGGCTGTAGGCGTGGGAGCATGTGTGTGAA